>NC_063451.1:31120744-31852130 GCF_020379485.1 Brassica napus | reverse complement strand
AAACAAATACAATGTTAACACAACTAATGCGGCAGAATCCATTAATGGTGTTCTTCGGGAAGCGAAGAAATTCTTCATGCTACCGATGATTGATGTTATCATCAAGAAAATGACTGAATGGTTTGACAAACATAGGAAGAAGGCAGCTGAAATACCAGTCACGAAGAAGCTTGTGCCAACAGTGGAAAAGGAGTTGTCAAAAAGATGTTTGGAAGCGAGGTGTTTAGATGTTGTTGAGATAAACAGCTTCCACCTTGAGTACAATGTCAATGGTAGTGACGGAAAGATTTATACGGTTGATTTGGCAAGAAAAATGTGTACCTGCAGGTGTTTTGATATAGACAAAATCCCATGTGTTCATGCTGCTGCTGCTACCAAGTTCTTGAGCGTAGGAAAAGATCTTCATCTACAAGAGTTTTGTTCGAGATACTATTTGGTGGAGTTGTGGGCATTGGCATACTGTAGGACGATTTATCATGTTCCTCATATGTCTGAATGGGTCATACCTGATGAGATTCTAGCACTTAAAGTTCTTCCCCTGGTATATGAAAAAAAGAAAGGACCCACTCAAAAGCAAAGGTTTCCATCAGCCGGAGAATCTCGTGGACGAAGAAGAGGACGCGGAAGGGGAAGAGGCAGGGGCAGGGGAAGGAGAGGCGGACGTTTGTATGAGTATTTTGAATGTGGAAGTACTTCTGCCACCACTGAGTAACATGAAAATCTTGTACTAGGTAACACTGCACTACTCGGTACTATCGGAACTACTATGTGTAATATGAACTACTAGGTACTACTAGGTACTACTATGAACTACTATGTGTAATATGGACTACTAGGTACTACTATAGACTACCTAGGACTACCTTGAATTACCTTGAATTACTATGTAGTATGCATATTTCTAAGAACCTTTGTTTTCGTCTTATTATTTATTTTTAGAAAACATATCTCATATATTACGAGATTATATGGTCATATTTGTGTTTATTTGCCAAATTAGACATAGAATACTCTTAAATTCTGAAATTAGTTGAAAACCTCTCATTTCTATAGAAAACAGCCTTCTACTTCTATACTAATGTCTTGATGGGAAGACCATAATGAGATGAAATTCAGAAAATACACATTTTCTGAAAAAATTTTATGCTAATGTGTTATATATAATTTAAAATTGTCTAAATACATTTGTATTATTAATAAATTTAATTTCTTGAGGTTGTATTACTAAAAAATGTTCTAATTTACAAAAATATTACTATGAAGAATGAAATATTACTACTTCCTTGAGTACTACTACGAGTAAGATAATATTAATTTAATATTCAAACATGTTTGTTTAATATTATATTTTACACGTTTTAGACATGTGCCATTTTTAATTTTTTCTTATATTTTACACGTTTTGGACATATGCCATTTAATATTATATATCATGTTATATTTTTTCTTTTTCTTAAAGTGTTGACAATATTTTTGTCTTAGTAATACATAATAAACCTAGTACTATAAGTGTGTTTTCATAAGATTTAGATTGTCTTGTCCTCAATTGGGCCAAACCTGCTGCAAGACAATCACACAACACAAAGCATCCTACATAAGAGATAGCATTCAAGTTTTACAGACCAGCAAGCAACAAAACATAACATCTTACATAAGTTCACAACAAAGCCGAAATAAATACTAAACACCCAAAATATTTTAAGCTTTTTGTCTTCTAAGCCTTTGTTCTAGGCTTCTTCTTGCCCCCTTCAATCTCATCAGTGTTAGCTTCAATGAAAGGAGTGGAAATCCACTGTGAACGTAAACGTATCCTTTTGTCTGTTCTGGCGTTTCCTGTTCTGGCGTAGTGGACTTCTTTGGTTGAGTAGCCTTTCTCGGTCTACCCCTCAGCTTAGGAGCCTGCTTCCTCAACGCCATTTGCTTTGGCCTATGCTTGACCCCAGTTCCAAAAGGTTTGGCTGCTCCCTTGTCAGCTTCCTTCGTTTCACAAGTACTGTCTTCGTAGACAACCATCTACCACTCTTGCTTTTCTTCCTCAGTATATTTTTCAGTCTCTTTCTCGGGTTCTTCCACCTCATCCTCCACCATTTCTTCAGCCTCTTTTTCAGGTTCTTCCACCTCTTCCTCCACCATTTTTCCAGCCTCTTCCTCAGGTTCTTTCACCTCTCCCTCCACCATTTTTTCAGCCTCTTCCTCAGGTTCTTCCACCTCTTCCTCCACCATTTTTCAGCCTTTTCGAACAACTTCTCTGGTGTTGTAAGGACTTGTCTCTTCGCGGCTGCTGCCTTAGTCCTACCACGTGGTGGTGTAGGAGTTTTCTCGGTTTCAACTTCAACCCGAGCTTCTGTTTCAACCTCTTCTTCAATCTCATTGGCTTCATTCATCTCAACCTCATCTTGAACCTCATCAGATTCTTTCTCAGGTATTTTTTCATTCTCAACCTCTTCATCCTCTTTTTCTTTGTCTTCTTCAGCTTCTGCTTCAGGTTCAGGTTCTTTCTCTTCCTCAGAACCTCTATCGTCCTTCTGAGCCTCTTCTTCACTCTCTTTCTCATCCCCTTTTCATTTGTCTTCTTCAGCTTCTGCTTCAGGTTCAGGTTCTGTCTCTTCCTCAGAACCTCTATCGTCCTTCTGAGCCTCTTCTTCACTCTCTTTCTCTTCTACCACCTCTGTATTTTCAACCATATCTGCATCTTCAGGTTCTTTGGTTGTTGCGTCCACTTCATTTCTGTCATTCCGCTGCCCACCCCAGTCATAATCCATGCCTTGGTAGTCGAAACCCTCATTGTTCTTGTTATCCTCCTCCTTCTCTTTCATTTCTTTCTCAATGCCATCAATCCTCCCGTCCAATGTCTCCACCTTCTTGACCTTCTTTTTTAAATAATATTGGCAATCTTCAATCTTCTCAAGCTTCTTCTCCATTACCTTCATCCTCTTACACCTCTTGTTCATTTTCTCCACCTTCCCATTCACTTCACTCAAACATGTCATCAACCTCTCTTCAAACCCTTTCAAAACGTCTTCCAAACTTGTATTAGAAGAGGATGCTTCTTCATGCACTTTCCTTTTGTCTTTCTTCTGAGGAAACTCCCTTGCAGCCACATCAGCCACATCTAACTCATAGAGTTCTTGTCAAAAGATAGGCTTCTCCTTAACAGGCAGCCATGTGCTCCACAAATTACTCACGCCTTCTTCATTTTCATAGTCTAGCTCCCTATCCATTATGCGTACCATGAGAGGTTCCTCATCAACAGTAGGAACAAGAACACTATCAATAACCTGAAAATTTATACCAAAACAATATCAAACACATAGTATCCCACTCACTTAATAAAAACAAAACAACACTCAACACATACCTTAATTTCTCCAAGTGTGTCGTATAAATCCGCAAGAGGATAACCCTTCATGCTGTTACTTTGGAACCGCTTTTTACACATCCTCAGACACTTACTCATACAGCCATCTACACCTTCTGTAAATCGTGCTTTCGGAGCTGGAATACACTCAAATGCCAGGATCTGATTGTCAAAGCAAAACACTCAGAGCTGATTCTCGAAAGAAAAAAAAATCATAAGAAGAAGTAAAATTTACCTCCAAAGGAATTATGAACCCGAGAAAGTTGACATTATTCTTAGGTTTCCCTTTCAGATGCTTCATCACGCGAGTGATGGACCGGAGAGCATCTTCAAACGTCAACCGACCCCAAGGAAAGATTTTACAAACCTCCACATCGTTGACGACTCTTAATATGAAAGGGTCAAAAGGGGCATTATACCTTCCCTTCCCTCTGATAATCGTGCCTAAGAAGTAAAGCACCGCCCTCCTGAGTCGATCCCCACACGCACCCATACTCAACAATTTCTCTCTCATAGATATCTTCGTGATCTCCTTATGTGATTTGAAATGCATGTCTACAAACGCAAAGCTTCCAATCTTCTTATACTTAGCCGGGTAGTCATGACAGTCCAATCCCGACATGAGAGCATGCTCTCTCATTGAATACCGAATGGGCACTCCATTAACAGCAAACCAAGCTGTGTCCTCTGACTCGTGTAAAGGAACAATGCGCAGTAGAAGCATCCACATACCATGCAGCTTCAAGTTTGGTTCATCGGGCATGTGGAAAAAATGGCAAAAATGAGGGTGGTTTTCAAACCACTCCAGCTCAGGCTTAAACCTAGCCTTTTTCAGGATCTTCACCGTCGCGGTCACATAGCACTTGCTCTGTATCTTACACGTCTGGGTGAACTCGGTGTTCTTGAAACATAGCTCATCAGGTGGCAGTGGTTGGCACTCTTGTAAACCAAATAAAAATTATATTAGCGTTTATTTATTAGTTGTACTAGTCACACTAGTAATACACCAATACCAATTTTTTGGGAATAATTTACCTGAGATGATGCAGACTAATGATCAGACTCCTTTCCGCGTGCTGACAGATCATCACTATCATTCCCTGTTGAAAGCTCTTCTACATGCTGCTCTTCTACAGGAGCACTGTTTCTTTTTGTGGACTTTCTCTGCTGAGATTTTTTTCCCTCGACCTCGGCCTGCCATTATCTATAGCCTCTCAATATCTTGATCCCCTGAATATATATATATATATATATATATATACAATAAACGTTTAATAACCACCAAAGCTAACAAACCCATTCAATGAAATATCTACAAAATAAATCATTGATTCTTATAGTATCACGATCTGCTTAATCTCAAGTCATTCCTTCAAGTATTACATCTTCAAACTTTCAAACATTCAATCCCGAAAACAATGACTCCAAATCATTGACAACAAAACAGATCATTCATTTATTCTTCCAATTTAATGAGTTGTCTGATCTCAAAACCCAAAACCATTCATTCAATAATAAAACTCCAAGCAATCAATTTGATCACTACATCACAAACATTCAATCACTCAACTCGGTTTCACATATCAAACATTCTATCACCAAAACAGTTAGTCTTCAATAATCACTAGACTTATCTCAATTCTGAAACCAAACTTTCAATCTCTATAACCTCAAAACCAAACGTGTCCAAGTTTCAGTCTCTGTAATCCACATTCTGAAAAAAAATCTGAACCTAACCGATTTTCAACCACAATACTTTCAAACCCACAACAAAATCAATCAAAAATTGGAGAGAGAACGTACCTTTTACACGGAAGAGACGAGAACGAAAACAAGAGATGAAAGATGAAGTCTAGGGTTCCGTCGATTTCGCCGCCGACGGAAGGAGCGCGAGAATGGAATACGCCGTAGGAGAGCAGGAGCAGTTGATTCGATCAATTTTTTCGGTTGATTTCGTCAGATCTAGGGTTATAGACTGATTTGGGGAAATGATGAAATCAGAGTAACAAGGAAGGGCACATGGGACTAAGGGAAGACCAGAGAAGAAGCAGTGAAGGAAGCAGTGAATGCGGTGGGTTTCATTCGTCGGTTCTAGGATTTTTTTTCAATTTTCAATTTTAGAAGAGAGGGAGAGACGACAAAGGAAGAGAAAAGGAAAAGGAACGCGCAGATCTGGTTAAAAATCCGGGTTATAGTGGACCGAGTCAAATAGTTTAGGTTGGACCTTGTAAATACTTGGTTTCATTAAGGGCAATTTCTATTTTCACCACGTTCTTGATTAAAATATATTAAAAAATATATTATTTTTAATTGGTGGGATAAAATAAAATAAGCATGGGAGTTAGTGGGGGCAATCGAGAATAAAGTCCCACATTTTTTGAGTTATATATATATCACGGGCCAATATTCTGTCACCCTCGAACTAATTGTATTCCACTTAATGGAAAGTCAACAAATTAAACGATTTGCTTGGAGATTTTAACTGCTCAAACATTTTTTAAAATTCAAATAATTTTGTTTTTGTAATTTTGTTTTAACTTAAAATATTGATGATGTATGTTTCCATCAGTGTTTTTAAAACCGGACCGACCCGATGGTTGGACCGGGTTCGACCATGAACCGGTTATATAGCCGGGTTGGTCTAGTAATTGGTTCGACCATGAACCGGCCACATAGCCTGATTATATTTCAAAGTTATTAAACCAATAAAAACCACTAAAACTATCGAAAATCTATAAATCATCCATAGAAACAAGAAACTAATTTATATTTATAATATTTTATGTTCAAAATTGATTTATATTTTAACTATGCATCATGTTTACTAATTTTACTTTTATATTTACATACTAAAAAAATATTAAACCATATTATTGAACCAGGTTTGACCCGGTCGAACCATATTGAACCGTGACCCAAAATATTTCCGGTTCAGCTTCCGGTCCGGTTTTAAAAACACTGGTTTCCATGCCAATAACCATATAAATTTACGGGATTTAAAAGCTAATGGCACTGTTGTCTTATATGAAGAAAATCTAGGGGACCTAAAAAAAGGTTACATGTTTTACTAATATAGATTCCATTCCAATAATATTATTATTGGTCCCGTCATGAAAAAATAATTGAAGAAGGAAGAATTGAAGACTTGCAAATTGCAGCGATATATAAATAGACATATGCAGCAAGTATCTTCTTGTTAGGACAAGAGCTAGAAGGGAGTCAAATGTCCCCATGAGTTCCCTTTAACGCTTCATGAACACTCCAATCACATTTATTTTTCTTAAATTTTTAATTGAATTTTGAATACAACACTGAAGTGTTTGGGGGGGGGGGGGGGGGGGGGGATTGGTGCCGTTCTGGCGTTGAAGTGGTCGCACCGCTTCTATGTTTTCTTTTAAATTAGTAGTTTTCTTAGTATTCCAGATGTTTTAATGAATTGTCTTTCTGTCTTGTGAATTTCTTTGAGAAGCCCCACATAACACATTCTTTCAGAAGCGGAAGAAATTATTCCAAATGGTAAGCAAAATTGAAATCTAATTTCAGTTTTTCTCCAGCTTTGGCAGTATCTTTACCACCTTTAAATGGTTGGTTGTCAATTAATTAATAGTGAATATATCCTAACTCCATATTCAGCTCGTTCTACCATACCTCAAAGATGAAGCTCTTATCCGTTTTAAGATTATCTGTAAGGGCGTCTCGAATGAGGTTGATCCACTGATTTGTTCCCATGGCATCATTTTGATGAAGGGAATACATGTTAGTGTAGTCACTATATATAGAGATTGTTCTACCGAATTCAAACCATTTTGATGAAGGGAATACATCATTTAGTTGTTTTGTTTTATGGGATGAACAAGATAAAAATTTTGTATCATAGGACGTCATCATTGCATTGCTATATATGTTTGTACTATAGTATCTCATTTCATTACTAGATACTTTCTCTCCCCTTGCATTACTATTTTTTTTTGTAGTTCTATGTCTTGTTTCGTGGTTATCCCTTATATATTAAAAGAGAAGTATTATGACATATTTTTGTACACTACAAGAAAACAACGGTATTCTGACGGACATTCCGACGGAAAATGAAATCCTCGGAATTTCCTCGGAATATACCGACGGAATTCCGAGGAAATATCAATCCGTCGGAATATTCCGAGGAAATTCCGAGGAAAAATGTGTTCCTCGGAAAAAACCGATGAATTCCGAGGAAATATTATAGGGATATTACAAAATTCCGAGGAAATTCCGACGAACTAGTGATCGATCGATGCGTTTTTGGACATATACCCATCGATCGATCACATTATTACGCTTTGGTCCATCTTAGTGATCGATCGATGCGTTTTTGGACATAAATCCATCGATCGATCCGTTTATAAAAAAACATTCGAGATTTTGAAACCCCAAACACTAGTTCCTCGGAATTTCCTCGGAATATTCCGAGGAAATTCCGAGGAACACTTGATATCCTCGATCGATCGATGGGATAATCTCATCGATCGATAACATTGTTACGCTTTGGTCCATCTTAGTGATCGATCGATGCGTTTTTGGACATAAATCCATCGATCGATCCATTTATAAAAAAACATTCGAGATTTTGAAACCCCAAACACTAGTTCCTCAGAATTTCCTCGGAATATTCCGAGGAAATTCCGAGGAACACTTGATATCCTCGATCGATCGATGGGATAATCTCATCGATCGATCACATTGTTACGCTTTGGTCCATCTTAGTGATCGATCGATGCGTTTTTGGACATATATCCATCGATCGATCCGTTTAAAAAAAAATTGACGTTTTGAAACCCCAAACACTAGTTCCTCGGAATTTTCTCGGAATATTTCGACGGAATTCCGAGGAAGAAAAGGGTTTCCTCGGAATTCACTCGGAATATTCCGAGGAAATTCCGAGGAAATAGGGTTTTTAAACCGAAAACAACGTTTTGCGGTTTGAATAACACCTATATAACCTTTATTAAGTGTCTTACGTTCATTATGAAGTCAAAAAATTGTTCCTTACCCTATAATAAACACTTTTCCGATTGTATGAACGAAATCCCCACAACATAAGAAAAACACTTATACACTTTAATGAACGGTAAAGGGAATACTTACAATTCGTTTTGAAATTTGTTATTTCATGGTTTATGCTCATCTATACAAAGAATCCTCAATGGTATGCATTACAATTGTATAAGAAATGAAATAAGGCAAAAAAAATTGATGTTTTGAAACCCCAAACACTAGTTCCTTGGTATTTCCTCGGAATATTCCGAGGAAATTCCGCGGAACAATATAAATTAATAGAAATACATGCACAGGATATTCTTTTACCTCGAATTAATGAAAATATTCCGAGGAAATTCTGACGGATATTTAAGTGGCCGTCGGAATTTCCTCGGAATATTTTCATTTAACCGGGCAAACAAGCCGCCAAATATTTCGCGAAAATTGAAATTGAAAATACTGAGGGAATTCCGACGGAAAATATCCGTCGGACCCAAGGTTTTATAAACTCTAAACGCATCTTCTTCCCCATTTTTCTCTTCTTCCTCTCCGGCGATCTCTCTCTCCTTCTGGCGTTCTCCACCTTCTCTCGCGACGATCTCTCCGGCGAATCATTTCCATTCTCTTACAAATCATGTAAGGACCCTATCCCACTCTCTTAGGTCCTATTTGTTAGGTTTTTAAGTAGATTTGATGATTTTAGAAGGTTTTTGATAGATTTTTGTTAAGGTGATTGGGTAGGATTGTGATTTGTTGTGTAATAGGTTTAGAATTGTAATTTGGTTGTGTTGAATTGATTTAGAACTTTTTTTATAAATTGTTCATTATTTTTGTATTTACAAAACGTTTTTTCTATATAAATTCGATTTTACAAAACGTTTTTTGTATATAAATTCGATTTTTGGATTTATAAAAGATGATTTCATATTTATAAAAATATTTATATTTATTAAAACTAATTTTGTATTTATAAAACATTTTTTTGATTTATAAACACTATTTTTTTATTTTTGTATTTATAAAAACTATTTTTAAATATACAAACCGTTCTTTGTATATAAATTCGTTTTTTGGATTTATAAAAGATGATTTCATATTTTGCATTTATAAAATATTTTTTTTTGATTTATAAACACTATTTTATTATTTTTTGTATTTATAAAAACTATTTTGTATTTATAAAAAGATGATTTCATATCTATAAAAATATTTATATTTATAAAACTAATTTTGTATTTATAAAACATTTTTTGATTTATAAACACTATTTTATTATTTTTTTTATTTATAAAAACTATTTTTTACTTATAAAAAGATGAATTCATATTTATCAAAACTAATTTTGTATTTATAAAATATTTTTTTATTTATAAAAACTATTTTATTATTTTTTGTATTTTAAATATGTTTTCTATTTCAATTTTAATTTTATATTTTCGAATTTCAATTTAAAAAAATAAATTTATAATATATATTTTTTTTTAATTTTGAAAATATTCCGAGGAAGTTTATCCCTCGGAATATTCCGACGACATCTTCCTCGGAATATTCCGAGGAATTTTCGACGAACTTGTGGTTCTCGGAAATTCCGAGGAAATAGGGTTTCCTCGGAATTCCGTCGGAAATTTCCGAGAGATTTCCGAGGAAATAAGAATTTTCGAGGAGTTATTTCCGAGAATTTTTTTCGTCGGTATGTCGTCGGAATAGCGTTATTCCGACGACATACCGACGATTTTTTCCCTCAGTATGCCGTTGTTTTCTTGTAGTGGTAGCCACGTGTCATCATCACAATCATTCCTAGAATATTTAAAAAAATATGTTGGTCCATATAAATATATAATAAGCTTTTTATTAATCTAACCATAAATTAATCATGAATGTTCTTCATTGTTTCCTTAAATAAAAATCACGGAATTACCTAATGTGGCTAAATTATATATGACAGTTAATGATTTTGAATAATAAAGATTTGATAAAAATTAGTCTATTCTCCATCATTTTTTAAAATTTTAACTTACTAAAATAAATTAAACAACCACGTTAACTATATAATAAAAATTTAGATTTTTTCGTATATATTATATTTTAAATTTAAAAAAAACGACTATAAATGACTAAAGTTGTTAAAAACTCACCATTTAAATTTTTGTGATCCATGTTTAAAATTTCTGTTATAACAAGATTCAAATGATTACGAAATTACATAAGTAGGAAGTCTCATTTAATAAATATTATATATATGTATATTAATATTTTTTAAACGAAATTATATACCATATAAAATACATAAGTATTTTAGTTTCAAAATTTGCTTTGAATTTTTTTGATAAACATTTTGAACAAAATTGACAACTTAATATTTAGATTTTAAACTTTGCATTGAACTTTTTTAAAATTATAAATTACTAAAACTATTAAACTTCCCACAAATTGTTTATTGTTATCACTGATTTAAAATTTTTGTTATAAAGAAATAAAAATGATCAAAAATAATAGGGCTGGGCAAAAAACCCGGATCCGAAGAACCGAACCGAACCCGATCCGAAAAAGTAGTACCAAATCCGGACCAAAATTGATTAAATATCCGAACGAGTTTAAAATTTTGGTATCTAAAGAACCAAAACCGAATCCGACCCGAACCGAAGTACCTCGGGTACCCGAAATAGATTTATATACATAAATATATTACTTATTTTTAAATTTAATATATATTAAAAACTTCCAAAATATATAAGATACTTTTAAGTTGTCTAAAATACTTGAAAATATACATAAATAGCCAAAAGTAAATGTCTAAAATAGCTAAAATATATTAAAAACACCAAAATGCTTGAAATATCTATTGATTTTCTATCCAAATATTCAAATCAAACCAATTTATATGTTAATTTTAGGTATTTTGACATATATTATACAACTTTATATGTAATATATTATTTTTTTATTGATTTTGAGAAATTTAAACCATATAATGAATATTAAAATTTTTAAAATAATTTAAATGGGTTATCCGAACCCGAACCGAACCCGCAAAGACCCGAACCAAAATTTAGAAATACCCGAATGAGGCTGAAATCTTTAAATCCGAAAATCTGAAACTCGATTAGATCCGAACCGAACCCGAATGGGTACCCGAACGCCCACCCTTAAAAAATAATATAAGTATAAAATATTTTTTAACAGATGTCAATATTAAAAATGTACTATATATCTATGTTAATATCATTTAAACTTAAATTTATACCATATAAAATGGAAAAAAGTGTTTGTATGAATTAATAAAATTTATCTATGTATTTGCACCAATTTAACTATATATGTAATAGTTACTAAATTTTTAATTATTCAATATATATTTAATATTTCATATTATGTAAAAAACATATAATACATAAAAGTAATTATATATAATATTCATTCCGCGCAAGGCGCAGATCTTAACCTAGTATATATTAATCTAGTGTTTGTTCTTATTTCATTACTACACTCTTACGCAGTGTCACATTTTATGGTTACTTGATTTTGGTATTGTATTACATCATTTCAGTACTATCTTACTATACATGTCTAGTCTCTCGTTTGATTTCTTGATATGTGTCTAGTCTCTCGTCTCATCACTTGCTATTATACTTGTCTACTCTCTCTCGTTTAATTACTATATACTTGTCTAGTCTCCCGTTTCATCACTATACATTTTTTACACAAGTGGCTTCGAGATTCCCTTATCATTCTCAATTGTTTGAAACATTGATGAGGCTATTCGTCTCTATAAGGCGTCTGATGCCAGAGACGCCCAACAGGAAGTGGTAATCATTTGTCAATCAAATATTATTTATAAAGATAAGATTACGTCGTTTATACGGGTAGTCATCGTCTCATTTCCCTCAATTAGTTAATTAATGTATTGATACTCTTGCTCTTCTTGACTTGATGATCTGAAGTGAGGAGTTTGTTAAGGTTTACAATGAGATAAATCCCACTGACCCCTCTTTGAGTGATCTTGTTGGAAAAGATGGTCTTCCGTTGTATTCTTTGCTCGACCATGTTCATCTTGCTGGAAAAGATGGTCTTCAGTTGAATTCTTTGCTAGACCATGTATGTATCATTTCTTACCAAGTTGTGAGTCAATTTTTTCAAAAATTCTTTGAAGTTAGCCTACATGATAAATTTTGAATTGATAAACAGTTTGCAATGCTTTTTGAAGCATTCATAGGTTTTAACATCAACGTCTATACATGTGCTGTCCAGTTATGGTTCCCATGGCCATGTCGTGTGCGTTTTCTGTACCCTTTATATTTTGTTTATGATATCAAATGTCATGTTTCTTTAAGTAAGTATAATATGTGTGTTTAATAAGGATTCACAAGACCGATGATATCCTAATCTTCTTAGTTTGATGATCTCAAGTGAGGAATTACTTAAGAATTAACGATATGGAAATTTCCTCCGACTGATCCTTGGATTCCTTGCCAGAATATGTATTTATATATTTTTTTGATGTGTTATCAAAATTTCTTTGAACTTTAGCCTCCAATGATAAAAAAAAATTGAATGAGGAAGCTCATTTTCAGTGGCGGTTGTATTTGAAAATTATATAAGAGCGATGTTTATGTTGCTACGGCTAGGAGGCACATGGTTGAATACCATAAAAATGCAATGAAGAAGAAACCACTACAAGAAAACAGGGGCATACCGAGGGAAAAAATCGTCGGTATGTCGTCGGAATAACGTTATTCCGATGACATACCGACGAAACAAGTCCTCGGAAATAACTCCTCGGAAATTTATTTTTCCTCGGAAATCCCTCGGAAATTTCCGACGGAATTCCGAGGAAATGAATTTCCGAGGAAACTCCGAGGACCACCAGTTCTTCGGAAAGATCCTCGAAATATACCGAGGGAGAACTTCCTCGGGATATTTCGATGGACTTTCCGAAGGTCCAATCCTCGGAAGTTCCGACGAAATGTTCCTCGGAATTTTCATCGGGAATTTCCGAGGAACGAAGCTCTCGGAAAATTCCGAGGAATGAGTCCCTCGGTATATTCCGAGGAAGAGGTCCCTTGGTATATTCCGAAGAAATGTTCGTCGGAAATTTCCGAGGGTTCATTTCCTCATAATTTCAAAAAAAAATTATTTTTTTTTTAAAAAATAAATTTTTTGAAATTTAAATTCGAAAATATAAAATTAAAATTGAAAACATATTAGATAATATTCAACGTTGTACAAATAAAAATAAAACATTCCGAGTTTTTGAAAAAAAAAAAAACTACGGGTCTTGCACGTTCGGGAACACCTCGTTCGGGTACATCCTCAGCATCATCTCCATCATTTGCTGGTTCAGCCTCTTCTGTGCCTCATAGCCCGCCTGTTGAGCCGTCATCTGGGTCTCCAACAAAGATATGCGATCATCCTTGTCTTTCAACTGAACCGTAAGTACTTCTGGATCAACAAAGGGCGGTGGTGCAGAAGAAGGAGAAACCGACCGCGTGCGAAGACCCTAACCGACCAAACGTCTCTTCTTCTTTGGAACCGACTGAAATAGAAAATAGCCAAATTTAAATAATATAAAAAGATGATAAAATAAAAATCAAGAAATAAATGAATTGAACTTTAAAAAAAGAACTTACCGATTCAACGATTTCGTTGATTCGAAACCGGGACAAGTTGGTCGAAGCCGTCGAATCGTCATCCTCGGTTTGAAGCTGAGACACTTCGTCTTGCACCTGAGTTTGGACCAGGGTGACCACTTCCCTCACAAGACCGTCATCAATCTGGCCGGTCTTTTTGTTTGTATACGCCCTCTTCATTAGGGCGAGATCATCAACCGGCTCGCCATCATTTTCTACCGCCTTAAAAAAACATAAATTAAACAAACATTAGAAATTAGAAGAAATGCAAAAAAAATAAAATTTCAAAACTTAAATAATTGAAGAAAAAACGGCTGAACTTACCTTGCGATCCCCCAGAGTGGCAATAGATTGAGCACCCAAGTTATGCTTGAAGACGCCATTCCCTTTACGGTCGCTCCTGCGGTTGGTGGAATTGGTGGAAGAAGTTTCTTTCGTCTCTTCCTTATCCCAATGCGCACACAACTCCATCCAGACCGTGTTGTTTATCGACTTTGGGACCTTTTAATAAAAAAAAAGAAAATAGTTTAATAAATTGAAAAATAGTTTAATAAATTAAAAAAATGTTTAATAAATTAAAAATAACCTTGTTGATTTCCCACTTCTTCTTCCACTCGTGGATCTGTTTCTCATAGTTGTCCATAACTTTATGGACGAAGTGGTGATAGATAAAGAGCGTCTCATCGGAATTCCAGTTGAATTCTTGCCGAAAAAACAACAGAATTAGTAGAAAATTTATATTAAAGATTAAAAATATAAGTAAAAAATTAGAATACTTACCGCAAACTGACGAAACCACAGATGCTGCTTCTCGGTAGGGAAGTCAGTGAAAGTCAGATGTCCCTTGTCGAGGGCCGAGTACATCATACGGTTGATCCATGCGCTGATCTCGTTCCCGGATCGGTTGAACCTAATAAAAAGAACAAATTATTAATAATGAATCAAATTTTACTAAAAAAAAAATACGTTTAATTACCATGTTTGACCCCGTCCATGTGGATACGAAGTGAGATAGGGAAGATGGTCACGACCGGGCTGTCGAACCAACTCCGCAACACTCATCACTCCCGGAGGACCCAGAGGAGCAGGAGTGGGAGCGAGAGGAGCAGGAGCGGGTGCAGCAGAGGGAGATGTATGGTAGGAGCTGTGGGGCGAAGCTAAATCCTGAATCTGGCTGGAATCCCGAGACTGGCTCCCCGTACCACCACGACCACGACGCTGTCGACGCCGGGTCTGATCATCATTAGACCTGTAAATTAAAAAAAACATATTTAAAAATTAGTTCTAGTAATTTTAATAAATAAAAAATACATATTTAAAAAATATTTTTTAATCAAAAATAAATAAATAGTTTTACAAAAAATAGTTTTAATAAATAAAAAATAGTTTAATAATTACAAAAAATAGTTTTAATAAATAAAAAATAGTTTAATAATTACAAAAAATAGTTTTAATAAATAAAAAATAGTTTAGTAATTACAAAAATAGTTTTAATAAATAAAAAATAGTTTAATAATTACAAAAAATAGTTTTAATAATATTAAAAATGTTTAATAACTACAAAAAATAGTTTTAATAATATTAAAAATGTTTAATAATTACAAAAAATAGTTTTAATAAATAAAAAATAGTTTAATAATTACAAAAAATAGTTTTAATAATATTAAAAATGTTAAATAAATATAGAAATTTATATTATATATATATATATATATATTATTTTTTAAAAAAAATCCCAAATAATAGTTTTTAATCACAAAAAAAGTTTTATAGATATTAAAAATGTTTAATAAATATATAAATGATTTTATAATGCAAAAAATAGATTTTATATACAAAAAACGTTTTCATATTATATATACATAATTATCAATTAGATTTTTATAACCACAAAATTAATGAAAACAAAAAAAAATTCCAAATCAAGTGAATACCATAGTCAAACTCAATTTTACACAATCCTACCATTCACCCTAACAAAAATCTATAAATATCATTCCAAAAACATCAAATCTACTTAAAAACCTAACAAATCTAACCTAAAAGAGTGGGATAGGGTTCATACATGATGCAGTGACTGAAATTGCGAAGGATTAGGGCGGATTCGCCGGAAATCGTGGAGAGAGAAGGGAGGAAACGGCGGAGAGGAAGAGAGCTTCGCCGGAGAGGAAGAGAGAAATGGGGAAGAAGATCTGGTTCGACCTAATAAAATGAGGCGTCCGACGGAAAATGTCTGTCGAAATTTCCTCGGAATAATTAAATACTTCCGTCGGAATTTCCTCGGAAATCATTAATTCAATTTTCGCGAAATATTTGGCGGCTTGGATTACCCGGTGAAAAACCCTTAGTTCCTCGGAATTCCCTCGGAATATTCCGAGGGAATTCCGAGGAAATCCTTATCTTCCTCGGAATTCCGTCGAAATATTCCGAGGAAATTCCGAGGAAAAAGGTTTGGGGTTTCAAAACATCGATTTTTTTTTGCCGTATTTCATTTCTTATACAATTGTAATGCATACCATTGAGGATTCTTTGTATAGATGATCATAAACCATGAAATAACAAAATTTCAAAAATAATTGTAAGTATTCCTTTTACCGTTTATTAAAGTGTATAAGTGTTTCTCTTATGTTGTGTGGTTTTCGTTCATGCAATCGTAAAAGTGTTTGTTATTGGGTCAAACACCAAAGTTTGACTTCATAATCTGGTTAAGACACTTAATGAAGGTTATATACGTGTTATTCAATCCGCAAAACGTTGTTTTCGGTTAAAAACCCCTAGTACCTCGGGAGGCGCTGCATCATTACATGGCAATCGTGGCTTTTCAAGCCAGTAAACTTTCCTTCCTTTCTGTCGATACTGTTACACAAATTAGATGCGTAACCGTCTGGAAATTCCACATCGTTTGAAATCCAATCAAAGAACGCATCTTTTTCCTCTGCATCAAGTCGGTGTATGGGAAAAGGAGCCCTACCATTCTCATCAACATGAAGTTCTGAACGAGCACATATATCGACTAAATCCAGTCTTGACTTCAAATTATCCTTTGTTTTACCTTGAACATTAAGGATCGTGTTCATGAGATTGTCAAAAAAGTTATTATCAATATGCATGACATCTAAATTATGCCTTAGCAGATGATCCTCCCAGTATGGCAGATCCCAGAAAATACTTTTTTTTTGTGCCAGTTATGTAGGTCTCCAACAGCATCTACTGGAAAACGCTCATGTCCACCGACGTCTGGCGTCCTTTCTGCACCAAAATCTCTTAGTTGTGTCTTCAAATCTTTCCCACAAATTTCCGGAGGTGGATTGTCAAACACCCTCTTGTTCTTCGTAAACAAATTCCTACTCCTACGATATGGATGATCAGGTGATAGGAATCTCCTGTGACAGTCAAACCAACACGTTTTCCTTCCGTGTTTTAGTTGGAAAGCATCAATGTTATCTTGACAATATGGACATGATAGCCTTCCATGCGTTGTCCATCCAGATAACATATCATATGCTGGAAAATCACTTATTGTCCACATTAGTACTGCCCGCATTTGAAAGTTTTTATTACACGAAACATCGTATGTTTCAGCACCTTGAGCCCATAGTTGTTGCAACTCATATATTAGTGGCTGAAAAAACACATCAAGTGATCTCTTAGGATGCTCTGGTCCGGGAAAGAGAATCGAGAGAAACAAAAACTCTCGTCGCAAGCACAAGTTTGGGGGTAGGTTGTATGGTGTAAGAATGACTGGCCATAGAGAATACTGTCTTCCACTCTTGCCAAACGGGCTGAAACCATCAGTACATAATCCAAGGTAGACATTTCTTCTCTCATACGCAAAGTCGGGATACTTTGATTGGAAATGCTTCCACGCTTTTGCATCTGAAGGATGTCTGATCTCACCATCTGTTGAGTGCTCCGCATGCCATCTCATTGGTTGCGCTGTGCGTTCAGACAGATACAACCTCTGCAACCTTTCCGTCAAAGGCAAATACCACATCCTTTTATATGGCACTGGAACTCTTCCACTCGTATCTTTATAACGAGGCTTCCCACAAAATTTGCATGTAACCCGCTGTTCATCCGCCCTCCAATAAATCATGCAGTTGTCACTGCATACATCTATTACCTGATACGATAATTCAAGACCAACTACGAGTTTCTAAACCTCGTAGTATGAACCAGGAGCTACATTATCCTCGGGTAGAATACCTTTTACAAAATCAGCAATCGCATCCACACAGTCTTCAGCCAAATTATAATTTGTTTTAATGCCCATCAATCTTGTAGCAGATGATAAAGCTGAATGACCATCTCTGCAACCTTCGTACAATGGTTGCTTTCCAGCATCCAACATATCATAAAATCTCATAGCTTGTGCATTGGGTAAATCTTCCCCTCTAAAATGATCATTTACCATCTTCTCAGTACCTACACCATAATCTACATCCGTTCTAATTGGTTCTTCTAATCTAACCGATGGCTGAGGTTCGCTAGTACTACCATGTTCATAATCAGTTTCTCCATGATGATACCAAATTTTGTAACTTCGTGTAAACCCACTCAAATATAGATGAGTCCAAACATCTCACTCTTTAATAACCTTTCTATTTTTACAATTAGATCAAGGCCATCTTAACATATCTGTTTTTGCTTCCGGTTGTCGGTGAACTAACCCCATGAATTCGGTTATACCTCGTTGGTATTCTTCCGTAAGCAATCTTGTGTTCGGATCCAAATGAGGTCGATCGATCCAAGAACGAAAATAATTTGAAGAAGACTTGTTTTTTTATGAATCAAATTCGTGTGTAAAGAGAGTAAGAGGGAGGATGAAGATATGGAGTGAATGAAGACAAAGAGGGGTGCTTGTATTTATAGTTGAAATCCTGCCGACAGACCGAGGAAATTCCGAGAGAATTCCGACGCCAACGGCTAGTTCGTCGGAATTTTCTCGGAATTTTTAAAATCCCCCAACGGCTATAATATATCCTCGGAATTCATCGGTTTTTTCCGAGGAATACATTTCTCCTCGGTATTCCATAAGAATATTCCGACGGATTGATATTTCCTCGGAATTCCGTCAGTATATTCCGAGGAAACCAAATTTTGTGTTTCTTCGGAATATCCTCAGAAATTCCTCGGGATATTCCGAGGATTTCATTTTCCGTCGGAATGTCCGTCAGAATACCGCTGTTTTCTTGTAGTGACCAGTCAATCAGTTGTGATAGTTAACTCATGTGGAAGCTCTTCGCCTTTCTACTAGCAAGGATGACATAGAGATGTGTGCTAACATTGAGAAAGGAGTGAATCAGTTTTCAATTGTATGTTGATTTGAAGATTGGTACACAATAACATGTGTTTACCAATAATTCAGGAGGAGGTTACTAAGCGCAAGATTGAAGACCAGATGGAAGCATTAAAAGACTGGCAAATCAACTATCTCTATTTTAAAGATGAGAAACTGTTTAGTTATTTGACTTTGTGATTTTCATGATGATGGTTTAATGGAAGATGAAGAATCTGACAAGCCATTTATAAGAAGCCAAGGTGTCTTTTCTTATTTCAGAAGTCTTGTCAGCTTGAAATTACTCAAGGAGCCTTCTTCGTTTGCTGATTGACAATATTTCGTCCACTTTGTTGCAGGGGCTGAAAAACTTTGCTGGACGATTTTATAAGCAATGACGCAGAGGAAGGAGCAACCACAGTGAGAAGAATTGGTATAACCAGGGCCAATGACAAGTCGAGGCAGTGTTATCAAGGTCCGGTGAATTTTGCAAAGCTTATGTATCTCTCCTGTGAGTTTTGATATATATATATATATATATATAGAGGCGTGACAGAGGAAATGTGAATCGAGGGTTACTTCAAGCTGGGTGTTGATGTGGAAGTTTCCTGATGGTGGTTGGCTTGCAGAATGTATATAACAATAAAATTCTTACACTAAATTGTCTCGTGAGCTCACGGTAGAAAGGCTCTCTTATAATTTATTCGTTGGCTTGGTTTGTCTCTCCTCCCCCTAGACTATGTTGGTTTGTACTTTGGGAGTATTTACTTGAACTTGGAGTTTGCTTAATAACATGGACATGTGTTGTGTCTGTTTTTTTGGAATTTTGAAGCAAATAAAATAAAGTTGATGTGGGGGATTATGTTACCTAGACATTTGATGTGAGTATTACAAGCCATGTTTAGATAAAATAAGGTTTCAGTGACTTCACTGACTTGTCTAGTCACTCAGTTAATTACATCATACTTTATATACAGTTCCGGGTAATTGCATTTGCAACTCAGAGAATAAAACAAATTATCGATGGTGGTTAATTAAGTTAATTTATATCTTACTTCAATCTCTCCAAGCAGTCTGTTGGCTAGCGAGCCTCTTCCTGGCTTCTTCTATTTTGGTAAGCTTGACACCCTAAACCCTTAATAAAAGACACCCAACGCTTTGACCCTTTGCCTAGCGTGAACACATTCCTCAACCTTGTTGCCAACTCATGTCCTGTTGAGTCTTGTATGTGGTGGTAGTCTCAAAGCTTCCCTTAAGCTTCGCATGGTTTCTAATCACACCAACACGCCCTCTGTTTCTACCTCCAGTCACCATCACAACATTACCGAAATCTAACTTGATGAACTCAACAATCTTGTTCTCCTCCAGGTCGAGCTTAATGGTTTGTTATGGAAAGAGATGCCCTTTTGTTCGAACTGGATAGTTCGAACCTTGCAAAGCTTATACTCTAGAGAGGAAAAGAAACAAATCTTACTGGTACACATACATGTCAAACATTACTCTAAATTATATCAAGAGCAAGAGAGATCAAAACCTTAGCTTCTTCGTCCCTGATGGAGTGAAGACGGAAACGTCCCTCGCTATCATAGAGAAGACAGAAATTCTCATAGAAGAAATACAAATGCACCACCAAGTTTGTCAAGCATCCAATGTTTTGGAGCATTGAGCCTTTTCATATGCTTCTTTAAACCTATTGCCTGTGTAATAAGTAATAACCGAACATAACACATATGTTAGAGCTATACAAATGATATAGCCAGTGATACATGTTCGATTGAGATCTAAGTAAGCCATATCCAAGGACTAATATCCACTAAATGATCCCAACACCAGAGCCTTCTAAAAGTCTTCCCATGAAAAGAAAATTAATAAAGAAGTATCCTATAAAGCCAGTATGATGTAAGGTCAATCTAATATTTTCAGACTGAAGTCAAAGGTTGGTCTAAAAAGGGCATCGGTCATCAAACTAAGCAACATGAACTCATATATATATACTAAGACCCCCTTTAGATTTTTTAAAACCGTAAATAAGAACTTCATTGTCAGTTAAAAATGACAAATCAGTGATTTTGAAGGCGAACAAAACGTTTGAATCAATTGCGATAAACAAATTAGTTTTACACGAAACCAAATATGCAAGATAGAAGACCATTTAGATTATAATTACAATTTATTTAAGTCTGTATTCATCTTCCCTTTGCCTCACATTCCATCTATATATTTGGATGTTAAAAAACCAACAAATTTTGGGTTTTGATCATGAATCATATTTTTATGATTATAATATATATATATATACATAAATCTATTATAATAATTAGGTTTAACATAATAAAATTAACCACAATTATATTATACTGATATAATTATTTTTACTTATTTTCTTTCCTACAAGGTTAAAAAATATTAAATAATAAAATAAGTCTGTGTACATATTTATCTAATAAATGAAGTAACATTTGTTAAATAATAAGATAAATATATGTATATATTTATCGAATATACGTAGTAAATATTATCATTATCTAAATTTTATCTTTTAATGTTTTTTTTAGTTAATACAAAAATAAATTTATGAAATGTTTTTTTTAGTTAATACAAAAATATATTTATGAAATGTTTTATAAAAGTTAAACTGGTTAAAATTATTAATACTCTTAATAGTGATTAAGTTTATCATTATATAAGTAACTACAAATGTATTATAGTAACAAAATTATCATCACTATATTTCTTTCAAAAAAGATTAAAACTTATAAGATATAATATAAAATGTGTATATATATTTATCGAATAAAGCAAAAAAAAACATTATCATTATTTCAATTCGTTCTTCTTTTAAGTTATCATAAAATTTAGTTTTTAATTTTATCTTTTAAATATGTATAATTAAAAATTAATTTAATTCAAAAATTAATATTTTAAGTTATACTCAACCACCGCAAATTTATCAAAGAAGTCAACCATCTTCGCCAATCTACAGATGAAAACTATGACAACAACACGTATTTTTATGGTATTTTAATATTGTGCATAGCAATTTCGAAGAGGGAAAATAATAGCTGGATAACTTATCCTGAGAGAATAGTCAATTCCGGTCCAATCAATCAATGTTGGACCATGATAAAGAATTCAATTACTGGATTAGAATCATTTTGAAGACAGCGTATGTAACTAATACGTCTACAACGAAGCTCCTAACAAATTGCTACATCGACATTCAAAGCATGCGAGGATTGTTACTATTTTAAGAGGATGAACAGATTTATTATCTTTCTTCGAACAAGATAATCACAAAACAAACACATGCATTTAAATTTATATCTTTTGGATCATCAACCTTATTTATGTTTTGAGTTGAACTATATTTATTTTGGTGCAACTATCAGTTATTTATTCTGTTTTTGTTTAATGGATCGGTGAAAGCTACTTATACTACTGTCACTAACCACTATCAAATGGATCAAAATAATCGTATGTTTTATTTTCTAGTAAATTTAAAATGATTTTTATATGTTTTAATAGTGGTTAGTGACAGTAGTATAAGTGGTTTTTACTGATTAATTCAATAAAATATAATAAATAGTTAATAGTTGCACCGATGTAAATATAATTGAATTTAAAACATAAAACAAATTTAAAATTCCAAAAAAAAGAATGTAACTGCATGTGTTGTTTTGAAGAACGAAGATAATAAATTCGTTCATCGTGTTAAAATAATAACAATTTTCGCATGCTTTGTCAATGTCATGGATGTGCTAATTTCTCATCGTCTATTTCTGAATCCAGTAAGTGAATTATTAATCATGGTCTAGTATGTGCTAATTTCTCATCATCTATTTCTGAATCCAGTAAGTGAATTATTAATCATGGTCTAGTATTGATTGGATCTGAATTGACTATTTTTCCAAGATAATTTATCTAGATATTATACTCTATATAAAGGTAAAGACCATTACATAATATAAGTATTGCACAAATTTCTTTTACAACATTTTTCCAAAAAAAAAATTATAATGGTAGGACCAAAGAATTTAAAATAATTTCTAATTGTGTATTATTTAATCCTTCTCACACTTATTGGTTTCTAAAATTCAAGAAATAAATAAAATAATATAAATATATTTTAAATATTTAATTTATTCACACCTAAAAATAGCAAGACTTTTCATCATTTTATTATTTTTACTAATTTTTATTATTTCATTTACAAATTATATGATAATCAAATTAAGAATAAGAAACTAGACAACCAACACATAAACTAAGAAAGCGGGCCAAAAAGAGAATAATAATCGAAATGCCAAAGCCACCAAAAAGCAGGAAAATATATGCCTAAAACACCAGAATCACAACCAGTAGCTAAAAAGTAAGAAACACCTCACAGACTAAACAAGAACATACAATACGGCATGCAACTGAAAAACCACAAAGCTCTGGATAGAAGGGACCAAAGCTCCAAGAGACTAACTCCGCACACCTATACCAAAGAAAACATGGAAAGAAAAGAAACAACTTGATAGAGGGAAAATGGAAGACAACCACCAAAAAATCAGAGACTAAACTTGAGACCAGAAATAACCGTCCAAACCCACATAGCATACACGAACGAAAACATTATCCAAATCTCGAGTGGCAAACATGGTGAAATGTAGTTTTTGGTGTTCTGACTTCTATGCTCTCTTTCATAGCTCGAGGACGGCTCCATAGTTTTTGGCTCGAGCTCGGTCGCTGCAGCAACCGAGCAGAACACGCGTTCGGTTGCTGCGTAGCGACCATTTTCGAGCTCTTGTCCGATGACTCGCGTTTCCTCCGCAAAGCTTTTCGTAAAGAAGAATCTATTTCGAAAAAGTGTTTGTCGAAGAAGGTTTCTACGTTTTCTTCTTCGGGGATTTGGACGTTAACTTCGTCGTAACCGTTTTCGACCCCAACAATGCAGTTCCTAACATCAGCTGAAATCTAAGGAAGAAGATGAGCAATCAATATGGACTAGAACAGCCTACAATGCCGTGGGAAGCAACCGAACAACTGAAAACTCATAAACCCGATCTGCAACAAATACCATATAATCTCATAGGTGAAGAAGGCAAGAAGAACAAGAGAAAAAATGTGAGTTTTTTTCTGGTGATGGGCAAGAAGAACAAGAGAAAAAATGTGAGTTTTTTTCTGGTGATGGTGAGAAGCATCGCACACCAGAAATGTAACGAAATACATAGACGGTGAGGGCTCAAGTTTAAAATATGGGGAAAGGGCAAAAAACATCTTAAAAATTATAATTTTCAAAAATATGAAAAAAATATAATACAATTTTGACGATGAAACCGTTAATCTTAGAATCAACAAATGCGTAGATGCAAAGTTATTGAAATTCAATATTAGTTTACGTTAGAGGCTCATTTGACTACTAAGAAGTACTATACACACAACAACACATTATTAAAAAAAAAACGCAAAATATATTAACTTATCACCTACTACATAACAAACTAAAAACATCAAATAATGATCTTAACAAATAAAAACGATAACATAATTACATTATCCAAAAAAAATCATGCTCTTAGCAATAATAAAACAATATTCCGCGCGGAGCGCGGACACCCCCCTTGGACTTAATTTTGTCCTTTGTCTTGAAACTTTTTCGAGCATCTACAGCTTCTGTGTATAAGAAAGAAAAAAACACTTCAATTATACTGAAAAAAAATGATAAAAAACATCATGAGGGTTTCAAACAAACCTGAAGGCATCACCGTCTCTCCAGATTTTGACTTTCTTGAGTTTCACTATTGTTCTTATTTGATTCCATGTGAGCGAGAACTCCAACAAATGTCCAATCTAAAACAGTTTCAGGTTTTGTTGTCAACAAGAAGAGAGTCTCGACAATCTTTCTGTTTTCTCTTAGAGATGCAACTTCTAATGGCTTTTTCTCTTCTTGAAAATCACAGCCATATGACGATTTGTGTTCATCACTAAAAAGCTGATTGTTATGTTGAGGTTACCTCGTCTTTCTGATTAAGATCACCTCCAGCTTTAAGTAAACAGTTGATTAACTCAAGATCTCCAATATCAGCAGCAAGGCACCATCAAAAACATCAAGCTTTGGACAGCAATTTTTTAGCAACTCGATTCCCCCTAGTGATAAGCAAAACAGAACATTTGTGAGCTTGGAAAGTGAAATGAAATAAGCAACAGACTAAGTAAAAACAAACTTGTTAGTGCTGCATGATTCAATGAAGTAGCTCCTATTTCTTCTTAGAGAATGACTTATGGGATTTTGTTCGGTGGGACTATTCATCTCAAGCAACGAAGAGATTTATTAGCGAAGCTTCAGTCGGTTACGTTGGAGGATGTTAATGCTGATTTATTTCGAGAGAGTGGGAGTAGCTGAGCAAAAGACGTAACGCTTGGACTAATGTATACATAACTGAAGTGTTACATAGATGAAGGTGGAGGCGGAGAGATGTGAAGAGATACGGCACAGCCTGCAGCGCTAAGACGAAGCAAACCCTAATTAAAACATAGAATAGTTTTTTAATAGATGTAACTTGTGACTAACAAAGGCGTGAAATACTTAAAATTAAAGTGATCACACGTGGAGTCTTTTGCCCTTGTGCTCTTGCTGACGTGGACACAGGAGAAGAGAGGTAAGTCTCCTTTATATATATAGATATATAGACATGTCAATTAGGGCCAAAGCCCGTAGCCCGAGCCCGCCCAGCCCTAAAAATTACCGGGCTTGGGCTTAGCTTTATAAGCCCAAAAAAAATTAGGCCTTTCGGGCAAAGCCCATTTGGGCTTTGGGTATTTTGGGCTTAAGTCCGTTTGGGCTAGGGCCGGCCCGAAAACCCGAAATTTATATTTTAGCGTAAATATTATCCTTCTTTCTTGTAATCGAAACTATTATTAGTATTGATATATTATTTTAATATTCTTATCTAAACTCTAATAAAGCAAATATAAAAGTTTTTAATGCACTTTATTGTTTCATCATTACAAGTGTTACATTTTAAATTTTACAAAAGTACATTCTTCTTTCATGTACAACATGTTTTTATTTTCAAAATATAAAGTATAAAACGTTTGACCATGTTTATCATAAATTTTGTTCTCTTATATTTTTTGTTTTAATTGATATTTGATTATTTAAATCTTATTAAATTTGGTTTGTGTATAAAATGTTTTTAAAACATACGAAAAAATAAAAAATTTGTGATAGACAAGAAAATTTTAAACTCACTTTATACTTTTTTTATTTTTTAAAAATGAAACTCTTTTTTTAATGAAAATTCACATGTATTAAAACGATGGAAATGACAATGACAAATTATTTTTCGAAAAGCCCACAAAAGCCCGAAAAGCCCTGTAGCCCTATAAGGGCCAGGCCGGGCTTTGAATTCTAGGCCCAAATTATTTTCGGGCCGGGCCGGGCCGGGCTCAAATATTTACGGGCTTAGCGGGTTTGGGCCGGACCGGGCCGGGCCAGCCCGAATTGACACCCCTATAGATATATAAGATATGATTATGTCTTCCACTATCCCAATAAAATTCAGTTAAATTACTGTCTGCTAGCAATTGGTATTTTTCGACGCTCTTTTTCAAATAATAATAATTAATTACACTAAACTTTTTTAACATGATTAAGTACGAATCTACTATATGATATAAGAACAATCAAGCAAAGTTGTGTTTCTCATACTTACAGAGCTCAAAGATCTTACTACATGGGTTCTCTCGACTTGCCTCACGCTTCATCATTTAAGGTTTTTTCTCTAATATTTTTTCTAATTCTTACAAAATTCAAATCAGTTAATCAGCGTGATAATAAATACATGTTTATATTGTGTAATCAGGGAGGAAGTGAAACATTTCTTCGTGATGTGCTTCAAAGTATATATACTTAAAACGTACTTGAGGAAGAATCCGATGGCCAAGACGGTATGGGAACTAGTTCAGTCTGTGGACAATGAAAAGATCTCCTACGACCACTTCTTTTTCGGGACATTCAAGGTACTAATTTACAATTCAAGAATTGGTTTAACCGTTTAACTAACCATGCGCATGCCCGGCTCTGTCTTAAGCCCAACAAGTTGGTTTTTTACACATCAAAAGATATTAAGAATGTTTTCAAAAAAAGAAAAGAAGATGTTAAGTATTTAAGGGCATCATTTTGGAAATTATGGTTATGAGTTATGACTAAGATAAATTGGCTTTCAAACTTCCATGGAGTATAAACTTTCATGGAGGGTCCATTGTGCTTGTTAGTAGGCTACAATTTGTTTTTCTTCCTTTAGCTACAATAAGGAGTGTTCTCTCTAGGCCTGGGACGGATCCACATATCCGGATCCGTCGGATTCGTTAGTTTAATATCTGAATCCGGATTTGTGGCTTCTGGATATCCGGATCCGGATTTGTGGCTTCTGGATATCCGGATTTTAGATATTCGTCTAGATATTACATTACTTCCGCATATCCGGATCTGGATCCAGATCCGAAAAATAATTAATTTTTTTATAAATTACTAAATATTTTAAATAATACTTAAATCAAATATTTATTTAAGATTTATTTATATATGTGTGTGTGTATAATATTTTAAAAATTAAAATACAATATTATAAGACTAATTTATGTATAAATATTAATATATCAAAAATAAATATCAATGAAATTTCAAAATTTAATATATTTTAAAAATACGGATCCGGATATCCGGATCTAAAAGTTAAGATATCCGGATCTGGATTCGGTTTTGACAGATCCAAGATCCGAATTCAGTTTTGACGGATCCAAGATTTTACTATTTAGATTCGGATCCGGGCACTCCGGATATCCTATTGTCGGAGCGGATCTCGAATCGTTTTTGTTTATTTCAAGTTCTCTCACTGATTTTGTTTATTTCTTTGGGTGTGTTTTAGGTTGATGGTTATGGGATAGAATCTTTGTCGAGCTTTTTCATGGATTATGGATATAAAATTGGAGGCAGACTTGAATTTCCAAAAAACAAAGTACAACTTGTGTGGCTTTCTCCTCCGGATATTCACGTCCCGGGTGATGGTCACGGTCTAGGCAATGGCCCTTTGCCCCGGCTTGTTATAGCTGAGCTTCTTGTGGACGAACTAAGCCCTGAATCACAGGTATGGATAACAACGAACATAATGTTGTCATTATGAGTCTTCAACGTATCTAATTTGTGGTTATACATGATTTTTTTGACATTTTCCAAATGTATGGTTAATTAGGAGATAATAAGGAAGTATTTGAAACCAGAAGGTGGTAAGCAAGCGATTCTTTCAAGTACTTTGGGGTCTTTAATTTGGGAAAAGCCAACATCCGCCGACTTTAATCAACTTGTCAAGTATATATCAGATAACTTCTTAGACATTAATAATATACTAGGATAAGACCCGCGCCTTGCGCGGAATTAAGTTATTATTTTTATTATATTTTGGAGAATGAAACAATAGTTTGGCTTCATTTGGATTACGGGTGTTCAACCCGGATATCGGGTTAGTTTCGGTTCGGTTCGGTTTTTTTCGGTATTTGGTTAGTAAAATATAACTACTATTCTAAATCAATATTTACTTTGACTTTAGTCTTTCACATACTTTTGAAAGATTTCAACTGGACGACTAAATTGATCAGCCAATCTTGTTGCTTTAAATCATTAGTGTTTATATATATATATTATTTAGTTTGAATATTTATTAAATAAAAATTCATATGCGTTATATTTTATGATCATTTGTAACTTATTATAACAAAAAAATAATCTATTGATCACAAAATTTTCAGAGTAGGAATATTCAAATTTCTAATAATCGATAACAAAAATTTCAATGTGAAATCTTTAATAAGTTTATAATTTATAAATGTTTTTGAAAATTCATTGAAAGTTTTAATATTAAAATATTTATGTAATCTTATGGTATATAGTATAATCTATATATATATATATAAATATATATGTTTTATTATTAAATGATATTTTTTACTCATATGGTTTTAAAATAATGTGTATCTTCTTATAATATTAAATAAAAGTTCATATTAATACAATTTTATGACCATTTGTAACTTATTATGACAAAAACAATAATCTATTGATCACAAAATTTTCAGGGTGGGGATATTCAAATTTCTAATAATTTATAGACGTTTTGAAAAATTCAAAATATAACATATAAGAAAAATTATAAATGTTTTTATTATATATTTAATGTGATTTTTAAATATATTTTAATAATATAAAATTAAAAAAAGAACTAAGATACAAAAATTGTTATCAAATATTTATTATTCATTATAATTAATTTTCACATATACGTTAATCATATTAGATAATTTCGTAGCTTTTATTTAAGGAAAGTGCAAAATATTTTTTGGTACGTTATTTATCAATTCGATAGTTAGTTTAATAAAAAGTGTAATATAAGTTAAGATGGACCAACCTATTTTTCTAGGAATAGTATATATTGTATAGTTATTTATTAAATAAGAATTTATAATCATACGGTTCTATGATCGTTCATATCGTTTTATAACAAAATATTTAAATCATCGATAACAAAATTTTCAATCTGAAATCTTTAATAAGTTTATAATTTATAAATGTTCTTGAAAATTCATTGAAAGTTTTAATATTAAAATATTTATGTAATCTTATGGTATATAGTGTTTAATATATATATATATATATATATATATATATTTATTTTATTATTAAATGATATTTTTTACTCATATGGTTTTAAAATCATGTGTATCTTCTTATAATAAAAATGTTAAACCAATTGATCATTAATTTTTAACATAATAATTTTAATAGTTTTAGTCATTTATTGTCGTTTTTAAAAATTCAAAATATAACATATACGAAAAAATCTAAATTTTATTTTTATAGCTAATTTGATTGTTTAATTTATTTTAATAATATAAAATTAAACAAAAAATGATGGAGGAGATATACATTGTTATCAAATCTTTATTATTAAACTCATTAATTGTCATATATATATTAGTCATTTATGGTAATTCCGTACGTTTTATTTAAGGAAAGAAAATATCATATCATATCATTATATCATATAGTTTGACCAACTTATGTATCTAACAACATATAAAAATCGAATGTGGACCTACTTATTTTTCAATTGAATGTAATTGACTACCTAATTGAGTGTCACCTATGCATTGGGGCCTCTTTTAATTAATACAAAATTGAGGTTACATCTTTTCAAATGTTCCTCAATTAATATATAAGTGATTCGATAGTTAATTTAATAAAAAATATAATGTAAGTAAAGATGGACCAACCTATTTTTCTAAGAATAGTATATTTTATATAGTCATTTATTAAATGAGAATTTATAATCATACAGTTCTATGATCATTCATATCATTTTATAACTGAATATTTAAATAATAGATAACAAAAATTTCAATGTGAAATCTTTAATAATTTTATAATTTATAAATGTTTTTGAAAATTCATTGAAAGTTTTAATATTAAAATATTTATGTAATCTTATGGTATATAGTATAATCTATATATATATATATATATATATATATATATATATGTTTAATTATTAAATGATATTTTTTATTCATATGGTTTATTTCAAGTTCTTGTTGTCGGAGCGGATCTCGAATCGGAGCGGATCTCGAATCGGATCGGATCGGATCTCGAATCGTTTTTGTTTATTTCAAGTTCTCTCACTGATTTTGTTTATTTCTTTGGGTGTGTTTTAGGTTGATGGTTATGGGATAGAATCTTTGTCGAGCTTTTTCATGGATTATGGATATAAAATTGGAGGCAGACTTGAATTTCCAAAAAACAAAGTACAACTTGTGTGGCTTTCTCCTCCGGATATTCACGTCCCGGGTGATGGTCACGGTCTAGGCAATGGCCCTTTGCCCCGGCTTGTTATAGCTGAGCTTCTTGTGGACGAACTAAGCCCTGAATCACAGGTATGGATAACAACGAACATAATGTTGTCATTATGAGTCTTCAACGTATCTAATTTGTGGTTATACATGATTTTTTTGACATTTTCCAAATGTATGGTTAATTAGGAGATAATAAGGAAGTATTTGAAACCAGAAGGTGGTAAGCAAGCGATTCTTTCAAGTACTTTGGGGTCTTTAATTTGGGAAAAGCCAACATCCGCCGACTTTAATCAACTTGTCAAGTATATATCAGATAACTTCTTAGACATTAATAATATATAACTTTAATTGGTGGTTATAGAGCTGATCAGTGTTTTAATTGTATGTATCTCTTATATACTAAAGCGCAAGTCGTCTGGCGAATAAAATACTGACATGTGGCATTGGTTTAAAATATAAATTTAAAAAATGTAAATACAAAAGTGCAAATACAAAGATCTTTTAAAGAAACCGTTTATCTATTCAAATAACTGAATTTTATTATCTTCTTTTCCTAAAAAATTAGACAAAATAAAAATCTATATTATCTCTCCCAGTACTTCATGATCTCAAAATCTCTGAACCGTTAGCCTTTCTCTTTATAAGACTTGACTCACGAGTCATGTTGCTATAGATTCTTCTCAACAAGCAATCGCTTCATTTAATCTTTCTATGAGAATTTTATGAAGTTTTTATTTCTAACAAGACAGATGAATGACTTCTAGCGATTGTATCAACACTGTCAAGAATACAGTTCTATATGTCTGGGTTGACATGGGCTCTGGCCAAACGGCAGCACAACAATACTCTTCGAAAACGTCTTAACAACGTTGGCGGATGAAAGTTAAAATCCAGGTTAGTGAGACTAAATAGTAAAATAAGTCTAAACTCTTTAATATTCAAATCATTATTTATGTCATGTTGCTCGAAAGTTTAGTAAGGAGTAACATACACATTGGTTTTTATTTTTCTTATATAATGTCACCTAATTTTGTAGACTAAATATACAACCAGAAATGAAGAAAGATATAGAGAAGAACTAAAAACTACAACAGATAACATCAGTTATTCTACAAAAATATAGTCAACATTTTTTTTTACAAGAGCCTAAAATTCATATCTAATACTCATATTTATTTTACCTTTATATTTTGGGTCTATACTGAAGTGTCGTAAAATATAAACTAAACGGTAAATTTTTATTCTTAAGTTTATCACTAAGTCTATTGAAATAACATTTCTTTTTGTTGTAAGTTTTACATATTATATTTTAAAAATATGTGTACATACGACAATGCCCGTGCTATGCACGGGAGAGTATACTAGTGAATGGTAAAGAGAGAGTGAGTATGCGGCATGGGCGCTTATCCACGGCTACACACTGAACCATCTTGCTGTTGCGGTTCATCGACTTAAACACCGTCTCAGTGACATTAACTACGTCCAAGAGTACTTCCAAGATATTGGATTCAAACTGAACAAAGTCGGAGGAGATATTCTTAACGGTTTAATTTTCTTCGCTTATTAAAAATTTTCATTTGAATTGTTCTATTCTGTAACCTTTATTGAAATGTATGAAACTATCTTTCAGAGAGTGAAGACGGTCTACTCTTACAAGTGACGTTGGCGTCGGAGAAAGTTGCGATTGAATTTGCAGACGGGGTAACTGAACCCATCACAGCTTCATACATTGAGTTTGTTCAACGTCTAGTTCTTCCACAGTTCAAAGATGTACAGATTGATGAGGTACAAAGCGATTACATTCATTACATATATGATACATATTGTTCGACATTTTTTTTTTCATTTTCGTTGTGATGCAGATCAAAGAATTTCATAGACGCGAGGGACTCGAGCAAGCTAACGCCAACCGCATTATGCAAAGCGCCCTTTCACAGCACAAGAATGAAACCAACTGACTTGTCTTGTTCGGCTCACTGTATGTCAAATTTGTGTGTGTTTAATTGTTCGTATGTGATTTGGATCATTTGCAAGCAAGATCAAATTATTTGTGTGTGTTTAACTTACACAACCTCTCATGATGGCTGATGAATAATGGAGAACACAATGTCATGGTGTGGTATTTGTTGTGTTTTTCCTTTTCCAAATATAATAATTTGTGTGAATGGAGATAACCCGCTAAGTGAGTTGATTACCTTTGTAGCACAATAAAAACAGATTTATCGGAGTTCCCTTTTAGTAATAGTGATAAGTGAAAAGACAACCGATCGAAATTTTAATATGCCCATACTAAGTAGTTAGAGATTACAACTTAAATGCAATTGAGAATCACACAGGAAAGAAAACAAATAAAATAGTAATCTCCTAAAATTTATACTAGATATACAAGAAGCAACAGATTTTAAGAAAAATATATAAGGAAATTTTTTTTTTTTTTTTTGATAAGGAAAATGTTTGTCTTAGAGATCACTTAGATTTGGAGGCAATGGTTTAACACCTACGAGTTAAGAGACTTTGAATGTATGGATTGCAAACTTACCAATAAGAAACTGAAATTAATGACGACCTTGTCACTACAAGAAAACAGCGATATACTGAGGGAAAAAATCGTTGGTATGTCTTCGGAATAACGTTATTCCGACGACATACCGACGAAACAAGTCTTCGGAAATAACTCCTCGGAAATTCACTTTTCCTCGGAAATCCCTCGGAATTTTCCGACGGAATTCCGAGGAAACAAATTTCCGAAGAAACTCCGAGGACCACCAGTTCGTCGGAAAGCTCCTCGGAATATACCGAGGGAGAACTTCCTCGGAATTTACCTCGGAAGTTCCGACGAAACGTTCCTCGGAATTTTCATCGGGAATTTCCGAGGAAATGAACCCTCAGAAAATTCTGAGGAACAAGTCCCTCGGTATATTCCGAGGAATGAGTCCCTCGGTATATTCCGAGGAATGAGTCCCTCGGTATATTCCGAGGAACATGTCCCTAGGTATATTCCGAGGGTTCTTTTCCTCGGAATTTAAAAAAAATTAATTTTTTTTAAAAAATAAAATTTTTGAAATTTAAATTCGAAAATATAAAATTAAAATTAAAATTGAAATCATATTAGTTAATATTCAAAGTTGTACAAATAAAAATAAAACATTCCGAGTTTTTGAAAAAAAAAAAAAAAACTACCGGTCTGGCACGTCCGGGAACACCTCGTTCGGGTACATCCTCTGCACCATCTCCATCATTTGCTGGTTCAACCTCCTCTGTGCCTCATAGCCCGCCTGTTGAGCCGCCATCTGGGTCTCCAACAAAGATATGCGATCATCTTTGTCCTTCAACTGAGCCGTAAGTACTTCTAGATCAACAAAGGGCGGTGGTGCAGAAGAAGGAGGAACCGACCGGGTGCGACGACCCAAACCGACCAAACGTCCCTTCTTCTTTGGAACCGACTGAAATAGAAAATAGCCAAATTTAAATCAAGAAATAAATGAATTCAACTTTAAAAAAAAAAGAACTTACGGATTCAACGATTTCGTTGATTCAAAACCGGGACAAGTTGGTCGAAGCCGTCGAAGCGTCATCCTCGGATTGAAGCTGAGACACTTCGTCTTACACCTGAGTTTGGACCAGGGTGACCACTTCCCTCACAAGACCGTCATCAATATGGCCGGTCTTCTTGTTGGTATACGCCATCTTCATTAGGGCGAGATCATCAACCGGCTCGCCATCATTTTCTTCCGCCTTGAAAAAACATAAATTAAAGAAACATTAGAAATTAGAAGAAATGAACAAAAAATAAAATTTCAAAACTTAAATAATTGAAGAAAAAGTGACTGAACTTACCATGCGATCTCCCAGAGAGGCAATAGATTGAGCACCCAAGTTATGCTTGAAGACGCTCTTCCCTTTACGGTCGCTCCTGCGGTTGGTGGAGTTGGTGGAAGAAGTTTCTTTCGTCTCTTCCTTATCCCAATGCGCACACAACTCCGTCCAGACCGTGTTGTTTATTGACTTTGAGACCTTTTAATAAAAAAAAGAAAATAGTTTAATAAATTAAAAAATTGTTTAATAAATTAAAAACAAACCTTGTTGATTTCCCACTTCTTCTTGCACTCGTGGATCTGCTTCCCATAGTTGTCCATAACTTTATGGACGAAGTGGTGATAGATAAAGAGCGTCTCATCGGAATTCCAGTTGAATTCTTGCTGAAAAAAAAACACAATTAGTAGAAAAATTATATTAAAAATTAAAAATATAAGTAAAAAATTAGAATAATTACCGCAAACTGACGAAACCACAGATGCTGCTTGTTGGTAGGGAAGTCAGTGAAAGTCGGATGTCCCTTGTCGAAGGCCGAGTACATCATACGGTTGATCCACGCGCTGATCCTGTTCTCGGATCGGTTGAACCTAATAAAAAGAACAAACGGTTAATAATGAATCAAATTTTAATGAAAAAAAATATGTTTAATTACCATGTTTGACCCCGTCCATGTGGATACGGAGTGAGATATGGAAGATGGTCACGACCGGACTGTCGAACCAACTCCGCAACACTCATCACTCCCGGAGGACCCGGAGGAGCAGGAGCGGGTGCAGCAGCGGGAGCGAGAGGAGCAGGAGCGGGTGCAGCAGAGGGAGATGTATGGTAGGAGCTGTGGGGCGAAGAGAAACCCTTAAAATGGCTGGAATCCCGAGACTGGCTCCCCGTACCACCACGACCACGACGCTGTCGAGGCCGGGTCTAATCATCATGAGACCTGTAAATTAAAAAAAAATATTTAATAAATATAGAAATATATAAATTAATTTTTTTTTTAAAAAAAAAAATCCCAAATAATAGTTTTTAATCACAAAAAAAGTTTTATAGATATTAAAAATGTTTAATAAATATATAAAAATAGTTCTAATAAACAAAAAATAGTTTTAATAAATAAAAAATAGTTTAATAATTACAAAAAATAGTTTTAATAATATTAAGAATGTTTAATAAATATTGAAATTTATATAATATAAATATATATATATATATATATATATATATATATTTTAAAAAAAAATCCCAAATAATAGTTTTTAATCACAAAAAAAGTTTTATAGATATTAAAAAATGTTTAATAAATATATAAAAATAGTTCTAATAAACAAAAAATAGTTTTAATAAATAAAAAATAGTTTAATAATTACAAAAAATAGTTTTAATATATTAAAAATGTTTAATAAATATAGAAATTTATATTATATATATATATATATATTTTTTAAATCCCTAATAATAGTTTTTAATCACAAAAAAGTTTTATAGATATTAAAAATGTTTTGTAAAATCCAAAAAATCTAATTTATATACAAAAAACGTTTTGTAAAATCCAAAAAATCGAATTTATATACAAAAATCGTTTTGTAAAATACAAAAATCGAATTTATACGCAAAAATCGAATTTATATACAAAAATCGATTATATAAATACAAAAAAAATAAAAAATTTATAAAAAAATTCTAAATCAATTCAACAAAATAAATTATTCAACCAAATCACAATTCTAAACCTATTATACAACCAAATCACAATCCTAACCAATCACCCTAACAAAAATCTATCAAATCTACACAAAAACCTAACAAATAGAACCTAAGAGAGTGGGATAGAATCCTTACATGATTTGTGTAAGAGAAGGGGGAGATCGCCGGAGATATCGTCGGAGAGAAGGGGGAGATCGCCGGAGAGGAGGGAGAGGAGCCGGAGAGGAAGAAGAGAGAAATGGGGAAGAAGAAACGGCTCGTGGTTATAAAACCTAGGGTCCGACGGATAGTTTCCGTCGGAAGAATTTCCTCGGAATTCTAATTTCAATTTTCGCGAAATATTTGTCCGGTTAAATGAAAATATTCCGAGGAAATTCCGACGGATACTTAAATATCCGTCGGAATTCCGTCGGAATATTCCGAGGAAATACCGAGGAACTAGTGTTTGGGGTTTCAAAACATCGATTTTTTTTGCCGTATTTCATTTCTTATACAATTGTAATGCATACCATTGAGGATTCTTTGTATATATGATCATAAACCATGAAATAACAAAATTTCAAAACGAATTGTAAGTATTCCCTTTACCATTCATTAAAGTGTATAAGTGTTTCTCTTATATTGTGGGGATTTCGTTCATACAATCGGAAAAATGTTTATTATAGGGTAAGGAACAAATTTTTGACTTCATAATCAGTCTAAAACACTTAATAAGGGTTATATAAGTGTTATTCAAACCGCAAAACGTTGCTTTCGGTTTAAAACCCTACTTCCTCGGAATTTCCTCGGAATATTCCGAGGTAATTCCGAGGAAACCCTTATCTTCCTCGGAATTCCGTCGGAATATTCCGAGGAAATACCGAGGAACTAGTGTTTGGGGTTTCAAAACATCGATTTTTTTGCCGTATTTCATTTCTTATACAATTGTAATGCATACCATTGAGGATTCTTTGTATAGATGATCATAAACCATGAAATAACAAAATTTCAAAACGAATTGTAAGTATTCCCTTTACCGTTCATTAAAGTGTATAAGTGTTTCTCTTATGTTGTGGGGATTTCGTTCATACAATCGGAAAAGTGTTTATTATAGGGTTAGGAACAAATTTTTGACTTCATAATCAGTCTAAGACACTTAATAAGGGTTATATAAGTGTTATTCAAACCGCAAAACGTTGTTTTCGGTTTAAAAACCCTACTTCCTCGGAATTTCTTCGGAATATTCCGAGGGAATTCCGAGGAAACCCTTATCTTCCTCGGAATTCCGTCGGAATATTCCGAGGAAATACCGAGGAACTAGTGTTTGGGGTTTCAAAACATCGATTTTTTTTGCCGTATTTCATTTCTTATACAATTGTAATGCATACCGATAAATCATATTGTTGTCGCTGCATACATCTATTACCTAATATGATAAACCAAGACCAGCTACGAGTTTCTGAACCTCGTAGTATGAACCAGGAGCTACATTATCCTCGGGTAGAATACTTTTTACAAAATCAGCAATCGCATCCACACAGTCTTCAGCCAAATTATAATCTGTTTTAATGCCCATCAATCTTGTAGCAGATGATAAAGCTGAATGACCATCTCTGCAACCTTCGTACAATGGTTGTTTTCCAGCATCCAACATATCATAAAATCTCCTAGCTTGTGCATTGGGTAAATCTTCCCCTCTAAAATGATCATTTACCATCTGCTCAGTACCTACACCATAATCTACATCCGTTCTAATTGGTTCTTCTAATATAACCGCTGGCTGAGGTTCGCTAGTACTACCATGTTCATAATCAGTTTTTCCATGATGATACCAAATTTTGTAACTTCGTGTAAACCCACTCAAATATAGATGAGTCCAAACATCCCACTCTTTAATAACCTTTCTATTTTTACAATTAGAGCAAGGACATCTTAACATACATGTTTTTGCTTCTGGTTTTCGGTGAACTAACCCCATGAATTCGGTTATACCTCATTGGTATTCTTCCGTAAGCAATCTCGTGTTCGGATCCAAATGAGGTCGATCGATCCAAGAACGAAAATAATTTGAAGAATTCATGTTTTTTATGAATCAAATTCGTGTGTAAAGAGAGTAAGAGGGAGGATGAAGATATGGAGTGAATGAAGAAGAAGAGGGGTGCTTGTATTTATAGTTGAAATCCTGCCGACAGACCGAGGAAATTCCGATGGAATTCCGACGGAAACGGCTAGTTCGTCGGAATTTCCTAGGAATTTTAAAAATTCCCCAACGGCTCTCTAACGGCTATAATATATCCTCGGAATTCATCGGTTTTTTCTGAGGAATACATTTTTCCTCGGTATTCCATAAGAATATTCCGACGGATTAATATTTCCTCGGAATTCCGTCGGTATATTCCGAGGAAACCAAATTTTGTGTTTCCTCGGAAATTTCTCGGGATATTCCGAGGATTTCATTTTCCGTCGGAATGTCCGTCAGAATACCGTTGTTTTCTTGTAGTGAGTGTTTAGTAAACATGTCTCCAAGTTGAGCTTTAACAATATCTTTCTTCGTGTAGATGAAACCATCTTGTATAACATCCTTAATAGAGTAACAACCAATTTCAATTTATTACATTTATTTTCAATGAAAACCGGTTAGTTGCAATATAAAAAGCATCTTGACTATCAACAATCTAAAATTATAGGACCTTCATGTGTGACTCCAAAATCAGCTAACAAAATTTAAAATCATTTTATTTCTTCAACGATCACGAACATGCTTATTATATGTTAGGTTTCAGCCAATGAATGGGCAAAACTTTTGTTTTATCTTGATTTTCCACGAGATAGGCAAAGATCAAAGGTAACGAACCAGATACCACCTGAATGTCAAGTCAAGTGGCATCTTGCCGAATAAGAGTCGCATCAACCTTAAAAACGAAAATCACAATCAGATTTTAGAAAGATATTTTGGCTTAGAGTACTTTTCAAATTGCGAACAATTCTCAATGCATGGTTGTTACATGAACTGAGATACAAGATCACACTATATGTATGGTCTGATTATCAGGCCTGTCTCAACTTTTCTGTGTATAATTTTAAAAAAAATTGAAACAAGGGCCCTAATTTTTTTTTTGAAAAAGGCCCCAAATACAAGCTAAAGTATTGTCAAAAAAATTTGGACCTGGTCTGATTATATGAGTGGCTGCGCAAGATAGATTAATCTTTCATCGAGACGTCATATCGCTCAGTAGGCCTGGGCAAAATAACCGGAACCGAAGAACTGAACTGGAACCGAACCGAAATACCCGAAACCGGAATCGGACCAATACCCTCAAATATCCGAACGGTTCTTATATTTTTATATCCGAAATAACCGAACCGAACCGGAACCGAACCGAGAACCGAACCGGTACCCGAATATATAAAAATATTAATTATATATACATATAACATCACTAAATATATATTGTTAATTTAAAATTCTATTAAAAGTATCTGAAAATAGTTGAGAATAACTAAATTATTATAAAGTATCCAAACTACCCGAAAGTATCTGAAACTATCCGGATAGTTTTATCCGAAATGTCCAAAGTAATCCGAAATATCCAAAAATTTTATGTAAATCATCCTAATTATTTAATATTTTACCCTAAATAACCGATATTTTATCCAAATTATCCGAACTATCCGAACTATCCGAACCCGAACCGGATCCAATGAGAACCGAACTTTTTCCGGATATTTTCCGGTTCCTACATTTACTATCCGAACCGAACCGAACCCGAAACTATCCGAACCGAACCGAACCGAAAATAGATCAAGTACTAAATGGATCCTCTAGCCCCTATCCGAACTATCCGAAATACCCGAACCGAACCGAACCGATACCCGAAATGCCCAGGCCTATCGCTCAGGATCGAAATAGAATGTGCACTCTATATTTGATATTTTCATCAACCGGTTGCAACCAATTGATACCAATTATGGAAACCGTCCGGTACAATTATTTAAACCCGATTAAAATAATTTTATTTCACAAGAACTAAAACCATAATAACACTTCACAGCCGGTTTAGTTCAGATGTCGTCGCTAAGACAAAAGTAGGCAGCGACCAAACCATCAGTTCAAAGAAACCTAATTTCCACCGTCAGCTAAATGTCCGAACTCAACGAGGCTCCATCTCCGGCTGATGAAGAAGAAGTATGGAGCTGGGGCGCAGGCACGGACGGCCAGTTAGGGACTTCCAAGCTGCAAGACGAGCATCTCCCGCAGCTTCTCTCGCTGACGTCACTTCCTTCCATCTCGATGCTCGCCTGTGGCGGCGCCCACGTCATCGCCTTGACTTCTGGTTGGTAAACACCTAATCTCCACTCAGTTTGAGTACTTTATTATATTCTGATCCAACATTTAAAGTATGCTCTTTTTTTTCCTTTTGCAGGTGGTAAGGTGTTCACATGGGGAAGAGGAAACTCTGGTCAATTAGGACATGGGGACAACCTCAACACTTCATTGCCAAAGCCACTATCTTTCTTTGACGACGACTATTTTATATCTCAAGCTTCAGCCGGATGGAGTCACTCTGCTTTTGTTTCAGGTCAACTTAAAATGAAAATGTTTTGTAATTTCACAAAGAGAGAGATTGATCTCACTTGTCTGTTTGTATGTGTAGATTCTGGTTGTCTTTTTACATGTGGGAATGGCTCGTTTGGTCAGCTTGGTCATGGTGATAACATCTCACTCACCTCTCCAGCTAAAGTCTCTTACTTTGTTGATAAGAGTGTGAAGATGGTAGCTTGTGGTATGCGCCACTCACTTGTCTTGTTCGCAGGTAAAAACATCTTCTTCATACGGTTTTGCGAGGATAAAAAACTGTTTCTTCATTTGATTTGTCTTTGTGGTCTTCAGGGAATCAAGTGTGCGGATTCGGATCCGGAAAACGGGGACAGCTAGGTGTGTCATCAGACAGAACAAAATCAGTTAATCTTCCATGTGTTGTCTCTGGACTAGAAGGTGTTGAGGTTGTTCGTGTAGCAGCTAGTGGAGATCACAGTGCAGCTATATCTGGTTTGGTTAATCCTTTGACTCTCTTCATGCTCAGATTCATTGATTGATTCAAATCATGTAATTGTTAAACCATGTCTTCTGGTGTGCTTGACCAGCTAATGGAGAGTTGTTCACCTGGGGAAGAGGCTTCTGCGGCAGCCCTGATGTTCAAACCCCTCAGTGTTTGCCTTCGTCTCAATCTTTCAGAGAAGTTGCTTTGGGATGGAATCATGCTTTACTGCTAACCTGTAATTTCCATTGTGGATGCATCAGTAACTTCCATTAGCTCTCACTGAACTCATTCCTCTGTTGATGGACTTGTTGAAACAGTTGATGGCAAAGTGTTGAAGCTTGGTAACACCCTTGATAAACAAAACGAGAAGCAACAGTTGCAAGAAGATTCCTCTGAAACTCTCTTGGAGAAAGTTATTGGTTTTGATGGAGTTGAAGTTCTGCAGATTGCAGCAGGAGCTGAGCATTCTGCTGCTGTAACAGGTAAATGGGGGAGGGAGGGGGGAAAATGGGCATTTAATTCCCGAAGTATTTGAAATCCGCAGTTTTAATACTCAAGTATTGCTTGTGCATATTTATTCTTCAACTAATAGTTGACTGCGCAAAATTGGGAACAAAATAGTCAACGGTTAACTGATGAACGGAAAATAACGGTTTCCGTCAACTTTTTAACGGTAGAATATTCTAATCATGATTTTGCGCAGTCAATGATTAATTGGGGAATAAATATGCGCATATAATACTTGAATATTTAATTTTCCGATTGAAAATACTTGAGGAATTAAAAACTCATTTTTTTCTTTATATTTCGTATAAGATTGAAAGTCACTAACATCAATCCCTTTAAAAAAACACATAAGTAAAAATATTTTCAAGTTAAATAAAATCATTATACGAGATATTTACCTTTAGAAATAGATTGTTGATTTTTTACAATGACATATAAAATAATACAAAATAATTACAGTTACATCGTATTGTTGATGTACTTCATGTTTAAATCACTTTAGATGATTTTTAAAATAATTCATAGTTAGAAAGGTTCATAATTTGAAATAATATACAAGATATTTAATCCCGGAAAAAGATTTATTTAGTTTATAAAAGCATAAAAAATAACATAAGATAATTACATTTGCATTATATTGCTGATATACAATATATGAATGTGTAAAGTACATATAATTATATATGATCATCTAAAGTAGAGATCCAATGTACAACATAGAATTGTCTAATAGATAAAACTCTCGTATATTGGTTATATCTAACTTGAGAATATTTCAAATTATGATTTTCTAAAAAAAAAAGAGTGTGGTTTTTAATTCCTTAAGTATTTTTAATCGGCAAATTAAATACTCAAGTATTATATGCGCATATTTGTTCTCCAACTAATCATTGACTGCGCAAAATCATGATTAAAATATTCCACCGTTAAAAAGTTGACGAAAACCGTTATTTTTTCGTTCATCAGTTAACAGTTGACTATTTTGTTCTCAATTTTGCGCAGTCAACTATTAGTTGGGGAATAAGTATGCGCAAGCAATACTTGAGTATTAAAACTGCCGATTTCAAATACTTCGGGAATTAAATGCTCATTTTCCCGGAGGGAGGGAGACATTTCATCTCTTTGTTCTTCAGGCTTTCTCAGTTTATAAACAAACAACCTGTGTATATTGCCTTGCAGAGAGTGGAGAAGTTCAGACATGGGGATGGGGTGAACATGGCCAGCTAGGTCATGGAGACACCAATGATCAGACCAATCCTCAACTGGTGAGCTTAGGAAGTGGAGACCTGCAGACTAAAGAGACCAACGTATATTGCGGAAGTGGATTTACCTATGTTGTAAGGCGAAAACAACAGCTTTCTTCTTCGCCAACTTCATCATAAAAATGGATGTACTATATAAACTAATGTGTGTAACATTTATACAGTGCAAGAACTCAACTGTTTGCATGATTCTCGTCAGATGAACATAATGGGTTTTGTATCATTACAGTGATGGAAAATTTGAGATATACAGATTTTTGACTATCTACAAGCTACGTTTCATACGCTAATTGTTACTCTGCTGTTTGGATGAATATGTAATGGCTCTCGTGAAGAGAAAAAGAAAGGAGCATTTTGATGGCCACAAAAGACAAAAACAAAAGTTCATACATAACAAAAGAACGCCATTTGATTAAAGTTCCAAACCCGAGACAAGGCTTATATATGAGTTATAGCGGAAAACATAGAGAGACGCACTCAAAAGCCATAAAGAGGCAGCAAAGCTAAGACGCAACACTAACATCAGAGTCTTGGTGGTTGTTGTTGTATGAATGGCCATTTCCTCCACCACCACGTCCCCTTCCTCTGTTGTTGTAGTGGCTCCTTTGGTAACCGTTTCCACCTGAATTATCATAAGATTCATACCGCCCGTTTGAGTATCCGCCACCACCACCACGACCTCCCAGGGGGGCATTGGAATGGCCTCTTCTAGCACCTCGATGACCTCTCTGGTTCTGGTGGAATCCTCGTGGCACATACTGTTGCTGCTGGTAATCTCTCTTTGACCTCCCTCCTTCCACCTGAGTGTAGCCTTGTTCCTGCTGTCCTTGAACCACCTCTCCTTCCGTCACTACTGACTCATCCTTCAAACCCAAATAGATAAATAAAATCATCAGATTCAGCCTCAAACAATCGGTTTAAAGATACTTTTAAGGATTCGCATTTCGCAAGATTACCTTTGGTTGCTCAGATTGATCGTTAACGTAAGATTCTTGTTCTTTAAAGTTTGATGCGTCTTCTTCCTGCAAACAACAGCGAACATCAGTCTTGCTCGAAAGAACACAAAGGAATAGATTGTGTGTTCTCAACAGCACATAACTAGACACTCAGAAACAAGTCTCAACATTCCATAATCAATATAGTGAAGACAAATATTGTAACGATTTGTAATCACCACCACTCGCATGAATAAACCAGAAGCATATAGTAGAACACAATTCTAGCCAGGATGAAGTGTTCTTTCGGTGTTCTCTAAAACCAAAACAACACTTGTAACAGCCAAACAAGCAACTTAAGATATATACTTCTCTATCCTAACAAAACAACTTAGCTTACTGATGTTCTCATGCCACATCTCACTCTCGCGATTGAATCCGATACAGACTGACTCCTTCACAAATGAAACTTCATCTCACCCCAACTAGAGAAAGGAGATCACTAATCTCCTCATTCAGATCAAGTTAGAGCTTCGCATTCACAAAGCCATGAATCATATACACTAAAAATGTGAATACCTTTTGCTCACTGTCAGCAGCGACTTGGAAAGAACCGTAGCTACCAGCTTCAGCCGTTGCTTCAACGGGCGCCACTACCATCTCCGGGGTAATAGTGAAGTAATTAGAACCCATAATCTTCTTCACCTTTTCTCTCAAGGTAGCATCTGAAACACACGAAAACCTCAATAACTAGAAACCAAAACTCAAAAACAAAGTTGGTATTTTTTCTTACACGAAACTTCACAGTTGGAAGCAATCGGCTGATCCGAGTTAGCCAACCACAGCTTCGCATGCTCAACGCAACGCTCCAAAGCGTTCTTATGAGACAAACTCGAATCCGCAGGCCTAGACACCATCATACTCCAAAGTCGCGAGATCAAGTCCAGATCTTTATCACAAAGCAGATCCGCGGTGGACTCATCCGTAACCGTATCGTACACCAAACAGCACCCTCTCTCGTGCGTCCTCGTCATCATAATCGACGCGAGCTCGTTCTGCGACTTCACGTCGAAGAGCGAGCCAAAGTACAACAGATTCACCAAATCCTCCAGCTTCTCGACCTCCTTCTCCTTCTCCTTCTCCTCCGGGGCCACCGCCACCGTGGTGTTTTGATCGGAGGAGGGAGCGTTGTGGTGAGTCGTGGCGAGGGCGATTTCTTCGGAGACGGCGTTGGAGAGGGGATTGCGGAGCTTGTCGAGCTCTTCGATGAGGACGAGGACGGAGGGTTTGGAGCGGAGGACTTCTTGCTGCTCCTTGTTTAGGGTTTTGCCCTGGGAGATCGATTCTTCCATTTGGGCGATTCGGTTGAGTTTCTTGCGGAGGGCGCGGAGGCGTTTGTTGATGAGGGCCATCACTGGTCCTTCTCCGGCGTCTGAGGTAGCGGTAGTAGTAGCCATGGTGTTGGAGATCGGTTTAAACGAGTGAGGAGAGTCACCACCGTTGAACAGCGGCGTTGGAGAAAATGAGACGGTTAGGGTTTTTTTTTTTTGAGAGAGAGATGGGGATAAGTTGAAGCGTCTGGTTATTGAGTTCTTATTTATAGATTGGATAATTTTGATAGATTGATTAGTCCTAATTTCTAGATTAATATTTTAATACAGTGTTATTTATCGGAGCAATCTCATTTTCAATTATTCGGTTACACTTTGAGATTTTTTCTAAACTATTTGTCGCGGATTAGATATTTTTAATGATTTTTTATCAGTTTAGGAGGTTCTTGGAAATAACAAACGAAAGTACACACAGATCATGCAAATTTATTTTCTTACAGATGAAGAAGACAGAACGTTATACAACTGGACAAAAAAAAAGGATACGTCTCCAAAGGGATAGGTTTGACAACCCACTTTAAGGTGGACTGATGCATAGTGAATACTGACTAAGGTCATTAGTATTGTGCTATTTGATTTTTTCAGGTTAGTGATGCTCGCATATGGACTTCATTTGTGAATATTTGTATTTGTTATATCAACTCTTACTAAAGAGCAAGCAATGCTCAAGTACCACGAGTCTTGTATACCAGCTACCAACTCTGATTATCTTCTAGACTTCCTACAAGGTTCATATCATAATGCTCCACTACACAAGAAGCCAATCACTCATTTCTAATGTCATAACTGAATATGGTGAGAGAGCTTCAAGCAGATAATGAGAATAAAAACGATTGCAACTGCTTACTAGGAAAACATTACATTTACAACAATATGGGATACTAATACTCAGTGGCGGAGCCAACGAAGGATCACATGGGTCAGTTTGACCCCTGTGAAATTTTGAATTTGATATAATATATGCATATAATTGTTATATATTTTGATTAATTGTTTAAATTCTCATGGTCTGACCACCTTCATTAGTTGAGTAATTTTGCATATGTAAATTTTGACCCTGGTAGATTCTTTTTCTACTTCACGTCTAGATGCTAGCACAGAAAGGTACTAAAACGACATGCAATGTTCCACTGTTAGGAGGAAGTTGCAAACAGAGGGGAAACAGCTTGCCATCTAATGGACTGCGAGTGCACACCACAGCATCCACCAAGCACGTTTCTTCTCGCAGCGTCTGAGTTAGCTCGGCCACGCTGTTCCCTTTAAATGTGCAAGCATATCCAACGGTTGATTCATCTCCCACGTGTCCTTCATCATCAACTATATGGTAGTAAATCGTTCTCCCACCCGATTTTGGTGGATACACAACCGACTAATCAAAATCAAAACTCGTGTCAAGATTGTAATTTAAACCAATTGTGAGGGTGTTTTTATAATTATAAAAAAAGAACTCACACTTTGATCACATCTCAGTGAAAGAGAGGACGTTCTCGAATGTGATGTCCTCCTATGCTCCAGAGGCTGCTCTGTCTCCGCCGTCACTTGAGGATTGATCAGGAACTCAACAACATCAACATCCCACGAGATGGAATCATGAGTAGCCGACAAATGAAGATTATCGTGCGTGACGGAGTTTCTCCACGGAGGAAGACCACCGTTAGCTTTTAGATAGTTACCGTATCTCGTCTTGAGCTTGATCTTGGAGCCTTCTCTCACCGGTTCCCACTCAACAGACGAGTCGGGTCCACTCGGTTTTAACTGAACCACCTTCTTCCCCGTGCCTCCGAGCAAGAACCGCTCGTTTGAAGCGGTTAGGTATTTACCGTAACAGCTTTTAAGACGGATTACAGTGTATGAATCGGGAACCGGTTCGACGGTCCACTGAGCGTTTTTGGTTGAACCGTTTCTGTTTTGAGTCACTGTTTCTCCGTCGTCGTCTGCTGATAGATACTTGTTGTGGCTGTTACGCATTCGAATAGCTTTAGCTTTCTGGAAAAACTCCATTGCTGATGCTGTTTCGTTTTGGTCGAAGCTACTTGTCTTCTCCTTTTGGCTGAAGCTGCTCGTCTTCTGTTAAAAAAAAAAATTAATGAGTGGGGAATATATATGTAAGAAGAAGTGAAGATGTGGTCTGTGTATTTATACGTGTATGGGCTTTTGTGGTTAAGCGGACACGCACGGACACGGGACTGGTTAGTGTTGTAAAGTAAACTGGAAATGTCAGACTTTGCCGACTGGATATTACCGCGTTTTAGTTTCGACGTCAGCACAATATGATAGCATGTTCTGTTAGCGTTTAGAACGTGTTGGTTGCTTCACGTCTTTATAACGAGTCTCACGATTTCAAAGTAGCACACATGCATGCACAATGTTACATTTTCTGGATTTGCAAACTTCCAATCATGACAAAGAGTCAGTGGCGAGAATCCCAAGACACCAACTATATTTTAGCCTGTGTTCCAGACCAAAATCAGAATATTAACATTTCTTTTACTTTCCAAGATTAAAATTTATAAATTATATTCTAATGTTTTATAACTTTTGAACTTGGGAGTTATATCTGAGAAGAAGCAAAATAGAGTTAATATGTATTTGATAAAAATCATATATAACATATAATATAAATAAATTTTCAGTAAGGTTATACTCCCTCATTTTCACAATACATGATATTTTAACTCAATGCACAAAGATTAAGAAATTTATTTTTTTCTAAAAAGTAGTTTTAAAATATAATTTAAATATCATTCAACCAATTACATAAATGATTATAATATCTAATTGGCTACACAGTTCCCAATAAAATTAAAAATAACATTAAAATATCAAAACATCATCTATTATAAAACAACACAAATCTTCTAAAACATCAAGTATTGTGAAACGGATGAAGTAATTTTTTTTGAAAGAATGTTAAATTTATTCAAATAAATTTTTTATAAGTATATGTGGTATTTTTTTGTGCAATATATTAATAACTTTTTAATTTGAATAAATTTAACATTATTTCAAAAAATGTCACTATTTCCCCATGATTTTTTTTTGTTAATTTTAAAAAAAAAATTCAAATCAAAAATTTCTCAAATGAAATGAAGAAACATGTCCAGTGACAGTTATTTAAAAATTACTAACAAGTCTTAGCACTATTTGTTTTTCTATTAATCACAAACTAATGACATTTGGAAGTTCTTAGTGATGCATCATACTGAAAAAATCATCATCTCCGGCATATTCCCAGGATTCATAATACAAAGGCGGGACACTTTTGCACGCGGTGTACGAAGTCAATCGTCCTATTTTGTCCATAAAGACACAGAGTTCCTCTATTTAGTTAGCAGATCCTTGAGTCTATTTATGTTGCTGAAAAAAGTAATACAAAACTTACATATTGACAATTTGAATCCTGTAATCTTACGTGAACGTCTATTAGTCTTTTATGAACCAAATTTACATAGAATGTTTAAGGTCAATTTTTACATTGACCTATATGACCATAACTTTAAGGTCAATTTTTACATTGACCTATATGACCATAACGAGTTAAATTATTGTAACAGAGTGCAAAAGCATGTCAAAAGGATGACAGGACGATGCTGTTTTTTCTTTTGGTTCAATCAATCAAACTTGAAATATGAAGCTTCCAACGCCTTGGCTTTCTCACACGCAGTTATGACAGCTTCTGTATTGCCTTCCATAGCGTAACTCTTCTCCTGTTACAGCACATCAACGTTTCATAAACCGTAAAAACAAATCATTCCATGTAGACGTATAAAAGTATCCTGAATCAATAGTTATGCACATATAAAGTGACTTAAAGAATACCAGCAAACGCCACAAGAAAGGAGCGCCATCTCTCTGTCTGATCCTCTTCTCCAGTACTTTAATCGCTGCAATGTGTTTAAAACGCAGAGTTAGCTTTGTAAAGGGGAAAAAACAAGCTGAAGAAAAGTGTTTTCGTGAGTGTACCACTAGAAGTTTTGCCGTTGAGTAACAACAGTTTGTACCATATTTCATTAAAAACATCCATCTGTAAATCCGATGCTCCAATCACCTATTTTGAACACGAAAGAGGTAAAATCATTTTGCTGTATTTTCTTCAATAAGTGCAAGAACATGCATTACCTTATAGTCAGCAGCGTCAAAGTCTGGACCGAGCAGTTCTAGAGCTTTTTTGTAGTTGCCTTTCCCATATTCATAAACAGCTTCAGCAACCTGATTTAAATTAAGAAAAGCGATCTTATGATATGATAAAAGAATTCAAGTAGTGTCATATAGTTTATAAGTCAGTATCAATAAGAACTGACCTGGATGGCTTTCTGCATCAACTGTTGTTTCTTCTTGCTCATCTTAGATGTTCTGTTAGAATTAGATGAGTTAAGAAACAAAAATTTCATTTGAAAAATGTCACAAAAGAGAAAGAAGAACTAACCGGGACTTGAGGCCCTCGAGCAATACATGTGCCTGTGTAGTGTTTCCAACTTTACTCAATGCCCAAATTATTGTAATATCAAAGAGCCACTCCCGATACCACATTCCCTGAACAATTGAAATCACGCAAACTTTGTAAGAAGTGCAAATAAATGCAAGGCAAACATATAGATGGATTACTTACTTCATCAGTCAAGCAGTTTGCTAGGATCTTTAGTCTGTCTAAAAACTCATCTTGTTTATCGCGTGTGTCCAAGCGTAACAACAAACCGAGAGCATCCATATAAACCTGAAGTTCAGTATTACATGTATAAGACATTATATTGCTTATTATGGAAGTACCATGTTCCATTATTTAAAAGGGGAAGACACATGATAAGGGATACTTACATCTGTAGCAACAGCATCTTCTTTCTCCAGTTCTTTACACATTTGATGATCATATATTTCTTGTACCTTACTTAGGGGTGACCCTCCTTCCAAGTAACAAACAGCTACATGCCACCAATTATGCGAATACCTATTTATATATTTATTTAGTAGATGATCAGAAGATGTTTCTAAGTAATTTGAAAATGATTTTTATACCTTAAGGAAGAGCAAGAATCCCATGAAGCTGCGCATCCTTCCATGAACTCTACTGCTTCCTTGAAACGACATTCAGTTTGAAGAACATGACACAACTGCTCAAACATACACAAATGTAAGCTTGCATATGGATAAAAGGAAATATTACCAAAAGACTTGGGTAATAAACGTGGAACTCACGCAATGATGAGCCCAAGAGTCGTTTTTGTTGATCTCATATCCTTTCCTAGCCGCTTTCTCAGCTTCTGCTAAATGTCCAAGCTCCAATAAGGGAAAGGCAAGCATACCGAAAACATAGTCTTGGTCTCGATTCTCCGGTATAATCTACCAAGTGAAGTAAAACAACAGATAATGATGACAAAGTAATTAAAATGTTAACCATGCAGTAACCATCAATATGATCAACATGTGAGGCACCTTCTTAAACAGAGGCAAAGAGAGATCAGGTCGACCCATGTAGAAACAGAGAATCTCTACTCTCTTCCAAGATAGCAAATCTTTGGGAAACTTTTTCAATAACTGCAAAATATAAAGAGTTTACATGAGAGTTAGAATAACGGCTAGGAGATCAAGCAGGACTACGAAGAACCAGAAGCCAAGAAACATCCTAACCTTAGAGTGTAACTCCAAAGCCACGTCTTCGTCCATATGATCAGATATCAAGTAATTAACAGCCTTGAAAACTGCTTTCTCATACGGTGTAGCTTTTCCCTAAAAGTAAAACCAATGAATTTTAGAGCTCAAACGACACTAAACTAGACACTATAAGGGGTAGATAACAAGATAGAGCGAGCTTACAAGATGAGATTCTGCAGCTTTAGCATAGGTTTTGGCTCTGGAAACGTCAGAAGAGATAAGGCAATGGGCAGCCAAAACGTTGCCCAAAACACAATCTTTATCATACAATGGAGCTTCTAGAATCACCTTCTTCTCTCTTCCATAGCCAAGAACCTTCATCAGACATACAACAATGTCAAAAAACCAAAACGGGACTGACATAAAAGAGAAACGGTAGGAAAGTACAACCCTACTGTAGAAAAGATAGATGAACCTGGTGAGAATAGGAGTTAATGGCAGCGATGCAATCATCTGAAGAGGTGTTGACCTCATAACCCCACCAAACATATCTGCTTCCTTTTCTGTACTTATGAATCTGACTTTCATCTTCTTTCTGTTGTACCGGAGATATGAAACAGAGTTCACGCGTGAGGTTAACCGATACATAACAGATTGGTAAAGAAAAAAGACAGAATTCTCTAAACAGAGTGATCATATGTTCCAAGGGTTTTTGTTTTCTTGTGTGACAAGTTACAAGACTCCGTCAAATAAATTATTTCCGATTGGTGATTTTATACGGTAAAAATATTTAAACAGTAAAAAAAGAGCTATATAAGGTTACATATAATGAAAAATGTAAGAGATAAAACGGTTAGTGTTCATTTCAATAAAGGGTTACTAATCACACCTGTATAAGCTATATTGGCTGGTCGTGCATATATTATGCATGCATCTGTTATTTTCGTATAACCCGAACGTTAAAAGAACAATAAGAAGGCAGATGAATTTTCCAAAATACAGAACGACATCGCAATCGAAGAAAGGTCACTTACCATGCATTTCAAAGACATGGACAAGTTCTGACTAACACAATATGAAGCCTTCATTTTGATCAATCAACAGGATTAAACAAAAACTGGATTTTGCAGAAACTTGAGAAGATCCGTTAGGTATTTATTGACTTAGAATATCGGCAGAGAAAGGTGGCATAACTTGTGGATAGACACGAAGGAAATTGTATTTTCTTTTGAATATTTCTTTAAGTAGTGTATAAAAAGTTTTATATTAATAAAACTTAGGAATAAGGAGGACTATTACAAAAAAAAAATTACTTGCGAAATGATACCATGAATCCGTACACTATCCAAATTCTAAAGCAACCCAATCTCCAGCACATCATGTGTATACATGGAAGTATTCCTTTTATCCATATTATATAGTTTATTCTGTAAACAAGTTATTTTTTATTGAATTATCTATATTATATACAATAATATTACTCTTGTATATAATTTTTCGTCCAAAATTAATTTGAATCTTGATTTAATATTATTTTTGTGTTCCAGATTCAAATTAATTTTGGACGAAAATTTATATTAAATCAATTAAAAAAATTACTTTGGATATATGAATAGTTATGGACATAAATTTCAGACTTTTCAGGATAATATATATGTAGCGTTCGAACGCTAATAGCCTAATATTAACAAAAAAAAAAAATTAGCACGAGGTCATGTTCTATCTGCTCAAACCCGTTTGGATAATAGTGTAACGTCAGCTATATAGTTACCTTGATGTTATGGCCAGACCAAAAGATCTTTATAGTATATTTAAGTTACGTCTCCTTATCTTTATTTTCTTTCAATTTGGTTATCATGAGATGTCAGATTTACTCGATCATTCTTATCGTATTGTTAGCCTGCTGCGTCAGATTTTTGCCTTCACTTTGTGTAAAAGCATTTATAAACGACAAGATAGTGACAATCTCTAAGTTTGTAATTTGATCACTCTTTTACTTTCTTTAAAGGCAGAAAGATTCATGAATCATTATCCTAATACAGTTAAAATTCTCGGCTGACTTTTCCACGTAAACTAGTGAGTTTGACCTGCGGTTCAGAAGATCTCAATTGTTAAGTTGTTTCTAATTTTGGATAACAACATATCCACTATCAAAAGTAGTTATGCAAAAAGCGTCTAGTAACTTTTGTCTAATGTTCATCTCGAACTCGAAGTCATATAAGATAAAATGATGCTGCGCACTTAATGATCGATGTTGACTCGCTTGAACACTAGACAAGCATAACTACTTTTGTCTAGTTTGTTCATCTCGAGATGGCCACCAGAGAAGCAAAACTTCACAGAGCAGCATCCTCATGAAGCTAAAGGAGATCGTCACAGGTTCACAACACAAATACATATACTACTGATAATTATGCATCTATCTCACTCTCAATGCTTTGTTTTGGTGATGTTACGTGGACCGAAACTGCTAGAAATTTTGATTAATGGCTTGGAGTTGAACCTTCTTTAATCAGGTGTATGTAATCTATTGTTTGATCTTTGGCCAAAAAGAGCCGAATGAAAATGTTCACGGACTCTGATGTTATGGGGTTAAGAATGAAAATCAGGTCGACTTCAAAACAAACTATGGGAGAACTATTTCGCTTAAAAAAATTGAAGTAACAACAATATTTTCATAATTTTCAAAGAAGTAAAAGCCACCAGGTCAGGTATAAGGATTACCATATAACTTGGCTAGATAGGCCTATTTTCGTAGCCCGTTTACAGTGGTCCTATACGATCTCCTCGCTGCTCCTGATACTATCTTTTCATGGGAGATGAATATGTAGGTCCGTTTCTGTGGAGATCCATCATCCATTGAGTTAATGATATATTGCATTAAGCTTACTTTGTTCTCGGAATGAATAACTTTTGATTCCAAACTGTTATCTAGATTGTTTTTAGCTTTACAAAAAATGGTTACAACCAACGTCGAGTTGGCCTAGTACTAAGGGATTGCGGCTGTCACTACCATCACCTGAGTTCAATTTGCGCTGGGACGGACTATTTACAATGCTTGAGTTCCCGGCAAAGAAATGAAACCATATTTTTAACATTTGTACCAAAAAAAATGGTTACAAGAATCTGCATTAGCTATTTCAAATTGACAACCTCTAGATTCCATTTTAGAGAAGATTTGTGTATGTATCTGCCTAGTGACAAGTTTTCTTTTGGCTCCTTTAGCTTATTAACATCCTGTGTTTCAGAGATCGTGGGTACTATTCCGTGGAGATAACATGGCCGGTTCTGATATTTTAGGAGTTATACACGGTTTAAGAAGAATTTCAATAATTTGGGGACCTAAATTTTTTTTTTTACAAATTTAGTGTCTATTTTTATACAAGACCGTGCCTGAGAATGTTAGGCCCTAAAGCCCAATTATTAATTTGGCCCCTCAAAATTATGAAAATTTAAAATGTTATGGGGAAGAATCGAACTGGGCACCTTATCTACTTCTAATAGGTACATAACCAACCTAGCCACTTAGTAATTTCTGTTAGGATTTGGCCCCTAATATTTATATAATTGTTCAAGGCCCCAAGCATATGCTTGATTGGATTTTACTCAGGCACGGCCCTGTTTTTATATATATATTTTTGAAAATTTTAAGAACTTCGGACTAATGTTTTATCTCGCTTGGCCAGGAACGGCCCTGGGAAACATCAAACTTTTGGTCGTCTTGAAAATTCTTTAGAGAGTAGAATTACAATCTTGAGAGGGAATGAAGAAGTCTGGAAAATCCCTCAAGTGAAAGAATTGTAATGTGTATACTCGAGCTGCTGATATTGGATCTCAACGGGAACAATGAAAGCCATTGAGGCAATTAACTTATTATTTACAACTTGAAATCTCAATCGGAGGCATGTGGCTTGTACACATTAGCGTGGGTCCGCTCTTGCTCACTACCATGCGTGCAACGGCGCAAGCAAAGTGATGTCCTGTGATGCCCACAATTCCAAAGAATATGAACATCATAATCGCAAAGAAAATTAAATAATTTTAGAAAGGACACCGAAGTTTGATTTATAATTTACTAGTGGTATTCCGGCGCTACGCGCCGGGTTTGTATATTTTATTCTCTAATGAATTTAAAATTGTTTTTTCTGATCCATTTGATAGTGGTTAGTAATAATAGTGTATCACTTTGTTTTGTAGTTGCTTAGGTCAAAGAAAAATAGCATAAATTGTTTTCATAGATTAATACAATAAAAATAGAATAAATAATTGATAGTTGCATCAAAGTAAATATAGTTGAACTTAAAACATAAAGTAGAATCGATGTTGGAAAAAGAAACATGTAAATGTATGTGTTTTTTTGTTTTATATTTATGCAAGGAATATTTTTATTTTGATTTGCAGATTATAGGATTTCAAAATGTAAGCTATTTGATATATTTGATATTGGTAGTAGGTGCCATTAGTGTTAAACTGTGTTTCCTTTATTAGTGTTAATAGTTGAAATTAGGGATGGACGTTCGGCTACCCATTCGGGTTTGCTACAGGTCTATTCGGATTTCGGGTCTTCGGAGTTAAAGATTTCAGAACCGTTTGATATAAATTTTGGTTCGGATACGGTTTGAGTTCCGATAACCCGTTTAAATTATTTTTAAAAATTTTAAATTCATATATATTTTAAATTTTTCAAAATCTAAAAACAAAAATAATATCTATAACAATGTTCTGAAATATTGCAATCATATATATATTGTTTTGCATAATGTTGGTTTTTATTTTTTTTGTAACTTATCATATTTGGTTTTAATTTGTTTACCTTGCTGTGTATATTGTAAGTTTAGATTTTGACTTCTGATTTCTAATTGTATTTTCACTTTGAAAATATATCCTTTGATAATATTTATAATTTTAAATGGTTTGTTTTTATTTGGTCAAATTTATTCTCAAATTTTCTTTTTATACTTTGAATTTATTAGATCAATAAATACACAATTGTCCATTTTCTACATTTATGTTCTGACACAATTGTCCATTTTCTACATTTATGTGCATATTCCATTTTTTATCTTCTATTTTTATTATTTCTGAATTGCTACATCTAAAGAACACTGGTGAAAAAGAAAAAAAAAGAACACTTGGTGTTATATTGTCTAAAACTTGGTTTTTGATGTGTTTGATATATATATATTTTCTATCGTGCCATTATATTATTTTGATTCTTACTATCCATTTTTTTATTAAATTTAAAATAACGTAACTTGCAATATTGTTTCTATGTCAGAGTAGAAATATTCTTCATTGTTGTTTTAGATACTTAAATCAATTATTAAACCGTTTAAAATGGAGTTGGAAAAATGAGAAGTAAATTGGAATTTTTTAAAAATTTGTAGGAGGTTCTAGCTAAAATTGGTGATACTTTTTTAGTGCTAAAACCCTATTTACCGTCGTCTTTTACATTTCATAAGCTCGATCGAAAGCTTGAGAGTAAAGTACATCACGTTAAATCTCGGTTTAAAGTACATATTAATGAGAGTGGAGGAGGTTACAGAGAGTTGATCGGCGACGTCATCTGAATCAGTCGGCAGCTGAGCTGTAAAAATCCAAGTTCAGAAAATGACGTAAACCCTACACTTCAATGGGCCTGAACAAAACATATTTTTAAAACCCAAATGCCATAACAAAACCTTTCGAAACTGAAAATTGTTAGTCTGCCACGTGTCCAGAAATGCCTCATATAGAAAAATGATGTGGAGGGCTAAGGTAAGAGAAAACTCTCCTTTATTATTATAGATAGATATATACAAAAATTAAATGAGAAACCATACTACACCAAGAACTGATTAAATTTTTTGAATTATCTTAAAAGAAACTATATAACTGAAATATGTCGATACAAACCCTAGAGCAACAATGGTTTAAAAATATGTTTCAGAAAAAAAACAATGGTTCGCTTAAAAGTATTAATCTAACTAAGCTGTGCATATGTTACCTATGTTTGCCTAAAGATGGGACCCATAATATTACTGGTCACGCTTCGTATTATATATTGAAGAACTCAACTATAGTTAAAAACAAATACTTTTTAGCCTACAATCTGATGAATATGAAATTGTATATTATTCACAAAGAGCAGTGCTCTAGCTTTATACATCGAGAGAGAGCCTAATTAATAAATGTTTATATACAGAGAGTAATGCGAGAATATATGATTAAAAGTGATGATCGCCTTTCTATATCTTACATCCCCCCTCAAGATGGACCGCCTTTGGCGAGGCCAATCTTGTTGCATAGGGACTGATGTTTGCCACGAGGTAAAGGCTTGGTAAGGGCATCGGCAAGCTGATCAGCTGAGGTGACATGTGAGACACGAATGCGGCCACCTTGGACATGGTTTCGAACAAAATGGTAGTCTAGAGCCAGATGTTTCATGCGGGAGTGGAAGACGGGATTAGCTGCAAGATAGGTGGCTCCGATGTTGTCGCAGTAGATGGCTGGTGTAGTAAGTTGCTTCAGCCCCAGTTCGGTGATCAATGAGATTACCCAGCAAACTTCCGATGCAGTAGATGCAATGGAGCGATATTCCGCCTCCGTAGACGAACGCGCAACAGTGGTTTGTTTCTTTGAAGACCAGGCTATGGGGTGCTTCCCATAATAAACAATGTAGGCTCCAGTTGATGTGTAGTCGTCTCTGTTTCCCGCCCAATCTGCATCAGTATATGCGTGCAATGATGGGGTGTTGTGCTTGTGGAGGAAGATGCCAGTGGTCATGGTTCCAGCGAGATACCGAAGAATGCGTTTGACTCCATTCCAATGCTCATCGGTTGGTTTATGCATGAACTGATACATCTTGTTGACAGCGAAAGAAATATCTGGGCGGGTGAGTGAGAGGTACTGGAGGCTCCCAACAGTGGCTCGGTATTGTGTTGGATCTTTGAGAAGCGTTCCTGAGCCAAGAGTAAGATGCTTGTACGGACACATCGGTGTAGGAACAGTGTTGCAGTCCACCATCTTGTTCCTATGTAGAAGATCTGCAATATAACGATGTTGGGTAAGTAATAGACCTTGAGAAGAGTAATGAGCCTCAATACCCAAAAAATAAGAAAGTTGGCCAAGGTCTTTTAGAGAGAATCGCGTTGATAGAGATGTGATGAAGTTGTTGAGATGAGTCTGGTTGTTCCCCGTCAGGATTATATCGTCGACGTAAATCAGCATGTAGAGGAGAACTCCATTCTTATTGTAGATGAATAAGCTCGCATCAGCCAAAGAATTTGTGAACCCAGAGGCCAGTAAGAACCGGCGAAGCTCATTGTACCATGCCCTAGGGGCCTGCTTCAGACCGTAGATCGCCTTGTGGAGTTTACATACAGCTGTAGGATTGTCTTTGTCAACGAACCCTGGCGGTTGTAGCATGTAGACATTATCTTCGAGCTTGCCTTGTAAGAAGGCATGATTAACATCGAACTGTCTAAGAGGCCAGTTGTGAGAAGTGGCAACGCTAAGAACAAGACGAATTGTCGCAGGCTTCACCACCGGACTGAAAGTATCATGATAATCAATTCCTGGTTTTTGATTGAAGCCCTTCGCAACCAGACGCGCTTTGAATCTTTCGACTGTGCCGTCTGCCTTCCTTTTGATCGTAAACACCCATTTACAGCCTACAACATTAGCAGCTCTGTGTGGAGACTCTAAATCCCACGTATGATTTCGCAGTTGCGCGTTGATCTCGTCTATCATAGCTTGACGCCATCTGGGGTCTTTCAGAGCTTCTGCAACAGAGGTGGGAATCTTTTCAAAACCAATATTAACCACTGCACTAAGGTTAAGCTTGTCTACTGGTTTTCTTGTTCGCTGAGATGTGTGTGTTGGTTGTCTTGTCGGGAGAGGCTGAGAGATAGTCAAAGTTGAAGCCGGTTGTTGTTGTTGCTGCAGAACAGGTTGTGGTTGTGGTATCAACGGCTGTGGTGAGATCGGCAGAGGTATGACATTTTCAGGAGCAGTCGTAGTTGGAGTAGCAGTTGTAGCAGAAGGAGCTGCAGGAGATGTAGGTGCTGGTGCCGGGACCGTAGCAGGTTCCTGTGGCAGTGGTTCTGTCGGAATATTGGATGTAGGTGCCTGTATAGGAACTGCTTGAACTGTTGGTCCTCCTGTTGGTCCTGCTGTCTGTGAAGAATCTGCATCAACAACTTCAGTATGGTTCTCAGAAGTAAGTGGAGTAGGCAAAGAAAATGGATAAACATACTCATGAAAGACTACATGTCTAGATGTATAGATGCGAGAAGTAGCTCTATCAAGACAAAAATAAGCACTTTGTGTAGTAGAATAGCCTAAAAATACGCATGGAGTTGATCTAGAATCTAGTTTATGAGATGTGTAAGGACGTAACCAAGGAAAACATAAGCAACCAAATATTCTTAGCTTAGAGTAGTTTGCAACCTGACGAAACAGAGACTCAAAAGGCGATTTCATAGATAAAGTGGCAGTAGCCATACGGTTTATAAGGTATACTGCAGTAGCAAGAGCATAAGTCCAATAGCCTTTCGGCATTGAAGCATGTGATAGGAGTGCTAGTCCGGTTTCGACAGTATGTCGATGCTTCCTTTCGGAAATACCGTTATGCTCTGGAGTATGTGGTGGTGTAGTAAAATGAGAGATGCCATTGTCTGCTAAGAATGCAGTAAGAGCAATGTACTCACCACCATTGTCCGTATATAGCGTTCTAAGTTTTGATTGAAATCGGTTTTCAACCAACACTTTGAATCGCTTAAAAACGTCAGATACATCTGATTTTCTTTTTAAAGGATAAAACCAAGTATATCTAGTATAATGATCTACAAAAATAACGTAGTATTTAAAATTGTCAATTGAAATGATTGGAGAAGTCCAAACATCTGAAAAGACAATATCAAGTGGAGAAGAAGACGTAAGTGTTGAAGTTGAAAAAGGCAACTTGTGCATCTTATTAATAGAGCAAGCATTACACGGCTTGGTCAATAAAACATTTGAAGACAAAGGTAAACCAAATTTCGAAAGCATAGTTTTTAAAATAGGAAAAGCAGGATGGCCTAAACGAGAGTGCCAATCCGATAAAGTAGTAGAAGTAGCAGAAGCATAAGATAAAGATGGTGGAGTTGATGTCTGAGGTTTCGGCCAGACATAAGTTCCTCCCTTAGGTTGGCCTTCCAGTCGAAGAGCCCCCGTGTTCAGATCGCGTACCTGAAAGTACGTTGGAGTAAAGGTAACAGCCACACCATTAGTTTTGCATAACTGAAAAACTGATATCAAGTTTTTATCTAGAGCAGGTACGTATAAAACATTATCAATAAAGAAGGGAGATTTGAGAGAGGGAAGTGAGAAAGAACCGGTGTGTGAAATGTTGAGACCCGAGCCGTCGCCGAGAATCACATCGTCACCACCGTTGTAAGGGGTATGGAGAGATAGATTTGCTAAGTCCGACGTCATGTGGTGTGAAGCCCCCGAGTCAAGCAGCCATGTGGAGGAGTCACCATTCATCATTGCTACATTTGCTCGTGGCTGCCATGATTGTTGATAAGGAGCTTGCTGCCATGGCTGAGTTGTGTTCCACTGCTGTGCTGAGCTTGAACCAGGAACAATACGAAATTGAGGACAAAATTTAGCACTGTGTCCCTGTGTTCCACACGCCTGGCATCTTCCGAGATATGGACGGGATGATCGATTATGATTCTGGTTGGTGTAGTTCCTGCCACTGAAATTGCGATTGTTAGATCTCCACGCCTGGTTGTTGTTATTGTTGTTGTTCTTGAAGCGTGTGTCTGTAGCGTTTGCAGTGATAGGAGTTACTGGTGAAGATACCGGAGCTTTGCAGAGAATCATTGCTTCTCTGTTCAGGAGACGTTCATGAAGTTCAGGAAAAGAAATCGTGGTGTCTCTACCATGAATAGCATCGATCTCGGACTTGTAATCTTCAGGTAAGCCGTTGAGAACATATTCAGTGATGTCTTCAGGGTCCATCGGCTTTCCAAGTTGCGCCAGTTCATCGGTTGTGACTTTGATGCTCCTGAGATACTCAGAGATTGTTTTGGTACCTTTAGCAGATGATTGGATTTGGAGTTTGAGTTGTCGTATGTGACCACGGGTGGGATTACCGAAGGTTTGAGACAGAAGGTTCCAGATTTCAGCCGTTGTGGTAGCGCTAGAAACGAGCGGTTGTAGTGGGGTGGAGATGGCTCCAATAAGAGAGCTGTAGAGAAGTCGGTCCTGTCTCCTCCATGGAGTGTACGCCGGATTGGCTCCAATCTGGCCTTCGGGATTAGTCGCAGTGGGTGGGACAGCAGCCGTAGCTTCAAGGAATCCATGGAGTTCAAGACCTTCTAACAGAGCACAGATCTGTTTGTTCCACATTAGGTAATTGGTATTTGTCAACTTTGTGATGTTAGACATATTCACCGTAAGCAAGGTACTTGCTGGATCTCTCGGGTTGAAGACTGTGGTAGTCTCAGCCGAGGATGAGGGATTGGAACTTTCAGTAGCCATTGAGAACCCAAAAGAGAATTGAGAAACAGAGGTTGAGAAGAGTTAGAGAAGAAGACGCAGAGAGGCGGAAGAAAAAGAGGAATAAAAAAAAAAAAATTAGGTCTAAATCTTTTAGTGCTCTGATACCATGATGAATATGGAATTGTATATTATTCACAAAGAGCAGTGCTCTAGCTTTATACATCGAGAGAGAGCCTAATTAATAAATATTTATATACAGAGAGTAATGTGAGAATATATGATTAAAAGTGATGATCGCCTTTCTATATCTTACACAATCTACAGATCATAAATCATGGGTTATATCATTCTTACCCAATTGAGTTCCCATAATTCTAGCAAATAAATCAGATTTATAAAATATAATCGAATACTTGATGATTTTAGGGCATCTGTAAAACAAAACATAAATATTCATATATCTATTAAGGTGATTAATTTGTATATTCTGCGGTAAATGGTCCCAGGTAAATCATTTAAATTTTGAATTTGGGAAATGAATAGTGAAAATGAAACTAAACGACATGAACAACTAAAATGGATTGCAGCCGGGCACTTGTGGTCTAATTTCTCACCCCCATTACCATTAAGTACGTTGTCACTTGTGGTCTAATTTTGCAAACTCCACATATATATACTAATGATGATTCATGTCAAACAAAATATAAAACTTCCCAGAATAATAATGTTAAAACAATGCTTACCGTTGAAACAGATTCACAAATGTTGGCAAGAATGCTCAACGGAGAGGAGGAATATATGGTCGGTACTTGCTCCCATCATACAAGATATCTCGATCTCATTGAACGCAAATGAAGGTTTCAAAGTACAGTATCATCTGAGGAGTGGTAATAAGTCAGCATATAGGATAGCGAAGGAGACTTCTACGTTTACGTCCTTTGTCAGCGAAGAAGACTTCTACGTTTACGTCCTTTGTCCCTAAGTTATATTCTATGGTACCTATGTGGTTGAATTCATGTGTTGAGGCTGATAAGCCCAATGTAAGACTCTGAAGTTTGGATTAATATAAAGTTGTTGTTGAGCAAAAAAAAAAAAAAACAATGCTTACCGTTTAACAACTTTTTTTTGATAATGTGTAGTTGCTATCTCTCTCAAAACCACCTGGCTGTCTTGAATCATTAAAATAATATTATAAACTCAAGAATTCATTTTTATTGTGATATTTCTAAAATATAACCGAAACTAATAATGATATTAGCGGTTAATTTGTATTTGTATTTGAGAATTCGGCCAAAAAAAACCTTAACTTTGCACGAATTACCAAAAGAAACATAACTTTTGGGCTGACCAAAAAAATACCAAACTTTCATTGACTTTAGAATTAATTAACAATGTTTTCGCTGACTTGCCAATTTAGCACGCCGTCAACAAATTTAACAGAAATATTTGACGTCGTTTAGTGAAACGACGTCGTTTTCAAATGAGATGAGACGACGTCGTTTTACATGATTTGAAATTAAAAATATGTAGACCAGTGGATTCGAACCCAGGTTATTTGGTCAAATGGCAAGGTCTTTTACCACTAGGCTAGTGGAACTTTCAATGTACTTACTAACATGTTTACTTTTATTTGGTACTGATTGAATATAAAAATATTCTCTAAAAACTTAAAAAGATCTTTAAAATTCCAAAAAATTGAAAAATAAGATTTTTTTTATAAAATCAATTTTGAAATTAAAATTGAAAATAAATTTTATTTTTCTTTTTAAAAAATAAAAACTCTTCCAAAATTTTCTATAAAATTAAAACGAACTTTAAATTCCAAAAAATTGAAAAAAATAAAGATTTTTTTTATAAATTAATTTTGAAATTAAAATTGAAAATAAAATTTTATTTTTCTTTAAAAAAATAAAATTTTACATTTCTTTAAAAAAAAAAATCTCCCAAAATTTTCATAAAATTAATTTTGAATTAAAATTAAAATATTTTTTTTCTTTAAAAAGTCAAAAAGTTTCCAAAATTTTCATTTTTTAAAAAAAAATCCAAATTTTTAAAAATTATAATAAAATGCAAAAAATTAAAGTTACAATTATCAACTTTTTATGTGTGTATAATTAATTTCAACTTTTAGCAAATGTATTAAAAAAATTGAAAATTTTGGAAGATTTTTTATTTTATGAAAAAAAATAAAATTTTATTTTCTATTTTAATTTCAAAATTAATTTTATAAAAAAATTCTTTATTTTTTCAATTTTTTGGAATTTTAAAGATCTTTTTAAGTTTTTAGAAAATTTTGGAAGAGTTTTTATTTTTTAAAAAGAAAAATAAAATTTTATTTTTTAAAAGAAAAATAATTTTTTTATAAAAATCTTCTTTATTTTTTATTTTTTTGGAATTTTAAAGATCTTATTAAGTTTTTAGAGAATTTTTTATATTTAATATGTACCAAATAAAAATAAACATGCTAGTAAGTACATTGAAATTGTGAGTAGCCTAGTGGTAAAATACCTTGCCTTGCTAAATTGGCAAGTCGACGAAAACATTGTTAATTAATTCTAAAGTTTTTTTGGTCAGCTCAAAATTTCATGTTTCTTTTGGCAATTCGTACAAAGTTGAGGTTTTTTTTCGCCGAATTCTCATTTGTATTTGGAGTTTTGATGATATCACCGGTTAAGTTTGTGTTTCTTACCGTTCATAATTTGATTACAAACAAGCTTAGCTTCTCAAAAAAGCTTTATAAAAGGTCGTAACTTTATTATTCCACACACAAAGGTCCAACTATTTATCTTCCCCTTTCCCAGTGTGTGAACTCGTTAAAACGACGTGGTTCTGAAACAGTAACTGGCTGACCATCATCATCTTCGTACGCCGGATAGTGACCTCCCAAAAGAAACACAGAATCATTATTATTCCCCTCTTCAAATCTTTCGTCCCCTTGTGCATTTCGCTTAAAAGTTGGAACCCAAAATCGTAAAAAGTTTTTACCTTTTCTCATTTTTTTGTTTGCATTAATGGCTTACCAAAATTTGTGAGCTCTTGAACTAAAGACCCTCTCTTTCTTATTCTTTCTTACGGTTTTGTGTTTGGAGCAATGAAGAAGCCCAAACTCGAAAACTCCGCCTCACAGAGTCGATTCGGGCTTGTTCACTCCCTATTAGCTCTTCTCCTCTTTTACTTCCTCTGCATCAGCTTCCAAATCCCTTCCGGGTCTGATGACGTGTCTTCCTTTGACGCATTGCCGAGACAGATGCTTGTCGGTACGGAAACGAACCGAGCTCCTGTCGGAGAAGAAGAAGGAAACAAACCGGGTCGGGTTAATCGGGTGGGTCACGCCCAGCTTCGCTCCCCGGAGCATAAAGTTCGAGACTTTAAAACCGTCTCCGAACTCTTCTCCAACGAGACCTTCTTCGCCGGCGGCGATGAGTTCTCCGTCTTCTACAAAACGGCGATCTCGACGGGGAAGAAAATGTGGGACGGGCTCGATTCCGGTTTAGTAACCAAACCGGAAGAAACCAACCCCCGGAATGAGAAATGTCCGGATATGGTTTCGGTTAACGGGCCCGAGTTCGTGAACCGGAGCAAGGTCTTGGTTTTGCCGTGCGGGTTAACGCTGGGGTCTCAGGTAACCGTCGTGGCGACGCCGCACTGGGCGCACGCGGAGAAAGGTGATAAGACGGTGATGGTGACGCAGTTCATGATGGAGTTGCAGGGGTTGAAGGCGGTGGAGGGGGAAGATCCGCCTCGGATCCTCCATTTCAACCCGAGGATTAGAGGTGATTGGAGTGGGAGGCCAGTGATTGAGCAGAACACTTGTTATCGTATGCAGTGGGGCTCTGCTTTACGATGCGATGGGCGTGAGTCTAGTGATGAGGAGGAAGATTCTGGTATTGACTTCTGAACTAGCGTTGACTTTAAATAATTGTTTAGTTTGACTTGTAAAGGTTCGATTTTTATTTGGTTTATGGGTTTTGTTGAAGTTGATGGAGAGGTGAAATGTGAGAGGTGGAAGAGGGATGATGATGGTGATGGTGATGGTGATGGTGATGATGAGTCAAAGAACACATGGTGGTTGAAAAGGCTAATGGGTGGGAGGAAGAAGATAACACATGATTGGCCATACCCTTTTGAAGAAGGGAAGCTCTTTGTCCTTACCCTTAGAGCTGGGATGGAAGGTTATCACATCAGCGTTAATGGAAGACATATCACGTCTTTCCCTTACAGAACCGTGAGTAACAGAACACAAACAGTTCATTGGTTTAGTGGTTTATCATTGGTTATTTTTCTATCTCAGGGGTTTGTTCTAGAGGATGCTACTGGATTAGCAGTGAAGGGGAACATTGATGTGCATTCGATATACGCTTCATCTTTACCCTTCACAAACCCGAGTTTCGCGCCGCAAAAGCATCTTGAGATGCAAAGCATATGGAAAGCTCCTGCGTTATTACCTGAGAAGCCTGTAGAGCTCTTCATTGGGATCCTCTCTGCTGGTAACCATTTTGCAGAGAGAATGGCTGTGAGGAAGTCATGGATGCAGCATAAGCTAGTCAGATCCTCGAAAGTTGTCGCCCGGTTTTTCGTGGCATTGGTAAGCACAGTTCTTGATATTATACAGAACATCACCTAAACATAGTCTTTGCTTATGTGAATTAATCTCTTGCAGCACGCAAGAAAGGAAGTCAATGTGGATCTAAAGAAAGAAGCTGACTACTTTGGTGATATTGTGATAGTACCGTACATGGATCATTACGACCTCGTTGTGCTCAAGACCGTTGCCATCTGCGAATATGGGGTTAGCACAGTGGCGGCAAAGTATATAATGAAATGTGACGATGATACGTTTGTGCGAGTGGATGCTGTTATCCAGGAAGCAGAGAAGGTTAAAGGAAGAGATAACCTTTATATTGGAAACATTAACTTCTACCATAAGCCTCTGCGCACTGGGAAATGGGCTGTGACATATGAGGTACATATGCTTAGAGTCTTTACACTCACTTGAGCTTAACAAGTAATGTGTGCTTAGCCTTTTATGTTATTGTCAAACCAGGAATGGCCAGAAGAGTATTATCCTCCCTATGCTAATGGTCCCGGTTACATCTTGTCATATGATATAGCTAAGTTCATCGTCGATGATTTTGAGCAGCAGAGATTAAGAGTAAGTCAACCTTTCTACCCATTTGGTGGATTTAGCATCTGTTGATGTGATGTTGTACATGTTGGTTATTGCAGTTATTCAAGATGGAAGATGTGAGCATGGGAATGTGGGTGGAGAAGTTCAACGAGACTAGGCCAGTGGCGGTGGTTCACAGCCTCAGGTTCTGCCAGTTCGGATGCATAGAAGACTACTTCACCGCTCATTATCAGTCGCCACGGCAGATGATTTGCTTGTGGGATAAGCTGCAGAGACTTGGGAAGCCCCAGTGCTGCAACATGAGATGACTTTACATTGTTTTTTATTTTTTGCCGGATTCATTTGAAAAGAAAATGAATACGCAGATGTGTTGAGTTTATGGAGCTAACTGCTTTAGATCTCTGTATAGAACAATCTATAATGTATCTATATATATATGATATAAGGAAGAGCTCTTGAAAAGTTGACAGAAAACTCAAAATAGTTTTGCTACTGCAAGTGTGCTATCTCTTACAACTTCCTCATCAAGATGAGGAGTTTGAATTATTTTAGCTATACTCTGTTTCATCAACAGAGAATCTTTAAAGATTGGTTCGAGAAAAGTACAAGGAAGGATAGGTAATATTATTGTATTCTAACGTTTAGCAACTTTAGACTACGTCACTAGTAAATCACTCCTATAATAATTATTTATTTGTTTTTGAAGGTTTTTAGTTCTGAGTGCAAAGATAAACAGAGGAAATAAACCATAAAACGAAACATCGACAGAGTTGAGGGCTAAACACAAATTAAGCTGACAGCCCCACACATTTTTGCAAAATCAACAGTTGATGAGAACACTGGTGGCGTGATAACCAGATAGTATAATCGGTGTGGCTCTCCACATGTCTGCGTCCTCTTTATCAAGGTCACAGCTTAAGACCTCATAATCACATCCCCGTTTAAAAAGGATAACCTTATTGTTCCATTGCCCTAGTTTGAACCTGAAATCAGCCCGAGGCACAGACACCCAGCTCCAAGAATTCTTCTCTGGATCAAACACTCCCATTCCAGGTATGTTATAGTTGAGGAAATACACTTTGTTCCTAACAACAGTGTAGGAGTGCACCGACAGTGTTTGCCCCGAGTCTAACTCTTCCCAAGTCTTCGTTCTGGGGTCATATGTGTCAATGAACCTTAATTCATTGCCTGAAAAAAGATGTAAGAAATTTTATACAGATGGAGTATTATTTAATAACTGCTTTTAAATATTTCACTAAAATTAAGTATTATTTTTTTGAGAACTGACTTTCACTAAAATCTAGTATTTTGCTAATTATATCTAACATATCTCTCTATTATATATTTAAAGATGGGGAGATTTTGAAATATATTGTTACTAATTATAATATATTTTTATTAGAACATTAATTTTCTAATTAATGATTTGAATACAATATTTTAAATTTTATATTTGATAGATTCTTAAATTTTGTTTCATATAAATTATACCAATCAAAAATCTAATATGTTATCCTCAAATTTGGTATCGTTTGTTTCAATTAAAAAAAGGAATTCAATTTTCTACTACTATTAAGTGTTAAACCCATTCAACATCTTTCCTCAAAGCTATCTTTTCCTTCTTTAACCAGATATTTTTTTAATAATTTAGCTCTTTCTTGTCAAACTGACCAAATCCATATTTTTATGGCAGTTTTTGGATATTTATTTCCAAAATCATCAAACCTCAAACTATCTTAGTGTAAAATATCTATATTATTAAAAGATAAGTACCTATTTGAAAATGTTCATACTTCTTTAATTAAATTTCATATTTATTTGCTTGTCTTTTTCAGTTATATTAATGAAATATCATTAAATGTATTTAAACTACCTATTTTATTTTTTCACTACAAGAAAATACAAGTATAGCGGCGGCCAAAATCCTCGTTATTTCCTCGTAAAAGAAGGGTTACGAGGAAATGGCGCTGAAAGGCGTTTCGTCGTTATATGTTTGTCGTAAGAGAAGATTCGTCGCCCTTTCCTCGTTCATTAGCGAGGTTATATTTTCCTCGTAAAGAAGAATTAAGGTTTCGTCGTAAAGACCACGTGGGGTTTCCACGTAATACGGTCGTTGTGTTTCCTCGTAAGTAACTCGAAAACGATTCGTCGTAAAAGACCCGCAAAAACCTCTAAATATATTCGTCGTAATAAAAACGTAAATAACACGAAAGTAATTCGTCATAATAGAATCGTAAAGTATACGAAAACGAATCCACGTAAAATCCTCGTTAATAGTTCCTCGAGATTTTGTCTTTAATTTTCCTCGTTAATACATCGGGAATTAGCTACGAAATTACTTTGTTTTCTATTTACTGAATTTATAAATAAAAATAAAATAAAAATTATATTTATTTAATTTATTAATAAAATTTTAATTGAAATTAAATCGAATAGAAAATTTTTTTTTGGCCGAATCAAAATGAAATTATATAATATATAAATAAGTTTTGAATTTTAAAATACAATAACAAAAAAAAAACTAATGCTGCATTGCCGCGTCGTAGAATTCCTCGCTCCTTCTCGAGAGATCTGCCTCGTTGACTTGCACGGATGCCTCGCCTGGAATGGGGTTTTGTTGTTTCATGGTCCTGAACATGGCCTCCCATTCCGGATTTGTGGCCGCTATGACGTCCAAGAAGTTCTCGAGACCACTCATACGAGCTGTGAACGACGTTTTTGTCGAGGCCAACTCGTTTTGTGTCGACGACAGCTGATGTTGTGTCGTCTCCAACACGTCGCGCAGCTCAGAGACTTCATCATCCCGTCTCTGGCCATAAGAGGAAGTCGCTCTCGGAACATCGTTGACGGAACCAATCCCCAACACACGTCCCTTTTTCCTAGGAGCGACCTTAAAAAACAATAAAATATATATTAAAATTTAAATTTTAAAGTAAAATGGAATTAATAAAAAATTTATATAAAATTTACCTCCTCGTAAATTCTATCCACTTCTATTGTGGATAAGACGACGGGTGATCCGACGGCGGACTCCTGCGCCAGCTGGGTCTCACGCTCGTCAATACGAGCTGCCACATCGTTGTAGATCTTCTCAGACTTCTCATCTACAAATTCGCCCGCCTTGTTCTTGTGGGTCCGATCGAAAAGTTCCATAAGAGTCGGTAAACGTCCCAACTCCTTGGCCTAAAAACAGTTAAGAAAGTTTTTATTATATATATATATATTAAAAATTAAAAAGTTAAATATTTAAATTACGTACCATTTCCAAACGGACGCGGGCGTGTGGCTTTTGGCCCGTACTATGTTGCATCGCCCTGTGGCCGTGCTCATCTACCGAGTTACGGGAGGCGGAGCAAGACTGGGCGACTCTCATGGCATCAGGATCCCTCCAATAACGGATGAGGCCATCCCACACGTTCGTGGTGATGGTTGCGGGGTTGCCCCGCTCATAGCCCTTCACGATCCAGTCACCCTTCCAGTTGGAGACCGTGTCCAACAAACGTTTCTTCGCCTTGTCGATAAACTCTTTCCGCACTTTCTCATTGACCCCCATGGACCAATTAAATTTTTGCTGCAAAAAAAAAAATATTAATAATTAGTTTAGAAAAATAAAATTTTAAAAAATATAAATCAGGAATAAATTGTAAAAACTTACAGCGTAAATCTTGAACCACGTCCTTCTGATGTAGATCGGAGTGGATTTCCAGTTGGGATGTGGCATGGAGAAGTAACCTTTAATCGTCTCGGTTACTTCTGTTGCAAGGCAGTTATCAACCCCAAACCTGGAAAAAAAAATTTAAAGTTTTAAATATTTATTAAAGTCACAAATGAATTTTAAAAAATTAATGTAACATACATACCAGAGAGTTCCGTCAGGTCGGTCGGGGTCTATGATCGGTAAGCCTTCTCTGCCTGGCAAACCGAGAATGTCCTCAACAGTGTACTGAGAGTAAGGACAACTTGGTGGCACCATCAAATCAGCATGAACCTGATTGGCGGGCATCTGAGGAGGCACATGAGGAGCTGGCATCGGAGGAGGAGCTATCGGAGGAGGCACATGAGGAACTGATGGCGATGCCGTAGAAGAAGGCGAGACTCTCTGAGAAGATTGAGTCTCGGGGACGGTCTCCTGCTGACCCGAAGAACCGGGAGCTGAAGAAGAACCGGGAAGTGAAGGCGGGTCTAACCGACTACCCGGTTGACCGAACATCTGCGAGTAGTGAGCAGTACGCTGGTGCTTGCGAATAGTCTGCAAAATTTAAATTTCTAAATTAAAATCAAGAGTCAAAAAAAAAATTATGAACAGTATTAACTACGTAATTAATAAAATTACGAAACCTAAATTTTCTAAACTAATTTCCTAAACTAAATTCCCTAAACTAACCACCTAATCTAAATTCCCTAAACTACTTAGAGAGGAATGAGAGACTTACCATGGCGAGAGGAAATAGAGAGGCTGTAGAGAGGAAATAGAGAGGAAATGAAGAGGGCTGCGGTTTCGCCTATATATAGGATTAGGTTTCGTCGAAGATTCGTCGCAAAATGACGAGGAAAGACAAAGACCCGTCTTTCGTTTCGTCGCAAGGCCCACACAAATTAACGAGGAAATATAGAGGCCCGTGTTTTTTTTACGAGGAAATACAGAGGCCCGTGTTTTTTTTTGAAGGAAATACAGAGGCCCGTGTTTTATTTTACGTCGTTCTTGCGACGATTGTTGTTTTTATCATCGACATTACGTGCAAATAGCGAGGCTTTTTTTGCTAACCCCTAAAATCTTAAACCCCAAACCTCAAACCCTATCTTTCTTATCTCCAAACCTCAAACCCTATCTTTCTTATATTTCTTATCTTATACTTCATATATTTCTAACCCTTTAACTTCAATATATATATTTTTTTGAATTTGAAAGGTTTAATACGTTGAAAAACTATTTTACAAATTTTGAATTTGACATATCACACAACAAATCAAACACACTCTACAAATCAAATATGAAAGGTTTAAAAACAAAAAAAAGAGAAGAAGATATTTGAATACAAATGATGTAGATTTATGTGGGCTACACTTACGTATCTCGTCATATGTGTTTCCAATATCTTTCTTCTCTTTTTTTTTTAAGTTTATATAAAATAGAAAATAATTTTTTTTAGTTTATATGAAGTAGGATGGGGAGTTTTAGGGTTTGCACATTTGGGGTTTAGGGATTTGGGTTTCATTTTAGTTTAGGGTTTATATTTACCGACGAATTAACGACGAAAAGTAAAATAAAAAAGCGGACCTCGCTCATTCCACGTAAGTTCACGAGGCTCTTACGACGTTTTGATCTTACGTGGAATAAGCGAGGTCCGCTTTTTTAATTATAAAGCGTCTCTTATTCCACGTAAGTTCACGAGGCTATTACGACGTTTTGATCTTACGTGGAATAAGCGAGGTCCGCTTTTTTAATTATAAAGCGTCTCTTATTCCACGTAAGTTCACGAGGCTATTACGACGTTTACTGTTACCGTGGAATATGCGAGGTAATGTATTATAAATCGTCGTAAAATTCCCGTGAGGTAACGTGGAAAGTACGACGACTGTCTCTAAACCCCTAAAACGAAACCCCAAACCCCAAACCACATCTTCTTTATCTTCTACTTCATATATCAAACACTTCTATCCTTTAACCTCAAGCAATTCATTCTAATCCAAACCGAAAATTATAAAAACACAATTCCTTTACTTATAATTAATGTCGATATCTTATTTATAAATAAACTCCCATTATCTTTAATTATATATAATAAATCAAACTCATACAAATATCAAATACATTAATCGGATTCATCGACATTCTCGTCATCACTTGAAACATCATCATTTTCATGAAACTCGTCTTCAACAGCTTCCTCCGTGGGATCTTCGGTAAGATCTTCATACTCGTGATTATGCGGATCAATGAGAAGGATGTCATCAATTTCTTGTTCAGGTTCATGAACTTCATTTATTTGTTCTTCTTGCAATGGTGGTTCTTCTCCTATGATGATTCGTCCTCGAGGTGTAACTTTGATCACGGCTAACCAATTTATACCCGACTCTCTCATCCGAGGGTATGGAAGGAAGCTAACTTGGTCTGCTTGTGAAGCTAAGATGAAGGGCTCGAATTTGTTGTACCTCCGGCCACCGTTGACATCTACTACACCGAATTTGTTCAACCGAACACCTCTATTGACGACGGGGTCGAACCATTCACACTTGAAGAGGACGCATTTTAGCTTCAATATCCCTGGGAATTCGACTTCAATAATCTCCGTCAAGATTCCGTAGAAATCTGTTTCTCCTTTCACACAAATTCCATAGTTACTGGTTGCCCGCTGTTTACCATACTCATATGTGTGAAAAGTATAGCCTCGTGTGAAATACATCTGTGATGTGGTGACCTTTACAAGTGGAGATTGAATTACTTCGTGTAACCACTTAGGATAATCTGCATCGTCGTCATAATCAACCTATTTAAAAATAAAAAGAACGTTGAAATACAAATCATTCATGTATGAAAATTTTAAAAGTATTTGATTAATACCTGATTCTTCAACCACTTAACAAAGTGTTGATCTTTTCTTTTGTCTACGTCACTTGTGGATATACCAGGAAATGTTTCTTCGACTTGTGAAACAAACATGCTGTAAAATCACATTTTACATGAATTAATCTCTCTCAATTATATAATGTATACTCAATTTAAGTTACCTTTCAAAATAACGCATCAATGGATCCTCGCAATTGAGTAGAATATAGGTGTGTGCACTATGAGCGTCTTCTTCACTCGACCACCAAACCTGTTTTGATTTCCCACCAAGTCGTCCAATCTGGCTAAAGATTTCTGGAACACCAACAACTGCATATGTGGGCGCAACGCCACCATCATCATATCTTCTTGGAGCTCTTCTTCGGGTACGTACTTTTGACGCAAAGTAGTACGATGTGAAGTGAGAAACTTCTTCTGTCAAACTTCCAGCAATTATAGAACCTTCAACTTTGGCGAGGTTCTTTGCTTTTCCCTTCAAATATTTCATGGCTCGCTCGTACTGATACATCCATCCGTAATGTACCGGTCCACGAAGCAATGCCTCATATGGGAGGTGGATAGCTAGATGCTCCATCACGTCAAAAAAGCCTGGAGGAAATATCTTCTCCAAGTTGCACAATAAGATAGGAATGTTCTCCTGAAGCTGTTCTACGACTTCTTCTTTAAGAGTGCGTGTGCTCAAATCCCTGAAAAATGCTCCAATGCCTATTCCAAAAACAATTAAACACATTGTTAGTCAAATACTATTATTGTAAACTAAACCAATTTAATATTATTGTCCTATTGTAAACTACCTGCAAGTGCTTCATGTACGTTTGTTGGAAGTAGCTCCGCAAATGCAAATGGCAGAAGTCGTTGCATAAAGACATGACAATCATGACTCTTCATCCCGGAGAACTTTTGACCCTTTTCAACACATCTTGAAAGATTTGAAACATACCCATCAGGGAACTTCACTTCTGATGCCACCCAATTGAACAAAACCGACTTTTTTTCTGAAGACAATCTAAAAATTGGAACGGGAACTTGGCCATTGCTTTTTATATGTAACTCACTTCTTGAGCAAATATCCGGCAAGTCCAACCTCGATTTTATGTTGTCTTTTGTCTTCCCTGGGACATTCAATATTGTATTCATGATGTTCTCAAAGAAATTCTTCTCTATATGCATCACATCAAGGTTGTGGCGCAGAAGAAGATCCTTCCAATATGGTAACTCCCAAAATATACTCTTCTTGTGCCAGTTGTGATGAACACCGTAAGAATCAGGCATATTACGAGGGACATGCCAATTACCACCCCAGCGAACTGTTTCGTTAGCTCCGTGATAGTCGATTTGCGCTTCAATTTGTTCTCCAGTTAGATATGGAGGAGGAGTGTCTCTCACAACCTTTTTGTGCCTAAACAAATTCTTGTTTCTTCGGTACGGATGGCCAACTGGAAGAAATCGACGGTGACAATCGAACCAACTTGTCTTTCTACCATTCTTCAGTTGAAATGCATCTGTCGTTCCATTACAATATGGACAAGCTAATCTCCCATGTGTAGTCCATCCAGACAACATCCCATAGGCAGGAAAGTCACTTATGGTCCACAAAAGCATAGCTCGCATCGTAAAATTCTTCTTCGTTGAGCAGTCATACGTCCTCACCCCTGTTGACCACAAATCCTTCAACTCTTTTATCAGTGGTTGTAGGAAAACATCAAGTGACCTTTTTGGATGCTTCGGACCGGGTATTAATATGGTCAAGAATAAAAACTCCCGTTGCATGCACATCTCCGGTGGCAGGTTGTATGGCGTAAGAAAGACTGGCCACAATGAATATTGTCTCCCTGACATTCCAAATGGACTAAATCCATCTGTGCATAATCCGAGGTACACATTCCGGCTATTGCTAGCGAAATTCGGATGTACTTTGTTAAAATGTTTCCAGGCTCTTGCATCTGATGGATGAGTCATCTCACCATCCGTCTGAGTATGCTCGGCATGCCACCTCATCTTTCCAGCAGTCTGCTCCGATTGGTACAATCTTTTCAATCTATCTGTAATTGGTAGGTACCACATCCTTTGGTACGGTACCCTATTACGTCCCCTTCCTTGCGGCTTGAATCGTGGTTTCTTGCAGAATCGACATTCTTCCAACTTCTCATCATCTCCCCAGTAGATCATGCAGTTGTCGATGCAAACATCTATCATCTCCGAAGGCAACCCAAGACTATAAACCAGTTTCTGAATCTCATAATAAGAATCAGCAGACTCATTGTCTTCCGGCAAATACTCTTTAAATAAATCTGCCCATTCGTTCATGCAACTTTCAGGTAGATTGTGATCAGTTTTAATATTCATCATTCTAGCAGCCAATGACAATTTAGAGAGACCTTCTCTACAACCACTGTAAAGTGGTTGATTTGCCGCATCTAACATTTCATAAAACTTTTTTGAATCTATGTTAGGTTCTTCATCTTCATCATCATGAGCTACGAATGCATCAGTTACCATATCATGAACCCTATCATAATCTACCATCGGCTGATCCTCCTGATGGTAACTATGTGCATTATGCAATTGATGATCAACCGGTTCTTCTTGAAAGTTGCTATTACTACTACTAGCTTCATTCTGATCATAACTATAACCTTCTCCATGTTGAAACCAGATATAATAATTTGGCGTGAAACCTCTATTTACTAAATGCTTCCAAACATTTTCACGATTTGCCAACTTTGAATTGTTACATTTCCTACAAGGACAGAATATTTTACCGCTTTCTTGGGCGAGCGGTGTAGAATCTGCTTGATGCATAAAACGCTCCAACCCAGCAAGATATTCTTTCGTCACTCTCCCGTTAGCATCTCTATGCATATACATCCACCTCCGCAACTCGAAAATATTTCCCAAGCCCGACATTTTTTTCACGTTTTTTTTTCTTGTTGGTGTGCTTAAAATTATGTTCAAACCTCCATATTTATAGAAAATTTTCGAATCTGGTAGTTGAATTTTGCTAGGAATTTACGACGAAATATTAGGTTGGTTGCAAAAAAAACGTGTTAAGTTGGTGGATTTCTCGTTCTTTCCTCGTAAGTTATTTCCTCGTAAAAATCATGCTAATCTTACGACGAATTTGCGACGAAACACATTTTTCTCGGAATAACCACGTCAACTTACGACGATTTTACGAGGAATCGCTTTACTCGGTATTTTACAAGGCCGTTACGAGGAAACTTTATTTCCTCGCAATTTCATCGTTAAGTCAACGTAATTTCACGAGGATTAGTTTTCCTCGTTAAATTTCCTTGCTAAAACTGTGTTTTCTTGTAGTATTTGTCTTTTTAGTTACATTAATGAAATATCCTTAAATGAATTTAACTACCTATTTTATTGCTTGTCTTTTTCATTTACATTAATGAAATATCTTTAAATGAATTTGGACGTAATGTCATTTAATTAACAAAAAACTCATAAGTTATCCTTACGTGCATAATTTTAGTAATGGAGATTTTTCAAAAAGTGCATCATTAAAATGTTATCTAAAACATACATCACTAATATATAACATGCATCAATAAAACTAGATATGGCCCTACATAATCGTAAGTATATTATTTTCAGTTGATTAAATTTAAAAATAATTATTTATTAAAAAAATATTTAAGAATGACTATGTTTTAAAAAACAATTATATGGTATTATTTGCTCCTATCGGTAGAATAACTTTATGAAAAAAACTTAGCATAATAAAACTCATTTGTTATTTGCTAAATTTATGGTTTTTATTATTTAATTATAATATTTTCATTTTATATTTGAAAGGTAAATGAATATTTATTTCTAACAATATTTTTTGTAAATATATTTGTTTTTAAAATAATCAATTTAAATTGTTATTATCATTGAATATAATTATTTTTGACAGAATTTTAGTTTTCGTTTACATCAAAACTAATCATATTTTAGGATAATTATAATTTAAAATGTTAATTTTCAGATTTTTCAAAAAACTTCTAAAAAGATTTTTCAAAGGTTTTGTTATAATTGTTTTTTAAAAATATTGAGTTGCATTTCAAAAAAAAAGGTAAATATATTTAAAAATATTCTAATTAAAATATGTAAAATTTAATATAGTTTTTAGGAAATGATTCAAATAAAAAAATCACACATGAAAGAAATCATGATTTCTGTTAAGTGGACGGGTCATTATTTATATGATATCGCACACGAAAGAAACAATCTTCTAATTAACTCAATATACTCAATTTTTTATATGGTATCACACATTCGTCAAAAATGGATAGTTAAAGATGCAAAAAATATTTATAGTGAATATAATATGATCAAATATTACAAAAACTTCATTTAATAAAATAAATAGTAAAAAACCATAAATTCATACACGCGCTGGCGCGCGGATCATGGTCTAGTCTACTCTATTAAAATAGAGTCATTATTTTATCCTTTTAAAAGTTTTAATTATGTTAAAAAGAAAACTGCAGTAAAACCTCTATAAATTAATAATGTTGGGACTTTGAAATTTTATTAATTTATAGAGATATTAATTTAGCAAAGATTCCTTATTTAGATTTTTTCTACTTTAAAATATTTTTATTTATAAAATATAAAAATATTTAATTTTACTATATGTATATTTTTAAATTTTAGATATTTGACTTTCATATTGTTTTATTATCTTATTTGGTGTATATTTTTATGTTTCATAGAATTGTTATATGGTTTTCGATATAATATTACTAATATTATCAAAATATATTGAAATGCTAAAAAAAAATATTTTCCTCGTGAATATTAAACCAACAATATAATGTTTAGCTTATACTTATATAAAATTATATATATATAGATTATTAATTTATAATTTTAATGAGACTATATATTGATATAAGAGTTCTGAAAATATTATTATCTTATTATTTTATCGATCCGTAACATATCTACCATAAGCCTCTGTGCAACGGGAAATGGGCTGTGACATACGAGGAATGGCCAGAAGAGTATTTATCCTCCGTATGCAAATGGTCCGGGTTACATTTGTCATATGATATAGCCAAGTTCATCTTCGATGATTTTGAATATCAGAGGTTAAGAGTAAGTGAACCTTTGACGCATCTGCTAGATTCATTTAGCATCTCTTGATAATGGTCATTGGTACATGGTGGTTAATGCAGTTGTTCAAGATGGAAGATGTGAGCATGGGAATGTTGGTGGAGAAGTTCAACGAGACTGGACCAGTGGCGGTGGTTCACAGCCTCAGGTTCTGCCAGTTTGGATGCATAGAAGACTACTTCACTGCTCATATCAGTAGCCACGGCAGATGATTTGCTTGTGGGATAAGCTGCAGAGACTTGGGAAGCCCCAATGCTGCAACATGAAATGATTTAACATTGTATTTGGCTGGATTCTGGAAATTTTCGCCAGGAAGGAAAATGAAGAATCAGATGTGTTTAGTTTATGGAGCTAACTGTTTAGACCTCTGTATATATAGAACAACCTATGATGTATCTATATATAATATAATGAAGGGCTCTTGAAAAGTTGACAGAAAAGGCAAATAGTTTTTGTAGTGCAAGTCTGCTATCTCTTAGACTTTCTCATCAAGATGAGGATTTAGAATCCTTTTGATGGCCTTCATGTCGCAACTGCCCAATATGTTGAATGTCTGTTAAACACAGATTCACAAATCCTTTGAATTCTTAAAGAATGTTCAAGGAGTCATGGGAACCAAGAGTCTCCTCTTTTTTGTTTTTAATTGATTATAGAAGCAAAGGTAAAGAATAAAAATAAACATACTAAAAGTAGTGAACTTAAAAGAAGCAAATAAGCTTGAGAAGAGGAAATTAAAAGAGAAAAACACACACAAAAGCCAAAACACACCATGTCTCCAAATATGAACAACACATCTTTTTTTGTCTTTTTTTTTTGTTTATTAATTAACACCAGTTTGTGTGCAGTTTCTTTACTTCTATGTGGTAGTAGATCATGTAAACTCAGAACCACCTTTTGAGCTGGCCTCACCTTCTTCAAAAGTGCTGAAAAAATTGGTAAGTTTCTGTGTCTCGGTGAAGTCACTCTCTTCGCCTTTAAAATCATCATCCCCTTCGTAAACCAGATGAATCCCATGCATCTTTAGCTCAACGCCTTGTTTGACTGGTGGTTCACGTTTGGTGACTTGTATTGTGTACCCGTCTTTAAACATAGCTACCATTGGATGCATAGCTGAGTATCTGCAGATGTGGAGTTGGTCATCACTTGTTCTAGGCACTCCAGAGAGGTGCAATGTGTGGGTGTATAAGGCTAGATCAAGTTTGAGAATTTGGGCTTGAACCTCCACCACATCAGGAAGCTGGTAGTCATCTTTGCGTTCATGGTTAAGAGCCACAACTACGGCCAGGATTACGCCTCTGAGCTCTCTGTTCGGCTGAGTTGTGTATCTGAGAGGGCCTTGTGAGAACCAGACTGGGATTCTGTTTCCAGGTAAGCTCAGATTCACCATCATTTTCAAAGAAGCCTGCAGTAATAATTCAATATATTGTAAGCAAAGTTGTTAAGGATTTTGAGAAGTTTGTGGGAATCACCTTGGAGAGTCTTTTCTTTACTTCAGAAGAGCACTTGGACTTACAGCCGCTCATGTATAACCGTTTCAGAGCCTTCAAGTGCTCTAGTCCTGGAATGTCATCCACTTTCTTACAGTTTGTGAGATTGAGTTCATGCAAGATCTTCAGCTTGGAAAGGTCTGATATACTCTCCAATGAAAAGCAATTTGCTAGGTTAAGCTGCTCCAAGTTACATGGAAGAGGAGGAAGACACTTTAGCTCTCGGCAGTCATACAATGAAAGTTCTCTGAGATTCAATAACCCCTCGAGGCTAGATGGAAGACTGTGAAAATAGTTATTCCCCAGTTTAAGTATCTTCAGAGATGAAAGCTTTCCAAGAACATCTGGGATCTTACCACCTATCCCCCAACTGCGAGCATCTAGTTCCTCAACAAGAGGTTTGAGAAAGAGCTTCGTACTTCTACAAAGCTAGGAGTAGACTCACTCTCACAGCTTCTAAAAAGAGGTTTCTTCAGCATTTTCAATGTCACTAGTTTAGAGAGGTTTCCAAAACTTTCTGGCAACTCCACAACCAAAGTTTCTTGCATGAACAGATGGTGAAGAGATTTCAAGTCTCCAAAGGACTCAGGAAGCCTCTTGATCTTTTTGCAGTTGTTCATTCGGAGTAAGACTAAGTTCTCCAGCTTGCCAAAACTTTCAGGCAGTTTCTCAATGTTGGAGCCTTCAAGGCATAAGCTATGGAGTGTGTCCATGTCTCCTAATGACTCAGGCAGAACCTTCAGAGACTTGCAGTTCCTCAACACAAGTTTTCGAATAAAGTGCAAGCCACCAATCTCTTTTGGTAGAGTTTCAATTGGGGTCCAATCCAACTCAAGATCAAGAAGAGAGTTTAGTCCTCCAATCGAACTCGGAACCTGCTTCAGATGTTTGCATCCTCCTGCTGAAAAGTCAGTCAAAGATGGCAGTGAGCCAGGGTTTAAAGGTAGCTCCTCCACCGCGCTTCCGTTGATGAATAGTTTCTTCAATGATTTAAGCTCATTGATAGTGTCAGGTAACTTAGAAAAGGATGCACAGTGCATCAAATAAAGCTTCTGGAGATTTTTTAGTTTTCCAATAGAACTTGGGAGATTTTTCAATGCTGTGGCAGTAAGATTTAGCTCTTCAAGCGATGCCAACATTCCTATGCACAAAGGTAGCTCTTGAATAGATCTGCAATCCTTTAAACTAAGCTTTACAAGTTTCTTAAGCCGGGAGATTGATTCTGGTAAGTAGGGGTGGGCGAGGGTATCCGTTCGGTTTCGGATCAGGTATTTTGGATTTTTGGGTATTTCGGTATAGGGATAAAGAACCCGTTCGGGTATTTCTGTACTTCGGGTCGGGTTCGGATATTTTTAGTTCGGGTTCGGTTATTTTAAATCGGGTTCGGATATTTAGTTTTTTTTTAAAAAAAAAATTCATTTTTTAAGTTTATTGTATTTAAAAATATATTTCATTTAACTCATTTTTTTATTTTTTATAGATTGAATGATTAATAGGTTTGGAGATAATATTTCAAAAACAAATAGATATTAATTTGGGTATTGTTGTTCAAAAAAAAGAATGTAACTTTTGTTAATACATGAAACAAAAAGTTTGACATGCATTTTAAATGAATATCAAATCATTTTTTCCATAATTATATATATACTTATGATCTTAAAGTATGTGTAACATCAATATAAATATTTTTTAAAAAAATGAGAGATGTAAACTAGAAATATAAGGGTAAGTATACATATGTTCGGTTATCTTCGGATATCCATTCGGGTTCGGATATTACCCGTTCGGATTCGGATATCCAATCTCTCCTAACTTAATACCCGTTCGGGTATTTTTCTACTTCGGTTTGGATTTCTGTTCGAATTTTTCGGATCGGGTTCGGGTGCTGCTTCGGGTATCGGGTAAAGTGCCCACCCCTACTGGTAAGTTCTTTATGGCAGTGTCACCAAGAAGAAGCTCTTTCAAACATGGCATGTCACCAATGTTTTCTGGTAAGACACTCAGATTTGAACAGCCAGAGAGGAAAAGCTTTTCAAGACTCTTTAGTCCAGAAACATCCACAAGAAACTCGGTAAGATTCGAACAGTAACTGAAGTCCAGTTGAAGCAATTTACTCAGATTACCAACTGATCTAGGAACCTTCACCAGAAGCATGCATCGTTCCAGAATAAGCTTCTCCAGGGATTTATGGTTTGATAAATCAGGAATAGCTTCTAAGCTGTGGCAACCACGCAAATTTACAACCTTCAAGTTCCCATCCATCTGAAAAGGCAGAAAGAACTTTCTTAGCAGTGAGATTTTGACTCAAAACTATATACATATAGTTGCCAACTTTAGAGGAAAATAAAAAGCCATACTATTTAAATTCGGTTTATTATGGACTTCCAACTTAAAATCAATCGACATGAAGTGAATTGTCCTAACCCTTTTTCTAACTACGGAAGTGAGACTTTTATTCATTAACACATACCTCTTTTCTGTGCAAACTCTGAACTCGTCTTATTCCACTGTCTGCAAGATCAAGAACGGCAAGTTGCCTAGCAAGAAAAACTGGTGGAACATCCTTTAATGGGCAACCTCTCCATTGTATCCATTTGAGTTCAGATGGAAGGAGCTTAAGATCTCCTTCAAGCTCCACATGATTAATCTGAAGAAGTCTCAACTTCTTCATTGGTACAAAAGGCTCAACATGAGTGGTGATTTCAGAACTTTTTGGCTTTTCCTCTGCTGGAAACTTTACAAACTTATTCTTCAGGTAACTAAACACTGATCTTATGCCTGGCTTGTCATGTAGATTCCTGAATGCAATTTCCTCTGCACTTGGGTCCCTAGCTAACTTCTTTTTGAAGTCCAATACTATTCCTTGGATGGATGATAGATGATCCCTATAACCCCATTACAGAAAAAAATAATAATGAGAAAATGTAAGTCAAACACAAAATGTTATATAAACTGTAGATATAAGTACCTTCATGTAGTTTAATACATTCATGATTTCACCACGATCCCATAGTCTACCTCGAGTTTCAAGGTCCCCATGATGTTCTTTAAGGTCTATCTGCATACCCATGTCTCGAATCTGTTCATGCATCCAAATAGTTTCATCTACCAAGAACTTAACAAGAGACTTCTGTCTTAGCACATTGAGAGCAGCCTCAGCTTTAAACCCACAACCTTTCAGTACATCGATGACTTCCTCTTTCTTTATCTCCATTTTAAGGAAGAGACACGCAATGTCGAGGAAGACTGTCTTCTCTTCATCTCCCAAGGATTTGAAACTCAGCGCCAGAAGAGCCTGAAGATCGCCTGGTTGGGTACTCTTTAGCTTCTCTAATTCAGTTAGCCATTCATGTTCCTTCTTGTCATACAGATGCGAACCAAACACTTCAATAGCCAATGGCAAGAGTCCTGTTATCTTGACAATCTTCTTTGACAACTCGATAAGACTCTCTGTTGGTTCTTTCTTTTCCTAGTGAATGATAACTAAACAGCTTCAGTGCTTGCATCTCAGTCAAGCAGTTGACCTCATACTTTTGGTTCACAGAGGGCCTACTCAGAATCTCTTCATCTCTGGTTGTGATGACTATAACAGTTCCTTCACCGTACCAACTTTTTTCACCAACCAGGGCATTAAGCTGGTCTACATTATCAACATCATCTAAAACCACAAGAATCTTCTTCGCATGAACACTTGTTCTTATCTTGTCTATGCCTCCGTTAGCATCTTCTATTTCAGGTACCGAATGGAGAAGTGCCTTGATGAAACTCTTTTGTAGATTGACTAAACCATCTTGGTCTGATGAGTTTTCTCTAACGTTTGAGATGAAAACTCTATGCTCGAACTCTGCAATGATCTTGTTATAGAAGGCTTTTGCAAGAGTTGTCTTACCAATACCGCCCATACGATAAAGTCCCAGGATTTGAACATCGTCACAACTGGGTTTTAAGTTGATCAGATTCATCAAGTCCTGGACACGTGATTCCAGCCCCACCGAGTATTCTCCAACTTTCTCGGGCGTATTGCTCACTTGTGCTAAAACGCTTTTCACCACAAGCTCTATCAGGTCCTCTTCAACCGAGTTTTCTCTGCCAAAACAAAAAAACAAAAACACTGAATTTCAGACAAGAACTCAGTTCATGGTGTAGACATGATTTTTTTTTGTTAGTACCAAGAGGCCGAAGCCCGTAGTGCCCCTAGACCTAAAAGCGCATGTAATATTAGTTTCGTTCTAGCAGTCACTCGAACCAGAAACCTCAAACCTCTGACACAATGGTTTAGGATCCTTTCTGGTTGTGCTAATGACTTGTAGTAGACGCAGAGAATATAGAGTCCTACTTGCAAACAAAACCAGAGAGATTTCCGACCAAAGTCATAGCTCGCGCTTCCATAGCTGTATCTTCTCCTCACTAAACCTTTCCGCGTGCTCCTCAAAATTGATATAAAATATAGATCTATAAAAAAATTGGACTACTTAACTATTAATATAGGGAAGGACACCAGTCTGCTTGGGCCAGGACTCTTGCATAGGGATCACATCATAAAAGATAAGGTATCACCAGTCGTTTCAGAGACGTTCTCAGAGCACGCTTCGTGATGTTGTGGCGCGTGTCTTCGCCTCGGAAGCTGAGGAAGGCGTCAAACTTGAGCCTATACGGCTTGGACATAACCTAAGTCTCCATCTCCGATTCCGAATCTTCCCTCTACAAAGTTAACTCTGATGTCACCGGCTCTCTACTTCTCCGGCCCAACGGTGGTCAGAGAGAGAAACTCACGCAACCATGTACGTTGATTCGTTGACTATAGTAATGAAGGCAAAGAAGCTTTGGATTTTGGGAAATGCCATATTTCTACTTTTTATTACTCCGTTTTTTTTTTTTAATATAAGATGTTTTAGAATGAGAAAAAGACAAAAATAGCACTAAATCAAGTTTTTGTTCTCAAACTAGTATTCAAGGTCAAAAGTCACAAAAATAGCACTTAATGTTTTATCAAAAGTCACAAACTTAGGGTTCAGAGTTAAAGGGTGGAGTTTAGGATTTAGGGTTTAGGGTTTAGAGTTTAGAGTTTAGGATTTAGGATTTAAAGTTTAGGGTTTAGGGTTTAGAGTTTAGGGTTTAGAGTTGAGAAATTAGGTTTTAGGGATAAGATTTCAAATTTTGAAAAATAAAAAAATTAAAATTTTCAAAAGATAAACTTAGAAAGGTGCTATTTTGGTCATTTTAGTTTTTGAGTGCTATTTTTGTGATATAAACTTAGAAAGATGCTATTTTGGAGATTTGCCATTTTAGAATTGTGAACATAGATTAAAAAATCATTAATTTTTCATATCTTCTAAATAAAAACATCATTAATTGTTTGCCTAAGCACAAATCAACCAATAATAAAATAGAAGGTATATTATCATTGGTCATATAACATTAAGTGTTAATAAATTTTACATAGAAACCGAAAACGCCATATAATTTGGAACATAAAAATTCCTCTAAAACGACTTATATAAAAAAAACAGAAGGAGTATAAAGAAAAGACTTTTAGTAACAAAAGAAATGTATCTTTAATGAGTCTCATATTAATTGGGAGTTCTAGGTAATGTATTAAAAAGAATGTCACTAAAAATGATACAAACAATTAATTATATTTTAAAAAACCAACAAAATCTAAAACATAAGTCTATAAAATTAAATAACAGCCAATTATCGTAATTCATCAAAAAAAGAAACATAAATTTACCGCAATAAATTTTAACTTTCAAATATAGTCAAATTTTAAAATTAATAATAATTTTGACATAACTTGTCTAAATATATATAAAATACACAAACTGTATAACAAAAATCAATTGAAATGTATATTATTTATAGATGAGCATTTTGTAATGTTAAATTCTCACAAACTGGCATAAGGATTCAGAGGTAACTTTGGCCTGGTCGATGTGGATTGGATTGGATTGCATCGTATCGATCAGGCTCTGATACCATGTTTTAATCTAATGAATTTCCAGCCTAAAATCAATTAATAATAAGTGGATTAACATATGTATCTTATATATTATTAAGGATCAGTTCTGATTACTGATGCAGAAGACTTTTCTCTAACACCTATGGGCAAACAAAAGCTAAAACGGATATCTTCTCCTACTGTGTTTGCACTTGATAGATGCAATGAAACGATGAGATGATTCTCAAGAAACTTACAAAAAACAGAACGATCCAAGCTTGGACTAGAAACGAAAAGAGGGAAGCTAGATCAATAATCCTTGTTTTAATTATTCAATAAAAAAACATCTTTGTTTTCTATGTTGGATAGTTGTGACCATGTCTTATGGAAGATAATCAGAAAACAGACAGCCGCATGAATTGAAGGCTTAAGAGTTTTAGATGAGATGTATATGTAAAAGTCTCTACCAATCATATGATGTAAAATGTTGTTTGGAATCAAAAAGATTATAAAATGAAGAGGAATATGATTAGAGATGAAAACATTGGAGTACTCATACCTGATTACACATATCCGGAGATATTCCCCACTATTTTCATGGCTTCCCTCCATCGTTGTATCTCCTCCTCCCCAAATTTTTTCGAGTGCTCCTCAAAATCCATATCGAAAGGACACTGTCTCCGAAAACTCCATGGATCAACCTCATAAAAGATTGGTAATATTGGACGACCCAGTGATCTCAGATCGCAGAGCTTGGCTAATTCTTTAAGACACCAGTGAGACTTAGCGTAATCAGGGGATAGGACAACGATGAACGCCACCGAATCTTCAATTGCCTCCACGAGACTTGGACCGAGCACCTGATTCTTGCGTTTCACTTGACATTTCCATACCCGGACATGTTCCTTGATGAGCACTTCATTGAGACGATCCGTGAAACTGTGGCTTGTTTCTCTTTGGAAACTGAGGAATATGTCCCACTTGAGCCTCCAATGGGTCTTCATCATCTCTTGATTATTTTCTCTTCGAAATCAAGTTTAAAAGATGCAAAGGATGAATAAATTATTACGTGAATCCCAAGAAAAGGATATGCACCAGCACACGCAACCGGTTTTTATTTACTTTTTCAAAAGATGGAAGCTTTAGTAGTATTTACTTTAGTATTGCACCATCGCACTCCTATCTAATATATTAAAATCTAATCTATCTATCTAATCTATTAAAACAGAAGTACAAAAAAGAAATAACCCTGAATTTTCCTCAATAATTACCATCTCATGCCATTACCATATATAAAACACAACCGTTTGTAGTTATTACTAAACCATTACTAAACCAAAACATTAATGAACCATATAAATAAAGTTTATGTTGCTAGATACGATAGATACTTTCCTAGGTATCGTTGCATATTATTAAAACATTGAATGCGATTGTGATAATACATGGGTTCCTCTTAGTCTACAGAATCAAAACCATCAATAGATTCATTCCTACATACTTTTTCATAACATTACTAAACCATCGAATGACATTGGATTAATTCCTCGGTTAATCTTGGTCTGCAGAATCAAACCAATATTTTACATATATTAGATAGATACAAAATTAATTTGATTTTGTTTCATGGTTACTATGATGATATAGTATGATCGATATTAAGACCAACATGTAAACCATCTCTTATAAATATACTAAACCAGCGTAATCTAATTGACAGAATTAATTAAATTTTAAAATACTTTATTAGAAATTATCGAGGCACAAAATCACAACTAATTATTTATTATTTTCCGTTTTGAATATACCTTCCAAAATTTTTTCCTATATCTAAGCAATCACCATAACAATTACAATTTCAATCAACTAACACAAGATTCTTATTTTCTTTCAAATCTTGCAAATCACGAATAATATCTAATCATTAAAAACAAATATTTTATTATTATGATAAGTTTTTATAAAATGAAAGAATTTTGAAAAAATCCATAAGTATATTCGCTTTTTAATCGATAAAATCACAACTAATAAAATCTTTAATAAATATTTCGCATTTACCAAACCCTTTCCTATGCCAACTCTATATATATCTCTTCCCCAATAATGTGAAAATGATATCATCCTACACAGAGCATCCTAAAATACGTTTGTAAGCTGAAAACCATATCAACAGACTTATCGCTGGGTGATCAACAGGTTACGTGAAAACCATATCAACAGACTTATCGCTTGGTGAAAATCATACACGGTTCTTCAATCTAATAAATTATTTTAGAATGTCCTACTTTGCTTTCACCTTACGAATTAATTACAATTGATAAGTAATAACTAACCATGTGTGTGATAAGTCTGTGTTGTTGTCTTCTTTTGCAGCTCGATTGCTGGTACTTTGGTTCTCAGAACGTCCAATCTAATCTATTAAAACAGAAGTACAAAAAAGAAATAACCCTGAATTTTCCTCAATAATTACCATCTCATGCCATTACCATATATAAAACACAACCGTTTGTAGTTATTACTAAACCATTACTAAACCAAAACATTAATGAACCATATAAATAAAGTTTATGTTGCTAGATACGATAGATACTTTCCTAGGTATCGTTGCATATTATTAAAACATTGAATGCGATTGTGATAATACATGGGTTCCTCTTAGTCTACAGAATCAAAACCATCAATAGATTCATTCCTACATACTTTTTCATAACATTACTAAACCATCGAATGACATTGGATTAATTCCTCGGTTAATCTTGGTCTGCAGAATCAAACCAATATTTTACATATATTAGATAGATACAAAATTAATTTGATTTTGTTTCATGGTTACTATGATGATATAGTATGATCGATATTAAGACCAACATGTAAACCATCTCTTATAAATATACTAAACCAGCGTAATCTAATTGACAGAATTAATTAAATTTTAAAATACTTTATTAGAAATTATCGAGGCACAAAATCACAACTAATTATTTATTATTTTCCGTTTTGAATATACCTTCCAAAATTTTTTCCTATATCTAAGCAATCACCATAACAATTACAATTTCAATCAACTAACACAAGATTCTTATTTTCTTTCAAATCTTGCAAATCACGAATAATATCTAATCATTAAAAACAAATATTTTATTATTATGATAAGTTTTTATAAAATGAAAGAATTTTGAAAAAATCCATAAGTATATTCGCTTTTTAATCGATAAAATCACAACTAATAAAATCTTTAATAAATATTTCGCATTTACCAAACCCTTTCCTATGCCAACTCTATATATATCTCTTCCCCAATAATGTGAAAATGATATCATCCTACACAGAGCATCCTAAAATACGTTTGTAAGCTGAAAACCATATCAACAGACTTATCGCTGGGTGATCAACAGGTTACGTGAAAACCATATCAACAGACTTATCGCTTGGTGAAAATCATACACGGTTCTTCAATCTAATAAATTATTTTAGAATGTCCTACTTTGCTTTCACCTTACGAATTAATTACAATTGATAAGTAATAACTAACCATGTGTGTGATAAGTCTGTGTTGTTGTCTTCTTTTGCAGCTCGATTGCTGGTACTTTGGTTCTCAGAACGTCCAATATCATGCAACACATTTAAAAAGGTGAATATCATTATATTCGTATTTATAAGACCTATGAGACAATCGTATCAAACCAAGAACACGTACTTGTAACTTTGACTAACTGATTAGTGTGCATTCCCTTTGTTCTGTGATGTTAGCTTGAAATCCAGTAACCTGCCCAAAATAATAGAGATGACAAGAGCTTGAATATTTTTGTCAATAGATGTAATATACAGAATGGCAACACCCTACATTTGAATAGACCCCACGCCTCTTAGCCCAGTACTTCATACATCTTAATGTTGATGGCTTACAAAATGTATTAGTCTATTTACCAAAAAAAACTGGGATTCAGCTGATTTTACCTAAATTTTGAACGAGTTTAAGAATCTGATCAGCAACCCTACCACCATTCAGACTGCGGGAAGTTTGCTCATCAACATTACACTGCACAGAAGAGTTGGAGACATCCAAATCCTGTTAAGAACAAGGGACCTGACTCAGCAAGAATATTTTAACTTTGGCGAGATTCATCTGAATACATGTATAATCATGCCTGAAGGTTTAAAAAAGGCATCCCAACATCTAAGTTTTCATTAAGGCGAACAATTTCCGAAAAGAGGTTTTTTTGATATCTCAGCCCTAGGCTGAGAGTAGGACAAAATAGCTTTGCTGAAGGTTTAAAAAGAGACAAAATATGTGAACGATAACATGCAACACAAGCACGAAAACCAGCAAACAAAATCCAAGATAGCATAAAATTAAACTATTACTAAAATCACCACTAAGTTTTTCCGGAAACAGAAAGAGCCTATACTGAAATCACCTGTGGTATAACAAGAAGTGAAACGCTAGCATACAGAAGATCAATCGATATACCTTGGAACTTAAATTTTATGACAGAGACATGGGTATCGGTAACAGGTGTTGAAGTTCAGTCACTTCTTCCATGTCATAGAATATATCATGCAATAAGATGAAGAAATCCTCCTGCAAGAATAAACCCGTTAGAAACTTAAACAATATGCATCATTAAGATTTGTGCAAGAGCCACCTCTCGGTTGACATAAGACGAGCCAATACATAAAGTATCAATATCAGCCCCACGTCCCATGTACCTGAAATCAAGACAAAGTCCTGGAAATTATTACGTTCAAAGGAACTTTCTGAGCGAATGAAAAATGTCGGTAGAAAGCGTGTCTCTGTTTTTTCCCCGAAAAAAAATATGGGTTTCGATTGTTAAGGTCCACTATGTAATTGTAAAATATGATGGACCAAAATTTTAATCATAACAAAATGGCCCAGTTAAATACATTAAATTGAGCTTGCTATATAAACTTTGCAAAAATCTGTACTTATTTTTGAATGTTTTTTAGTAACTTTTTCATTATTTTTGTAATGTTACTGTTTAAATAATGTATTTGTTTTAAAAAATCTCAATAAAACAATTTTAACTTTAAAATCAAATTTTAATCACAATATTTATAGTATAATTTAATAAAACACACACAAGTATACTTAAATCTCTAATATTTTAAACTTTAATGTTTACTTTATCAAGTAAAATGAATAAAAGTACAATAAAAGAAGAACACAATCTCACACTTTATAAATCGACGCCAAACAAATTGAACAAGACACACCAATATCAAAATTCAATAACCTATGAATCAATAACAACAACATAACCAATTATTTTTATAATGTTATTAGAAATAAAAAAATATATAATTACGAAGAACAAATACCCATGGGTCAAAGGCTAGTAATAATTATTTGTTGTTTTTTTTTTCTTGAAGGTTATTAGTTCTGGATACAAAGATAAACAGAGGAAATAAATCATAATATGAAACATCGACAGAGTCGAGGGCTAAACACAAAGCTGACAACCACAAAACGTTGCACACATTTTGCAAAATCAAAAGTTGATGAGAACACTGGTGGGGTGAAGACCAGATGGTTTAATCGGTGTGGCTATCCACTTGGCCGCGTCCTCTTTATCAAGGTCACCACTTAAGGCCTCACATCCTCGTGAAAACAGGATAACCTTATTGTTCCATTGCCCTAGTCTGTACTTGAAAGCACATTTTTCGCTCGGAAGCACAGACACGGAGCTCCAAGAATTCTTCTCTGGATCAAACACTCCCATTCCCGACTTGAACCAGTCGAAGAAATACGCTTTGTTCCTAACAACAGTGTAGGAGGACACCGACAGTGTTTGCCCGGAGTCTAACTTTTCCCATGTCTCCGTCTTGGGGTCATATATGTCTATGAACCTCCATCTATTGCCTGAAAAAAATAATCATCATCAAAGTATGTAAGAATGTTTTAACTCGAAATCATAATATATACGCAGGTCTTCTATTCTCACCTACAACGAAGAGTTTGGAATTGAAGGAGAATGCGAAGCCACTAAAGCTGTGGCTGTGTGGACAATCAATGAGGCTCCATTGGTTAGTTTCAGCATTGAGAATGCTAACATTATCTGAGGAAAGACCTCGGATCACATACAAAAGGCCGTCCACTACAGCATATGTAAAGTTGTGACGTGGTATGTTCATGTCTGCCAGTTTTCTCCACCTGTTTTTTTTTTATTATCAAAGAAAGAAAACCACCAAGGATAGAAACCCTAATGTCACAAATTGATCAGAGAGATTCAGACCTGTTAGTAGCAGGATTGAACTCGTAAACATCCGCCGAAGCAACGCAATTATATCTTCCACCGATGAACACGATCTTTCCGCCATCGAGCACCACAAGGCCGAAACCGCCCTTCAAAGGCCCAGGGATGTGAGGGATCCGTCCAAGTTGGTTACCGGAGCCGTCGAAAACTTCCCAGTACTTGTCATACACTAGAAGACACATTAACTCCTCCACCGATCCCGTCAACTTTCGAACGGCTCCGTAACGCTCGCTCCTGAGGAATCTTCTCCATCGCCAGCACACCTGAGAAATGATCTGAAAGCTAGAGCGCGGGATTCTCGAGAGGCACAGCTCTGCTAAGTCGTCCACCAAGCCCGGTATTAACGACGACGACTCCACCATTGTTACTTTTCTTTCACGATTTGCATCATTAGCTTAGTTCAAAGCTTGATATAAATAACTAAATAAGAGATCCACTACAAGAAAACAGCAAGCATTCTAAGGGAAAAAATCGTCGGAATTTCGTCGGAATATCGTTATTCCGACGACATACCGACGAAACAAGTCATCGGAAATAATTCCTCGGAATTTCTTCTTTCCTCGGAAATCCCTCGGGATTTTCCGACGGAATTCCGAGGAAACAAACTTCCGAGGAAATTCCGAGGATCACTAGTTTGTCGGAAATGTCCTCGGAATATACCGAGGGAGAACTTCGTCGGGATATTTCCTCGGACGTTCATCGATCGATGCGTTTTTGGACATATATACATCGATCGATATGAATATACCGACGGACATATTCCTCAGAATATTCTGAGGAACATGTCCCTCGGTATATTCAGAGGGAAATGTCCCTCGGTATATACCGAGGGAACAGTTCCTCGGTATATTCCGAGGAACAGGTCCGTCGGTATATTCCGAACATTTTTTTGTAAACAGATCGATCGATGGATTTATGTCCAAAAACGCATCGATCGATCGAGTAAAAAATATAATTAATTTCCTCGGAATGTAAAAAATATTAATTTTTTTAAAAAAATAAAATTTCTGAAATTTGAATTCGAAAATATGAAATTAAAATTAAAATTGAAATCATATTAATTAATATTCAAAGTTTCACAAATAAAAATAAAACATTCCGAGTTTTTGGAAAAAAAAAAAAACTACGGGTCTGGCATGTCCGGGAACACCTCGTTCGGGTACATCCTCTGCATCATCTCCATCATTTGCTGGTTCAGCCTCCTCTGTGCCTCATAGCCCGCCTGTTGAGCCGCCATCTGGGTCTCCAACAAAGATATACGATCATCTTTGTCCTTCAACTGAGCCGTAAGTACTTCTGGATCAACAAAGGGCGGTGGTGCAGAAGAAGGAGGAACCGACCGGGTGCGACGACCCAAACCGACCAAACGTCCCTTCTTCTTTGGAACCGACTGAATAGAAAATAGCCAAATTTACAAATTTAAACCAAGAAATAAATGAATTGAACTTTAAAAAAAAAAAACTTACGGATTCAACGATTTCGTTGATTCGAAACCTGGACAAGTTGGTCGAAGCCGTCGAAGCGTCATCCTCGGTTTGAAGCTGAGACACTTCGTCTACCACCTGAGTTTGGACCAGGTCGACCACGTCCCTCACAAGACCGTCATCAATCTGGCCGGTCTTCTTGTTGGTATACACTGATACACCCTAAATCGGGAAGGATCACTTTAGCTGGGTGTTGGATATGATCCGAGAAGGCAAACAGCACTTCTGGAACTGATATGGATTGAAAGAATCGTCAAGAGATGCGGAATGGCTCTTGATATACCCACGATCTAAGGCTAACCACCCAAGAATGAATGAATGTGTTGGCTAACCACCCAAGAATGAATGAATGTGTTGGCTAACCACCAAACAACACACAAAGATGAATTGGCTGACCACCAAATCAACAAGCCGGCTCACACCAATGAACTAGCTAAAGAACTCTCTCTCTCACTCAGAGAAAAGAAGAAAACAAAAATAAACTCAAACTTAGACTGATTTTATTATGAGAAGTGTTTACATATTTATACTACTTTAGGAATAGAAAAAGACTTAAGAATGTATTAAAGACAAACTTAGTAAATTGAATCTAGATGAGAAATTTAAAGACAATGTATTAAAACTCTTGGATCTCAGATCTGGTCAAAGAGACTCTTCGGCTAACGTCCAGGTTCGTCTGAACCAAGTGGTTCATTCGCGGTAAGGATCAAGATGTGGGCTGGACGATCCATACAGCCCAAATTCGCGAGAACTGAAGGTCTCCTGATTTACAAATTGCATAACTCCCACATCTGAACTCCGTTTGATCTCATTCTTCTTTGAGGAGCTCCGTAATTGAGTTGAGAACATTCTCCAAGTGATTTCATGCGAAGAGGACTCGTTTGTTGGAAGATATGAGTCAAACAATGAACATATATCATTACTGCTTTCCATGATCAAGCCATGCATGTCTGTTTTGTCCGGTGCGCTACTCAAGGGCGCATCATTCCCTCCCTCTTCAAAAATATTTGTCCTCAAATCTGGAACATTAAAAGGAAAAGAGTTATAAGCAAATGAATCATAATCAGAACATTGCTCACCTTGAGTTTGGTCCGGTTTTTGAATGGAAGAAGAGCTTTCTTGGTTTGCTTGATGACCACAGTTTTGTTCTTCATCTGGCCCTTCCTGCATTGACACAAAGCTTCCAAGACCAAAGTCATATGCACCAATATCAAGAGCATTCAAAGGACCAGAAAATTCATCCTTGTTCAAAACGTTTTTAGAATCCTTTTCAAACTGAGAAATTAATTCAAAACTACTTGGATTCTCTGGTTGTAAAACAGTTAATTGCAAGCAAGATTCATCAGGAACTGATTCAGATTGAGAAGAAAAATAAGTTCTTATGTTCACAAGATTTCAGACCTGCCATTGGCTCATGTGTGTAGCCATCGAAAATTGGCAATGGGTCTGAAAATTCTTCCTTTTCTGGCTCGGTTTCAACGTTCTCATTCTCCAAAGTCACCAACGATTTCTGGTTTTGGCACTTGTTAGCATAATGACCGATCCTATGGCATTTGAAGCACCTGGTAGAATGAGCTTTGCTTGTGGGTTTCACAGCCTTGCTTTTATCAGAAGACAACACATTAGTTTTCAAATCACAATTTGAAAAAGAAGAAGAATTACTTTGTTGTTTTGGTGCAGAAGAAGTGTTGGTGTTTCCCTTCTTTTTAAGTTGCCGGACAACATGAATCGCCTTATGCAACATTTTTTCCAAGCTGGCATAAGTCTGAAGCTCGTTCCGGTCAAGCACATCACAGTTGCTTCTCTTAGCCTTGGTGAAGGGACGATCACCATTTCTGACCCTCTTCTCATCATCATCGAACATGTTTTGCCTCTTTCTTTGGTTTCTTTGTTTCTGCACAGAATCAAACCCATTAGAAGAAAAATGTTTCATATCTCCAAAAATCAATTGCTTTTTTTCAAGCACGGTTTTAAAAGGATAATAAACATCTTGTTGTAGTTTTGAAGCCTGATTTGATTTCTTGTGAAGTCCAAACATCCTGCAAACACTTAACAAAAGAGTTAGCAAATAAAAATTCTCACACTCTCAAAGTGTTTAGCTCACGATTTTTAGGTGATCACTCAGAGTTCTTTCCACTGGTTCAAAGGATGATAGGGAGTCAAAATTCAGCAATCAAAACCCAAAACAAACTTTTGTGGGAAAAGAAAAGAGAAAGAAAGATGAAGAGAATTTTGATATGGATCCGCTTTAACTGTCCTAAGGCTGGGTTTCTCTTCAGCCAGCGGGGTTTCTCTTCCACCACTCCCCTTGGATTTCTCTTCAGAAGTGATTCAAACCAAAACTCTTTTTTTTTTGTTTTTTTTATCGATTTTTTTTTTTGTTTTTTTTTTATATAATAGGCGATCACAAGGGAGTAAAGGAACAGTCCGGATCCAAGAAATAAGAAAAGAAAAACGTGGAGAGATGAGAAGATGAAAGATGAAAGAAAACAAACCAGCCAAAGTGGCTCTGATACCACTTGATACACCCTAAATCGGGAAGGATCACTTTAGCTGAGTGTTGGATATGATCCGAGAAGGCAAACGGCACTTCTGGAACTGATATGGATTGAAAGGATCGTCAAGAGATGCGGAATGGCTCTTAAGAATGTATTAAAGACAAACTTAGTAAATTGAATCTAGATGAGAAATTTAAAGACAATGTATTAAAACTCTTGGATCTCAGATCTAGTCAAAGAAACTCTTCGGCTAACGTCCAGGTTCGTCTGAACCAAGTGGTTCATTCGCGGTAAGGATCAAGATGTGGGCTGGACGATCCATACGGCCCAAATTCGCGAGAACTGAAGGTCTCCTGATTTGCAAATTGCATAACTCCCACATCTGAACTCCGTTTGATCTCATTCTTCTTCGAGGAGCTCCGTAATTGAGTTGAGAACATTCTCCAAGTGATTTCATACGAAGAGGACTCGTTTGTTGGAAGATATGAGTCAAACAATGAACATATATCATTACTGCTTTCCATGATCAAGCCATGCATGTCTGTTTTGTCCGGTGCGCTACTCAAGGGCGCATCATACACCCTCCTCATTAGGGCGAGATCATCAACCGGCTCGCCATCATTTTCTTCCGCCTTGAAAAAAACATAAATTAAAGAAACATTAGAAATTAGAAGAAATGCACAATAAATTAAAATTCTGAAACTCAAATAATTGAAGAAAAAACGGTTGAAGTTACCATGCGATCTCCCAGAGTGGAAATAGATTGAGCACCCAAGTTATGCTTGTAGATGCCCTTCCCTTTACGGTCGCTCCTACGGTTGTTGGAGTTGGTGGAAGAAGTTTCTTTCGTCTCTTCCTTATCCCAATGCGCACAAAACTCCTTCCAGACCGTGTCGTTCATCGACTTTGGGACCTTTTAATAAAAAAAAAAGAAAATAGTTTAATAAATTAAAAAATAGTCTAATAAATTAAAAAATTGTTTAATAAATTAAATTGAACCTTATTGATTTCCCACTTCTTCTTTCACTCGTGGATCTGCTTCCCATAGTTGTCCATAATTTTATGGACGAAGTGGTGATAGATAAAGAGCGTCTCATCGGAATTCCAGTTGAACTCTTGCTGAAAAAAAAACACAATAAGTAGAAAATTTATATTAAAGATTAAAAATATAAGTACAAAATTAGAATACTTACCGCAAACTGACGAAACCACAGAACCTGCTTGTCGGTAGGAAAGTGAGTGAAAGTCGGATGTCCACTGTCGAGGGCCGAGTACATCATACGGTTGATCCATGCGCTGATCCCGTTCCCGGATCGGTTGAACCTAATAAAAAGAAATAAACGGTTAATAATGAATCCAAATTTAAAGAAAAAAAATGTTTAATTACCATGTTTGACCCCGTCCATGTGGATACGGAGTGAGATACGGAAGATGGTCACGACCGGGCTGTTGAACCAACTCCGCAACACGCATCACTCCCGGAGGACCCAGAGGAACATGAGCGGATGCAGCAGCGGGAGCGAGAGGAGCAGGAGCGGGTGCAGCAGAGGGAGATGTATGGTTGGAGCTGTGGGGCGAAGGGGAATCCTGAAAATGGCTGGAATCCCGAGGCTGGCTCCCCGTACCACCACGACTACGACGCTGTCGAGGCCGGGTCTGATCATCATGAGACCTGTAAATTAAAAAAAAATATTTAATAAATAGAAAAATATATAAATTATTTTTTTAAAAAAAAAAAATCCCAAATAATTTAATCACAAAAAAAGATTTATATATATTAAAAATATTTAATAAATATATAAAAATAGTTCTAATAAACAAAAATAGTTTTAATAATATATATATATATATATATATATATATATATATTAAAAATATTTTTAAATCTCAAATAATAGTTTTTAATCACAAAAAAAGTTTTATAGATATTTAAAATGTTTTGTAAAATCCGAAAAATCGAATTTATATACAAAATGTTTTTTGTAAAATCCAAAAAATTGAATTTATATAGAAAAATCGATTTGTAAAATACAAAAATCAATTTTATATACAAAAATCGATTTTATAAATACAAAAAAAATAAAAAAATTCTAAATCAATTCAACAAAACAAATTATTCAACCAAATCATAATTCTAAACCTATTATACAACCAAATCACAATCCTAACCAATCACCCTAACAAAAATCTATCAAAACTACACAAAAACCTAACAAATAGAACTTAAGAGAGTGGGATATGGTCCTTACATGATTTGTGTAAGAGAAGGGGGAGATCGCCGGAGATATCGTCGGATTTCAGGGGGAAATCGCCGGAGGGAAGAGAGGAGTCGCGTAGAGGAAGAAGAAGGGGCTCGTGGATATAAAACCTAGGGTCCGACGGACATTATCCGTCGGAATTCCGTCGGAATTCTAATTTCAATTTTCGCGAAATATTTGCCCGGTAAAATGAAAATATTCCGAGGAAATACCGAGGAACTAGTGTTTGGGGTTTCAAAACATCAATTTTTTTTGCCGTATTTCATTTCTTATACAATTATAATGCATACCATTGAGGATTCTTTGTATAGATGAGCATAAACCATGAAATAACAAATTTCAAAACTAATTGAAAGTATTCCCTTTACCGTTCTTTAAAAGGTATAAGTGTTTCTCTTATGTTGTGGGATTTCGTTCATACAATCGGAAAAGTGTTAATTATACGGTAAGGAACAAATATTTGACTTCATAATGAACGTAAGACACTTAATAAGGGCTATATAGGTGTTATTCAAACCGCAAAACGTTGTTTTCGGTTTAAAAACCCTATTTCCTCGGAATTTCCTCGGATTATTCCGAGGGAACTCCGAGGAAACCCTCTTCTTCCTCGGAATTGTCTCGGAATATTTCGAGGAAATTCCGAGGAACTAGTGTTTGGGGTTTCAATACGTCAATTTTTTTTTATAAACGGATCGATCGATGTATATATATATATCCAAAAACGCATCGATCGATCACTAAGATGGACCGGACCGTAAGATTGTGATCGATCGATGAAATTATCCCATCGATCGATCGAGAATCTCAAGTGTTCCTCGGAATGTCCTCGGAAAATCTTGTAAGTTTTTTTATAAACGGATCGATCGATGGATATATGTCCAAAAACGCATCGATCGATCACTAAGATAGACCGGACCGTAAGAATGTGATCGATCGATGAGATTATCCCATCGATAGATCGAGAATCTCAAATGTTCCTCGGAATGTCCTCGGAAAATCTTGTAAGTTTTTTTATAAACGGATCGATCGATGGATATATGTCCAAAAACGCATCGATCGATCACTAAGATGGACCGGACCGTAAGAATGTGATCGATCGATGAGATTATCCCATAGATCGATCGAGAATCTCAAATGTTCCCCGGAATGTCCTCGGAAAATCTTGTAAGTTTTTTTATAAACGGATCGATCGATGGATATATGTCCAAAAACGGATCGATCGATCACTAAGATGGACCAAAGCGTAAGAATGTGATCGATCGATCCGTATTTGTTCAAAAACGCATCGATCGATGCGTGTGCGGGAAACATAATTATAAGGCAAAACCCGACCTTTTTTGGATCTAAACTTCAGAACTCTCATCCCCTCCGATTTCCCCTATAATTCGCCCCCCCTTTCTCTCTCTATAATCATCCGATTTGAACAATTTTGGGCTCTATTCCCCTTGATTTTTCGAGCTCTACCTGATTCCTACACTCGTTTTCACCCTAAGACATCTTAACATACCTGTTTTTTCTTCCGGTTGTCGGTGAACTAACCCCATGAATTCGGTTATACCTCGTTGGTATTCTTCCGTAAGCAATCTCGTGTTCAGATCCAAATGAGGTCGATCGATCCAAGAACGAAAATAATTTGAAGAAGACATATTTTTTATGAATCAAATTCGTGTGTAAATAGAGTAAGAGGGAGGATGAAGATATGGAGTGAATGAAGAGGAAGAGGAGTGCTTGTATTTATAGTTTAAATCCTGCCGACAGACCGAGGAAATTCCGACGGAATTCCGACGGAAAAGGCTAGTTCGTCGGAATTTCCTCGAAATTTTGTAAAATCCCCCAACGGCTCTCCAACGGCTATAATATTTCCTCGGAATTCATCGGTTTTTTTCGAGGAACCCATTTTTCCTCGGAATTTCCTCGGAATATTCCGACGGATTGATATTTCCTCGGAATTCCGTCGGTATATTCCGAGAAAATTCCGAGGAAACCCAATTTTGTGTTTCCTCGAAATTTCCTCGGAAATTCCTCGGGATATTCCGAGGATTTCATTTTCCGTCGGAATGTCCGTCAGAATACCGCTGTTTTCTTGTAGTGATCATTACTGCACTTTGGATTCGTCCATTATTATTCAATAATTGATTTTAAATATTTTACTAAAATTTTGGTCATTATATTTAAATTATCTCTATTAAATTTTAGTGGATTTTCAATCTTCTATTACTATTTATAATAGGGAAATTGCATTTTATAACTATTAAAAAAATTAAATTAGGTAAGTAACCATCACTTATATTATTCTGTATATTTGTATATTAATTGCAATTTTGTAATCCATTATCATTAATTGATTTTAAATATTTTACTAAGATTTTGGTTATTATTTTTAAATTATATCTATAAAGGTTTTTTCAAATCTTGTGTTACCTAGAGTGTCATTTCATAGTTTTTGAGGGATATGGATAAATTATTTGAAAACTCCATTTCACTATATTTCTCTCTTTAAGTAGTATATTAATACAATAAAGTTAAAACTAATTTTTCTAAGAATATTGAAGATACAAAACAATCTTTATGAAACAAAAACAAAACTTTAAAACAACACGCTTTATGAAATGGAGAATATATTGTAAATCAGTTAAGAAAATTGTTTAATTAATCATTTGAATTAAAATATTTTCAGTGAATTTGAATTTAGTTTCCTATATAAACTAGATTGAGATCCGTGCCTTACGCGGGATGAATGTTGTATATATATACTATTTTATGTATTATTTATTTGCGTTTTTATACTTATATTAAACTAGTGAGAGGTCAGTGACTATTATATATAAAACTAAATTGGTGCGAACGTATAAATCAAAATAATCAGTGTTGTTTAAAATTATTATATGGTAAATAAATCAAAATAATAATTTTTATCGTTTATTTTGTTTATAATTAAATTTAAATTGATATCAACATCGATGTATAGTATATTTTATTAATATGACTATTTATTAAATAAAAAATTTCTATTCACATGGTTTTATGATCATTTGTATTTTTGTAACAAAAAATTGAAACATTGATAACAAAATTTACAATATGAAACTTTTAATATTTTTTATTAATTTATAATCATTTTTACAAATTCAATGAAAAATTTGAAACTAAAATATTAAATTCTTAGTATTTGTTCAATAAAATTTTTGAAATTTAAATATTTATACATTTTATATTATATATAATTTAATTTAAATGATATTAATATAAATAAACATATATATCTTGTTATAATTTTATGAATATTTCTATCTTGTTATAAATAAAAATTAAACTATTTATCACAAATTTTCAAAGTGAGATTTTTTTAAAAGTTTATTAATTTATATTCGTTTTAAAAATTCAAAATATAACATATAGAGAAAAATTGATTTTTTTATTATTTGGTTAATTTATTTTCTAATTTATTTAAATAATAATAATATTACAAAATGATAAAGGATGTATAATTATTATCAAATATTTATTATTTAAAATTATTAATTATCATATATATTTTGATTAGATTGGGTAATTCTGTATTTTCGATTTAAGGAAATAATGAAGAATGTTTTTATATTAATATTTAATTATATGCTTATGTTAATAAAAGTATACTATATGTTTAGATAAACCAACTTATTTTTCTAAATATTTTGAAACTAATTCTTGTGATGACGTGTGCCATGGTTCAAATTTTGTAATGTTTCTCTTTTAATATACATGGGATATATATATATATATTTAATCTAATATTTATAAAATAAGACATCTTACTCATATAATTTTATGAACATTTGTATCTTTTTTTATATAAAATTAAATTATTGATCACAAATTTTCAAAGTAAGATTTTTTAAGAGTTTATTAATTTCTATTTATTTTTAAAAATTCAAAATATAAGATTTATAGAAAAATCAATTTTTTTATTATTTGGTTAATTTGATTGTCTAATTTATTTTAATAATATTAATATAAAACAAAAATAATAGATGATGTATAAATTATTATCAAATCTTTATTAATTGAAATCATTAATTATCATATATATATTTATCAGATTTCGTTTGTTCTATTTAAGGAAATAATAAAGAATATTTTTATATTAATAATTAATTATATGATTAGTTTAATGAAAAACATATTATATATTTAGATGGACCAACTTATTTTCCTAAGGATTTGGAAATTGATTCTCATGATGACACGTATCATGGTTCAAATGTTGTAATGTTTCTACTTTAATATATACGTGAGATTATGGAAATCAAAATCTAATATTTTATCCCAAAATTTTGTATGATTTGTCATTAATATAAGGTAGAGTCAGAGGCTGAGCTGGCAAAGGGACCCGAAGCTGGAGTGGAAAGCTTACGTGCTGCAAAAGAAAGCTGAGCTGGCAGCAAACACTCGTCCTGAAATGAAGAAGAGGAGATGCAGATAGTTCGTTCATAAAGGAGAGAATTGGAGTTTAAGAATATTACGAAACCTAGCAAATTAAACTGTTTTTCTTGCAACGGCGTAATCCTTTGTGACTCTTAACCATGAATACAAAGATTCACGAGCAGCTGCCTGATGTGGTGGAGGTTCAAGCTCAAATTCTCAATCTTGATCTAGCCTTATACACCCACACTTTGCAATTGCACATCTGTGGAGTGCCTAGAGCAAGTAATGACCAACTTCACATCTGCAGATATCCAGCTTTGCATCTAATGGTAACCACGTCTAGAGACGGGTACACAATACACGTCACCACCACCAGTCAAACAAGGCGTTGAGCTAAAGATGCATGGGATTCATCTGGTTTACGAAGAGGGTGTGGTGATATTAAAGGTGAAGAGAGTGACTTCACGGAGTAACTTCACTTTTGAATAGAGCTAGAAATTTTAATCATTGCCCGCGGGCCCCGTCCCGTTTGACCCGCCGTGGGGCGGGTGCGGGTCGAACCATTTGAAATTTTTAAATCGCGGATGCGGGTGCGGGTGCGGGTCGAGATTATTTTGAACGGGGCGGGTGCGGGTCAGCCGAATTTGAATCGCGGGTACCCGCCAACCCGCAAATTAAAAAAAAAACATTTTTGAAAAAAAAACATTTTTTCGTAAAATATATAAAAAACAATAAATATTTGTATAGTTTTAACTATAAATATATTTTTTAATAGTATTTTTTAAAAATAACTATTATATAAATAAAAAATAATTATTTTTAATTAAAATAATTATTATATAATTAGAAAATAATCATTTTTAATTAAAATAATTATTTTTAATATAATTAATATTACCCGCGGGTTTGGCGGGTTACCCGCGGGTTTTGGCGGGGCGGGTGCAGATATAAAAGTTTTTGTTTGCGGGTTATGCGGGTCGAGTTTTTGAATCGAAAAAATGATTCGACCCGCGGCGGGGCGGGGCGGGTCGGGGCGGGTTGACCCGCGAACCCAGCACTACTTTTGAAGAAGGTGAAGCCAGCTCAGATAGTGAATCTTCTACCCAGTGTCTTGCCTATTACTCCAAGAAATGGTACAATCCTTTTCTTACTTACTGTTGAACAAATATCACCACTACAGTTACATGCGCAGTGTATTAAACGAGACACAGCAAACTATTTATCCGAAACTTGCCAAATTTTCAGCTCTTTGGAAAAAGGTGAGGCCAGCTCATAAGGTGGTTCTACTGTTACATGATCTACTCCCACACAATAAGAAAATGAACACAAACTGGTGCTAATAAACAAAAAAAAGATGTGTTGGTCATATTTGGAGACATGGTGTTTGGCTTTTGTGTGTGTTCTTTTTTTTTTTTTTGTGTCAAACAAGATTTTATAGATAACTAGTTTTCATTAGAGGAGGAATTGTTTACAAAGATGATAAGAAAGTCATACTGGCCAACCACTTTGCTGCAACAAAAGGCAAGCAGAAACACAAAGATAGAAATAATCACTATACATAAACAACTAACATTGCAAAGACGTCTTTATATCTTGACAACACTAGACTTAAGCAGCGGAATGACGCCATGGGAAACAAAGAACACAATCAGTGATCTAATGCTTGTGATTGGTACCGCAACTAGTGCAGGAATAACAATCGTAACACTGGCTACAATAGCAGAGGCGATGTGACACCAAGATGCTGAGCCTTTGAACAGTACAGAGAGCGAATAATCCGTAGAGCAATCTTTCAATCCAAAAGCTGACCGTGCAACACATGAGCAGCAACTATACACAAATTATGGTAATTAGGAAGTTGAAGTGGGTTTCAAAAGAGTGGTGATAATCAAGAGTGAGTGGAGCATAATATTTTATTCTTACGGTTTTGGTTTTTAATATTTAGGTTTACAGAAAATTAGCTACAATAATAAAATTTAAAACCAATAACTATCTTGGTTTTAGTTGGGTAACTTGGGTTTTTATAGTATTGTTATTCTATCTATTCGATTTTATACCAAAAATCATAAAGTTATTTATTTTTATAATATTTGAGTTTCTATGATTAAAAATCAGATTTAATTAAACATAAAGATATTTTTCAGTACTCTAACCTTTAATTAGAAAACTTTTTATTTACAAATAATAAGTTAAATAAACAAATATTATTATTATTATTATCACAAAATAAAATAAGAAAAGTTAAATAACTACTTTTTAGGGTAAGTATAAAGGAAACTTGCCCTTCACGATTTGCATCATTAGTTATGTTCAAAACTTTATATAAATAAGAGATCATCACCACTTTTGATTTTATAGTAATTCAATAATTGATCTTAAATTCATATTTTGTAATTTTAAATATTTAAAAACTGTTTTCCATTTATAAAGGAAAGACATGTTCAATAAATATAACCAAATAGTAAAAAAAAACTAATGGGTCAATTGAAAGTTGAATGTGTCAACTTTTGCCAATTGTCATTATAAATTATCTATATTAGGCTTTAAAGGATTTTCAAATCTTTTTTTGTCATCAGGATTTTCAAATCTAGTGTTACTATTTATCATACCTTTATTAAATAAAATTATACACTTTTTGTGTATTGGAAAATTATTTAACCAAATAATTTTCAATAATTTGGATCTTTCTGATCAAACTAACCAAATCTTTATTTATCTCAAAATAAAATTCATGTGAAATCTTAAGTTTAATAATAACTTTTTAACTTAAAACTAATTTTGTATTTGTTATACTTGTGGGCCTAAACTGCTTTGGTCGTGAGCTCATCTTCAGCCTTAGACCAAAATCGAAACGTGCACAAAATTGAGAAACATAAGTCATTGAGCTTATTGGGTGTAGCAGTTAGAAGAAGTCATTTTGTGCCGTCCTGCTTAATGCTAGTATTTGATTCTCCACGTCTAAAAAATTCCGGCTTGCGACTAATCTCGTTAGTATTATTGGTTCATCAAATAGCATCTTCAACGGAAAACTATATGTTAGCTTCGTACGTACAATTATTAATCTGACTGGGTATCTATACGGAAAACTATTGTTTTTAAATGAAAATTTTACACCTACAGACATTTTATGAGTTTCCATTTACATTTTAAGACACATTGAGCTTGTCACACACATTTTGTGTGTCTAAAGACTCCAATACCCTTATTGTCTCTCTCTTTACCTTCTCTCTCGTTACCTTTTTTTTTATAACTAATCAATAATATTTTTTTTATAATAAAATCTCACAAACCTGCACAATCCTCTCGTCGAAATCTGTAATCTTCTTGTCCATGAAATCCCTAACCCCACCGATGAAACCTCTCTCTCTATCGTCGATGGAGCCAAATCCCTAACCCAATCAATGGAACTCCGGAGGAGAAAGAAGGTCTTGTATCTTAGATCTGTAAATTCTCTGACTTTTGTGGTGATTCCGGTAACTCGAGATGTCATGATGCGATGAATGAGGAACAAGTTTGTCCATGGAAAGAGAAAGATAATGGAGAAGATGAGTTTGAGGAGAAACATAATGGATTGTGGATTCAAACTCGGGCATGGTGGTGGTGAGTGAGGAACGAGTCGGTCCATGGAGAAGAAATGTTATGTTTACTGGATAGATCGAGCGACATTTAGTACAGTCGTTTTATGTGGAGTTGGTAGAGAGCGACAAGAAGCATAGGTGGTGGTCAGGAACGTTGGTTTGAGAGAGATTTCCATTGGTAGGAAATTGAAAGCTTTGATCTTTATGGTTGATTTATATTATCCATACTTCAAAGTAAAAGTCCAAAGTCTTTCTCCAACACCAATCTCTTGTTTCAGTTAAAGTTTCCTCCTTTTATTTTTGTTTTTGTTTTTGTGATGATGATTTTTTTTGCAACAGAAGTTATGGATGTGGATGGCCACCATGAAAAATTATGTCGCTGTTCAGCTACTCTCCTCCCTCCGTCACGCAACCAACTCTTCTTCTCAAGTCGCCTCTTCACCGTGGTCACCTCATCTCAGATTGCCGTCTTAGCTTCCAATGCGGTGAGTTTTCACGCCGTGCTCAGCTCCTCCTTCGTGTTGTGCTTTCAGCTCGTGCTCGCCGTCTCCGTGCACCATAACAGACTTGCCGTCTTCTCTCCTAGGTCGAAGATTGAAAACTAGCCAACAATGGTGAAGTTCATATTATTTTCACATCAGATCCTTCGTATTTTGTAGTTTTTTTTTGTTTTTGACCCCAAATTCTTTGGCATGCAAAAATATCCTCTTGATTTCATCTCAAACTTTTAATTGTACACTTTTATCCACAAAAAATTTTCCATATAATCTTCCTAACTATGTTTTTGATAAATACAATTCAAACACTCATCCACTAGATTAATTTATCTCATCCACTGCAATATTAACACCTGTCCACTAATTTTTTTTCTCGTAACACAAACATACAACAAAAATTGTGCGGACGAGTGTTTGAATTGTATTTGGCAAAAACATGAGTGGACAAAACTATCATGCTGCAAATTCATCCATCTATGTAAAACCCATCCACACATGACTGTTTTATACACCACTATCTCATATAGACACCATCTCAACATCACCCGTACACACATCACCTGTCCACACATCACATGTCCATATATCCCGTCCACATATCATCTATCCACAAAAATGTTCATTAAGGATAAAATTATCCAAAATCTACTGCTGGCCCACAACAAAGTGTCTCACATGTAAGATGTGGTCTCACATGTAAGATGTGCCTCTGAGTGTAAGAGAAAGATAAAAAATGCCCCTCAATGTAATCAACTATTTTTAAATAGCTGTGTGTGAATAAATTTGTAAATATTATTTGAAAGATTTAACAATAGTTTTGGGAGTTTAGAAAGCGGGCATTTATTTATTTATTTAATTAAAAAATATCCAAAAAGGCAACTTGTCGTCGTGTTCCCAAAAAGTCATCAAAAGGAGCTTTGTCGTCGTCTTCATCTTGTAGTGAACCAACGATCAAATCCAGACTCTCTCGATCGTCTTTCACAGTTTTGACTTGGAGGAAGAGATCGGAGATGGAGGCTACCGCTCTTTCGAAGCCGCCGCATAGGTACAAGCACGACGTCTTCCTCAGTTTCCGATCCGAAGAAGATGACTTCTCAAAGCGTCTCTACAACGCGCTAAGTAAGGAGGTCCGCGTCTTCCGCGACAACAACGAAGGTATGGAGCGAGGAGGGACTGACGAGAACAACAAACGCCTCTTCAAAGCCATGGAGGACTCAGCTGCCTCCGTCGTCGTCTTCACCCAACACTACGCAGACTCTCGATTGTGCCTAGATGAGCTTGCTATGCTCTGCTATCTCGGAACATCTCTGGATCGTCCCATTTTGCCGATCTTTTACAAGGTCAATCCCTCTCATGTACGCAAACAGAACGATCATTTCAAGAAGGATTTTGATGAACACGAGAAAATATTTAGCGAGGAAGAGGTAAAACGATGGAGAGACGCTATGAAATTAGTTGGAAACCTCGCTGGATATGTTTACAGCCACAGGTAACCATATAACGACCCCCTCCATATCTCTACTTGGAAAGATATTCTAGTTCGATGTTCATAGGACTCTGTTTTATTCTCGGACTATTATTTGCCAAGTGATTTTTTTTATTTGAGCTCTAATTTTTAAAGTTAGACCGGTTAAAGTTATGTTTGGAGCAGTTATATATCGGGACCTTGGAGACAAATAAGCAATGTTGCATCTCCATGTAGACATAGAAGATGAATTGAAGTTAACATTTTTGAATTTCTGTGTTCTTTTTTTTTTTTTTTTTTTGCAGAAAAGGGACGGATGAGGTTGAGGCTGAGGATGAAATAATAAGTCTTGTGGTGAAGAAGGTTTTAGCTCAAGTGAGCAATACACCTGAGAAAGTTGGAGAATACACGGTGGGGCTAGAATCACGTGTCCAAGATTTGAAGGATCTTGTGGACGTTAAATCCACTGGTGACGATGTTCAAATCCTGGGACTTTACGGTATGGGTGGTATTGGGAAGACTACACTTGCGAAACGATTCTATAACCTGATCCTGGGGAACTTTGAGGACCACCGAGTTTTCATCTCTAACGTTAGACAAGAATCATCAGACGGCTTGCTCAATCTACAGAAGACTTTCATCCAGTCACTTTTCGGTTCGGTACCTGAAATAGAAGATGTTAACAGTGGCCGTGACAGGATTAGAGGGAGAGTTCGTGAGAAGAAGATTCTTGCGGTTTTAGATGATGTTGATAACGTAGACCAGGTTGATGCGCTGGTCGGTGAAAGAAGTTGGTATGGTGAAGGAAGTCTTATCATCATCACCACCAGAGATGAAGAGATTCTCAGTAAGCTCTCTGTGAACCAAAAGTATGAGGTTAACTGCTTGACTGAGGTGCAGGCCTTGAAGCTGTTTAGTTTCCATTCACTACGGAAAGAAGAACCAACAGAGAAGCTGTTGGAGTTGTCAAAGAAGATTGTCAAGATAACGGGGAAGTTGCCACTTGCTGTTGAAGTGTTTGGTTCGCATATGTACGACAAGAAGGAAGATGAGTGGCTAACTGAACTAGAGAAGCTGGAAAATACCCAACCAGGCGATCTCCAAAGTGTTCTGGCGCTGAGTTTCAAATCCTTGGGAGATGAAGCGAAGACAGTCTTCCTCGACATTGCGTGTCTCTTCCTTAAAATGGAGATAACGAAAGAAGAAGTCATGGACGTACTGAAAGGTTGTGGGCTTAACGCTGAGGCTGCTCTCACTGTCCTCAGACAGAAGTCTCTTGTTAAGATATTGTCAGACAAAGACAATACTCTTTGGATGCATGATCAGATCAGAGACATGGGAATGCAGATGGTCCTTAATGAAAGCCGTGAGGATCCTGAAATGAGAAGTAGACTCTGGGATCGTGGTGAAATCATGAATGTATTAAACTATGTGAAGGTATTTTTTTTCTATCTACAACAATTATATCATTTGCAAATTTGGCTTCTGTTCTCATATGATAATGTGATGACAGGGAACAACATCCATCCGAGGAATTGTATTAGACTTCAAAAAGAAGTTTGTGAGGCATGCAACTGCAGTTGAAATAGCGTCGAGCAATCTACAAAACAATCCAGGCATCAGCTCTGCGGTTAGCTACGTGAAGAATATGTTTGCAAAGTTTCCAGAAGAGGAGAAGACTAAAACTTCTGAAGTCACCATTCCCACAGAGCCTTTTGTACCAATGGAGAAGCTGAGACTTCTTCAGATCAATCATGTGGAGCTTGAAGGAGATCTTAAGCTCCTCCCATCTGAACTCAAGTGGATACAATGGAGAGATTGCCCATTAAAAGACGTTCCACCGGTTTTTCTTTCTGGACAACTTGCTGTTCTTGATCTTTCAGAGAGTGGAATAAGAAGAGTCCAGACTTTATGGTTCAAGAAGGTACAGCTTTCTTAATCTCCTCTACCATGGTTTTTGAGTTAAAAAGTATTACTGGTGCTAAAACCCTCTCTGCTTTGGACAGGATAATGAGAACTTGAAGGTTGTAAATATGCGCGGTTGCCACAGCTTAGAAGCCATTCCTGATTTGTCAAACCATAAGGCCTTAGAGAAGCTTGTTTTCGAGAGATGCAAGCTTCTGGTGAAGGTTCCTAGATCAATTGGTAATCTAAGCAAATTGCTTCAACTGGACTTCAGTTACTGTACAAATCTTACTGAGTTTCTTGCGGATGTTTCTAAACTGAAGCATCTTGAAAAACTCTTCCTCTCTGGCTGTTCAAATATGAGTGTGTTACCAAAAAACATCGGTGACATGACATGCTTGAAAGAGCTTCTTCTTGATGGAACTGCTATAAAGAACCTACCGGCATCTATTGGTGGTCTTGAAAGACTTAAAAAGCTTAATCTGTTCGGCTGCAGATCTATTCAAGAGCTACCTGTAGGCCTGGATTCATTGACATCACTGGAGGAGCTAGATCTAAGTTATACTGCACTGAAAACCCTTCCAAGCTCTATTGGAGGTCTGATAAATCTCAAGAAGCTACTTTTGATGCACTGCACGTCCCTTACTGAGATTCCTGACACTATCAATGAGCTCAAATCACTGGAGGAGTTTTTCATCAATGGAAGTGGGGTGGAGGAGCTACCTCTAAACCTTGGATCACTACAATCTTTGACTGAATTTTCAGCTGGAGGATGCAAATCGCTGAAGCAGGTTCCGAGTTCCATTGGTATGTTAAATAATCTCTTCCAACTTGAGTTGGATCAGACTCCAATTGTAACTCTACCAGAAGAGACTGGTGACCTGCGCTTTATTCAGAAACTTGAACTGAGGAACTGCAAATCCCTCAAGTTTCTGCCTAAATCAATAGGAGGTATGGACACACTCAAAAGCTTATACCTTACAGGCTCTGACATTGAAGAACTTCCTGAAGAATTCGGAAAACTCGAAAAACTAGTACTACTCCAAATGAACAAGTGTAAGAAGCTCAAGAGGCTTCCTAACTCATTTGGAGACTTGAAGTCTCTTTATCATCTCTACATGGAGGAAACTTCGGTGGTGGAGTTGCCAGAAAGTTTCGGAAACCTCTCTAAACTAATGACATTGAAAATGATGAAAAGACCTCTCTTTAGAAGTGATACTCAAGGTAGTACAAGTGCTGAACCTGGTTTTGTAATACCAGACTCTTTCTTAAATCTCGAGTCCCTTGAGGAAGTGGATGCTCGTAGCTGGGGAATCACTGGTAAAATCCCTGATGTTTTTGAGAAGCTTACATCTCTGAAGATACTCAACCTTGGGAATAATTATTTTCACAGTCTTCCTTCTAGCCTCAAGGAGTTAACAAATCTCAAAGAGCTTATATTGTATGACTGCCAAGAGCTCACCTGTCTTCCTCCTCTTCCATGTAACTTGGAGAAGCTTAACCTGTCTGACTGCTTCTCACTGGAGAGTGTATCTGACCTTTCGAAGCTGACGATGTTGCAAGAACTCAACCTCACAAACTGTAAGAACGTGAATGATATTCCGGGACTAGAGCAGTTGAAGGCTCTAAAACGGTTATACATGAGCGGCTGTAACTCCAAGTGCTCCTCTGATGTAAAGAAAAGACTCTCCAAGGTGATGATTCCCACAAACCTCCTCAGAATCTCAATTAGCTTAAACTAACAACTTGCTTCTCTTTCTCATTACAGGCTTCTTTGAAAATGCTGAGGAATTTGAGCGTACCTGGGGACAGAATCCCAGACTGGTTCTCGCAAGGACCTGTGAGGTATTCAGCTCAACCGAACCGAGAGCTCAGAGGCGTAATCGTTGCTGTTGTTGTGTCTGTTAACCAAGAGAGCAAAGATGACTTCCATGTCCCTGATGTGTTGGGGATCCAAGCCCAAATTCTCAAACTTGATAAAGTCTTGGTCAACCACACGTTGAACCTAACTGGAGTGCCGATAACAAGTGATGATCAGCTTCACATCTGCCGGTACTCGCAGCACTACCCAATGGTTTCGATGTTGAAAGAAGGGTACACCATACAGGTGGTCCAACAGAAGATGTTGATCAAACAAGACGCTGAGCTGAAGATGCATGGGATCCATCTGGTTTACGAGGGGGATGATGATTTGGGAGCCGAAGAAAGTGACTGTGTGACGGAGACAATGCAAACCGTTTCTCAGAAACTTGCCAACTTTTTCAGGTCTTTACAAGAAGGTGAAGCCAGCTCACAAGTTGGTTCTACTGTTACATGACCGAGAAGTTGAGAAACTGCACTCAAACTGGTGGTAATACATAAAAAAAAAAAAAAAAAAAATGTATTTGGAGACATGGTGTGTTTGGCTTTTGTGTTTTATTTGTACGTTTTTTTTTAATTTCCTCCTTGAAAAACTATTCTCAAGCTTGTTTGCTTCTTTAACTTTGCTTTTACAATCAATATAAAAAAAAAAAACAAAAAGAGGAGACTCTTTGTTTCCCATGATTTCCTGAGCATTCTTTTAGAATTGAACGTAAGTGGCAGGCTGTTAAGTTGATAGTCCGGCCAAGTGATGTCAAGGCTTTGAAGGGATTTTAGTTTCAAAGTCTTGAATCAACTTAATAACAAATAGTTGACTTTCACAGCTTCTTGTCACAGTATCAAAGAAGAGAGACCAACATGTTAGTTATCAAAAGGAAATGGTGACAAGACGATGGCATTATTCAAAGTTAAGTGACAGTAACATAACGTTTCTTTATGTCTCTTGTCTCTTATCCTAAGACCAAACCCCACATTTCATCCAAAATATATCATCACAACACAAGACCAAATGCCATCCAATGCATAACTTTAAAAAATTTAATATTGACAGTCGAATCAAAGCTTATTCAAATTATTAACTCCAAGATCAAATGCCAAGAACTTGTTAGCTTTGTGCACACAATTAAGAAACAAGGCACAATCAATCTTTCTCATTTCATACATTCCAAAGATTAAACTAATGACCCAACGAATGTACAGAACTTTACTTTACAGTAAGCAGGACAGAAGAAAAAACAAGAACACTAAAAAATAAGAACAGTGGGATAAGTAACAAAGAACCCCCAAAAAAACAAGTTAAATTTTCAGTGTCACCAAGATTTACAGATGTGGTAACAAACTCTCAAGAAAAAAAACATTAGTAACCATTTCAACTCTCCCAAAAATAACCAATTAAACAACGAATTAAGTAAACTATTAATGTCGTGTTGGCATGTATACTCGTCAAATGTACACCTGAAGTTAACCTCAGAAACCAACTAAAAAGAATTAAAGTCATCATTCTTGTTGTTGCCTCTGCCAAGGCAAATAGCCAGTCGCTTGATCAGCAAAACTCGACAAAACCAAATCCTTCAAACCAGTATCCCACACTTCACAGAACCGTCTCTTCCAATCCACGGGCTCAACCGCCTCCGTCCCCAGCCCCGGAGCTCGATCTTTAGACCCTTGGTTCTGATTCTCTCGCCAGTCCACAACATAAGTCGCCACTCTCCTCTCAAACTTCGCTTTAAAAGTGTCCCACACTTGGTACTTGTAATGGTTCACCACCGCAACGCTCTCCACCAAACTCACATGCCCCACACCTTCCCTCATCTGAAAATGATGTACTTCGTTGAGCAAAGAGCTCGTCAGCAGTTCTGGTCTGATTATCGACTTATGTCTCTCCGGGTTCGCTTGTCTACAAGTGTAACCCACCGTCACGCCTTGGGGCGGAACCGAGGTTAAACCGGACGGACCGTAGCTATGACATTCGGTTCTAATCTCTCCGACCAAACCCCACGAAGTGTAGTTCGAAACAAGAGAGGATAAAGCGTTTTTGCTAGGTAGGCCTTGAGAGCGATGCGTAGGGAAGTAGTAGAACTCGTCCACGTCGAAGAACCCGACCCAGTTGCATTCACTTTTAGCTCTAACCGCGCAATGAGAGAAACCAGCTTCTTGTGTCTTGATCCACGGCCAAACGTGTCGGCTCACGTTGTAACTCTCCGAGTTAAGCAAATTAATCTCCTCTTGAATATCGTCGTCGCTGTTGTTGTCGTAGATAAACCAACGCTCGACGCCAAGCCACGAGTGGTACATAATCCATTCACGCAAGAAGGGAGCTTGGTTCCATAGCATCGTGCAAACGCAAAGCTCATGCTTCTTCACCTTCACGATGGAATCTGAACCGTAGATTCTCGCAACGGATGGTAAAGCAGGCGTGGATCTTCCTCTTACTCTTACGCTCACACGAAACGGCTCTGGATTTAGCTTCAAGCTCTCGGGCAAAACACACCTCACGACTTCTTGCGCCGCAGCGAGAGCTTGCGTGACTAAAACTTCGACACGTGTCTCGAACTGGCATTTGTAGTTAGAAGGATCCGACTCCTTGTGAGGTCTTCGAGTCAAACCTTTGACAAACACAACCACCGTGTCGTCGTCGTCGTCGCTGTCGACCACCGCGTCGTAAACAACTTTTGACCAATCATGAACCTTCTCACTCTGCTTCTCCCTCTCTCTCTTATCTCCACGGAATCGGACATGAACAGATGAAGAAGAATAGTTCAACGGAGTGTTGGGGCACCGAACTATCGATCTAAACTCGTCGAGTTCGTCGCTAGAAATCGATGGCAATGCCAAAGTCTCTTCCTTTCTTCCTCTGTGATAAACACAGACTATGTCCTTCTTCACACTTTTCTCGATTTTGGTCGAGAGAATGAGGAGCAGATGGTCTGGGAACTGGACTCTGTCTTCAACTCTCAACGGAGGGAATAATCTACCGTGAAGGGAACGGTCCATTGAAGATAAGACGGAGAGAGCAGGGAGACGAAGAGACGGTCTCAGAGAGTCGGAACGGACGGAGATTCGGTTGGAGGATAAGAAGAAGAGCAAGACGAAGAAGCAACATAGGCTTATTGTTAGATACCTTAGAGAGAAGAACTGTGGTTTTGTTTGTTGATGCTGCTGTCTGTTCCGAACTTTCCTCTTCTTCCCATTCTCGTACTCCATCTTCTTCGTTCCCCACTTAAGTTTTCTAAAATTCGAAACTTTTTCTTCTGGGTTGGTTAGAACAGAATAGGTTGCTTTAATAACTGATGTTTAACTCTGGAGGAGAGATCTGGTGTTTGCGCCGGCAGACACAAAAGTACTCTGTTTCTTCTTCTTTCGTAAGAGAAGTAAAGAAGGGAATATATATAATTTAATTTATTTTTTGAAATAATCGTTTGTGATGAGTTGCGTTAAGCGGCGTCGTTTTCAATAATAATGTTCGGGTACCCATTCGGGTTCGGTTTGGGTTTATTCGGGTTTTCGGGTTTAAAGATTTCATCCCCATTCAGATATTTCTAAATTTCGGGTCGGGTTCGGTTCCTTCGGATCTTTGCGGGTTCGGTTCGGGTTCAGCAAACTCATTTAAATGATTTTTAAAATTTTAAAATTCAATATATTGTTTAAATTTCTCAAAATCTGTAAATAAAATATTGTATTATATTTAAATTTGAAAAACATATGTCAGAATACCTAAACTTAACATATAAATTGGTTTGATTTGAATATTTTGATAGAGAATTAGTAGATATTTCAAGTATTATTAGTGTTTTGAGTATATTTTAGTTATTTTAGACATTTACTTTTGACTATTTGTATATATTTTCAAGTATTTTAGACAATTAAATCTAAAATAATTAATACATTTAGATATATAAATCTATTTCAGATATATTCGGGTACCCGAAATACTTCGGTTCGGGTCGGGTTCGATTTCGGTTCTCTGGATACCAAAATTTTGAACCCGTTCGAATATTTAATCAATTTCGATTCGGATTCAGTACTACTTTTTCGGATCGATTCGGTTCGGTTCTTCATATTCGAGTTTTTTGCCCAGCCATAATGGAAGCCAACGATTAGTCCTAATCATTTTCCTACTTTTGGGGTTTGGTTAAATAATTAATCAAGGACTTTACGTCATTTTCTAATGGCTTAATGATTTTTGCTAGTTTAATAACGAATGTGAGAAAGATGATGATGCTCTAACAACGTGGACTACTCTAGAAACTTTTTAATTTGTTAAATGTTTTGGGTTTGAAAAAAAAAAGGAGAGATGTATGATTCTTCTCTGACAGTTGTGTTGCGTGGTCTTTTAGATTTTTACGGAAATCAATATCAATTGTTTTCGAAGATTAGCCGGAGGAGAGGACCAAACTTGTTGGCACAATGCATGATTGAGATTGAATTATCAAGGCTGCTTATGTGTGTAGCTAAACTATTGGTCGGTGTGGAAAAGTATGGTTGATAAGTTTAACTAGTATTTAACATCAGAACGTTGAATGCTTGGCATTCGAATTAAACAACATAATTACATATTTCAGTATAATTCTTTGATCGATCTAATTCCTTCATATAATATACTACTATCTTTAATTTCTTCTTAAGATGTTGAATTAAGCTTGAAACTAAAGATAGCTTGAAGAGTAAGCTAAGGAGACCTAATCCTACCGAGATATGGAAAAGGAAACATAATGAGCTTAGGAGTTATCTAAAATTGTGTTACCAAATAGGATTAGGAATAAATAAGTTCTATATAAGTAGATATTGAGTTGTGATATCACTTATAGAGTTTAGAGATTGAGAACTTGAATTTTGAGTTATTTTCTCAAGTTAATATTAAGAGAGCAATTCTTATTTGAATCTTTAAGTTTTATATTTGGTATCAGAGCCTTCCAAAGCAGAGACATTCATACAAAGCAATGGGAGACTTATCAATTGTGACGACGGTGAAACCGAAGGAGGGTGGATCCACGATCAAGTGCCCCATGTTAACTTCATCCAACTATATCGTGTGGGCCATCAGAATGAAGAACGTACTTAAAGTACATAAAGTTTGGAGCATCGTTGAAACAGAAACAGAGGAAGAAAATAAGAATGATTTGGCGATTGGTTTAATGTTTCAAGCGATACCCGAAAGTCTGATCCTACAGGTTGGGGAGCTAAGCACGGCAAAGAAGGTGTGAGAGGCTGTTAAGATGCGACATGTTGGTGCAGAACGAGTCAAAGAAGCCAGACTTCAGACCTTAATGTCTGAATTTGACAGACTCGTGATGAAAGACGCTGAAAAGATAGATGACTTTGGTGGAAAGTTATCTGAAATATCATCAAAATCTGCTGCACTAGGAAAAGAAATTGAAGAACCACAACTGGTTAAGAAATTTCTTAAGGGCCTTTCACGCAAGAAATACATACATATAGTAGCATCATTGGAGCAAGTGCTTGATCTTAAGACCACCAGTTTCGAAGATATTGTTGGACGTCTAAAAGCTTATGAAGAGAGAGTAGCCGAAGAAGAAGAGAATCACGAAGATCAGGGGAAACTCATGTACACAAACACAGATTATCACTCTGTGCGAGAGTACCATGACGATTATAGAGGAAACAGAGGACGAGGCGGTAGATCGTATAGAGGAAGAGGTCGCGGACGTGGCTATGGAGGCAGAGATACCTCGAGGGTAATGTGCTATAGGTGTGACAAGATGGGTCACTACGCCTCAACATGTCCCGATCGTCTACTAAAGTTACAGGAGGCGCAAGAAGTGGAGAAAGATGATACGCAAAACGCAGACGAGCTCATGTTGAATGAGATAGTGTATTTGAATGAAGATAAAGTCGTCCCAAGCAAGTTCGATACGCATGATGAGAAAGAGAATATGTGGTACTTGGATAACGGAGCTTCAAACCACATGTCGGGAGATCGAAGATACTTCACAAAGATCAACGAATCCATAACCGGAAAGGTGAAGTTTGGAGATGATTCTCGGATCGACATTAAAGGGAAAGGATCCATAGAGTTTACTGATATAAATGGAGAACCAAGAATCATGTGCTATGTGTATTACATTCCGGATCTGAAAAGTAACATCATCAGTCTCGGGCAAGCCACTGAAGCGGGGTGCGATATAAGACTAAAGGGAGAATGCTTGTACAAGGTTCAGATGGAAAGCTACTAGTAAAAGCCACAAGATCCAGGAACCGTTTGTACAAGGTTCATATGGGCATAAAAGACAAGACATGTTTACTAACAACGGCAAGCAGCGAGTCTATACGGTGGAATGAGAGGTTAGGTCACGTCAACTGGGAGACAATTGAGTTGATGGTACAGAGAGAACTTGTGATCGGAATACCGCGAGTTACTAGTGATAAAAGGGTGTGTAGCTCATGTATGCTTGGGAAGCAAACAAGGAAGAGTTTTCCTCAAGCCACGACATATCGAGCTAGTAGAATACTCGAACTTGTTTATGGTGACTTGTGTGGACCCATAACACCAAGCACACGTCCTGGGAACAAGTACGTGTTCGTACTCATCGACGATCGTACACGATACATGTGGACTACTTTGCTAAAGGAGAAAAGTGAGGTCTTTCAGAAATTTAAGAGGTTCAAAGTAATGGTAGAACAAGAGTCAAAACAGAAGGTTCAAACGTTCAGAACGGACAGAGGGGGAGAATTCACCTCTCAAGAGTTCAACGAGTTCTGTGCTCAAGAAGGAATACAACGTCACTTAACAGCGCCATACACGCCTCAACAAAACGGGGTCGTTGAGAGACGTAACAGAACGTTAATGGAGATGACTCGAAGTATTCTAAAGCACTTCGGACTTCTAAACTACCTTTGGGGGAGGCAGTAAGGCATACTACATACATATTGAACCGTGTAGCTACCAGAGTGTTAAAAGACGTGACACCCTATGAAGCTTTTCGCGCAAGAAAGCCTAACCTAGCTCACATACGGACGTTTGGATGCATAGGATATGCAAAAGTGGTGAAGCCGCATCTAAAGAAACTAGAGAACCGATCTCTTATACTCATACATCTAGGGACCGAGCCAGGATCAAAGGCATACAGGATGCTTGATCCACAGACGAAGAAGATCGTAGTGAGCCAAGATGTAGTTTTTGACAAGAGCAAAGGATGGAATTGGAAAAACGAGGACACAGGAGAGAATGCAGTAAACGATTTCAAGATTTGTTTAGGAAACTTTGGGAATCATGGAATACTAAACGAGACTTCTAACGACTTGAGTAAGGACTCTTTGGTACAGCAACTCGAGAAGAATGATGAGATGAAGAGTGAAACAGTAATACTTGATAACGAAGAGGATGAGGAAGAAGAAACAGAGTTTGAAACAGAGCCAGTACTAAGAAGATCTTCTCGACAAAGCCTGATGCCGAAGTATTTGGATGATTATGTGCTGTTACTCGCAGAAGCTGAGGAAGAATGCGAATATCTTCTCATGAGCATAAACAGTGAGCCAAGAGACTTCAATGAAGCAAGGGATTCAAAAGAGTGGAGAGACGCGTGTGTAGATGAGCTGAAATCAATTGAGAAGAATGGAACGTGGACACTCATTGATCTTCCTGTCGGAGTCAAACCAATTGGTCTAAAGTGGATATTCAAGATTAAAAGGAACTCTGATGGAAGCATCAATAAGTACAAAGCAAGACTTGTCGCAAAGGGCTATGTACAGAGGCATGGAATAGATTTTGATGAGGTTTTCGCTCCTGTTGCGCGAATAGAGACGATCAGGCTACTCATAAACCTTGCAGCCGCACACAACTGGGAGATACATCATCTCGATGTCAAGACGGCATTCTTACACGGAGACTTGAAGGAAGTAGTATACGTCACGCAGCCGGAAGGGTTTGAAGTAAGTGGGTCTGAGAGTAAAGTATACAAGCTATATAAAGCTTTATACGGCTTACGACAAGCTCCTAGAGCGTGGAATCATAAGCTTAACTCGATTTTTCGGGAGCTTCAGTTCATTAAATGCGCAAAAGAACCATCAGTCTATCGAAGACTTGTTCAAGGAGATCTACTGGTCGTTGCAGTTTATGTCGATGACCTATTTATTACAGGTTCAAACGTGCAACATATAATTGATTTCAAGAAGGAGATGTCAGCACAGTTCGAGATGAGTGACCTTGGGAGACTAACGTATTATCTCGGTATAGAAGTCACACAACATCAAGGAGGGATCACACTAAGTCAGAAGAGCTATGCAGAAAAGATATTAGAAGAAGCGGGAATGAAAGACTGTAACCTAGCACACACACCCATGGACTCCGGGTTAAGGTTATCAAAATCGGAAGAAGAGAGGTCTATTGATGCAACAAGTTATCGAAGAAATATTGGTTGCTTGCGCTATCTACTGCATACACGTCCGGACTTATCTTATTGTGTAGGAGTTCTTAGCCGGTATATGCAAGATCCGAAAGAGTCTCATGGAGCAGCCATGAAACAATGTCTGAGGTATCTAAGAGGCACCACAAGCCATGGACCGGCGCTTGAGAATGCAAAGGCGAGGACAACACGACTTGTTGGCTATAGTGACTCAAGCCATAATGTAGATCACGATGATGGCAAGAGCACAACAGGTCATGTTTTCTACTTAGGTGATAGTCCAATAACCTGGTGTTCCTCAAAGCAAGAGACCGTAGCTCTCTCATCTTGCGAGGCGGAATTCATGGCCGGTACAGAAGCAGCTCGTCAGGCGATTTGGTTACAAGACCTACTCGGTGAGATAAGTGAGAATCTATGCAGGAAGACTGTTATACGGATAGACAATCAATCAGCCATTGCACTCACAAGAAACCCTGTCTTTCATGGTCGATCAAAACACATACACACTCGTTACCATTTTATTAGGGAGTGCGTAGAGAAAGGGTTACTAGAGGTTGAGCATGTTCCAGGAAACGAGCAGAAGGCGGATATATTGACTAAAGCTCTTGGGAGAATCAAGTTTAAAGAAATGAGAGATTTGATTGGAGTTCAAGATCTATCGAAAATAGAGTTCAAGCTTAAGGGGGAAAATGTTGAATTAAGCTTGAAACTAAAGATAGCTTGAGGAGTAAGCTAAGGAGACCTAATCCTACCGAGATATGGAAAAGGAAACATAATGAGTTTAGGAGTTATCTAAAGTTGTGTTACCAAATAGGATTAGGAATAAATAAGTTCTATATAAGTAGATATTGAGTTGTGATATCACTTATAGAGTTTAGAGATTGAGAGCTTGAGTTTTGAGTTATTTTCTCAAGTTAATATTAAGAGAGCAATTCTTATTTAAATCTTTAAGTTCTATAATGCCTTGGTAAAACAAAACTTGGTGAAGATCACGTTTTGTCACTAATATACCACTATTTCGAAATTTAAAATAATAATACTTTTTTCTTTGATTGCCTTTTTTGGATTGTTAGCTAATTTACAATGCAAAGTAGAAAATCTATTAAGTGATGTCTCTTAGTTAAATAAATAATATCAGCTTCTTTCGTCCTATTACAAGGTAGGTCTTGATGAATGTGACGCTGAGGGTGATTGCTATTCATCCATCTCGCGTTGCCGACCTCAGTAGCAACGTTCATTCGATCGGTGAGTTTCAAGAAGAACATACAATTTTGCTTAGGGTATAGTAAACTGTTTTGTGTCGTTTGGTATATGAGATATTTTGTTGTTAAGTTTGTCGTATATAACCGACTCCAAGTATTTCATTTCATCTTTTAATCTATCATTGACTTTGTTACGTGTATACGTGTGTTTTGTGAGATTAGTATTGTATTCTTATGCAATATATACTAGGAAGAAAGTGGGATGAATTAGGTATATATGGAACCCAACTGATTATCAATTATGCAAAGCAAGCAAACATAGTTTGTTTAATTGGAGTGGTGATCTTTTTAATCGTATATTGATTGATTCTGTAATGAGTCATTATTAAAAGAAGAAAGGTTACCAGATTTGGGAATGAGGAACGTGGAGATTAGGTAGAGGGTTTATGGTAGTGAGAAGTTGCTTAGAATAGCTGGAATCATGTTCCTTTGTTCTTTTTTTTTTTTCCATCAGATTTATATTATTAAAAACAAATGGGCCACGCCCAGATACAACTGAAACACCAAAGGTCCAAACATAAACGGGCTACAACATACGGCCGAAGCCCCAAACAACTTATACGGCCCCTCGGCCCAACCTTACAAAACCGGACGATCAAGGCCCATGAGAGAAACAAGGAAGCAGAAGAAGAGACACGTGGGATGATCAGCACCATTCAGACCGGCATGCGTTTCTCCGCCTCAACTTGCCCTTCATCGACTCCGGAAGAAACCGGAAGAGATCGCCGGACCGCATGTTTCGCCGGAGCTCAGATACCTGCAGAGCCTCCGCCGAAACCACCTATTTTCCTTGCTTTTACATCGTGTCTGAGGTCTTTCTCAAACCATCGAGATCTCCCCCGACACAACCAAACTTCCAACCACTAGAGAAATCATCGTTCTACCCGCACTGTCAACACGCGGAAGAGATCAATCGAAACATGAGATCATCTCCGCCTTTGAACCGCTTAAAACCCTAGACGCGCGCATCGAGAACCACCTAATTGTTGACTTGACCGACTTCACCTCGGCAGAGAGCTTCATCATCAAAACGAGAACTCCTCCGCCCTGACCCAGAACCACCTAGACAGTAACCACTTCTAGCTTCGCACTAAACAAACAATAGTAACCTTGACCCAAAAGCTTCGGGTTTCTCATCGGCAGCGCGGATCTATGAAAGCATCCGCACTCTGTCACCAAACCGGCGAAGGTAAATCTAAGGAAGACTCCCTTCCCGTGAACTTGAACCGGCGTCGGCGGAGCTGAAGGAGCCTCCACCTCCCGGAGAAAAGCCGGCGACGACGGATCTGTGGTAGCCTCCATCTCCCGGAACCACAACTCGAACATGCAATCCGATCTTCTGACGCCACGGCCTCCACGCGAGCGCGTCGTCCCTCCAAGCGAGGAAACCACCTTGGATGATGGCTCCAATCCAGAGCTCCGACAAGGCACTAAGGTCAGCTCAGCGACGTCTCTTCCGATTCACTCCCTCTCATGCTCCTCTCTCTCCTCGCCGAATTCCTCATGTTCCTTTGTTCTCTCCCTCGTTTTTCTTTTATATATTTTTAACTTATAAGATTATAACTAATGATTGATGTACAAGAAAAACGATAAGAGAGGAATGTGTCTTCCATTACAATTATACATTCATCATTTTATTCCTCTTCTTGTATGTTATTCTTGTTGGGCTCTTCTTTTCTGAATGATTACAATAAAACCAATAAATCCAGCAACATTCTTCATTCCGTTCTCCCAGCTTTTGTTTTTTCTTGTTTATCACTTCTTATATCTTCAATCATAGCGCCCATAATTTGTTCATCCACCACATGCACATGTTATTATCCATACTGAGTCAAACAACTCAGAGACAAAATCAAAATATAGTAGCTAGCCCTCGGTGTATGCAGAGAGTAATGATGATCAAACGTATGCACAGAAAACGTCTGATGATCAAATGAATGGTGGGATATGGTAGCTTCTCATTTCTCACTAAATAAATGGAAACCATCAAGCACTAAGATCACTCACGCCCTTCCGAAGTCAAGAGTGGGATCAACCCTGATAAGAGACATGTAAACCTTGAGAGAGTTGGGATTAACTTACACATCTGAACTATCTCCATTGCCTGTTTGTTTATTGTCTATTTTGTAGTTGATTATTGTTCCCAAACATTTGCGGCTCCGAGTTTGAAACCAATGCGTTCTGGTAATTATTCACGCTTGAAATTCAAATATCACAATATTCTACAATGCGTGGTCCACAAGTTACAACCAAAGTTAATCGCCGAACTTGGGCCCAACTGGGGCGGCCCGAAAAGAGACCTCAAAACACGTTGGGGGTATAATACAGTAGCTGCTCACTTAATTTCTGACTTGGCAAATGGATTGAAGTGAAGTATGTGTATTGTCCCAATTCTTCATCTAGCAACCACTAAATTCTTGTTGAGATTTATTAAATTCATGTCCACCTCTATATTGTTTGATTAGTACGATATTGTCCACTTTGGGCATAATTGACAAGCTCGCATGGATTTATTTTTGGTTTCTTTTCCAAAAGGCTTCGTACTATTAGAGTTGGACATCTCTTTATATATTAGACTCTCTTTGTCTAATTATCCATTGTGAGACTTACTTTGTTTATATCACATTATTCCCCTCAAACTAAGGATCACATTCATCTCGTGTCCCACAACTGACTTCCAGTATCTTTTGACTTGATCTCTGCCACAGACACCTCTCATTCCTAACTCGAAGGGTACCTATTCATCTCTCGAAAAGTATTTTGTCTTCTTGCAGATTTCTTGTCAACCGCGCTCTGATACCAATTGTTGGGATTTATTAAATCCAATGTGAGACTTAGTTTGTTTATATCACAATTCTTGTCTTCCCGGAAGATCTTATTAGACAAGACAGAGTAAACACAAACAGTCACACAAATCTAGACATTCTCTCTGTCCATGGTTTTGAGCCATGTTCGAAAACACGGCCGCCTAGGCGCTGTTCGGAGGTTGACCGCGACGATTATGCCCAAATCGGTGTATCTAGGCGTTGACCCGCGTAAAACCGTCTAATTTCTGCGTTGACCGCCTAATCCCGCACCGCCTAAGTTTTTTTTCCGTCCGTGTAAGTTAAAATACGGTTGATTATTTTTTACTCATTATTGACAGATTTTGTGTAATTGTTCATTACTAAATAATTATAATTAGCTATCAAACCCAAAACAAACACATACATACTACATTTAGAGATTTTTTTCGTATCAAACCCACCATTTACGAATAAAAAAAGACTGTTTAAAATTATATAATTATATCTAAGAACTAGTATCATCATGTTTAAAATTAGTTAAATATATTATAAATATATTACATCTTAATCTATTAAAACAGAAGTACAAATTTGAAATAGCCCTGAATTTTCCTAAAAAATTACAATCTCATGCCACTGGTTTTAAAATTTATTCTCACTTGTAAACACTACAAGATCATGTATCTTATTATTATTCTCTAATATATTGCCTCCCAAGATCTTCCTTGAAAAGCGTTAATCAATTAATGATGCCTTTTGTAATTAGTTTCCATATTTTGCGCAAGGAATTTGAACAATTTCTAAAATTGATTATAGAGATTTTCAAAAGATACAATCATAAGATTAACTTTATAAAATTGAAGGCAGAGGATATCCGAGCTGTATCTAAGCTCGCCATATCTACCCTCTTAACCTAGACTCTTCACCCATCTATACATATACTGGGTCTAGAATTACCTACTACCTATCCATATTTCACTCTTCATTCACAGAAAACATGGCGAGCGCAAAAAATATGTCTCTTCTAAAGGATGTCAAAGCGTATAAAATCGGGTGGCCAGTTCGTGTCAGATTGCCTCATCCGTGGAAGCAAAACACCCGTAGTGGTGGAGAAACTCTTGAGTTCATCACTGCAGACGAAACTGTAAGGTAAATATGATTTCATTTACATAAATCGTATGAAAAATAAAACTGAATCTTATGCTTCTTTGTTTTTTTTCAAGGGTGTAAAAATTCATGCAAGTAAATATGTTTTCATTATATATATATCGTATGTCAAGTAATGCCGAATCTTATACTACTTTGTTTTTTTTAGGGTGTAAAAATTCATGCATCATGCAAAAGAACTCAAATGTATATGAGGTACAGCTGGGAACTTACCGGAAGAGGTTCAGTTGGGAACAATATATGGACCTTAGTATCCTGTTCAAATTCATCTTCCTCAACTGGGTCATAGAAATCTTCATAGATCAAAAAGAAAAAGGGATATCAGATTTTATTGTTGCATACTAAACACATATGTAAATGGTTTTCACTTTGGAAATTCAATCAAGTAGTGCTAACAGAGCAATTCAAGTAGTCGTAATAAAGCAATACAACTCACAAGGAAGGCAATAGTTGAACTTCCTAACACAAAATTTAATAGTTACTTTATAGCATATCTCAAAATTAATACTAAGTAACTTAACTCAAAATCTCTTTATAGCAACTGAACTCTATCAGCCATCTGACACATTTTCTTACCTCTGTTACAGTTTCATATCAAACATTTGAAAGATTTCTGTGACATCCGTCACCTCCCATCTGGACAGCGTGCCACCAACAATATCTCATAACACAATAGCCCATATACATAACTCCACTCACTCTAAGCCCAAATAAAAATTCGAATAAAAAGCCTAGTAGCACCAAATCCGTCTAAATATCATATACTCGTCAGTCTCACCTGCAAGGGGGGGCAAATGAGGGGTAAGTAACGGGGAAGTCACTCAATGAGGTATGGGATACTAAACCCGAAGTCCATGGACCCGGACAGAGCACTCCGAATAATATAATTTAATCCTAACACGTTGCAAACATGGTACCTAAAGTACCCAAAGATCACACAACAGTCCTAACGAGGTGCACACTCGCTGTCCACTAACAGGGCAAAAACACCACCGAATATTTGCTCGGTAAGACACGCCCGTAGACGATTTATCGACCTCCAAGCTTTGGCACAACAGGTCGACTACGCTGTGCCGCAACATCCACCACACCCAAAGTACTGTCTCCGGCCGATACATCTATGGTCGAGTAACATCCAAATCACATCAATATACTATATATATATTATCAATTATAAATGAACAAGCATTGTTGAACCATCTAACACCCTAGTTCCGGTTTAAGCAAAGAACCTAAAACTAAGCAAACAATGACATACTTGATTTCATATAGACGGAACACATTAGAAATAAATTATACTTATTCGAGGTCCTAAGCTGTGTAAGAAAAGCTCGGGAAAAGAACCTCACCCTTGCCATGATCGGAAACCGGAACGGATTTGAGAATAAAACACCCGGTCTCGGCTTCACGCCATCATCATGTGAGCATAACAAAATTGTGCATGCATAAAGACATGAAACCATGACATAAGTTCACGGTTGGCAACAAAGGTGGCAAATGATTAATCAAATGGAAGAGAGGAGCCTTGGTGCGCAAGAAAGAGTTAATCTTACCCTAAGATCTCACGCTTCTCCTTGGTTAACCACGCGACATAATCTTTGACAACACAGAAACGTCTCCGGTGACATGGGATGCACCGCCGGTGGGTCACCCCTGATGGTCGTGTGGATCGGTGACGGTGGCGGTGAGACACGGTGTCGGCGGTGATGAGATGCTGCAGCTCCGTCGCTCGTCTCTCCTCCATATCTCAGCTCAGCTCCGCTAAACGACACTAACAAAAGCAATGATGGCTCCATGGACATCAGCAACGATGGATACGGTGGTGATCGGCGAAGAACAAGCCTCCGGTTGTGGCTATCGATGTGATTGGTGACATTGATGGTGTTCCTCCTTTGATTGCCATCAAAACCGAAAGATGAAGAGATGGGAATTGATCGTAAAGGAGTATAGAAGATGGAGATGGTGATCAACTCATTCTCTTCCACGATCTAAAAGGAAATGGATGCTGAGCTTTAAGGAACCAATTATATATGTATACACATAAAGGAAAATCGATGGCTTGGTTTCTTTTCCTTTTTTTTTTACAAATGGTTTGGTTGAATCTAAATTAATTAAAGAGAAATCAAACCAACCGGTTAAGAAAACCGGGTCGTACAATTTCATCGTCAGCTTCATTGATCGATGGGTCTGCTATCTTAGCAGAAGGAGGAAACGCTTATTCAATCTGTATATATATTAGAATTAGAATATCAGACAGAGATATGAGACAAGACACATATATGATTAGTGACATCAACTGTGGGGACATGGACAACCTTGAATACCTTTTGAGCTGTAAATATTATTTAAACAAGTTAAAAAAATCTCAGAACAAGAAAGAAGCAAAAGAAAACTGAGAGACACATATTACGTTCTTCCTTTCTCTGTCTCCCCTTTAATCCATATTGCTTCAGTACTTCTGTTTGCTACTCTTCCCACGATTTATCTCTCTGTTTATCAATCTGACCTAGGCCTGGGCATTTTAACCTGGACCCGAAGACCCGAACCGGAACCGACCCAAAAATACCCAACCCGGAACCGGACCGAAAATTTACAAGTACCTTTTGGGTCTAAATTTTTTTTACCCGAAAGAACCGGAACCAAAAAGGAACTGACCCGAATAGACCCGGACCCGAAAAGAACCGACCCGATAAGAACCGATTTGTACCCGACTTAAAAACATGTATATCTAAAACTATGATGTTTTTGTGTTCTATTTTATATTAATTATTTTATAATTTAGTTGAAATATCTTTTGTTAACAACATTTGTTATTATTTTTTAACATTTTTAAAGTAATATAAAACTTTAAATGTAAAATTTAGAGTTTTAAAATGTTTTATTTTAATTATTAATAGTTTCATTTAAGTTGTTTTGTAAAATTTTAGATATATATGACAAATATTCAACTAAAGTTGATGGAATTTGGTATATCATGTCCTTTTCAGATCCTAAATACCCGAACCCGATCCGGACCCGATATGGACCCGAAAAATTACAGGTATTTTATGGGTATTTTAATTATAGACCCGAAACGACCCGGACCCGAGAAGAACCGACCCGAACCCGAACCGAAAATTTCTAAGTACCTATTGGGTCTAAATATTTAGTACCCGAGAAGACCCGGACCCGAAAGGAACCCGCCAGAACCCGACCCGAAGATTCGAACGCCCAGGCCTGACCCAAATCTTAAGAATCTTTCTTCAATAAATCGGATGCTACTGTCTATCTCTCTATATATCTATCTCCCTATATAACATAACTATGAGATGGTTTTGATACTAATACTTCATGTATGAAAAATATTTAAGACATTTGAAATCAACCTTATTACAAAACAAGTACTAACCTTTGTATGACGATTCCGATTAACTAGATTCTATGTTTGGAGTTTTTATTTCATATGCCAATACCTGATCTTTTTTTTTTTTTGCTAAAATTCAACTAATAACGTTATACGAAAGAGTTCAACCTGATCTTCAACATGATAATCCATTCATCCTCTAAATTTCACATCCCCTGCTTTCTTCTTAGATTGAATGTTTTGATCAACCAATTAGTCTCCGATCTACAACGATCTCTCATATTTAATAAAGAAACAAATGCTAAATCAATAAAACTGAGAAATTAAATCACACAAGATAAAGGAAAGAATATGGAAACTCTAACCTAGAGGTTGTTGGTTTTCATTGAATTCGCATATGAACTTTAGAAGTTGGAGGTTAGTTGAGCCACACAAAAATATAGTTAAGTCTTGGTTTTCTTCTTCTCCGTGGAGTTTGCTCTTTGATAAAACCGATGGGGAAGCAAAGAGACGAAGGGAGAAATAAGCTAACTTTGATTCACCGATAAAAATACATTAAACTCAAAAGGAAAAGGTTATGTATGTTTATTTTCTTCTTTTTCCCGGATTAATCTGTTTAGTACCAAATTTAGGCTTAGTCTTTTTATATTATCTAGAGCTTGGTCCATTTGTTTGAATTATACATTATTAACCACTTTTAATTAGCACAAATATGTACAAAGAACTAAAAATGTAAAATACGAATGATGTAAATAATAAATTAATATCACGTTGGATGAAAAAAAAATTAATATCACATTGTTATGAAAACAAAATTTATTTGCAAATTTGTTTCTTAATAAATATTTGATATAGTTTTTATTTAAATGAAATCTAACAATACAAATATTTATATAAACTACTAGAATATATAAAACTACTATAGATTTCTGCTATAAAATTGTGTTGGTTTTAAAGTATATACATTCAATAATATAAAAAAGTTCAAAAATATGAAAACGAAATAAAACATCCTGCGCAGGTTAGAATTTAGCTGTATTTAAAACTAGGTCATGTGTAATCCTCGAATACTCTCTGATTTTTCGATAACTTGCTAGGTCTGGGGTTACCGACCGACTGGCACCTAGCGTAGTTCCGAAGAGGGGTTTTGAGATAGCTCTAATGAGTAATGAATGACACATTACAATAAAAATCACTTTTATTCACATGCCTTTAATCCTTGAAGCTCTATTGATTCACTTGCTGATTAATTTATTAGATTATTTCTTCTTCTTTTTTACAAGAGAAAGCTTAATATGACATGTGTGTGAGAGTGGACAAGGCAGACATGCGGTTGAAGCAAAGCATTGAATATGAGATTTGGATTTTTCATTGTCACCGTCTGAGTCAGTCTGGTCAGCTTCTATTTTACTTCAATCTCCGCATCACTCTCTTCCCCTATTAAAAAAAAGATCAATTACTTATGTGCATTCTCTCTTTTACTTCAAGTAGACAATCTGAATATACAAACAAGCTAACCACCGAGGAAAGCAACTAAAAGATGGTTTTACCTGGTTGTTGGTTTCTGTAGCGTTGTATGCACGGAGTCTTGAAACTGGTTTCTTGCTGATCTCTTTTGAAAAACAGAACCTCTCTTTTGCATCCCCTGGTCAAAACTATTCTCATGCGCAGCCGTTTCACTGGCTGTGCTTCTGGTTTGCATTGGTCTCTCCTCTGCTTTTCTCCAGTACTTGTGACTTAAGAACTCTGCACCAGGTAGTTTTGAACAACTCTCTCCTCCACAGCTACTAGTCTTAGGTACTCTCCCGTTTGAAACCGCAAGATCGCATGATATTTCATCCAAAGCCATCTCTAGACCGCTTACACGAGACTCCAGAGACTGGATCCCACTCTGTGAGCTTCCCATAAATTTCTACATCCAAAAGTATTTCAGTGAGGTTTGACCCATCTATAACATTCCTAAACCAAACATTTTATCTACATTTAAAGACCAATTATGTATACCCGAAGTAGGTCTAAAAGACTGGACTGCTGGTTCTCAATCATAGCAAGCTGCTCGCGTATCAAAGAAAGTTCCTCACTATCTTTCCTGCTCTCATCAACACCATCTTTACCATTCTTGACAAGAGAATCACAAGAATCATCACCATCGTCGCTGCATGGTGCCACCCTAGAACCAGACCTCAAACCACAATCAAAGCCACCTACTTTCTTATCTTCCCGGCCCTTCTCAGAGATTGTATGTTTGATTATATCTGGTCCCCCTGACTTCACCTGCTCCTCCTCCCTAGAAGCTACTGACACGGTCACGTTCCTTCTTGGAAGATTCTCCTTTTGTTGTCTACTTGCTACATATGATCTATTCACAGGCAAAGATGGTGACCTCTTGATCATACGCGTTGACTTCTTTAGTCTTGAAGACTTGACACCAACGTCAAGGGAAGATGTACATGGAGACAACAAGGCTTCGTCTACATCATTGGCCACTTCTTTCCACTGACTCAATGCTCTATTCATAGTCTCTCTCACACTCTTCACCTTATCAAACCTTCTGCTTTCAAGAGCCGCCGTGCAAGCTTTCTTGTATTCCCACGCCAACTCCTCCTCGGCCGCCGCGACTCTACTCAACCCCTCCGCAGCGGATTTCCTCGCCGCCCAATCTTCACTGCTCAGAAAGTCTATCAAAACCGGAACTAACCAATCCAAAACCGGTTTACTTCCCGCGCCACCCGCGGTGATGATACTACCCACGGCGCTTAAAAGCGCCGCCTTGGCCTTGAAAGCCTCGCTCTTTAGCATCTTCCCGATCTTGGGAAGAGACTTCCTCAACTGCTCCGGCTCAGGATCCGCCGCAGCTTCCACCGACGCCGCCAAACACACCGCCGCTCCGGTCTGCACGTTCGAGTCGCCTTCCTGGATCAGCGTCTCGATAAGCGGTTTCGCGACGGAGGCGAACGGTTGCCTCGTGACGTGAGCGGATATATCGGCGGTAGCGGCGGCGCAGGCGGAGCGAACGGAGGAGTCGGGGTCTCTGAGACGGCGGATGATGGTGGAGACCATCTTAGAGAGGTGAGGAGAGAGAGACTCGCCGTGGTGGCGAGACATGAGCGATAAAACGGCGACAGAGTGTTTCCGCACCGGAGATTTAGAGGAGGAGTCGGTGGTGTGGATGCAGCTGAGGAAAGAAGAAAAGGAGTCGTGAGTTAGGTTTCTGGCGATGGAGTCGAGCTCCGCCGCGGCGAGAGCTAACGTGTCGCGGTCCGCGAGCTTGTTGAGGCAAGCGATGACTCGTTGCTTCAGGTCAGGAGACGACGGGGAGTGAGAACTCGGCGATGAGGAAGACGCCGGAGATAATGAAACCGGCGGACTCGCCGGGAATCGTCCGTGAAGAGACATGTTTCCTCTGTTTTTGAGTCTCCGGTTTGAGATTTCTGAAGAACGTGTTAATATGGCGGCAGATAAAACTCCGGTTGGGTAATGTGTTTTTTTAAATACTAACTTAGAGAGAGATGTCAATAAATAATTAGATAATATTTTATTATAAGATTAATACTAACAATAATAACAAATAATCTTTATAAATCTAAATTGGATTTGAAGAAATCCTCATTGGTGTGTTTTCTTACAGATAATAGTGTAGGTCAGAAAGATTCTGTCCTTTTTGATGTCGTGTTAAATCCTTACAAAAAGTAAACTATAATATATATATATATATATATATATAATGTTTACAAATTCGAATGAAATGTTGGCGAAAACAAAATCAATGATTTTGATTCAACAATAGCAAATGCATTACTACCAATACGCCTGGGCATTTTAACCTCCATCCGAAAATCCGAACCGAAACCGACCAAAAAATACCTCATTTGGAACTGAACCGAAAATTTACAAGTATTTTTTAGATCTAAATTTCTTTTACCCGAAAAAACCGGAATAGAAAGAAACCGATCCGAATAGATCCGGACCCGAAAAACCCGGATCCGAAAAATCCGACCCGAATAGACCCGACCTGATAAGAACCGATTTGTACCCGACTTAAAAACATGTATATCTAAAACTATAATTTTTTGTGTTCTATTTTATATATAATATTTTATGATTTAGTTGAAATATCTTTTGTTAACAACATTTATTATTATTTTATAACATTTTTAAGGAATATGAAGATTTAAAATGTAAAATTTAGAGTTTAAAAATGTTTTATTTTAATTATTAATAGTTTCACTTAAGTTATTTAGTAAAATTTTAGATATATATGACAAATATCGACTAAATTTGATGGTGTTGGGTATGCCATGTCCTTTTTAGATCTTAAATATCTGAATCCGACCCAGACCCGATATGGACCCGAAAAATTACGGGAATTTTAATTATAGACCCGAACCAATCCAGACCCGAAAAAAACCGATCCGAATCCAATCCGAAAATTTCTAAGTATTTATTGGGTCTAAATATTTAGGATCCGAAAGATCCGGATCCGAAAGATCCGGATCCGAAAGGAACCGGCCTGAATCCGAAAGGAATCGGTCCGAACCCGACCCGAAGACCCAACGCCTAGGCCTAATTACCAATACCTAATAATTATTTTAGATTACGACAAGAAATTTAAATTAAATAAAAAAACTGACAGGCAATGGAACATATTCTAACTGGCGAACCTTTGAACAGTTCCAAGATTACAGAAATATATTAATTAATTAAGTGAATAAGACAAATTGAATATGATATGTTGTAATGTTGTGCTCTATAATTCTGTTTGACATTTGACTTGTTCAGAGTATCAATGATGCTCTCTTATCAGAGATATTAATCATCATATTTCTGTTTTTTCAACTAAAATGGCCATGATTATTTAATTTAGGGTTTTTTGCAAAAGTGACTCAAAACTTGGAGTCAAACAGAAAACTAACATTTTCTTTTGACTCCTTTTTTTTTTGAGATTTTAACCCCACACCTGCATTTTATCTACGAAAATGCCATTAACATTTTTTTTTTTTTTTTTCGAAAATGGCTTCTTTACTGTCTCAACCTCATCTTCTTCAAGTATTTACAATATTGCCACTGCAATGAATAGTGGCAACAACCTTGTACGAACTGTTTGGAGCTTTTAATGCCCTTTAATGCACGTAAATCTCTTTACACTCTCTCTGTTTCAATTGTTATGAACTAAAAACAACATTTCTTTCACTTTCTCTCTATATTCATCCAAAAAACTCAAGCTTTTGATTCAAAATATGGGTTGGTTGACAGAGCCATATTTCTTTCGTTTTTACTTACGGTTGCTTTCGTTTGAGGTTCTGGGTGGTTGGAGAAGACCCTGTGTGCAAACGAAGTCATCTCACCTAGTTTAAGGTACGAATTTGAATTTTTTTTCAAGATCTGTTCGCGTAGAAGACTTACTAGTAAGTCATCTGTATGTAGAAGACTTACTGATGAGTCTTCTGGTCAAACGGACGACTTAAATTAAGTCGTCCAGCTTTGTTTGTTAAAAAAAACACTCCAGACGACTTATATATACGTCGTCTACGAGAAACGGGCTAGTTTTGCATTTGACCGAATCGTGTCAGATCTTTGACTATTTCTGGACGACTTATAATTCAGTCGTCTCTGGGAAAGTTAAAATTTTAATATTTTATGAAAACTTGACGACTTACGTGTAAGTCGTCCTAGGTTAGTTTTGTAATTGAAAAATAAAACTTCATAATTTAACTTTAACCAGACGACTTAATATAAAGTCGTCCCTCCAGAAGACTTAATTTAAAGTCGTCCGGGGAAAGCAAAGTCGTCCAGAATTTTTCCCAATTTTCTGGTCAAACCTTGCTTATCCCGGACGACCTTAAATTAAGTCGTTTAGCTGGACGACTTTCATCTAAGTCGTCTGGAGAAAGTTAAATTTCAAGTTTTATTTTTCAATTACAAAACTAACCTTAGGACGACTTACACGTAAGTCGTCAAGTTTTCATAAAATATTGAAATTTTAACTTTCCCAGAGACGACTGAATTATAAGTCGTCCAGAAATAGTCAAAGATCTGACACGATTCGGTCAAATGCAAAACTAGCCCGTTTCTCGTAGACGACTTATATATAAGTCGTCTGAAGTTTTTTTTTTAACAAACAAAGCCGGACGACTTAGAATTAAGTCGTCCCTTTTAATTTTCAATTGCAAAAGTGACCTCTTTAGACGACTTACCTTTAAGTCTTCTGGACGACTTAATGCTAAGTCGTCTGCGGCAATGTTTATTGAACTTCTTCATTTTCTCTATGTTTACTAATGTGTTTTATTTTGAATATTTGCAGATGATTTTTCAGTTACATGCAGTGTATGGAGAATGGTTGTTGAGAGATTTCCGTTGGGATTTTGTGGTTGATGATCTCAAAGGAGCAAGATTGTTTTTATTGAATGAAGATTCAACACATGCTGAACTTGTTGCAATGGCTCAAGAAGATTATAACCTGGACATGAGAACAGTGAGTGTGGAGATTAGCTACTCATTACCAGCAGAAATGATGATGGCTCCAGGCAGTCTTCCCATTCATGTTACAAGTGATAGACAAGTTCGAAACTTGCTGGAGATACTCAAAACCCATAGAGTATGTCTTTGTGTATCAAGCCGCAGCAAGGTCGAAACGGTTTCAGAGAAAAGGGATATTGATGAAGCTGGTGAATGGGAAAAAGATGTTGGTGATAATGATGAAGCTGGTGAATGGGAAGAAGATGTTGGTGGTGATGATGAAGATGTTGGTGATAATGAGTTTGTTGAAGATGAAAATCAAGATGGGGAGGAGGAAAATGGGGAGGAGGATGCTGATAATTCTATTGTTGGTGAAACGGATCAGAATGGTGGGGATTACAGTCTTTATGGAAAGGTTCCAGATGAGGACGAGGAAGATGATGATAATATTTGTTTTGAAGAAATCCAAAAGGCATATGCTAAGACAAATGCTATTGAAGGAGGAAAATCGAATGGTACCATCTATGTCAACCAGAGTTTTGTTAGCAAGGGTGCACTGCTTTCAGAGCTGCGGTTGGCAGCAGTGAGGGGTAAGTTTTCTTTCAGATTATACAAATCAACGAAAACTCTCGTTGTGGCAACATGTCCGGTTAGCTATTGTGGATGGAAGGTCAGAGCGAGTGTCAAACATGGGACAAACACGTTTTGGGTAACAAAGTATGTGGAAAAACATTTATGCTCAGCGGGAGACCGAATCGCTCAGCGGAGACACTGTACTCCGAAGTATGTAGGTAGTCTTTTCATTGATCGTGTTGGAATCATTGATGGGATAACTCCGCAGCATATCACTGATGCAATGAGGAACATGTTTGGCATGGCGCTTGATTACACCACTTCATACAGAGCACTGTTATATGCACAAAGATTGGTGAGAGGATCAGCAGAAGAAGGGTATTCGCGTCTGGCATCATATCTCGAGCAAATCTCCATTGCAAATCCTGATTCTATCACGGCGATAGAACTTGATTCTATGAAAAGATTTAAGTATCTATTTCTCTCTTTTGGAGCTTCTATCAAAGGTTTTAAGTATCAGAGAAGGGTCATTGTGGTGGATGGAACTCACCTAAGTGGAAAGTATGGAGGAACTATGTTAGTTGCAGCCGCACAAGATGGCAATTTTCAGATATTCCCATTGGCTTTTGGGATCGTGGATGAGGAAGATATACCTTCTTGGGAATGGTTTTTCACAAAATTGGCTAGTTGTATATCTCATGACAAGCCTCTGGTGATAGTCTCCGACCGGCACAAGGCCATTAAAAGTGCGTGTGATAAGGTGTTTCCTTGGGCAACCCGAGGAATATGTTATTATCACCTTCAAGATAACATTGTCAAAAAGTTTAAAGGGAAACATCTCATGTACTTGGTGAAAGGGGCTGCTTATGCTCACACGGTTTACGATTTTGACCGGTACATGGCTGAGATACGGAGTGCAAACCCGGAACTTGCAACGTATTTGGAGAAAGCCGACGTCAGGCTATGGTCAAGGGTTTATTGTAAGGGGAACAGGTTCAACATAAAAACAAGCAACATTGCTGAATCTATTAATTCCGCACTGAAGCGAGCAAGAGGATTTCCGATTACGTTCCTGCTGGAGTTCATAAGGCAGAAGTTAGGAAAATGGTATTGGAAAAGGAGACAAGATGCTTTGAGTCTCACAACTGAACATAGCCGGGCTGTTGAATACTTGCTTGCTGTTCGAGAAGAGATAGCGGGTATGATGACGGTCGAACCAATTGATGGATGGCATTTCTTTGTCAAAGGTGGCAAAATGGACTGTGTGGTTGATTTGGAACATGCAAAGTGTGATTGTGGTGTCTATGGAGTGGAGAAAATACCTTGCTCTCATGCTATAGCTGCTGGAATACATGCTGGTTTGCATATCTCCACACTTGTATGTCCACTGTACTCAAAGAATTATCTGTATGCAGGATACTCAGAGAATATATATCCTATCGTGTCACAACATATTGAGGAACGAGAATGCTTTCCTCCAGAACTAAAGCGTGGTCGGGGGAGACCGAAGAAATCAAGATGGCAATCTTGGTTGGAGCTATCTAGGATGAGAGGACACAAACCCAGGAAGAAACACAGGGCACGGAGATGCTCAAACTGCAAGGAAACTGGCCATACGAAACCACAATGTACACAACCAGTTGACTAGTTGTCCAGACGACCTAAATTTAAGTCGTCCCGTCTTGATTACCCGTCCAGACGACTAAATATTTAGTCGTCCAGTGTATTTTATTTTTAGACGACCTTCTACTAAGTCGTCCAGTGTATTTTATTTTTAGACGACCTTCTACTATCCCTTCAAGTGTATTTTATTTTTAGACGACCTTCTACTATCCCTTCAAGTCGTCCAAACCTTCTAGACGACTTATTTGTAAGTCGTCCAGTTGGAAAACCTTCCAGACGACTTATAATAAGTCGTCCAAACCTTCTAGACGACTTATTTGTAAGTCGTCCAGTTGGAAAACCTTCCAGACGACTTATAATAAGTCGTCCAAACCTTCTAGACGACTTATTTGTAAGTCGTCCAGTTGGAAAACCTTCCAGACGACTTATAATAAGTCGTCCAAACCTTCTAGACGACTTATTTGTAAGTCGTCCAGTTGGAAAACCTTCCAGACGACTTATTTGTAAGTCGTCCAGTTGGAAAACCTTCCAGACGACTTATTTCTTCCAGACAACTTATATCATGTTCAAATACAAAAATCATGTTAAAAAATCATGTTCAAATACAAAAATCATGTTAAAAAATCATGTTCAAAAATCATGTTCAAAAATCATACATGCCCACGAACTTATCACCATCCACATTTTCTTTCAGATGCTGATCAACAAGCTCCTTCCATATATCCACCGCCATATTATCCCTCATTTTCTTCGCGTTGCACCTAGCAAAGTCTTTAGGGTCAAAGGAGCCCCCGAGCGCATGACATTCAATGTACTTTACAGTGTACACGCCACAATCACCATTGTTGGCCGTGGGTACACCTTTCAGCGGTCTCTCATATGTGTATGGCTCCAACCCGTATTTGACCCGCATTTCGTCGGTGGCTGCGCACTCAACAAGCAGATAAGGGACCATCTGGAGAAAAGGCTCCATTATCGCATCCCATGCGTCTGGTACACTAGATGAAGGTATGCTGTCCCAGACGACTATGTGCCTCTTAGGGATCGATATCCAAATAGCAACCCAATGCTTGTCGTCCAAGTTCACTGGCGCATAGATATCATCAATGTCCTCCCCCCACTTCTTGTTTGATTGGCAAAATGAAGGTATTGATCCGTCATAAAAATACGACGCCCCACCAGGTAGAACTCTTCCTAAACCTTTGTGATCAGGTTCCGATGTTTTGAAGAGCTGATACTGCTCTCTCCAAGACTGAGAAAAGTTGTGATCCAGGAAGCACATTCGCTCGCTCCTGAAAGCTTGTGGGTTCTCCTGATACCTCTGCCTTAGCACATTAATCCAAGCATCTATATGCTGCATATTAAATATAACAAGTTAGAAGTTACCAGACGAAGACGACTTATATTTAAGTCGTCTACGTGGTCGTCCAAGTAGACGACTTTCCAGACGATTTATCTTTAAGTCGTCTGGAAAGTAGTCTACTTGGACGACTTTGTAGACGACTTAAATCGTGTGCAGAAGACTTACGCAGTCTTCCAGCCATCCTCTGGCTGTCCGGAGGAAGTGGTACCACCTTGTTGGTGATGTACGTGGTTTGTCCTCGATCTTAGTTAAATAATGACTGCAAACAAAAAAGCAATCAGTTTTGGACGACTAAATCAAGCTATTATGGGTAAAGCAATCACTTACGGATCAGTTTTCAACCAATCAGCGAGTTCCTTCAACTTTTCTTTGTTTACTGGCGGAAATGGATTATAGGCTGCCACTTTATCTTTTTTTTTCTCTGCCATATAAGGAGATCTCACAGTAGGAGCAGGTTTCTTCGCTCGTTTACTCTTTGCACGCTTGTCCAATACAACCAGGCTCGGTTGTGAAACTGGATCGCTTGGCTCGGTGGAAGCGAGGCTCGGTTGTTGATCTGTGGAAGCGAGGCTCGGTTGGTGATCGGTGGAAGTGACAGCAACAATCTCTTTGGAGGTGACACCATCTGCTTTATTTACCGAGTTCGCCTCGGTTGCTGTATCCTCCGGCAACCATCTCTGCAATAAAAGTTGCACACAAGTTAACCCTGGACGACTTAAATAAAAGTTGTCTGGACGACTAGTTAACCCTGGACGACTTAAATAAAAGTTGTCTGGACGACTAGTTGACCCTGGACGACTTAAATAAAAGTTGTCTGGACGACTAGTTGACCCTGGACGACTTAAAATTAAGTCTTCCGTGGTCAACTAGTCGTCCAGACAACTTACGTTTAAGTCGTCCAGGGTCAACTAGTCGTCCAGACAACTTTTACAGTCGTCTGGACAACTAGTTAACCCTGGATTTGATACTAACATCTTTGATTTGAGGAGGCTGTTTCTTTTGAGGAGGAGGCTGTTTCTTTTGAAGAGGAGGAGGCTGCTGCTGTTTCTTTTGAGGAGGAGGAGGCTGCTGTTTGGTTTGATGAGGAGGAGGCTGGTTACTAACCACGGTTTCATTGGCATGAGGGGTAGCCTGTTTGTTTCTACCCCCGGTTTCTTTGGCAAGAGGGGTAGGCTGTTTATCTTGAGGGGTAGCCTGATTGGTTAGAGGTGGAGGGGTAGCCTGATTGGTGACACCAACCTTCTTCTCCACAGCTTCCAATCTATCAGACAACTTCCTAAACTCCCTCATGCACTTATTAAACCCTTTTTTCATAGCCTCAGCTACGCCCTTGAACATAATTTCCAACTCCTCTCTGGTCACCCCTCTAGCCTCTTCTCTAGCCTCTTCTCTAGCCTCTTCAGGAGCCTCTTTACGAGCTTTCTTCCGAGGTCTTGGATTGTCTTCCTCCTCCTCCTCCTCCTCCAACACAACCATCTCTTTGGCCTTCTTCGATGGAGTCACAACCTTAGGTTTTGTATTGACCTTAGTACCAGTGACTTCCCAGCAATCCATGGTCCACTTCCACGGTCTCCGCTCATACATGACTTTAATGATGTTCTCCGCGGGCAGGTCCTCAACCTCAGAGTCCCATTTTGGCCACATTTCACTAATGTCCTTCTCAACAAAGTTGATCACGCGGGTCTGCAGTAAATAGAAGAATCGAGTTAGATATTTGAAAAAAAATACTAAATAGACGACTTAATTATAAGTCGTCTACTAAGTCGTCCAGCTGGAAGACCTTCCAGACGACTTATAATAAGTCGTCTAATAAGTCGTCCAGATGGAAGACTTTCCAGACGACTTAATTAAGTCGTCCGATAAGTCGTCCAGCTGGGAAGACTTTCCAGACGCCTTATTATAAGTCGTCTAATAAGTCGTCCAGATGGAAGACCTTCCAGACGACTTATAATAAGTCGTCTAATAAGTCGTCCAGATGGAAGACTTTCCAGACGACTTAATTAAGTCGTCCGATAAGTCGTCCAGCTGGGAAGACTTTCCAGACGCCTTATTATAAGTCGTCTAATAAGTCGTCCAGATGGAAGACTTTCCAGACGACTTAATTAAGTCGTCCGATAAGTCGTCCAGCTGGGAAGACTTTCCAGACGACTTATTATAAGTCGTCCGATAAGTCGTCAAGCTGGACGACCTTCCAGACGACTTATAATAAGTCGTCTGCGCAGTCTTTTGGATTGAAGTAAATACCTGACTCAAGATAGCAGCTTTCATTGATCTGCGGCCTCTGCTGCCCTCGTAAGCCAGTATCGGTGGAGACGGACTGTCTGCTCTGGGACCACCAATACTAGCACCCAATTCCGGCATAGCTGTGTACGTCCAGACTTGAAGAACTTGTATAAACCCATCCACGGTGTAACAGCCAGCAATTTCTTTGTTCCACAAAGAGTCCATCAGCACCTTAAACGCGACTCTCCCCCATGGATAATTCTCAAACCGTTCTAAATCCATCACTAGCCTTGCCAGAGTAGATCGTGTAGCGGTTGAAAACTTTCTCCCTTCAATGAATCCAGTGAAGATGGAGAGGTACGCGAGCCGCTTGCGATCTTCCCTGGACCAATCCCCGCATCTCTTCAGTGCTGCTATTATCTGATCAGTAGTTGGCCCAGCTTCCAGATGAACTCCCAGCATCCCCCAGAAAGAAACCATCTCTGGGGTAACGTCACATTTTGGTGTCTCAAGGTCCTCGATGTACTCGCAGTTTAGACCAGTGAGGTTTTCAAACTCTAACAGTGAAAACCTCAAAGGTTCTGGACCAACGAGAGACCACATCTCATACTTCTTCTTAATGTCCAGCTTGAAACTGAGCATGTAGTGAACCAGCCTTGAAGCCCAACCAAATCCCTGCTCCTTGAACTTGATGAAAACTCCCAAACTCGACTCCTTGAGCTCTTCAAATTCGTCATCAGTAAGAGCTTTCCTAAGAGCAGTATGCAACTTGCTGTTATCCGTATGATACGAAATGCTATTGTGGGCTTCTGGCTCTTCCCCTGATGTGTATAACCTACGGGGGAGTTCTGGAATATCCATCCTTTTTGTCTGCAAAATAATCAAAGACAACAATATAAGTCCAGACGACTTAGTAGACGACTTATAATTAAGTCGTCTGGAAAGTCTTCCAAATGGACGACTTATATTTAAGTCATCTACTAAGTCGTCCAGTTGGAAGACAAAGCCGGACGACTTAAATTACTTACAAGTCTTCCAGTCGCAGAAGGAGTTGGAGTACTCGTCATTGCGGTTATAGATCTGAAAAAATAAACGTGAAACGGTGAGAATGAGTAAATTGATAGAGACAACGTTTTATGTTCATCTTTTCCTCGAGATTGATGACTTAGCGGCGTTAGGGTTTACAGAGAAACGGCGCTAAGGTTTACAGAGAAGAAGCGGCGGCGCTAGGGTTTAGAAGAAGCGGCGGCGCTAGTGTTTAGAGGAAGCGGCGGTGAGAACGTTGGTGACCACGGTGGCGAGGGCGACGGTTTGTTCGGAAATAGTGGAAGCGGCGGCGCTAGGGTTTAGAGGAATCGGCGGCGCTAGGGTTTAGAGGAATCGGCGGCGCTAGGGTTAGAAGAAGCTGCGGCGACAACGGTGAGAATGAAGTGAGATAGATAGCCGACGTTGAGAACGATGGTTTGTTCGGAAATCGTGGGAATTCGAAATCGCCTTTGAGAGAGAACTGTTAGGGTTTTGAGAGAGAACTGTTAGGGTTTCTGAATTTCGCGAAAAATGAAAAAAAAAAAAAATCACCTTATATATTGGGTAAATAATCCGGTTAGCTTTAAAAGTACATTGGTAAACTTTAAGGTTTGGTCCGGTTTAGACGACTTATTCTGGCTGATAATGTACAACAGACGACTTAATATTTAGTCGTCTGTTTTCAGACGACAAAATATTAAGTCGTCCTAGACCCTAAAATGAACCCCTAAACTAAAATGACTAGATTAACTAACTAACCACGTTATAAAATCAAATTATACTTAAATAGTGTTTACTATACACAGAAATGAACACGCATAAGTAATTTTAAAAATTTTCAAAAACGGTTTTAATGCTTTCCAAAATCTAACCCTAAGAACACATACAATACTACAACATATGTTGATGAAACATAAACTAAAGAATATCATGACTCACTACTTTCACTCATCTATGCTGAAAACAATTGAAATTTGTTATATCTTAATTTATACCTCCTAAGACATATGTTAATTACATAATTCCCATTTTTCACTTATCAAAATATTTTTTACAAAATTTTTAAATAATGTTTAAGACTAACTGTCCAGACGACTTTCAGTTAAGTCGTCTGGACGACTTATTTTCAAGTCGTCTAAACAGACGACTTGCGAGGGGTAGAAACGTAAAAAAAATTCCGTTTTTTTGTTTGGTCACAAGGGGATAGTTGTAATTTCAATAGCCTTTTAGGTTACTTTTGCCTTTGACCCAAGTTGGGGTATTGTTTTGGTTTGACTCCAAGTTTTGAGTCACACTTGGCAATTCTCCCTTTAATTTAACATATGATGTAACAACGAAAAAGCTATTTAGTTTTGTATTGTGTAATGGATTAATGATCTAATTACGTTATTATATGATTTTGAATAATCAATTTGGTAAAATAAATGGTAAGAAACAAGAGTGGGAATAAAAGTAAATACGAAGAGAAAGATGGAGAGAAACATTAAGGGAAATCATGTGAAGGGAGATGGAGAGAGCAGGCAGCTTGGGCAGACGAGCACGTGACTTGATTACACTGAGAGAGTATGGAGGAACAAAGGAATGATCACTTTCATTACGTTTTAATATGTTGGGAAAATACACATCCCATGTGACTTTTTTTCGTCCGACCATTGTTTAATTCGTTATGGTTTCACTCTTTCTGGCCTTTTCTCGCCCCTCGACTTGTTGTTTTCATTTTTGATTTTGTTGATATTCGGTAGAGCTAAACCGAACTGATATAAGATCGTACTTGATAGTATCAAACCAGTCGGTTCCGGAAGAAACGTATTTAGTGCTATAAAGTGGACTAGCCAGAAAGTGACAATAGTCGAAAAGTATTCCAAACTCGGATTAGGCAGCGTGGAAATTCAATATAATATTAAACATTAAATCATCCAAATACTTGAGCAATGATGGCTCAGCTAATTAAGGTGGCAGGGGGTATAACACACTTTTGTTTCTATTACGACGACATGTAATTAAGGTCAAAAGCATCCATCAGTGCTCCAATGTCTTTTTCTTCCTGGACTCTTTTGAAATGTGGAACCATTCAAGCTTGTTCACTTACAGATAAATCAAACATATAATACACATGGCTTGTAACAAAAATTGCGCTATTGTAAAATTTTGTTATAGATTTAAAGCCACGTTACTTACGTCATTTCAATTATCATTCTTATAAATATCATCAAATTACGTTTATTATTTGTCATATAAAAATGTTATGCTTGCCAATATATATGAAATTGATGATAAGACTATACTTTTTTTTGTAACATGATGATAAGACTACATAAGTACATAACTAATGATCAGACTGTAAAGGTTCCAGAAACTCAGAGTATGCACCATTCGAAAGAAACGAAACAGCTATGGTATTAATTGTTGCAACGTTTCATACATTTTCGAAACACTAATTAAATAATTATAATCATCTATCCTCAAAAGTAATTTATCTTGCAAACTTATAAGATGCGGGAACAGAAAAATGGGCAGAGGGCAAAAGAGGAGTTTCGTTTTGATCGACGATGGTTGGTGTTGATGTTAGTAATGTTATTTGACTAAGTTGCAAAGCTAAACTACAAATAAAAATACAAGCTGGGAAAGATAAGAGAAGAGCTTTCACATGGACATAGCTCAAATATGGACAACAGACTCCCACAATTTTATACTTATTTCTCATAACTTTGCATCTATGTTTTCCTTGCTAGGGAACACTTGCACATGTCCATATTTCTTCTTGCATTAAAAAAAATAAAATTGAGAAATTATCTTTTTTTGGATGAATGATGCATGCATCTTCCAATGGAATTGTGTTGTGGACGATTTAATAGAGTTTGGTTCATGTACAAGGAATCGTCCATGTGTTGATTGTGTTGTCCCATTATGATCCCAAATACCAAATCTGTATAGCGTGTGCCCCAATAAGCTTATCTACTTGATGCAAATACGTAAGAGGAACTACACAAATGTTATGTACTTTTTCATCGGAAATCAATAAAATAAAATGAAAAATATAACCATAGTTTGATTATTGGAATATAACCATTTAAAATTATGCAAATACTCGTAGACAGTTATAATTCGATATATTTATATTATTATGAAGTAATTATTTATGTAACCTATGCAATTTCTTAATATGCAGACATCTATAAATCTATGGCAGGCGACACATTCAATTACTTTGTCTTAGTGATTAGTTCAATCATATGGAGACTGGATGGCATGTTCGATTGTATGTGTTCATAATTTATGTTCTCAAGATTATTATTACCGTCAGATCACATGTATTTATGCAACAATTCAATTCTTTGTTGTACACATTTGTATTATTTATACTTTTTCTTTTGTCAATGTATATCAAGCAAAAATTACAAAGTTTGGTTGATGATCACCTAAGTGTTATGTTATTAATATTATTTTTTTGGCTACTGAGAATATTGAATTGGTTGAAAGTATAACGAGTGTGGTTATGAATATTGAATTGGTTGAAAGTATAACGAGTGTAGTTATGCAAATTGTGAATTGTCCAAAGCCTTGTTTGGACTTGTGTTATTATCATCTGTAAACATTAGATCAAGAATCAATCATAAGCGTTTTCACATGGAAGTTGCTCTTCCATCATAGCTGAATTTTGGATCTATATATGAAAACATATACATATTTTAAAATTTAACTAAACAAAAATTAATTAATTTAACAAATATATGTGAATTAATATTTTTTATATCTATTGATCGACATTTCGTAAATTTCTTTACAAACAGATACATGTACATCGGCTAAATTCATAGTATTACATCTTAAATATGGTTTGGTTGACGTTTAGATATTAGAAATGCTGGCACTCAACTTAAAGTATGATTTATATGTATTAATTTTTCAAGTTTTTCGTTCAGTTCTTGTATTTTCTTATAATATTCTGTCAACCTGGCCCATCAATAAAACATCTAAGGTATTAATCATTGAATCATTAATTGATAATCATTACTAATCAATAATCATAATTAATAACACGATTGGATTCAAGAAAAAGGTATAAAAACTAAAAATAGATATTCGTTTTAAGGTTTTTGAACACCGATTAAAGAATTACAAAATTTAATCAATCTTTCTCATTTGTATAAAAACAACAATAAGTACATATAATTGAACCAATAAAAAATCATACTACAGAATACAAATAGTTGAAAATATAAAACTGTATTTACATTTTACATGAAAAATTGAAAACATCACTTAAACTGAAACAATTTTTTTCTCTTAAAACATCACTTAAATTGATTTGATACGAAGGAAATAATATTAATGAAATGAGAACACAAGTAGGTAGCTCTTTATATATAGCACACAATTGCCAACCTAACCAACTCGAGCTTTCAAAAGGATGAATAATCGAATTGGGTTTGAATATTGATTCCAGATATTGGGGGTGTAAATATCAAACTAAGACTAATATTGAAACTTACTCTTCCTCAGTTTTTATTGTTTTTTGGTCAGATTCTTCACATCTCCCTCTTCATCTATTCAACATTTTTGTAATGACCCTAAATGTAATGACCACAAAAAAATTTAACCCTACACCTTGCCCAAATGTCAAGTTTTCTTCATTAAAAAGAGAGAAAGAGAGAGAGAGAGAGAGAGAGAGAGAGAAGAGGAAGGGAGAAAGCTCACCAGGAGTCCTCGCCGGAGCCACCGCACGCCAGGACGTCGTCAAGCTCGTCATCACCATCAACCGCAGCTCAAGGTAACCGGAAACCGCCATGTTTTGAGTTATGTTTCGGTCGTTTTAGTAAATCGATCATAACTTTCTAACCGTAGTGAATCTCGTGCATCCAAGGCCATCATCGTGTTCCTCTCATCAAGACGAAGCCGTAGACACCAACCGCGTCGCGATCGGAGCCCGGACGAAGCCGTACGCGCTTTCGTGAGTTACACGCGCCGCCGCCTGACCACCGTCCTCCGCCGCAACGCCGCCGCCGGACCACCGTCCTCCGCCGCAGCTCCGCCGTCGCCGCCGGCCAACTTACCGGTAAGCCGCCGCCGTAGCTCTGCTGTCGCCGCGACCGACACCGGTGACTCGCCGGTGACTCGCCAACTCGGCCGAGTCGACCCGGTGAGTCAACTCGGTTGACTCGGTTAACCGGTTGGTTAGCCGGTTTAAATTGATTTCAATTCGGTTAGGTTAAACCGGTCGGTTAAAATCAATTGGAAATTGGTTAGGATAAACCGGATTAATTAATTAATTAATTAAATAATTAATTAAATAATTAATTAAATAATTTATCTTTGACCAGCGGGTTGACTTTTTCGTAAATACCCGTTTTAAACCGTTCGAAAGGCGTTCTGACTCGAAATTTCGATCTGATTTCAGATTTGGAGTCTATTTGAGCAGCTGGAGTTCATATATACCACTTCTCTTCATTGCTAAGGTGAGGGCTACTCCGTTAAATCCCGAGCTAGTTTAGTACTACCATTATGGAAAGTTTAGTTTCGAAACATGGATCCGTCTCTTTGAATCGAGTCTGTTTGAGAGTCTTGGTTGTTCGTTATTGATATTGATTGTTAAACCGGAAATAGGATAATAGAGGATTCAACGGTTGATTGAAATGATTGCTGCTAAAAACTGTTAATTATATATATGTATATATGTTAGTCCATGTGTTGAGATCGCGGGGTGCATAGGTATCTGCACTAGGCCGCGGAATTTGCGGGGTATAGAGACGTTTGTACTAGGCCGTGTGATTGCGGGGGCACATGACGTATGTGCTAGCTACGCCTTGTTTGAGAGATCGCGGGGTACGGAGATATCTGTACTAGGCCGTGTGTTTAGCGGGGTACAGAGACGTATGTACTAGGCCGCTTGTTTGTGGAGATTGCGGGGGTACAGAGTGGACTACTGTACTCACGACGCTGTAGAGTTATATATATATATTTATATCCTTATGAGGAAATGCGGTATGTTATTATCGCAATGGTTGTAGCGTGTCTAGTCCACTAGACATATGTGATTGTTCTGTGTGGTGTAATAGACACCGTGTTTGCTTCATGCTAGAGCTAGGCCTACATAGTTGTAGTACTATGAACTGAGTCAGTGGTTTGCGGTTTAGCATCCCATACCTCACTGGGCGATTCCCCTGTCGCTCACCCCTCCTTCTTTCCCCCTTTCAGGTGAGACCGACGAGCAGGAGTGATTATACCGGACCGGTGCTTTTGGGCTTTTACTACTATTGGGCTTTTGGGCTTCTATCGTTTTATTGCTTTTATCGTTATCGGGCCTCAAGGCCTTTGGGCTTGTATCGTTTATGTTATTTCGTATTTCGGCCTCTCGATTTATGTCGTACTTTATGTTTCAGATTTTATTTTATATTATGGAATTCAAGCGTGGATGTTGACTTTCAAATATTTATATATGGATATTTCAGATATTTATACTTATCGAATTATTTTTACTATTTCGAAAGTGACAGGTGTCACAATTTTATCTATATTTTAAATTTTATTTCACGTTTTTCTTCTACTTCTTGTAACCCTGGTCTATCTTGCGCATGGTTCAGCTAAGTGATGGTAGGTGATAACATCAACCATGAATCTAGACTGTATCCATTTCATTTGAATCTGATACATGTGGCATTATTATTCAAGATAGAGAGGATCCCATATGTTGGGAAGTGTTGAAGATATAATTTTCTGAGATGTTTTGATGTAGTTTCTGACATACTACAGGAGGTTGTCAAGACGTTGAGTTATAAAGTTGCTTACAAGGTGGTTGTCTACTGTGATTGCATGTGTAAGTTGGACTTGAAAAAGGAAAGAGAATATCTTGTTAAAGACAAATGACGTTTCCATTAAATTAAATGGTTTTACTTGAGAGGAAGTGTTACTTGCAAAGGAATATGAAGTTTCCTTACATGATAATAGAAGTTCATTAAAGTGCATTTAACGAACTTTGAGAAAAAGTTTATGGTTATTATATAAGGAGGGAGTGAGGGACGTGCCTTATGAGAAGACTAGCACCCAAAGATTAAAGAGAAAAAGAGTATTCATTGCGAGGTTCCATTGTGTTATTGTCGAGTGTTGACGTTGGTGTTGATGTTGGTGTTGACGGAGTGTTCCTTTGTACTTGGTGTTGTGACGTTGGTGTTGACGTTGCGTGTGGCGGATTTGTCTGTTGTGTTGTGGTGACCAAGCTGTGCGTTGGTGTTGACGTGTTTGTTGGTATCTTTGATGTGCGTTAGGTATTGACGTACTCGGTGAAGTACTTGGTGACGTACTTTCAGAGATTTGGAGGTTGAAGTCTAGACTTAGGGGAAGTGTAGATCAGAATTAGGTTATCCTGATAAAGTCTCAACTCTGGAGGAGTCTAGCTTAAGGTTAGTTTACCTTGAAGAGTTCATGCTATAGAAGAAAGCGGTGATTCAAGAGTTTGATCAGAATTTGATTCGACTCGTTATTCGTTCGATTCGATCCAAAATTTCCGGATATCCGTAAACTTCCGAAGCAAAGCAAATACTAAAAATCAATATCCGTTAAAATCGAAACAAATCACAAATATCAAAATTTTGGGAAGCGGATATCCACTCCGATCCGGAAATATATAAATACATGTACATCTTGATAATACTTGATGTTTTAAATGTATAAGTTTATATAATTATTATTATAACTTATGATTTGACAAATTCTATTCACATTATTACTTATATAAAAGTATTATATAAAAAAAGAGAAAAAATGTATAAAACAATTATAACTTTTTTCTTAAGTTTTGTGTTATTATAACTGTTAACTAAGTTTAAAATTTACAAAGTATGTAGTTTCACTATTTTTTTAGTTTTTATTTTATATATCATACAAAAATATATATTAAAAAAATAAATGTGTATTGAATTTTTAAGATTATTTGTATTAATCAAAGCGGATGAGATATCCGTAAGTATTGATAAATATTCGCAAATATCTATTTATTTTCCGGATATCCGTTTTTCCGGATATACGTATTTTTCCGAAGCAAAGCAAATCGAAAAATTAGATATTCGTAACATACGAAGCAAATCAAAAATATCTTCAAAAACCCGGATATCCGATCCGTGTCCGGCCTACATCCTATCATAAAACCAAAATGGAATTTTTGTTTATGATAACATCTGCTTTGAGTCTTTGACGTACTATATTTCTGGAATTTGAATAATAGTTCCACAAAGGATGAATAGACATGTTAAAAACTTGTTGTATGTTTGAGCAACAGAGTACTATTATGTCTATATTCATAGTTTTCTCTCACTATAGTTCTGAACTTCAAATAGCGATTCTACATGTGACAGGATGAGTAGATATGTTAAGAATTTGTTGGATGTTCGACTGGAGGGTGAGTATGCTGCGGAAACAAACAAACAATATCTATGTCTGCATGTGTAAAGAATAGACCGACCATAACTTGCTTTCTCGTTTTCCAACACCGCATAAAAGTTTACGTGTTACATGTGATATTGATATACGCCTATACCAAACCAAAAAAAAATAATATGAATCTACATAGGAATAGAATGAAAATACTTTTCTTATTTCAACATTATTATACAAAATGGAATTTATTTGATAAACAAATAAACTCACAAACCATATATTTTCTGGTTAAAAAGAACGATATATATATTTTTCATTATGTATCGGGAGAATTGCCAAGTGTGACTCAAAACTTGGAGTCAAACCCAAAACAATACCCTAACTTGGGTCAAATGCAAAAGTAACCTAAAAGGCTATTGAAATTACAACTATCCCCTTGTGACCAAACAAAAAACGGAATTTTTTTTACGTTTCTACCCCTCGCAACTTGAAAATAAGTCGTCCAGACGACTTAACTGAAAGTCGTCTGGACAGTTAGTCTTAAACATAATTTAAAATTTTTGTAAAAAATATTTTGATAAGTGAAAAATGGGAATTATGTAATTAACATATGTCTTAGGAGGTATAAATTAAGATATAACAAATTTCAATTGTTTTCAGCATAGATGAGTGAAAGTAGTGAGTCATGATATTCTTTAGTTTATGTTTCATCAACATATGTTGTAGTATTGTATGTGTTCTTAGGGTTAGATTTTGGAAAGCATTAAAACCGTTTTTGAAAATTTTTAAAATTACTTATGCGTGTTCATTTCTGTGTATAGTAAACACTATTTAAGTATAATTTGATTTTATAACGTGGTTAGTTAGTTAATCTAGTCATTTTAGTTTAGGGGTTCATTTTAGGGTCTAGGACGACTTAATATTTTGTCGTCTGAAAACAGACGACTAAATATTAAGTCGTCTGTTGTACATTATCAGCCAGAATAAGTCGTCTAAACCGGACCAAACCTTAAAGTTTACCAATGTACTTTTAAAGCTAACCGGATTATTTACCCAATATATAAGGTGATTTTTTTTTGTTTCATTTTTCGCGAAATTCAGAAACCCTAACAGTTCTCTCTCAAAACCCTAACAGTTCTCTCTCAAAGGCGATTTCGAATTCCCACGATTTCCGAACAAACCATCGTTCTCAACGTCGGCTATCTATCTCACTTCATTCTCACCGTTGTCGCCGCAGCTTCTTCTAACCCTAGCGCCACCGATTCCTCTAAAACCTAGCGCCGCCGATTCCTCTAAACCCTAGCGCCGCCGCTTCCACTATTTCCGAACAAACCGTCGCCCTCGCCACCGTGGTCACCAACGTTCTCACCGCCGCTTCCTCTAAACACTAGCGCCGCCGCTTCTTCTAAACCCTAGCGCCGCCGCTTTTTCTCTGTAAACCTTAGCGCCGTTTCTCTGTAAACCCTAACGCCGCTAAGTCATCAATCTCGAGGAAAAGATGAACATAAAACGTTGTCTCTATCAATTTACTCATTCTCACCGTTTCACGTTTATTTTTTCAGATCTATAACCGCAATGACGAGCACTCCAACTCCTTCTGCGACTGGAAGACTTGTAAGTAATTTAAGTCGTCCGGCTTTGTCTTCCAACTGGACGACTTAGTAGATGACTTAAATATAAGTCGTCCATTTGGAAGACTTTCCAGACGACTTAATTATAAGTCGTCTACTAAGTCGTCTGGACTTATATTGTTGTCTTTGATTATTTTGCAGACAAAAAGGATGGATATTCCAGAACTCCCCCGTAGGTTATACACATCAGGGGAAGAGCCAGAAGCCCACAATAGCATTTCGTATCATACGGATAACAGCAAGTTGCATACTGCTCTTAGGAAAGCTCTTACTGATGACGAATTTGAAGAGCTCAAGGAGTCGAGTTTGGGAGTTTTCATCAAGTTCAAGGAGCAGGGATTTGGTTGGGCTTCAAGGCTGGTTCACTACATGCTCAGTTTCAAGCTGGACATTAAGAAGAAGTATGAGATGTGGTCTCTCGTTGGTCCAGAACCTTTGAGGTTTTCACTGTTAGAGTTTGAAAACCTCACTGGTCTAAACTGCGAGTACATCGAGGACCTTGAGACACCAAAATGTGACGTTACCCCAGAGATGGTTTCTTTCTGGGGGATGCTGGGAGTTCATCTGGAAGCTGGGCCAACTACTGATCAGATAATAGCAGCACTGAAGAGATGCGGGGATTGGTCCAGGGAAGATCGCAAGCGGCTCGCGTACCTCTCCATCTTCACTGGATTCATTGAAGGGAGAAAGTTTTCAACCGCTACACGATCTACTCTGGCAAGGCTAGTGATGGATTTAGAACGGTTTGAGAATTATCCATGGGGGAGAGTCGCGTTTAAGGTGCTGATGGACTCTTTGTGGAACAAAGAAATTGCTGGCTGTTACACCGTGGATGGGTTTATACAAGTTCTTCAAGTCTGGACGTACACAGCTATGCCGGAATTGGGTGCTAGTATTGGTGGTCCCAGAGCAGACAGTCCGTCTCCACCGATACTGGCTTACGAGGGCAGCAGAGGCCGCAGATCAATGAAAGCTGCTATCTTGAGTCAGGTATTTACTTCAATCCAAAAGACTGCGCAGACGACTTATTATAAGTCGTCTGGAAGGTCGTCCAGCTTGACGACTTATCGGACGACTTATAATAAGTCGTCTGGAAAGTCTTCCCAGCTGGACGACTTATCGGACGACTTAATTAAGTCGTCTGGAAAGTCTTCCATCTGGACGACTTATTAGACGACTTATAATAAGGCGTCTGGAAAGTCTTCCCAGCTGGACGACTTATCGGACGACTTAATTAAGTCGTCTGGAAAGTCTTCCATCTGGACGACTTATTAGACGACTTATTATAAGTCGTCTGGAAGGTCTTCCATCTGGACGACTTATTAGACGACTTATAATAAGGCGTCTGGAAAGTCTTCCCAGCTGGACGACTTATCGGACGACTTAATTAAGTCGTCTGGAAAGTCTTCCATCTGGACGACTTATTAGACGACTTATTATAAGTCGTCTGGAAGGTCTTCCAGCTGGACGACTTAGTAGACGACTTATAATTAAGTCGTCTATTTAGTATTTTTTTTCAAATATCTAACTCGATTCTTCTATTTACTGCAGACCCGCGTGATCAACTTTGTTGAGAAGGACATTAGTGAAATGTGGCCAAAATGGGACTCTGAGGTTGAGGACCTGCCCGCGGAGAACATCATTAAAGTCATGTATGAGCGGAGACCGTGGAAGTGGACCATGGATTGCTGGGAAGTCACTGGTACTAAGGTCAATACAAAACCTAAGGTTGTGACTCCATCGAAGAAGGCCAAAGAGATGGTTGTGTTGGAGGAGGAGGAGGAGGAGGAAGACAATCCAAGACCTCGGAAGAAAGCTCGTAAAGAGGCTCCTGAAGAGGCTAGAGAAGAGGCTAGAGAAGAGGCTAGAGGGGTGACCAGAGAGGAGTTGGAAATTATGTTCAAGGGCGTAGCTGAGGCTATGAAAAAAGGGTTTAATAAGTGCATGAGGGAGTTTAGGAAGTTGTCTGATAGATTGGAAGCTGTGGAGAAGAAGGTTGGTGTCACCAATCAGGCTACCCCTCCACCTCTAACCAATCAGGCTACCCCTCAAGATAAACAGCCTACCCCTCTTGCCAAAGAAACCGGGGGTAGAAACAAACAGGCTACCCCTCATGCCAATGAAACCGTGGTTAGTAACCAGCCTCCTCCTCATCAAACCAAACAGCAGCCTCCTCCTCCTCAAAAGAAACAGCAGCAGCCTCCTCCTCTTCAAAAGAAACAGCCTCCTCCTCAAAAGAAACAGCCTCCTCAAATCAAAGATGTTAGTATCAAATCCAGGGTTAACTAGTTGTCCAGACGACTGTAAAAGTTGTCTGGACGACTAGTTGACCCTGGACGACTTAAACGTAAGTTGTCTGGACGACTAGTTGACCACGGAAGACTTAATTTTAAGTCGTCCAGGGTCAACTAGTCGTCCAGACAACTTTTATTTAAGTCGTCCAGGGTCAACTAGTCGTCCAGACAACTTTTATTTAAGTCGTCCAGGGTTAACTTGTGTGCAACTTTTATTGCAGAGATGGTTGCCGGAGGATACAGCAACCGAGGCGAACTCGGTAAATAAAGCAGATGGTGTCACCTCCAAAGAGATTGTTGCTGTCACTTCCACCGATCACCAACCGAGCCTCGCTTCCACAGATCAACAACCGAGCCTCGCTTCCACCGAGCCAAGCGATCCAGTTTCACAACCGAGCCTGGTTGTATTGGACAAGCGTGCAAAGAGTAAACGAGCGAAGAAACCTGCTCCTACTGTGAGATCTCCTTATATGGCAGAGAAAAAAAAAGATAAAGTGGCAGCCTATAATCCATTTCCGCCAGTAAACAAAGAAAAGTTGAAGGAACTCGCTGATTGGTTGAAAACTGATCCGTAAGTGATTGCTTTACCCATAATAGCTTGATTTAGTCGTCCAAAACTGATTGCTTTTTTGTTTGCAGTCATTATTTAACTAAGATCGAGGACAAACCACGTACATCACCAACAAGGTGGTACCACTTCCTCCGGACAGCCAGAGGATGGCTGGAAGACTGCGTAAGTCTTCTGCACACGATTTAAGTCGTCTACAAAGTCGTCCAAGTAGACTACTTTCCAGACGACTTAAAGATAAATCGTCTGGAAAGTCGTCTACTTGGACGACCACGTAGACGACTTAAATATAAGTCGTCTTCGTCTGGTAACTTCTAACTTGTTATATTTAATATGCAGCATATAGATGCTTGGATTAATGTGCTAAGGCAGAGGTATCAGGAGAACCCACAAGCTTTCAGGAGCGAGCGAATGTGCTTCCTGGATCACAACTTTTCTCAGTCTTGGAGAGAGCAGTATCAGCTCTTCAAAACATCGGAACCTGATCACAAAGGTTTAGGAAGAGTTCTACCTGGTGGGGCGTCGTATTTTTATGACGGATCAATACCTTCATTTTGCCAATCAAACAAGAAGTGGGGGGAGGACATTGATGATATCTATGCGCCAGTGAACTTGGACGACAAGCATTGGGTTGCTATTTGGATATCGATCCCTAAGAGGCACATAGTCGTCTGGGACAGCATACCTTCATCTAGTGTACCAGACGCATGGGATGCGATAATGGAGCCTTTTCTCCAGATGGTCCCTTATCTGCTTGTTGAGTGCGCAGCCACCGACGAAATGCGGGTCAAATACGGGTTGGAGCCATACACATATGAGAGACCGCTGAAAGGTGTACCCACGGCCAACAATGGTGATTGTGGCGTGTACACTGTAAAGTACATTGAATGTCATGCGCTCGGGGGCTCCTTTGACCCTAAAGACTTTGCTAGGTGCAACGCGAAGAAAATGAGGGATAATATGGCGGTGGATATATGGAAGGAGCTTGTTGATCAGCATCTGAAAGAAAATGTGGATGGTGATAAGTTCGTGGGCATGTATGATTAGATTTGTATTTGAACATGATTTTTTAACATGATTTTTGTATTTGAACATGATTTTTTAACATGATTTTTGTATTTGAACATGATTTTTTAACATGATTTTTGTATTTGAACATGATTTTTTAACATGATTTTTGTATTTGAACATGATATAAGTTGTCTGGAAGAAATAAGTCGTCTGGAAGGTTTTCCAACTGGACGACTTACAAATAAGTCGTCTGGAAGGTTTTCCAACTGGACGACTTACAAATAAGTCGTCTAGAAGGTTTGGACGACTTATTATAAGTCGTCTGGAAGGTTTTCCAACTGGACGACTTACAAATAAGTCGTCTAGAAGGTTTGGACGACTTATTATAAGTCGTCTGGAAGGTTTTCCAACTGGACGACTTACAAATAAGTCGTCTAGAAGGTTTGGACGACTTGAAGGGATAGTAGAAGGTAGTCTAAAAATAAAATACACTTGAAGGGATAGTAGAAGGTCGTCTAAAAATAAAATACACTGGACGACTTAGTAGAAGGTCGTCTAAAAATAAAATACACTTGAAGGGATAGTAGAAGGTCGTCTAAAAATAAAATACACTGGACGACTTAGTAGAAGGTCGTCTAAAAATAAAATACACTGGACGACTAAATATTTAGTCGTCTGGACGGGTAATCAAGACGGGACGACTTAAATTTAGGTCGTCTGGACAACTAGTCAACTGGTTGTGTACATTGTGGTTTCGTACGGCCAGTTTCCTTGCAGTTTGAGCATCTCCGTGCCCTGTGTTTCTTCCTGGGTTTGTGTCCTCTCATCCTAGATAGCTCCAACCAAGATTGCCATCTTGATTTCTTCGGTCTCCCCGACCACGCTTTAGTTCTGGAGGAAAGCATTCTCGTTCCTCAATATGTTGTGACACGATAGGATATATATTCTCTGAGTATCCTGCATACAGATAATTCTTTGAGTACAGTGGACATACAAGTGTGGAGATATGCAAACCAGCATGTATTCCAGCAGCTATAGCATGAGAGCAAGGTATTTTCTCCACTCCATAGACACCACAATCACACTTTGCATGTTCCAAATCAACCACACAGTCCATTTTGCCACCTTTGACAAAGAAATGCCATCCATCAATTGGTTCGACCGTCATCATACCCGCTATCTCTTCTCGAACAGCAAGCAAGTATTCAACAGCCCGCTATGTTCAGTTGTGAGACTCAAAGCATCTTGTCTCCTTTTCCAATACCATTTTCCTAACTTCTGCCTTATGAACTCCAGCAGGAACGTAATCGGAAATCCTCTTGCTCGCTTCAGTGCGGAATTAATAGATTCAGCAATGTTGCTTGTTTTTATGTTGAACCTGTTCCCCTTACAATAAACCCTTGACCATAGCCTGACGTCGGCTTTCTCCAAATACGTTGCAAGTTCCGGGTTTGCACTCCGTATCTCAGCCATGTACCGGTCAAAATCGTAAACCGTGTGAGCATAAGCAGCCCCTTTCACCAAGTACATGAGATGTTTCCCTTTAAACTTTTTGACAATGTTATCTTGAAGGTGATAATAACATATTCCTCGGGTTGCCCAAGGAAACACCTTATCACACGCACTTTTAATGGCCTTGTGCCGGTCGGAGACTATCACCAGAGGCTTGTCATGAGATATACAACTAGCCAATTTTGTGAAAAACCATTCCCAAGAAGGTATATCTTCCTCATCCACGATCCCAAAAGCCAATGGGAATATCTGAAAATTGCCATCTTGTGCGGCTGCAACTAACATAGTTCCTCCATACTTTCCACTTAGGTGAGTTCCATCCACCACAATGACCCTTCTCTGATACTTAAAACCTTTGATAGAAGCTCCAAAAGAGAGAAATAGATACTTAAATCTTTTCATAGAATCAAGTTCTATCGCCGTGATAGAATCAGGATTTGCAATGGAGATTTGCTCGAGATATGATGCCAGACGCGAATACCCTTCTTCTGCTGATCCTCTCACCAATCTTTGTGCATATAACAGTGCTCTGTATGAAGTGGTGTAATCAAGCGCCATGCCAAACATGTTCCTCATTGCATCAGTGATATGCTGCGGAGTTATCCCATCAATGATTCCAACACGATCAATGAAAAGACTACCTACATACTTCGGAGTACAGTGTCTCCGCTGAGCGATTCGGTCTCCCGCTGAGCATAAATGTTTTTCCACATACTTTGTTACCCAAAACGTGTTTGTCCCATGTTTGACACTCGCTCTGACCTTCCATCCACAATAGCTAACCGGACATGTTGCCACAACGAGAGTTTTCGTTGATTTGTATAATCTGAAAGAAAACTTACCCCTCACTGCTGCCAACCGCAGCTCTGAAAGCAGTGCACCCTTGCTAACAAAACTCTGGTTGACATAGATGGTACCATTCGATTTTCCTCCTTCAATAGCATTTGTCTTAGCATATGCCTTTTGGATTTCTTCAAAACAAATATTATCATCATCTTCCTCGTCCTCATCTGGAACCTTTCCATAAAGACTGTAATCCCCACCATTCTGATCCGTTTCACCAACAATAGAATTATCAGCATCCTCCTCCCCATTTTCCTCCTCCCCATCTTGATTTTCATCTTCAACAAACTCATTATCACCAACATCTTCATCATCACCACCAACATCTTCTTCCCATTCACCAGCTTCATCATTATCACCAACATCTTTTTCCCATTCACCAGCTTCATCAATATCCCTTTTCTCTGAAACCGTTTCGACCTTGCTGCGGCTTGATACACAAAGACATACTCTATGGGTTTTGAGTATCTCCAGCAAGTTTCGAACTTGTCTATCACTTGTAACATGAATGGGAAGACTGCCTGGAGCCATCATCATTTCTGCTGGTAATGAGTAGCTAATCTCCACACTCACTGTTCTCATGTCCAGGTTATAATCTTCTTGAGCCATTGCAACAAATTCAGCATGTGTTGAATCTTCATTCAATAAAAAAAATCTTGCTCCTTTGAGATCATCAACCACAAAATCCCAACGGAAATCTCTCAACAACCATTCTCCATACACTGCATGTAACTGAAAAATCATCTGCAAATATTCAAAATAAAACACATTAGTAAACATAGAGAAAATGAAGAAGTTCAATAAACATTGCCGCAGACGACTTAGCATTAAGTCGTCCAGAAGACTTAAAGGTAAGTCGTCTAAAGAGGTCACTTTTGCAATTGAAAATTAAAAGGGACGACTTAATTCTAAGTCGTCCGGCTTTGTTTGTTAAAAAAAAAACTTCAGACGACTTATATATAAGTCGTCTACGAGAAACGGGCTAGTTTTGCATTTGACCGAATCGTGTCAGATCTTTGACTATTTCTGGACGACTTATAATTCAGTCGTCTCTGGGAAAGTTAAAATTTCAATATTTTATGAAAACTTGACGACTTACGTGTAAGTCGTCCTAAGGTTAGTTTTGTAATTGAAAAATAAAACTTGAAATTTAACTTTCTCCAGACGACTTAGATGAAAGTCGTCCAGCTAAACGACTTAATTTAAGGTCGTCCGGGATAAGCAAGGTTTGACCAGAAAATTGGGAAAATTCTGGACGACTTTGCTTTCCCCGGACGACTTTAAATTAAGTCTTCTGGAGGGACGACTTTATATTAAGTCGTCTGGTTAAAGTTAAATTATGAAGTTTTATTTTTCAATTACAAAACTAACCTAGGACGACTTACACGTAAGTCGTCAAGTTTTCATAAAATATTAAAATTTTAACTTTCCCAGAGACGACTGAATTATAAGTCGTCCAGAAATAGTCAAAGATCTGACACGATTCGGTCAAATGCAAAACTAGCCCGTTTCTCGTAGACGACGTATATATAAGTCGTCTGGAGTGTTTTTTTTAACAAACAAAGCTGGACGACTTAATTTAAGTCGTCCGTTTGACCAGAAGACTCATCAGTAAGTCTTCTACATACAGATGACTTACTAGTAAGTCTTCTACGCGAACAGATCTTGAAAAAAAATTCAAATTCGTACCTTAAACTAGGTGAGATGACTTCGTTTGCACACAGGGTCTTCTCCAACCACCCAAAACCTCAAACGAAAGCAACCGTAAGTAAAAACGAAAGAAATATGGCTCTGTCAACCATAGCCCATATTTTGAATCAAAAGCTTGAGTTTTTTGGATGAATATAGAGAGAAAGTGAAAGAAATGTTGTTTTTAGTTCATAACAATTGAAACTGAGAGAGTGTAAAGAGATTTACGTGCATTAAAGGGCATTAAAAGCTCCAAACAGTTCGTACAAGGTTGTTGCCACTATTCATTGCAGTGGCAATATTGTAAATACTTGAAGAAGATGAGGTTGAGACAGTAAAGAAGCCATTTTCGAAAAAAAAAAAAAATATTAATGGCATTTTCGTAGATAAAATGCAGGTGTGGGGTTAAAATCTCAAAAAAAAAGGAGTAAAAAAAAAAGGTTAGTTTTCTGTTTGATTCCAAGTTTTGAGTCACTTTTGCAAAAAGCCCTTATGTATCATGAGAATGCATCACTATCGCAGGTTTCTTGATAAGTTTCTCATAAACAAATAATGAAAAATAATTTCGAAAAGATATAAACAAAATACAAGAAACTTTCTCAAACTTTGAACAAAATTTTAGATAACCTTATACAACTTGTGCTTTTCTATTAGTTCAATTTTCTTGAAAAAAGTTTGAAAAAAAAAGTAAATTGTATTATTGTTATACTATTGAAAAAATATTTTAAAACTTATACCATTAAAGATGCTCCAAATGTGTATAATACACTTTGTAAGAAAGTTAGTTCTGTTAGTAATTATTTATTTTATTATATTTCTTTTAAAATAAATAAAAATTCTTAGTCGGTAAATCCGTATAATTCGGAAGAAAAAAAAACATGACGAACTTATTTTATTTTTGAAGATAAAATTCCTTCCAACGTGATTCAAACTTGTGCAATTTTCATCATGTTTTTAGGTTAGCCAAGTGTAATTTTTATAAGACCATAGTTTTAATTAAGGCTCGAGAGTCAAGAGTCAAAGACACATGGGAGGCTCATAATGTTTGTTAAACTTTCATTGAAGTTAATCAAAATCAAATAATCTATTGAAATTAAACATAATAAATGAAAATAATTAACATAATATTAGACCAAAACGACTTTCGGTTTAGATTTGGTATACAAAATCCCAAACCAAAAATACATGATCTGAAGTTCTTAACTTTAGTTGGTAGTTCATTAAATAAATAAAATACACTAATTGTGTAATCAACAAAATACCAAAAAAAAACCCTACCCTGTAATACAAAAACTTATATAAAGGTCATTGTATTCGAGAAATCTCTCCAATCTTCAAACTGGTCTCAGAATTTCTTTATGAAATCATAAGATCTTCCTTTCCCGCTTTGTGATCGTGTTATAAGCTTGTTCTCATAGCCTTCTTCTGCTCTGAAATTCGGTAACTATATGATCATTCTCTTCGTTTTTGCTTTTTGGTCTGTGTGAATTATTATCTTTTGAGCATTGCAGTTTTATCAAATATACTGGATCGTTTTTGTAATTGCTAGATGTGCTGCTTGTTGTATTTTTTCTCGTTGGTATGACAGTTTGAGATCTGCTTCGATTTTTAATTATTTTTTGCATCTGTAATGGAAATTTTGGTGAAGTGTAATATATGTTATCTCTAATCATTTAATTGGTGAATTAAGTTTTTTTTTGGTTTGAGGTTGATATTTAAACTTATAAGCTAATGGTTAATCTGTTTGACTTGGCTACTTCTCATGTATAGTTTCTGGTCCATATGTGGTTCTTAATGATTAAGCTTTTGTTGACTTTGGAAGAGCATTAATAACTGAGTTGTTGATAATGAGTTTATCATATATCTTTTGGGGTTTTTCAAGGATTCAAAATCATTCTTAAATAATATCCATATCGTAGTTCTCTTTGAGATGTTATCAAACTTTCTTATAGATTCGCTGCTAAATACTGTTTTACATTCTTTATGATTGAAGCCCATCTACCAATCTCAAACCATGGTTGGAAGAGCAAATGTAAATAAGGTAACTATCAATGAAGCAATTGCATTCACGCAGGCGGTAAAGAAAACATTTCAGAACCGAGCGTGAAAAGTATGACGAATTCGTTGACATCTTGATGGAATGTACAGCTAACACGTATGGTTTTCAGTTTATACTCAACCCTTTGTCCTAGATCATGTAAACTATATGGTTCTGACATTCTGATTAAGTCGAATTGTAGAATGGGCATATCTAGTGCTGTAACGAGGTTGAAGGAAGTGTTCAAAGATCATCAAGAGTTAAATTTGGGGTTTGGTACATTCTTATCCTCTGACTATAATAAAACCACACTCCAGCGTAAGAAGGAGAAACCTGTTACCATCATAAAAGCATATAGTTTTGCCAAGAAGGTTAAGGTGAAAATATATACAACATTTAGTTATGTGCTAATTAACACTTGCTTTTGTTCCACTTTTATTTTCTTTTACGTGTCTCTCTTAAATTTTTTTTATTTTTATTTGCAAGGCAAGGTTTAAGGGCAATGATGTTCATGTACATAAAGCATTTCTACACAATTTAAACATGTACAAAAGTAGAAGCAAGTCCATCATTGATGTTTACCATCGAGTAAGTCTTCATTGTGTTATACAATTTTGTATTTTTCTTCTCTTTTAAAAGTTTTTCCAATGTTGCAATTATTTACTTAATCTTTATTTTATTGTATTATGTGGTATCTCAGTTTGGCATACTGTTTTGGGATCATCCCGATTTGCTTGTGGAATTGAATTGCTTTCTGCCAGCTTCGTCAAAGGGTCCAGTTCGTGAAGGAGGGATTGCTATGTTATTTCAATCGCTTCAGTTTATATAAATAGGTGGAATACTATGATAGTACTATAGTTTTTTTTTTTTTTTTTGCTGATTAAAAAAATTATATCTTATATTTTGAAACGAAAAATATATATATATATTGGGAGATCCACAAAATCGAAAGATCTAAAAAATGTGTTATACAACAATATCTTATGATACAGTATGATTTATCGCTATCTATAATATACTATTTATGATAATTAAAATATAAATTTAAACCTGTTATATTTTAATTATCATAAGAGTCAATAATACACCTTTCAGTGATTATTCTCGTTAACTTGTCAATATATCAAGAAATTGCTTGAGCATTTATCTGTGATAACCAAAGAGTAGATGAGATGCTTCATTCAAAAGACTTGCAAACTGGAAGATCATACCAAAACAACGCAAACTTGTTCATTCACAACAACAACAGATAGAAAAAAAACACAGCAACAGATAGAATGGAATTGAGTTTTTTTCTTGGGATTTGGCTCTTATTTTCTTCACCAAAAAAAAGAAACAAAGGCAATTTGACGAAGATCTTTTTGTTACACGTGTTGTAAAGCCAAGTCCTTTTCACTCACTCATATACTGTTCTGCAACATTTAACACAAAAAAAAGTTGACTCCTTTTTGTTATGTTCTGTCGGAATAAACCATAAAGAGTTTGACTTTATCATAAAGCAACGTTTGCTTCTTACTTAACTTTCTCTCACTTCGACAAAGTTTCGATCTTTTTGTCGGAGATGACTCTCTCTCCAATCCAACACCTTCCTCAAACCGGCGACCACCGCGTTACCTCCCTCCCTTCGCCGCCACGTTTTCTTAGATACGACCCCGATCACAATCGAAACCGCCGTCACTCTCACATGCGACGCGCCGTCACGCTCCGTCGAAACCTCCTCTGATATACATATAGTAAAAGAAGTATAGAAGACACGTCAGCCGAAGGAAGAGAAGATACCAAGTATATAAGTCACTTGACAATTAATCATTTCATTATTCGAAATTGTAAAAGTTTGTTACAAACTCTCTTCTCTCTTATCTCTCTCTGTGTTACGATATCTCATCTTTGTTGATTTCCATTGCTGGAGGATCATCACTGTGAGTAGGAATTAGTGTTTAGAACATTGGATTCCTGATTTGGATTTATAATACGTTTATCTCTTATCAAATGTATCAGAGCCTTGACGATTCTACGGAGAACGATGGCGGAGACTCGTGCACAGTCACAAATGAAAGAAGCGAAGGTTCGTGAGGTGGAAGGAGTTTTCGGAGCTCGAATCGAAGCTCTGGAAGTCAAGTTGGAGAATCAATCAGAGCTGTTGAGCGCGAAACTTGATCAACACATCAGCGACATGTCAGAGACGATTCGTCTTATCGCGAATCAGAAGGATCAATCATTGACTGGTGATAATCGCAATCCCGAGCGTTTTCCTCCGATGATGTAGCCAGATCCGGGGAGAGGAAGAACATGTATGCATTATCACTATTCTGGAATGACGCGTTTGACGAAACTGGATTTTCCACGATTTAACGGTGAAGTGATGAAGGATTGGTTGTGTAAGGTGGAGTAGTTCTTCTACATGGATAATACGCCTGGTGATTTGAAAGTAGGATTGGCTTCGATGCATTTTGATGGCCTTGCCGCTACTTGGCATCGTGCAGTGTTACAATCAGAGAACCACAGGAATCTGCTACAGGATTGGCCAGATGGAGAGATTTGATGAATTGTTGGATGATCCTTTTTCTGAGTTGAAAATGTTGCAGGAAACAGATGGTATAGTGGAGTATCATGGGAGGTTTGAGTTGATTCGTACTAGAGTCAATCTTCCTGAGCATTATCTTGTTATTGCTTATTTGGCTGGTTTGCGCACTGACACTCAAATGCACATTCGTATGTTATAGTGATTAGTTCAATCATATGGAGACTGGATGGCATGTTCGATTGTATGTGTTCATAATTTATGTTCTCAAGATTATTATTACCGTCAGATCACATGTATTTATGCAACAATTCAATTCTTTGTTGTACACATTTGTATTATTTATACCTTTTCTTTTGTCAATGTATATCAAGCAAAAATTACAAAGTTTGGTTGATGATCACCTAAGTGTTATGTTATTAATATTATTTTTTTGGCTACTGAGAATATTGAATTGGTTGAAAGTATAACGAGTGTGGTTATGAATATTGAATTGGTTGAAAGTATAACGAGTGTGGTTATGCAAATTGTGAATTGTCCAAAGCCTTGTTTGGACTTGTGTTATTATCATCTGTAAACATTAGATCAAGAATCAATCATAAGCGTTTTCACATGGAAGTTGCTCTTCCATCATAGCTGAATTTTGGATCTATATATGAAAACATATACATATTTTAAAATTTAACTAAACAAAAATTAATTAATTTAACAAATATATGTGAATTAATATTTTTTATATCTATTGATCGACATTTCGTAAATTTCTTTACAAACAGATACATGTACATCGGCTAAATTCATAGTATTACATCTTAAATATGGTTTGGTTGACGTTTAGATATTAGAAATGCTGGCACTCAACTTAAAGTATGATTTATATGTATTAATTTTTCAAGTTTTTCGTTCAGTTCTTGTATTTTCTTATAATATTCTGTCAACCTGGCCCATCAATAAAACATCTAAGGTATTAATCATTGAATCATTAATTGATAATCATTACTAATCAATAATCATAATTAATAACACGATTGGATTCAAGAAAAAGGTATAAAAACTAAAAATAGATATTCGTTTTAAGGTTTTTGAACACCCACTACAAGAAAACAGGGGTATTCTAATAGCCGAAATCGTCGGAAATTCGTCGGAATCAGTCTATTCCAACGAATTTCCGACGAACCCGTCCGTCGGTATCGTTTCGTCGGAAAAAAAAATTCGTCGGAATTTCTGACGAAATTCCGACGACTTTCTGACGAATACCGAGAAACGTCATTCTGACGAACTTCCGACGATATTACGATGCGGCTACACGAGACCAGAGTTCATCGGAAAACTACAATTCCGACGAACGTAGTTCCTCGGTTTATTCCGACGAACTTTGGGCATCGGAATTTACCGACGGACATCGGTCGTCGGAATATACCGACGAACCACGTTCGTCGGTATATTCCGACGGAAATGAGTTTGTCGGTAAATTCCGACGGATATATGTCCGTCGGTATATTCCGACGACCGTTGTCCGTCGGTATATACCCTTTTTTTTTACAAATTAATTTTGCATTTTTATATATTTTTTGATATTAATAAATTTAAAAAATTGGAAATTTAAAACTAATAATATTATAAAATTTAAATTCATAAAAACCGAAATAGGAAAAAAACATTCATAAAGTTTAAAATTCATACAAACCGAAATAGAAAAAAAAAACATTCCGAAAGTTTTATAAAGCCGAAATAAACTAAGATGAACTCGAAGACATCAAACGATCTAGCTTCTGCATAATCTCGGTGTTGAACTTCTTCTGGGATGCCAACTCAGCAAGGATAGTGGCATTCTCCGAACGGATAGTGGCATTCTCCGAAAGGATAGTGGTGTTCTGCTCCTCCAATGCCCCAATCCGTTCATCTTTGTCATGTAGCTCCTCGAGAATCATGGGATCGGCATACGGAGCTTGCGAAGAAGATGCCGGATACGAAGAAGCACGACGGGCCAACCCAACTAAACGGCCTCCTTTCCTTTTAGGAACCGCCTACAAAAATATTTAAAGTAAGTAAATATGGACAAGTAAGTAATCGACATTATAAAAAAAATATATTAATAAAAAAAATTACCTTTTCAACCATCTCATTTATTTGCAATAGAGACAGGTTGGTTGAAGCTCCCGTGGAGTCGCCGTCATCAGAGAGAGGCTGAGATTGAGAAACTATCTCAGCTTCCACCAAATCAACTACACCTCTGATCACGGGGTCCTGAATTTGACCCGTCGTCTTGTTAGTGTGAGCCACCTTAATGAGTTGGAGACGATCAACGGGATTACCGTCATTTGCTTCGATCTAAAAAAACCGCCATTATTAGCCAAAAAATATATAAAATATTTATTTAAAAAATATAAAGATAAATAATAATAAAAAACTTACAAGTTCATCCTCCTTAGTAGACATGGAGCAAGCGCCGAGGTTGTGCACATACATACCTTTCCCGCCACGATCGCTCTTCCGGTTCCTGGAGTTCCTAGAAGACGTCTCTGCAGTGTCTTCCCTCTCCCAATGAGCTATCAACTGCTCCCACACCCCCCCCCCCCCCGTTGATGAACCGTGGCTTCTTGTTCTTCTGCCAAACTGTCTTCCACGCGTTTATCTGCTTTGTGTAAGAGTCCATGGCCTTTTCGTTGAATTTCTTACGGACTGTTTCCGTAAGATCGGAGTGCCAGTTGAACTCTTGCTACAAAACAAACACAATTTAATAAGTAAATATATGTAAAAAAATGTAAAAACTTAAAAAAAATGAAGGGTTACTATACCGCAAACTGACGAAACCACAACTCTCGTTCGTCGGAAGGGATCACACTCCACTTTGGATATCCAAAACGGAGCATGGAGTACATCATCTGGTTGATGCTCCGGCTAATGCCATTTTTCGACTTGGTGAACCTTTAAAAAAAAATACAAGTTAGCAAGTTAATTAAAGCAAAAAATATAACGGTACAAATAAAAAAAATACTAACCAAGTGCTATGGCCTCGTCGTGGGTTGAGTTGGAGAAACGGGAGATGCTCTCGACCTGGTTGTTGAACCAATAGATGAACCGGCATGACCCCCGGATCCTGTTGAGCAGCAGCGTGAGGGGCAGCGTGAGGGGCAGAGGGAGCTGGAGCGGGAATATATGCGGGAACCGAGTCATGAGACGATACCGATGCACGGGAACCGCTCACCGAACTACGTCGAAGACGGGCTGCGGGGCGGGCTTCATCCTCGGCCCTAAAAAAAAAAATTAACCCATCAAACATATTTTCATTTATATATTTACAAAAGGTTTTATAAACGTTTTAAAAAAAACTATTAAACCTTTATATATATATATATATATATATATATATGTATACAAAATTATAAAAAATTTATAAATATAGAAAAATGTTGTTAAAAATTTATAAATGAAGAAAAATGTTGTTAAATATTTATATTTTAAAAAAAAAATGTTGTTAAATATTTATTAGTGGAAACTTAAAAAAAAATATAAAAAATTTTAAAATTTTTACTATACATGATTTACATATATATATATATGTATACAAAATTATAAAAAATTTATAAATATAGAAAAATGTTGTTAAAATTTATAAATGAAGAAAAATGGTGTTAAATATTTATATTTTTTTCAAAAAAACGTTTTTAAAAATCAAAAAACGTTTTTAAAAATCAAAAAACGTTTTTAAAAATCAAAAAACGTTTTTAAAAATAAAAAAAAAAACGTTTTTAAAAATCAAAAAATGTTCCAAAAAAAACTAAAACAACAATCCTAACTTATATATCCTAAACTATCCATTCAATCCTAAAATGTTCAATCAAACAACCTAAAATCCGAGATCAACTTCCAAAACCCTAAACAATTGAAAAAAAAAGGTTTGGGATGATTCTTACATGATTTGGGGTTTGGGGAAGAGATAGGAGGGTGAGGAGAGGATTCGCCGGTGAAGAGAGGCCGGAATCGCCGGAGAGTCGCCGAAATCGCCGAAATCGCCGGAGAGTTTTCGGAGAGAGAGAGGCCGCGGAGATAACGAAGAAGAAAGGAGAAGGGTTTTTATTTCCGTGGATTCCGACGGACACGGGTTCGTCGGTATTCCGTCGGTATATTAAAATATACCAAATGCCGATTCGCGAAAATTTTCAAGCGGTTTGGTTCTCCCGGGCTAATTGAAATTCCGACGGAACGTGTCCGTCAGTATTTTCCGACGGACACATTCCGTCGGTATATTCCGACGGAATTCCGACGACTTAGTGTTTAGGGTGTTCTTTTCAAGTTTCTAAATGCAAAATCCAAACCTTTGATAATATATATAGTATTTGCATAAAGATTTAACAATAAAAATGTTTTATAACACGATTTTACACAACAATATTTTTTGTAGTGTAAGCTTATATAAATATGATTGTATAAGTACATAATGTTAAGATGAGATGTTATGAAAACAATGATATGCATACATAAATATTTTAATGAGTTGTTATATTTGAACGGTTGCGATCTAATACTATACTAAACACTTATTATGTGTTATTTTCATAGTTTTGGCATCTAAATTTATAGATTTTTATGATTGAAACTTTATAGAAAAACATGTCGTCGGTATTTCGTCGGAAAATACCGACGACATTCCGACGAACTCGACAAGTTCGTCGGAATGTCGTCGGTATTTTCCGACGAAATACCGACGACTTTCCAATTTTCAATGAAACCCGTTGTCGTCGCTATGTCGTCGGTATATTGCGAGGGATTTCCGACGGACCATTAAAAAAAAAAAAAAAAAAAACTAATCAGAATCTTCTGAATCTTCATCAAACTCCCCAACCTCGGCTTCCGGCTCTGAATGTACGACAGCATCATGTCCAAACACAGTCAAATTCTCAACGAGTTGAACATTTTCCAAATCTTCAACTGCCTGGGCGTTGCTGGTAGACTCTGGTTGCAATGGTTCATCATCATCAGAAGTTCCATCCACTCGTCCTCTTGGGTTGATTTGCGTTACAGTAACCCATGGATCGTCTCTGTACGTCACCCGAGGGTAACTGATGTAGCACACCTATACATATCAATTATACAAAGTATTAGTTCAATATATAACATTAATTAATTATATTGGTAAAAAATTATGAATATATTGACATACCTGATCAGCTTGCGAACCAAGAATGAAGGGATCATAATATTGAAGTTTCCGCCGCGAATGAACTGATGTAACACCAAACGCATCAATCTTCACTCCTCTATCTGGGGTGGTGTCATACCAATCACAATAGAATACTACACAACGCAATCCAACCATTCCAGGAAATTGGATTTCCAATATTTCTTTTATGTTGCCGTAGTAGACATCGTCACCAGAAGAAGATGAAACACCAGCATCATATGTTGTCTTAGAATGACCTTTCCTTGTGAATGCATATCCTCGCGTACAAAATTTAGGATATGATTTGACCACATAGTTTGGTCCCTGCACAAATTCGCGTATCCAATCATCGAACACAAGACCTCTGGCCAAACCATCATTCACCTATAAAAAAAAACATATATGCAAAATTAATTAGTTTATATATATTAAATTTAAACTAATCATTTGCATAGGGTAATAGGATATATGACTCACATAACTACGAAGCCACGCAGCAAATCCGTTATCTCTAAGTTGTCGAAGCTCATCTTCTGTTGCATGCCTGTGAGTCATACGCAACTCCGCCATATATACACTATATACAAAAATATTATCAATATGAAATAAATTTATTGAATATTAATCTAACAATAAATGAATAAATATTTTTACCTCTCATATTGTAGAACATCTTCACAGTTGGTGAGCAAATATGTTTGCAAATGAGCGTTCTCAGTGTCCGTAAGTCTCCGCTTCGTGAATTTTCCACTAAGTCGTCCTATTTCCTTGAACATGCTTGGGACAGTAACATGATATGTTGCTCTCTCCCCTCTATCATCATGCCGAGCAGGTCTTCGGTGTTTTGTTTGCACTTCTGGTGGAAAATAATTTTCAGCAAAGATTGCAGTTTCTTCATTGATCACCTGTGCCACTATAGATCCTTCCACCCTGCTTTGATTTTTGACCATCTTCTTCAGATGATGCATATAACGCTCAAAAATATACATCCATCTGTACTGCACAGGACCACCAAGTTCCAATTCTCTTGCGAGATGAATAGCAAGATGTTCCATTACATCAAAGAATGATGGAGGAAATATCTTCTCAAGGTTGCACATGCTGACTGGTGCGTTTGTCTTCAAATTATTAATACCCTCTTCAGTCAATACTCTGCTGCATAAGTCACGGAAAAAACACTAATCCCTGCAATTGCTTCATGAACATTACGTGGCAATAATGCTGAAAAGGCAAACGGAAGGAGGCGCTGCATAATTACATGACAATCATGACTCTTCAAGCCAGTAAACTTTCCTTCGCTTCTATCAACGCAGTTCCCCAAATTTGATGCATATCCGTCAGGAAATTTCACTTTCTCTGTAATCCAATCAAAGAACTCTTCTTTTCTAGCACCATCTAGCCGATAAATGGGAAAAGGGGCCGTACCGTTCTCATCAACGTGAAGTTCAGAACGATCACAAATATCGACTAAATCCAACCTTGACTTCAAATTATCCTTCGTTTTACCTTGGATGTTAAGGACTGTGTTCATCAGATTATCGAAGAAGTTCTTCTCAATATGCATGACATCTAAATTATGCCGCAATAGATGACTCTCCCAATATGGTAGATCCCAGAAAATACTCTTTTTGTGCCAGTTATGTAGCTCTCCAACCGCATTGACTCGAATGTTTTCATGTCCACCTACATCTGGCGTCCTTTCTGCATCAAAATACCTAAACTGCTTCAACAAATCTTTCCCACTAACTTCCTCAGGTGGACCATCAAACACCTGCTTGTTCTTCGTAAACGAAGTCTTACTCCTGCGGTATGGATGATCAGGTGGTAGAAATCGTCTGTGACAGTCAAACCAACACGTTTTCCTTCCGTTCTTTAGTTGGAAAGCATCTGTGTCATCTTGACAATATGGACATGATAGCTTCCCATGTGTTGTCCATCCAGATAACATACCATATGCTGGAAAGTCACTTATTGTCCACATAAGTACTGCCCGCATCTGAAAGTTTTCTTTGCGCGAAACATCGTATGTCTCAAAACCATGCGCCCATAGTTGTTGCAACTCATATATTAGTGGTTGAAGAAACACATCTAGTGATCTTTTAGGATGATCTGGCCCGGGGACTAGAATTGAGAGAAACAAAAACTCTCGTCGCATGCACAAGCTCGGCCGTAAGTTGTACGGTGTCACAATAACTGGCCATAGAGAATACTGCCTTCCATGCTTTCCAAATGGGCTGAAACCATCAGTAGATAATCCAAGATAAACATTTCTTCTCTCTTCCGCAAATTCTGGATATGTTGACTGGAAATGTTTCCAAGCCTTTGCATCTGAAGGATGTCTAATCTCACCATTTGTGGAATGCTCTGCATGCCATCTCATTGCTTTTGCTGTGCGCTCACACTGATACAACCTCTTCAATCTTTCCGTCAAAGGCAAATACCACATTCTTTTGAATGGGATCGGAACTCTTCCCCTCGTCTCCTGATAACGAGGTTTCCCACAAAATTTGCATACATTCCGTGTCTCATCCGCTCTCCAGTAGATCATGCAGTTGTCAATACATACATCTATCACTTCATACGGTAGTTGAAGACCTGCAACAAGTTTCTGAACCTCGTAGTATGAACCCGGTGCAAGGTTATCCTCAGGTAGAATACCTTTGACAAAATCAGTAATCGCATCCATACATTCTTCAGCCAAATTATAGTCTGTCTTAATACCCATTAATCTAGTTGCAGATGATAAGACTGAATGACCATCTCTACAATTTTGATACAAAGGTTGTTTTCCTGCATCCAACATGTCAAAAAATCTCCTAGACTCGGGGTTTGGTTCTTCCCCTCTATAATGATCATGTACCATCTGCTCAGTACCTACACCATAATCTATATCCGTTCTAGATTCTTCTAACCTAATATCAGGCTGAGGTTCACTAACAGGCTGAGGTTCGCTAGTACTACCATATTCATAACCAGTTTCCCCATGAAGGTACCAAACTTTATAATTACGTGAAAACCTTTCATATACAAATGAGTCCAAACATCAAATTCTTTTATAACCTTATTATTATTGCAAGAAGAGCAGGGACATCTTAACATACCACTTTTTGCATCCGGTTGCTGTTGAACAAGCCTCATGAATTCTCCTATCCCTTGAACGTATTCTTCCGTAAGCAAATTGGTGTTCGGATCCAAATGAGGTTTATCCATCCACGAACGATAATAAACTTCTGAAGACATGATTTTCACGGAATTGTTATGACTAAAGAGAATGAAGAGAGAATGAAGTGTGAATGAGTTGAATGAGGAGGGGTTGTACTTATAGGAAATTGCTTACGGACCTCCGACGAAATTCCGACGGATGTAAAGCAGTCCGTCGGAATTCCGTCGGAGTTGTCCAATCCCAAACGGCTATACAACGGTCATATCTATTTGTCGGCAACGGTCACATGGTTCGTCGGAATTCCGTCGAAAAATACCGACGGAATTCCGACGTCTTTGCTGTTAATCGGAATGTCGTCGGAAATTCGTCGGAATATACCGACGAACTTCCGACGACTACAACGGTTACATTTTTTATCAGAATGTCGTCGAAAAGTCGTCGGAATATTCCGACGACCCATATTTCGTCGGAATTCCGTCGGAAATGGCCGACGGAATTCCGACGACTTAATTTTTTTGGATTTCGTCGGAAAGTTGTCAGTATTCCGTCACAAATGTCCGACGACCTTGGTGTCCGTCGGAACCTCCGTCGGAATTCGGTGTGTTTTCTTGTAGTGACCGATTAAAGAATTACAAAATTTAATCAATCTTTCTCATTTGTATAAAAACAACAATAAGTACATATAATTCAACCAATAAAAAATCATACTGCAGAATACAAATAGTTGAAAACATAAAACTGTATTTACATTTTACATGAAAAATTGAAAACATCACTTAAACTGAAACAATTTTTTTCTCTTAAAACATCACTTAAATTGATACGAAGGAAATAATATTAATGAAATGAGAACACAAGTAGGTAGCTCTTTATATATAGCACACAATTGCCAACCTAACCAACTCGAGCTTTCAAAAGGATGAATAATCGAATTGGGTTTGAATATTGATTCCAGATGTTGGGGGTGTAAATATCAAACTAAGAGTAATATTGAAACTTACTCTTCCTCAGTTTTTATTGTTTTTTGGTCAGATTCTTCACATCTCCCTTTTCATCTATTCAACACTTTATCTATATTTTTAATTTTATTTCACGTTTTTCTTCTACTTCTTGTAACCCTGGTCTATCTTGCGCATGGTTCAGCTAAGTGATGGTAGGTGATAACATCAACCATGAATCTAGACTGTATCCATTTCATTTGAATCTGATACATGTGGCATTATTATTCAAGATAGAGAGGATCCCATATGTTGGGAAGTGTTGAAGATATAATTTTCTGAGATGTTTTGATGTAGTTTCTGACATACTACAGGAGGTTGTCAAGACGTTGAGTTATAAAGTTGCTTACAAGGTGGTTGTTTACTGTGATTGCATGTGTAAGTTGGACTTGAAAAAGGAAAGAGAATATCTTGTTAAAGACAAATGACCTTTCCATTAAATTAAATGGTTTTACTTGAGAGGAAGTGTTACTTGCAAAGGAATATGAAGTTTCCTTACATGATAATAGAAGTTCATTAAAGTGCATTTAACGAACTTTGAGAAAACGTTTATGGTTATTATATAAGGAGGGAGTGAGGGACGTGCCTTATGAGAAGAATAACACCCAAATATTAAAGAGAAAAAGAGTATTCATTGCGAGGTTCCATTGTGTTATTGTCGAGTGTTGACGTTGGTGTTGATGTTGGTGTTGACGGAGTGTTCCTTTGTACTTGGTGTTGTGACATTGGTGTTGACGTTGCGTGTGGCGGATTTGTCTGTTGTGTTGTGGTGACCAAGCTGTGCGTTGGTGTTGACGTGTTTGTTGGTATCTTTGATGTGCGTTAGGTATTGACGTACTCGGTGAAGTACTTGGTGACGTACTTTCAGAGATTTGGAGGTTGAAGTCTAGACTTAGGGGAAGTGTAGATCAGAATTAGGTTATCCTGATAAAGTCTCAACTCTGGAGGAGTCTAGCTTAAGGTTAGTTTACCTTGAAGAGTTCATGCTATAGAAGAAAGCGGTGATTCAAGAGGCTTGTGCTTGTATTACGCGTTTGTGAATTGATTGTAATTTGCTTTTTCATTCTAGTGAATTCGAATTCTGGACAAGGTCCCAGAGAGTAAAAAACGAATCCCGTTAATAAACTTTGTGTGTTTTACTTTCTGTTATATTTATTTCTGATTCAACCGCACTTACAAGTCCCACCATCTAAGAGGGAAGTTGTGGTTTGGGGTCAAGCTGGGGAGATATTACATCAGTTTCTAACTGGACAAACGTTTGGATCTGACACTTTTTGGCGCGACATAGCAATTTTATTCAACGACATAGCACATTTATTCAACGATTTAGACATTGAGTGTATATGTTGTCAAAAAAAAGAGAGAAAGTGAATGTAAAGATATGGCTAGACATTTTATCCTTTAAATTTGATTCGACTCGTTATTCGTTCGATTCGATCCGAAATTTCCGGATATCCGTAAACTTCCGAAGCAAAGCAAATACTAAAAATCAATATCCGTTAAAATCGAAACAAATCACAAATATCAAAATTTTGGGAAGCGGATATCCACTCCGATCCGGAAATATATAAATACATGTACATCTTGATAATACTTGATGTTTTAAATGTATAAGTTTATATAATTATTATTATAACTTATGATTTGACAAATTCTATTCACATTATTACTTATATAAAAGTATTATATAAAAAAAGAGAAAAAATGTATAAAACAATTATAACTTTTTTCTTAAGTTTTGTGTTATTATAACTGTTAACTAAGTTTAAAATTTACAAAGTATGTAGTTTCACTATTTTTTTAGTTTTTATTTTATATATCATACAAAAATATATATTAAAAAAATAAATGTGTATTGAATTTTTAAGATTATTTGTATTAATCAAAGCGGATGAGATATCCGTAAGTATTGGTAAATATTCGCAAATATCTATTTATTTTCCGGATATCCGTTTTTCCGGATATACGTATTTTTCCGAAGCAAAGCAAATCGAAAAATTAGATATTCGTAACATACGAAGCAAATCACAAATATCTTCAAAAACCCGGATATCCGATCCGTGTCCGGCCCACATCCTATCATAAAACCAAAATGGAATTTTTGTTTATGATAACATCTGCTTTGAGTCTTTGACGTACTATATTTCTGGAATTTGAATAATAGTTCCACAAAGGATGAATAGACATGTTAAAAACTTGTTGTATGTTTGAGCAACAGAGTACTATTATGTCTATATTCATAGTTTTCTCTCACTATAGTTCTGAACTTCAAATAGCGATTCTACATGTGACAGGATGAGTAGATATGTTAAGAATTTGTTGGATGTTCGACTGGAGGGTGAGTATGCTGCGGAAACAAACAAAGAATATCTATGTCTGCATGTGTAAAGAATAGACCGACCATAACTTGCTTTCTCGTTTTCCAACACCGCATAAAAGTTTACGTGTTACATGTGATATTGATATACGCCTATACCAAACCAAAAAAAAATAATATGAATCTACATAGGAATAGAATGAAAATACTTTTCTTATTTCAACATTATTATACAAAATGGAATTTATTTGATAAACAAATAAACTCACAAACCATATATTTTCTGGTTAAAAAGAACGATATATATATTTTTTCATTATGTATCATGAGAATGCATCACTATCGCAGGTTTCTTGATAAGTTTCTCATAAACAAATAATGAAAAATAATTTCGAAAAGATATAAACAAAATACAAGAACCTTTCTCAAACTTTGAACAAAATTTTAGATAACCTTATACAACTTGTGCTTTTCTATTAGTTCAATTTTCTTGAAAAAAGTTTGAAAAAAAGTAAATTGTATTATTGTTATACTATTGAAAAAATATTTTAAAACTTATATACCATTAAAGATGCTCCAAATGTGTATAATACACTTTGTAAGAAAGTTAGTTCTGTTAGTAATTATTTATTTTATTATATTTCTTTTAAAATAAATAAAAATTCTTAGTCGGTAAATCCGTATAATTCGGAAGAAAAAAAAACATGACGAACTTATTTTATTTTTGAAGATAAAATTCCTTCCAACGTGATTCAAACTTGTGCAATTTTCATCATGTTTTTAGGTTAGCCAAGTGTAATTTTTATAAGACCATAGTTTTAATTAAGGCTCGAGAGTCAAGAGTCAAAGACACATGGGAGGCTCATAATGTTTGTTAAACTTTCATTGAAGTTAATCAAAATCAAATAATCTATTGAAATTAAACATAATAAATGAAAATAATTAACATAATATTAGACCAAAACGACTTTCGGTTTAGATTTGGTATACAAAATCCCAAACCAAAAATACATGATCTGAAGTTCTTAACTTTAGTTGGTAGTTCATTAAATAAATAAAATACACTAATTGTGTAATCAACAAAATACCAAAAAAAAACCCTACCCTGTAATACAAAAACTTATATAAAGGTCATTGTATTCGAGAAATCTCTCCAATCTTCAAACTGGTCTCAGAATTTCTTTATGAAATCATAAGATCTTCCTTTCCCGCTTTGTGATCGTGTTATAAGCTTGTTCTCATAGCCTTCTTCTGCTCTGAAATTCGGTAACTATATGATCATTCTCTTCGTTTTTGCTTTTTGGTCTGTGTGAATTATTATCTTTTGAGCATTGCAGTTTTATCAAATATACTGGATCGTTTTTGTAATTGCTAGATGTGCTGCTTGTTGTATTTTTTCTCGTTGGTATGACAGTTTGAGATCTGCTTCGATTTTTAATTATTTTTTGCATCTGTAATGGAAATTTTGGTGAAGTGTAATATATGTTATCTCTAATCATTTAATTGGTGAATTAAGTTTTTTTTTGGTTTGAGGTTGATATTTAAACTTATAAGCTAATGGTTAATCTGTTTGACTTGGCTACTTCTCATGTATAGTTTCTGGTCCATATGTGGTTCTTAATGATTAAGCTTTTGTTGACTTTGGAAGAGCATTAATAACTGAGTTGTTGATAATGAGTTTATCATATATCTTTTGGGGTTTTTCAAGGATTCAAAATCATTCTTAAATAATATCCATATCGTAGTTCTCTTTGAGATGTTATCAAACTTTCTTATAGATTCGCTGCTAAATACTGTTTTACATTCTTTATGATTGAAGCCCATCTACCAATCTCAAACCATGGTTGGAAGAGCAAATGTAAATAAGGTAACTATCAATGAAGCAATTGCATTCACGCAGGCGGTAAAGAAAACATTTCAGAACCGAGCGTGAAAAGTATGACGAATTCGTTGACATCTTGATGGAATGTACAGCTAACACGTATGGTTTTCAGTTTATACTCAACCCTTTGTCCTAGATCATGTAAACTATATGGTTCTGACATTCTGATTAAGTCGAATTGTAGAATGGGCATATCTAGTGCTGTAACGAGGTTGAAGGAAGTGTTCAAAGATCATCAAGAGTTAAATTTGGGGTTTGGTACATTCTTATCCTCTGACTATAATAAAACCACACTCCAGCGTAAGAAGGAGAAACCTGTTACCATCATAAAAGCATATAGTTTTGCCAAGAAGGTTAAGGTGAAAATATATACAACATTTAGTTATGTGCTAATTAACACTTGCTTTTGTTCCACTTTTATTTTCTTTTACGTGTCTCTCTTAAATTTTTTTTTATTTTTATTTGCAAGGCAAGGTTTAAGGGCAATGATGTTCATGTACATAAAGCATTTCTACACAATTTAAACATGTACACAAGTAGAAGCAAGTCCATCATTGATGTTTACCATCGAGTAAGTCTTCATTGTGTTATACAATTTTGTATTTTTCTTCTCTTTTAAAAGTTTTTCCAATGTTGCAATTATTTACTTAGTCTTTATTTTATTGTATTATGTGGTATCTCAGTTTGGCATACTGTTTTGGGATCATCCCGATTTGCTTGTGGAATTGAATTGCTTTCTGCCAGCTTCGTCAAAGGGTCCAGTTCGTGAAGGAGGGATTGCTATGTTATTTCAATCGCTTCAGTTTATATAAATAGGTGGAATACTATGATAGTACTATAGTTTTTTTTTCTTTTTTTTGCTGATTAAAAAAATTATATCTTATATTTTGAAACGAAAAATATATATATATATTGGGAGATCCACAAAATCGAAAGATCTAAAAAATGTGTTATACAACAATATCTTATGATACAGTATGATTTATCGCTATCTATAATATACTATTTATGATAATTAAAATATAAATTTAAACCTGTTATATTTTAATTATCATAAGAGTCAATAATACACCTTTCAGTGATTATTCTCGTTAACTTGTCAATATATCAAGAAATTGCTTGAGCATTTATCTGTGATAACCAAAGAGTAGATGAGATGCTTCATTCAAAAGACTTGCAAACGGGAAGATCATACCAAAACAACGCAAACTTGTTCATTCACAACAACAACAGATAGAAAAAAAAAAACACAGCAACAGATAGAATGGAATTGAGTTTTTTTCTTGGGATTTGGCTCTTATTTTCTTCACCAAAAAAAAGAAACAAAGGCAATATGATGAAGATCTTTTTGTTACACGTGTTGTAAAGCCAAGTCCTTTTCACTCACTCATATACTGTTCTGCAACATTTAACACAAAAAAAAGTTGACTCCTTTTTGTTATGTTCTGTCGGAATAAACCATAAAGAGTTTGACTTTATCATAAAGCAACGTTTGCTTCTTACTTAACTTTCTCTCACTTCGACAAAGTTTCGATCTTTTTGTCGGAGATGACTCTCTCTCCAATCCAACACCTTCCTCAAACCGGCGACCACCGCGTTACCTCCCTCCCTCCGCCGCCACGTTTCCTTAGATACGACCCCGATCACAATCGAAACCGCCGTCACTCTCACATGTGACGCGCCGTCACGCTCCGTCGAAACCTCCTCTGATATAGTAAAAGAAGTATAGAAGACACGTCAGCCGAAGGAAGAGAAGATACCAAATATATAAGTCACTTGACAATTAATCATTTCATTATTCGAAATTGTAAAAGTTTGTTACAAACTCTCTTCTCTCTTATCTCTCTCTGTGTTACGATATCTCATCTTTGTTGATTTCCATTGCTGGAGGATCATCACTGTGAGTAGGAATTAGTGTTTAGAACATTGGATTCCTGATTTGGATTTATAATACGAAAGTGACGTTTATCTCTTATCAAATGTATCAGAGCCTTGACGATTCTACGGAGAACGATGGCGGAGACTCGTGCACAGTCACAAATGAAAGAAGCGAAGGTTCGTGAGGTGGAAGGAGTTTTCGGAGCTCGAATCGAAGCTCTGGAAGTCAAGTTGGAGAATCAATCAGAGCTGTTGAGCGCGAAACTCGATCAACACATCAGCGACATGTCAGAGACGATTCGTCTTATCGCGAATCAGAAGGATCAATCATCGACTGGTGATAATCGCAATCCCGAGCGTTTTCCTCCGATGATGTAGCCAGATCCGGGGAGAGGAAGAACAGGTATGCATTATCACTATTCTGGAATGACGCGTTTGACGAAACTGGATTTTCCACGATTTAACGGTGAAGTGATGAAGGATTGGTTGTGTAAGGTGGAGTAGTTCTTCTACATGGATAATACGCCTGGTGATTTGAAAGTAGGATTGGCTTCGATGCATTTTGATGGCCTTGCCGCTACTTGGCATCGTGCAGTGTTACAATCAGAGAACCACAGGAATCTGCTACAGGATTGGCCAGATGGAGAGATTTGATGAATTGTTGGATGATCCTTTTTCTGAGTTGAAAATGTTGCAGGAAACAGATGGTATAGTGGAGTATCATGGGAGGTTTGAGTTGATTCGTACTAGAGTCAATCTTCCTGAGCATTATCTTGTTAGTGCTTATTTGGCTGGTTTGCGCACTGACACTCAAATGCACATTCGTATGTTTCAACCAGAGTCAGTCCGTCAATGCCTCATGTTGGGAAGGTTGTATGAGAAGGCACACCCAAAGAAGCCTTTTCAAACTGGATGGTCTCAAGGGAAGCAAGCGTTTGCGTGGAAAGGGTTACTATCTCACAAGAAAGAAGCTGATACGAAACCTTTTCCGCCAATGGCTCAGGACAAATCAAAGGAGCTTCAACCTCAGAAGTTTCTGACTCAAGAAGAGATGAGTAAAAGACGTGCAGCAGGCTTATGTTACTTTTGTGATGAGAAGTACACGCCTGGTCATTTCCTTAAGCATAAGAAGACGCTGTTGTTTGTGATGGAAGTGGAGGATGAGGATGAATTAACTCCGGAGGAACAAGAGATGATTGAAGAACAAGATGGTGGGGATATGGCTCAAATATTTGTGAATGCAGTTACATGAGTCTCGGGGTATAGAACTATGCGAGTGAAGGGATTTTCAGGGAAGATAACGCTATTTATGTTGATTGATACGAGCTCAACACACAATTTCATAGATGAGAAGGTTGCTGAGAAGTTGGGGTGTGAGTTGTTACCTGCTGGTACTACGAGAGTGGCAGTAGCAGATGGGAGTAAATTGGGGGTTAGTGCGAAGATCAACAACTTACAATGGAGCTTTCAACATAACTCTTTCACAGCCGACTTTATGGTTATTCCTTTGGGAGGGTGTGATATGGTTTTGAGAGTGCAATGGTTGGAGCAGTGGGGTCCTATTACTTGGGACTTTCAACAGTTGACGATGAAGTTTCGGAGGGGTAATAAGTTTGTGTTGCTCCATGGTCTTACTCAAGGTTCTGTACGAGAGTTGAGGGCACAAAAGCTTAATTTGGACAAGGATGATATCGTACAAGTTTCCATGATCATGGTCCAACAGAGTGATACTGAGTTTCAGATCAGCATTCATTCTTTGGATAGTAGTGACGACAACTCTCAGTATCCTCTTATTGTTGAGTTGCTGCACAATTATGCTGATATTTTTGAGGAGCCAACGACATTACCTCCGTTTAGAGCGAACTATAACCACAAGATTCCACTTTTGGAGGGTTCTAATCCGGTTAACCAGCGACCTTATCGTTATGCAGTACATCAGAAGAATGAGATTGATAAGATGGTGAAGGAATTATTGGGAGCGGGCACTATACAGTCCAGTTCTAGTTCTTATGCTTCTCCAGTGGTGTTGATTAAAAAGAAGGATGGGAGTTGACGTTTGTGTGTGGATTATAGAGGCCTCAATGGTATGACGGTTAAAGATCGATTTCCTATTCCGTTAATAGAGGATCTTATGGATGAGCTACCGTGTGCAAAGGTGTTTTCTAAGATCGATCTGCGAGCAGGGTATCATCAGGTGAGGATGGATCCATCTGACATCCACAAGACAGCCTTCAAAACTCACAGCGGTCATTTTGAGTATCTGGTTATGCCGTTTGGTTTGACAAACGCACCAGCGACATTCCAGAGCTTAATGAACACGGTGTTCAGTGAGTTGTTGCGGAAGTGTGTCCTTATATTTTTTGATGATATATTGATCTACAGCTCTTCTTTGGAGGAACATGTCGATCTTTGAGGAGTGTATCTGAGCTGATGAGAAGGAATCACTGTTTGCAAAGAGTAGTAAATGTGCGTTTGCTACAGACATGGTATAGTATTTGGGACATTTTATACAAGAGACGAGTGTAACGCCCCCGAACCGTTCTAGGCATAGGTCAAACCACCGGCCAACAATCAAACAAGAACATGACCGACGGCCGACCGTTTACCAAGGATCGGGAGCGCTACATGACGGGTTAACGGCCGATCCGGCCAAGGTAACGAAAAATGAATTCGTAACTAGGCCAGTCTGCCTGCTAACACGTCCCGTCAGACCAAAGCCTAAGGCTTCTCAACCCGTACCCCAATCTGTCGTTGTGTTAGCTTGGACAAGCTAATATCAGAAACAACAAGGCATTTACACAAAACATCGCTTTATTTATCTTATATAATATCTGGTTTTCAACACACAAAATATTACACAAGTAGTGGCATGCCAAGAAAGCGAAAATACATACTTATAGTCTGAAAGCGTCTTAAGCAAAAAGATGCAAATCTACACCAGCCTAGCCTCCCGCGACCTCTACAAGCTCGCTACTGGTCACCTGAAACAACAACGAGTGAGAAGTGAGTAATCTAGCATTACTCAGCGAGTTACAATCCCCAACTAACAAATACAACCCCTCGCTATCCCACCCCAAACAATCTAAAGCGAGAAGTTCACCTAACAACACAATTCAATAACAATAAACAATATCAGAAATACGAAGCGGTAAATGATAGCAAGATAACTAGCATTATGCTAATTACAAGCTCATCACCAAACTCAAACTCGACTTAAACCAGGGTTCAATAACCCGAAACACGATATATTAATATAACAAACTCGGGCCCTGGTGACGTTATGTTCCTCCTTCACTATCGGCAATATCCTATCTTCCTACCACGAAGGCCAAAAGAAGGAACTTTCAACCGACCGCGGCCCACAGTCCTTCGGGTCACCGCGCGACAGCCCACAGTCCTTCGGGTCACTGCCACATTACACCGTCGTGTAATCACTCAGCCATAGGCCATGACCCCGTCTATCTGAGTCTTCCCGATCCAGCAAATAAGGGGTTTCCTTGAACCCGCCGGGTACGAGGTCTGAAGGAACACCAACTCACCCCAATATGCCTAGCAATGTGGGTTACACAAATGCTGTCGGCTAATATATGATTATTACTAAACCCGGTAAAAATAACACAAGGTTTCTAGTATTAATCGCAAATTAACACAACCAATTATATTCCAGAATACCTAACTATCCACAACTTAGCGATATCATCTAAGCATTCCGCATTCGCTAACTAACCAATCAACCTAACCATTAGCATGCTACTACGGTTCTCAAACAATACAAGCATGCCATCAACTCAATTAACATAACCTCAATTATTCAAACCGTTACTCAGTTAGACCCGGCCTCCTGCCATGATCCAACTTCCAAGTAACGGGACCCTGCATGAAAACAACTCAGCAATCAATCGATTATAACTCACAGTTTTTGGTTGACCGTGGCCTTTACCCCAAACCCGACTTCTGCGATCCGAACCCTTTCCCGACCTTCACAAGTAGACCTTCTTCTTGACTGAACTCCACTTGAACTGGTCTCCACTAGAACTGATCTCTCTTCACTTGAAAAGAACCTTCTCCAAGTGCTGACTTAAAATCGGCAGAGTAACTGTTCTCGAAAACTGCCTAAATCGCTCGAAAACTATCGAAACTCGATCTTTCTTTCTTTGCTTTCTCTTTATGTTTTGAAGTAGGTTTGATGTGTTCTGGATGGTTTGAAATGAGAGGGGGTCGTGGCCTATTTATAGGAATCAGCAACCAATCAGGAACAAGCCGTGTGGCAGCCTGTGTGTCGCTTCGCATGGCTCCGGACGCATGCGCGGCGGCACCTCGTGCTCCACATGTCCTTCAGCATGGCCGTTCCACCTCGTGCTCCACATGGCTGGCTGCATGCCTCAGTCTCATGCAGGATGACACACCCCACGTCCAGATGGCCTGCTGCATGACTGAAGTGCATGCAGGTCGACACCCCATCTCACACATGGCTGGCCGTATGCTTCGGTCGCATGCATCGCAACACCTCGTGCTTCGCCGTTCCACCTCGTGCTCCACATGTCTACTTGCATGTACAGGTTGCATGTACTGCAACACTCCTGCTTCCCTTGACATATACACTGTCAAGAGCCTGCCACCACGTCCTGAACACATACACATCAAGCCACCTCGAGCTTCTCGGTCGATTCGGCCTATTTCGGCCTTTCCGGTGAATTTTCGTCCCGCGATCAATCCCAAATATTTTTTCTACGCCCATTCTGATGGCCTGAGTATTTTTAATAAACCCTACTGGGACTCTGATCTTGAGGAAAAATATTTACCGAGCTTTCGGGTTCTTCGAAAAATTTCATAATACCGAAATTAGGGTTTTTTCGCCCAATTTCCGGTCTTCCTGTTGTGCTTCAGAAAGTGTCATGCTTCAAACGTCCTTTGAGTAAATATACCACATTGTCTAACCATTGTCTAGTGGGATACTTGACTCATGGTTCAGACAAAAAACAATTTGATCGTCCGCGACTAGACCACCCAAAAGATACTCGACCATTCTTTTTTTTTTTTTTTTTTTTAATGGGTTTCTACATTCTCCCCCCCCCCTCCCTTAACAGAATTCATCCTCGAATTCTAAGGTTCTGAAGGGCCTCCTTCTTCCATCACAGCATCCTCTCGGAAGAACTCAGGGTGATCGGTTTTAAATCGCGCTTCATCTTCCCAAGTAACATGAATCCTGTTTTGTCTTCCCCAGAAAACTTGTACTTGAGCAATCTCACGATTCTTCAGCTTCCGAATACGCCGTTCTCCCAATCTGATTGGTCCTTCCGGATACGTAAGGTTTGTCCTCAACTCCTCTAGTCTCTCGGGTTCAACAGTACTTGGATCCCGTATATGTTTCCGAAGCATGGAAACATGAAATACAGGATGTAGACGCATATCCTCTGGCATATCCAAACGGTAAGCTACCTCACCAACTTTCCCGATGATCTTGTACGGACCAATGAACCTGACCGCAAGTTTCCCGAATTTGCCAAATCTGTCCATCCCTTTCTGTGCAGTAACTTTCAAATAGACCCAATCTCCTATCTCAAAAGTTACCTCTCTTCTTGACTGGTCTGCGTACTTCTTCTGACGGTCCTGAGCCTTATTCATGTTGGCCTGAATCGTCTCTAGTTTAATCATGGTCTCCTGAACGATAGGTGACCCAAACATTCTTCTTTCGTCCACTTCCGCCAGCACATAGGCGTTTTGCATGGCCTTCCGTATAATGCTTCATAAGGTGACATCCCTATGCTCGAATGATGACTTTTGTTATATGAGAACTCGACCAACGGTAAATGCTTCTCTTAAGTTCCTGCCCAATCGAGAATACACATCCGAAGCATGTCCTCGATGGTCCGAATGGTTCTCTCCGTTTGGCCATCTGTTTCTGGATGGAACGCCGTACTTCTGAATAGTTTAGTTCCCAAGGCTTCTTGCAGTGCTTCCCAAAATGATGCCGTGAACCTTGGATCGCGATCTGAGACGATGTCTAAGGGTACACCATGTAACTTCATAATTTGGTCGATGTACAGCTAGGCCAACACTTCAACTTTATCAGTGTCCCGCATAGGCAACAAGTGTGTAACCTTGGTTAACCTATCCACAATCACCCATATCGAGTTGTTCGATCTACCTGGAGCAGTGGGTAATCCAGTGATAAAATCCATGGAAATAGAGTCCCATTTCCATCGAGGTATCGGAAGACTCTGCAATAATCCTCCTGGAACTTGATGTTCGACCTTGACTTGTTGACAAGTTGCACACTGCGCGACCCATTGCGCTACTGATCTCTTCATTCCCGGCCAATGATAGTATCTTCTTATGTCTCGGTACATCTTCGAACTTCCAGGATGGATACTAAGTAAAGAATGGTGTGCAATCCTTAGTATCTCATCTCTCAGCCCTTGTCCTTTAGGAACCGTGATCCTCCCATTAATTAGCAAGGTTCCATCCTCCGCCAAGTAGTATCCAGCATTATTTGGCCCGGCTTGTCCTTTGAGTTCTTCAGCAATCTTCAGTAGCTTCCCATCCTTAATTTGTTCTTCTCGAATTCTCTGAATCAAGCTAGCCTGATTCACTGCTTGAAGTCCCAATGGCTCGCTCGCTCGCCCTTCCAAAACGACCAACTTCACTTGTTTCAACTCTTGGTTCAATAGCTCCACTTCTTTCTCCAAATCTGCGTCCAACTTTCTTCGACTTAAGGCGTCCGCAACAACATTCGCTTTACCAGGATGGTAGCGAATCCTTATATCGTAGTCTGCCACAAACTCCATCCACCTACGCTGGCGCAGGTTGAGATCTGGCTGAGTGAAGAGGTATTTAAGACTTTGATGGTCCGTGTATACCTCTACTTCTTCTCCATACAAGTAAGATCTCCAAATTCGCAAAGCGAACACCACGGCCGCTAACTCCAAGTCATGTGTACTGTAGTTATCCTCATGCTTCCGTAGTTGTCGTGAAGCATATGCAATGACTCGCCCATTTTGCATAAGAACACAACCTAACCCAACTCGTGAAGCATCCGTGTAAACCGTGTAAGGTTTGCCTTGCTCGGGCAAAGCTAACACAAGTGCGGTCGTGAGAGCTTCCTTCAACTTCTTGAATGCCTTCTCGGTTTCTTCCACCCATAAGAAAGGAACTCCTTTACCGGTAAGTTTAGTTAAAGGCTTTGCAATGGAGGAAAATTCCTAAACAAACTTCCGATAATAGCCCGCAAGTCCAAGAAAACTCCTTACTTCTGTCACAGTGGTAGGTCGAGGCCATTCTCGTATGGCTTGGACCTTTTCTGGATCAGCAGCCACGCCCTCTCCTGATACTATGTGACCCAGAAATCCTATCTCTCTCTTCCAAAACGAGCACTTGCTGAACTTGGCAAATAGCTTCTGATTCCGTAACCTCTCCATAACCAGTCTCAGATGCTCTTTGTGCTCCTCCTTACTTCTCGAGTACACCAGGATGTCATCAATGAAAATGATCACGAACTTGTCGAGGTAGTCGTGAAACACTTCATTCATCAAACGCATGAAAGCCGCAGCTGCGTTCGTGAGACCAAAGGGCATAACTACAAACTCGTACTGCCCATACCTCGTCCAAAACGCCGTCTTCATGATGTCTGACTTGGCAATAGGAATTTGGTGATACCCTGATGCCAAATCAATCTTCGAAAACCAACTAGCTCCCTTTAGTTGATCTAACAACTCGTCTATCCTCGGAAGAGGATACTTATCTTTTGTCGTGATGTTGTTGATACCACGATAATCGATACACAACCTCATGCTTCCGTCCTTTTTCTTCACAAATAGCACAGGAGCTCCCCAAGGTGAAGAGCTCGACCGAATGAATCCCTTTTCCAATAGATCTTCCAATTGCTTCTTTAATTCAGCCAACTCCGCAGGTGCCATCTGATATGGTGCCTTAGCTATAGGTTTTGCTTCAGGCTCCAAATTGATCGTAAAGGGATTACTCCGAGGTGGAGGTAATTCCTTTAGTGGTGCAAAGATATCTTCGAACTCTTGGACCATTTCTATGTCTTCGACCTTAACTTTATCATTAGTGGCTCCTCCACTAACCGATAAGGTCACCAAATATACTTCCCCATCTTGAAACAAATCTTGTACTCTCATTGCTGCTACCAAAGACACGGTCATACTAGGACTGATTCCATAGTACACCATCTCTGGTCGTTTACCTCTGCCAAACAACAACCTTCCCTTTCCACAGTCGATCTGAACTCTGTAGCTCGATAACCAATCCATTCCAAGGATTACTTCGTACCCTTCCAAAGGCACGACTAACAAATCTGCCACAAACTCTTTGCCTTGAATGACCAATGGAACATTCTTGATACACTGATCTGCTTGAAGGGTTCGGTCTGCGGGGGTCAAGACGGCCACGTTTATCCTGTCAACCACAAAACAATCCCAAAACCGGGCAGCTACTTCAGGGGTCACAAAACTATGTGTTGCCCCCGAGTCGAACAATACATGTGTTGGTTTACCAGCAACATGTATGGTTCCTGCCACAGTAACCCAATCAACAATATCTCAATCACAAAAACTAATCAAAATTCGCACAACCATCAATCATCAATCCAAAATTTCTAAACGCGCAACCTAGCGATCAAGCAAATCTATACCTAATCAGCATACTAACTAGATTCCAGCAACTAAATTTCCATTCAATAAAAAGAGGAGGTTAAGCACCCACAATACCTATGATGGGACCGCTTGACGGTCCTGCATTGTCTGGGTTTTCTACACCTAAGGCATAAACTCTACCTCCTAGGTTTTGCTTCTTTGGTGCTGGGTCAATAGCTGGACGGCTAGGAGGAGCTCGGATTGCGAGAGGGGTCGCATGGATTGGCTTGTTTGGACATGACGATGCATAGTGGCCCTTCCTTCCACAGAAGAAACAAGTAACATATTCCATCCTCATCGATGGATAACCCTGCTGGTTACTCCGTTGGTTATTCCACTGGTTTATGGGACAAAACCTTGAAATATGTCCCGGCTGATCACATGTGTAACATACCCCAGTGTTACCACGATTGTTGGCTTGGCCTCCAAATCCTCGCCCTTTTCCTTTGTAAGATCTTGGACCCTTGTTGAAATTTGGCCTTTCTCCTTGGCTAAACTTGGTGTGTCCACCAGAATGTTGTATAATCTTCCTTTCCGCCTCTAACACAGTCTCAACATTAATAGCTTTTTCCACCAGATCCAATAAGCTGCTAAAGTTGCTTCCAGCTAAACGACTTCCAAGCTCCGGCTTCAATCCGTACATAAAGTTACAGATCATAGTTGCTTCATCTTCACGCCCATCAAAAACATGTCGCCTCAACCTTGTGAACTCAGATTCGTAACTCCTCACTGGCCTATCTCCTTGAACAAGGTTCATGAATTGGCGCTCCAACCGATGCTTTGCTTCTGGAGGAAAATACTTCCTCTCAAACTCTCCCTTGAACGATCCCCATGATGTGATGGTGTGTCCATGCTGCCTGTCTATACTATCCCACCATCCTGTTGCGTCGCCTTCCAAATAGTACACTGCGATCTTCTTCTGATACTCCTCCGGACACTCCATAGCCTCAAAGTTCTTGTCCATCATAGTAATCCACTTGCCGGCTTCAATAGGATCGGATCCTCCTTTGAACTTGTAGGATCCAATGTTCTTCATGGTAGATAATAGCTTGGAAACTTCAGGGGGTTGAGTACGCCTGCCTTGGTTACCAAGTGCCTCGGTCATCACGTCATGTAAAAGCTTCAGGGTGTTTTCCGCTCCTTGATCTTGTGGTCCTTCAGTGGCACGGTTCTGATCTGGCCTTGGGTGTGATTGAACGGATTGATCATGTTGATGTCTCCGGTCCCAATTACGACTTGGGCCAATACTCTCCAAACTGTCTTCCCTCACTCTAGTCCTGTTACCGTACACAGGAAAAGATCTTGTTCTCTGCAGATCCTATCGTGTCCAAACATCTCACTGATGTCATTTCCATCCTCCTGATCTGATCTGTAACCCAATCCTCCGCATGTCCAATCCATACCCTCTCCCCATATCCGACCTCGTCCATCATCACCTGTCCCGCGATTAGCCATCTGCATACAATCAAAAGGGTAAGTCATATTCCTACTACGGGAAGCGGCTGGTTTCCTAATCATCTTTTTGCGACTCCTTTGCCTCGATAAAATCATTAAAAAGCACTTGTGTCACGCATGGACGAAACCATGCTCTGGTACCACCTCTGTAACGCCCCCGAACCGTTCTAGGCATAGGTCAAACCACCGGCCAACAATCAAACAAGAACATGACCGACGGTCGACCGTTTACCAAGGATCGGGAGCGCTACATGACGGGTTAACGGCCGATCCGGCCAAGGTCACGAAAAGTACAATTCGTAACTAGGCCAGTCTGCCTGCTAACACGTCCCGTCAGACCAAAGCCTAAGGCTTCTCAACCCGTACCCCAATCTGACGTTGTGTTAGCTTGGACAAGCTAATATCAGAAACAACAAGGCATTTACACAAAACATCGCTTTATTTATCTTATATAATATCTGGTTTTCAACACACAAAATATTACACATGTAGTAGCATACCAAGAAAGCGAAAATACATACTTATAGTCTGAAAGCGTCTTAAGCAAAAAGATGCAAATCTACACCAGCCAGCCTAGCCTCCCGCGACCTCTACAAGCTCGCTACTGGTCACCTGAAACAACAACGAGTGAGAAGTGAGTAATCTAGCATTACTCAGCGAGTTACAATCCACAACTAACAAATACAACCCCTCGCTATCCCACCCCAAACAATCTAAAGCGAGAAGTTCACCTAACAACACAATTCAATAACAATAAGCAATATCAGAAATACGCAGCGGTAAACGATAGCAAGATAACTAGCATTATGCTAATTACAAGCTCATCACCAAACTCAAACTTGACTTAAACCAGGGTTCAATAACCCGAAACACGATATAATATAACAAACTCGGGCCCTGGTGACGTTATGTTCCTCCCTCACTATCAGCAATATCCTATCTTCCTACCATGAAGGCCAAAAGAAGGAACTTTCAACCGACCGCGGTCCACAGTCCTTCGGGTCACCGAGCGACAGCCCACAGTCCTTCGGGTCACCGAGCGACAGCCCACAGTCCTTCGGGTCACTGCCACATTACACCGTCGTGTAATCACTCAGCCATAGGCCATGACCCCGTCTATCTGAGTCTTCCCGATCCAGCGAATAAGGGGTTTCCTTGAACCCGCCGGGTACGAGGCCTGAAGGAACACTAACTCACCCCAATATGCCTAGCAATGTGGGTTACACAAATGCTGTCGGCTAATATATGATTATTACTAAACCCGGTAAAAATAACACAAGGTTCCTAGTATTAATCGCAAATTAACACAACCAATCATATTCCAGAATACCTAACTATCCACAACTTAGCGATATCATCTAAGCATTTCGCATTCGCTAACTAACCAATCAACCTAACCATTAGCATGCTACTACGGTTCTCAAACAATAACAAGCATGCCATCAACTCAATCAACATAACCTCAATTATTCAAACCGTTACTCAGTTAGACCCGGCCTCCTGCCATGATCCAACTTCCAAGTAACGGGACCCTGCATGAAAACAACTCAGCAATCAATCGATTATAACTCACAGTTTTTGGTTGACCGTGGCCTTGACCTCAAACCCGACTTCTGCGATCCGAACCCTTTCCCGACCTTCACAAGTAGACCCTCTTCTTGACTGAACTCCACTTGAACTGGTCTCCACTAGAACTGATCTCTCTTCACTTGAAAAGAACCTTCTCCAAGTGCTGACTTAAAATCGGCAGAGTAACTGTTCTCGAAAACTGCCTAAATCGCTCGAAAACTATCAAAACTCGATCTTTCTTTCTTTGCTTTCTCTTTATGTTTTGAAGTAGGTTTGATGTGTTCTGGATGGTTTGAAATGAGAGGGGGTCGTGGCCTATTTATAGGAATCAGCAACCAATCAGGAACAAGCCGTGTGGCAGCCCGTGTGTCACTTCGCATGGCTCCGGACGCATGCGCGGCGGCACCTCGTGCTCCACATGTCCTTCAGCATGGCCTGCTCACATGCAAGCTGACACCACGACCTCTACCTGTCTGAATGCATGGCCTTCTCCCATGCAAGCTGACACCACGTCCTCCACATGTCTGGCCGCATGGCCCGGTCGCATGGCCCGGTCGCATGCATCGCGACACCTCGTGCTTGGCCGTTCCACCTCGTGCTCCACAAGGCTGGCTGCATGCCTCAGTCTCATGCAGGATGACACACCCCACGTCCAGATGACCTGCTGCATGACTGAAGTGCATGCAGGTCGACACCCCATCTCACACATGGCTGGCCGCATGCTTCGGTTGCATGCATCGCAACACCTCGTGCTTGGCCGTTCCACCTCGTGCTCCACATGTCTACTTGCATGTACAGGTTGCATGTACTGCAACACCTCCTGCTTCCCTTGACACATACACTGTTAAGAGCCTGCCACCACGTCCTGAACACATACACATCAAGCCACCTCGAGCTTCTCGGTCGATTCGGCCTATTTCGGCCTTTCCGGTGAATTTTCGTCCCGCGATCAATCCCAAATATTTTTTCTACGCCCATTCTGATGGCCTGAGTATTTTTAATAAACCCTACTGGGACTCTGATCGTGAGGAAAAATATTTACCGAGCTTTCGGGTTCTTCGAAAAATTTCATAATACCGAAATTAGGGTTTTTCGCCTAATTTCCAGTCTTCCTGTTGTGCTTCCAAAAGTGTCATGCTTCAAACGTACTTTGATTAAATATACCACATTGTCTAACCATTTTCTAGTGGGATACTTGACTCATGGTTCAGACAAAAAACAATTTGATCGTCCGCGACTAGACCACCCAAAAGATACTCGACCATTCTCTTTTTTTTTTAATGGGTTTCTACAACGAGGGTTTCAACGGATCCTCAGAAGATTAAAGCCATTTTGGAATGGCCGACTCCATCAACATTGAAGGCGGTGAGAGGATTTTTGGGTTTAGTAGGGTACTATAGAAGATTTGTGAAGAGCTTTGGTACGATAGCTCGCTCTATAACAGTTTTAGCGAAGAAAAATTCTTTTGAGTGGTCTGGAGAAGCGGAGACAGCTTTTGGTACTTTGAAGAAAGCTTTGTGTGAAGCGCCAATGTTGGCTTTACCACGATTCGAGAAACCTTTTGTCGTGGAAACTGATGCTTGTGGTCAGGGAATAGGGGCTGTGTTGATGCAAGAGGGTTATCCTGTAGCGTAAATTAGTCATCATTTGAAGGGCAAGCAGCTCCACCTTTTTATCTATGAGAAGGAGCTACTTGCAGTGGTGTTTGCAGTGCAAAAATGGCGCCATTACCTATTGCCTAATCACTTTGTTATCAAGACTGATCAGAAGAGTCTAAAGTATTTGTTAGAACAGCGTTTGAACACACCCATTCAACAACAATGGTTACCGAAGCTGTTGGAGTTTGATTATGAGAGTCGGTATCGTCAAAGCAAGGAGAATGTCGTGGCAAATGCTTTATCACGAGTTGAAGGAGCGGAGGTATTACATATGGCATTGTCTGTTCTAGAGTGTGACTTGATGCAGCAGATAAAGCAGGCCTATGAAACAGATGAAGCAGTAAAGGAGTTAATTGAAGAGTTGAAGTCTAAACCATTTTTGAAGAAACACTTTTCTTGGTCACATAATATCTTAAAGAGGAAAAGCAAGATTGTGGTACCAATGGATACGGTGATCAGGAACAAGATTCTTCAGTTGTTGCATTGTTCAGGTGTGGGAGGTCATTCTGGTAGAGATGTTACTCATCAAAGAGTTAAAAACATTTTTTACTGGAAGGGTATGATTAAGGATATACAGCAGTACATACGGAGTTGCAGCGTTTGTCAGCAATGCAAGTATGACACTTCTGCCTATCCTGGTTTATTGAATCCATTGCCTATTCCAGATTCAATATGGTCAGATATTTCTATGGATTTTATCGATGGACTTCCTCTGTCTTTCGGTAAATCAATGATTTTTGTGGTAGTTGATAGGTTGAGTAAAGCTGCTCATTTCATGGATCTTTCTCATCCCTATTCTGCTTCCTCGGTGGCTCAGGCTTTTCTGGACAACGTCTTTAAGCTTCACGGGTTTCCTCAGTCCATTACCAGTGATCGTGATGCAGTTTTCTTAAGCGACTTTTGGAGGGAGTTGTTCAGTCTACCGGGAGTGGCTTTGAATATGTCTAGTGCTTACCACCCGCAGAGCGATAGGCAGACAGAGGTGGTGAACAGGTGTCTGGAGACATATTTGCGGTGTATGAGTAGTGACATGCCTAAGATGTGGAGTAAGTGGCTACCTCTTGCAGAATATTGGTATAATACCAATTTTCACACAGCTATTCAGACTACCCCTTTTGAAGCTGTCTATGGTCGTCCACCACCACAGCACTTGCCTTACTTACAGGAAGAATCGAAGGTGGCAGTGGTTGATCAGGGGTTGTGTTACAGAAAAGACATGTTGCTGATGTTTAAGTTTCATTTATCACGAGCTCAGCATCGGATCAAGCAGTTTGCCGATCAACACAGAACTGACCGTAGCTTTGAATTGGGAGATTACGTTTATGTAAAGCTACAACCATATCGTCAACGTTCTGTGGTGGTCGCTCTAATCAGAAGTTGGCTCCTAAGTACTTTGGTCCCTATAAGGTTGTGGACAGATGTGGGAGTGTCGCATATAAGTTGGAGCTACCTGGTGGGTCTCAAATCCACCCTGTTTTTCATGTCTCTCAGTTGAAAGAGGCTATGAGAAATGTGGAGACTACTACGGTTTTGCCTTCTGTTATTTCTGATGTGTTGATCAAGGAACCGGAACGCATTTTTGAGAGGAAGATGGTCAAGAGGCAAGGGCGAGCTGCGACAAAGGTCTTGATCAAATGGCTTAACCAACCGGAGGATAGGCAACATGGGAGTTCTTGTTTGATGTGGAGAAGAGGTTCCCTGCTTTTAAACCTTGAGGTCAAGGTTTTGGGGAATGGGAAGATTTGATATAGTAAAAGAAGTATAGAAGCCACGTCAGAAGAAGGAAGAAAAGATATCAAATATATAGGTCACTTGACAATTAATCTTTTCATTATTCAAAATTGTAAAAGTTTGTTACAAACTATCTTCTCTCTTATCTCTCTCTGTGTTACGATATCTCATCTTTGTTTATTTCCATTGCTGGAGGATCATCACTGTGAGTAGGAATTGGTGTTTAGAACATTGGATTCCTGATTTGGATTTATAATACGAAAGTGACGTTTATCTCTTATCATCCTCCTCCGGAGATCCTCTCGTTTTTCCGACGACATGACTCGGATGCGGCGTATGGAGATCGCCGCCGCCGATTCACTCTACAAGGCGAAGCTGATCCGGGGATTTGATGATGTAGATGGAATGGGAACGGCTACATGGAGGTCGGGTAAGTCTCCAGCCTATTTCAAACGTGGAGACTATGTTCTTGTCTTGAAGGTGAGAGACTGAATTGTTTAATGTCATGATCTTGAGTGTTAGCAATGTTGTTGCTTCCATTGAAGTTTGATGTGGTTGCCTTGAGCATCGTAGACTAATTGAGTGAGAAAGCACGGACCTTTATGTGATATTTGTATTTGTTTATGCGTTTGGATTATGAGAACTACCAATGACATTGTCTCCAAAGTCTGTATATTTATTGTTTAGTGTGGTTTTAGTTTTAACCAATAGTATTGTATCCTTTGGTGGGAGTGTGTGACCTTAAAGCTAAATAGTGAGCAATCTTATGGTTTTGTGTAGGTGGATGCAAGTTCTCCAAGGAGTTATCCAAAGTCATTGCATATGTCTATGAGTCTTGCTCCATCTGCATCCGATCCTACAAGCACTAGAAAGTCGTTGATTATGGAGCGAATGGGAGATAAATACATTGTGAAACGTGCTTTTAAAACATTTCAAAAGAGTTATGACTTCACAAAGTTGTGTCAACGAGCAGCTAAAGCAGGTATATTAGTATTCAATAGGGCTGGACATTTTATTTGTTAAATTTGATTCGATTCGTTATTCGTCTCGATTCGATCCGAAATTTTCGGATATCCCTAAACTTTCGAAGCAAAGCAAATACTAAAAATCAATATCCGTTAAAATCGAAACAAATCACAAATATCAAAATTTTGGGAAGCGGCTATCCGCTCCGATCCGGAAATATATAAATATATATACATCTTGAATATACTTAATGTTTTAAATGTATAAGTTTATATAATTATTATTATAACATATGATTTGACAAATTCTATTCGCATTATTGCTTATATAAAAGTATTGCATAAAAAAGAAGAGAAAAAATTTATAAAAAAATTATAAAATTTTTCTTAATTTTTGTGTTATTATAATTGTTAACTAAGTTTAAAATTTACAAAAATATGTAGTTTCACTATTTCTTTTAGTTTTTATTTTGTATATCATGCAAAAAATATATTAAAAAATAATTTTGTATTAATTTTTTAAGATTATTTGTATTAATCAAAGCGGATGAGATATCTGTAAGTATTCGTAAATATCCGCAAATATCTATTTATTTTTCGGATATCCGTTTTTCCAGATATCCATATTTTTCCGAAGCAAAGCAAATCGAAAAATTAGATATCCGTAACATACGAAGCAAATCACAAATACCTTCAAAAACCCGGATATCCGATCCGTGTCCAGCCCTAGTATTCAATTTGTGTTTTGGTTTTCACCGATCGTGAAAGATTATATTCACTGATCAGCTACTCGTAAACCAGAATCCTGGGAAGGCAACTAGTATTCTGTCACGTCAGAAGGAAAATGGCAGGTACATATATGTTCATGTAACTTGCAGTTGCTTGCTTGTTTGTACTGAAACTCATCATCATCTCATGTTCGAGTCTTGAAGTTCTGTTCTTGTCCTAAACATCAGACCTACAAAATCAAGTCACCTGGAGAAGAGAAGAAGTGGTTCTAGTACTATTCGTTCTTCATCTTATGGACTCAAAAGAAACAACACCGCTGAGAACAAACAAACAAAAGGAGGTAATATCTCTCTCTCTCTCTCTCTCTCATGACCAAACCAAACCAAACCAAACATGTAGGTAATGTGTGTGAACTCTTGCTTATGTTTTTTTCACGTTGCTCAGCTTTTCAAATCTAGTGCAACATCTGTAGAGAAGACACGCTTGCTGAAAAACTCGAAGGTTTACAAAGCCTTTTACTTTTTAAACCTAAGAAGATATATTCTGGTCTTAGTTATTTTCCGGTTTTAGCAGGCCCGGAGGGACTCTCTTAATCCGAAAGCAAAACCCATGCAAAGTTCTCTTCCAGTACGTACTTTTCCAAAAGGCTCTTCAGAAAAGGTGTTATGATTAGTTTCATCCGTCCCGCTTTTGTTGTAATCTTTGTCCACCAATGTTGTTACATTAGTCTTGAGTTGAAGAGCCAATGATCTTTTTGTTTATATAGAGAAGTCACTAGTTACCTCAGTGTTTAACATCCCTCAGGGGATGATTAATAGTTATAATTTACATTCCTGTGTATGTGTATGTGTATAAACTACGAGGACTTGTTGCAAGTCCTGCAGTTTCTTTCACAGATGAGACAAGAGTTACCATCTTGGGTTTGAACATCTTATATGTCTTGAAAGACATAACGATTCCATAAAGGTGAACGAAGCAAGAGAACTAGGTGGTTGGTTTATATGGTCAATACCAAAACGATTCTATTATATACAGACCTGACCAATGGCTTAAAAGTGTGTTATTAAAGTCGATCGGTGAATATAATGAAATTTTGAGAAAAGAAAGGTTACAAAGGGCATGCTGAAAAATTAAAATAGATATGATAGGTAATACAAGGATCTAGTTTCTTAAACTTGCAAACAAATGAATAATAATCACAGAAATATAAACTAAGCACGTGTGTGTGCCTTAGGATTAGGAACGAATATTGTTGGAAGAGCTTGGAGGCTGAGCTGTACTTGAACTGTCACATCGGTAGCGGGAGGTGCATGGTACTTGTGATCTTTTAAGGGCTGTAAACAATTATGATAAGAAAACATATGATTGCCTACGGTCATAATCCAATATAATTCAGTATAAACCCACTATTTTCGATCAATTTGCTAATATTTATAAATATATTAAAGTCATAATCATTTTGTCTATATTTTTAGTATAATAAGAACATTTAGTGGTATCGGTACCTCCGTAACTTATGCGTGACTGCAACTGATCAGGACGAGTTTTGGACGGTTTATGTTGAATGTTTTTCTGTCCGGAGTGCCGTGACGTGCTCCCCGGCGTTGCAATTTTAGAATTGGCGTGCCCACTTCCTTCCAAGTTCCTCCTCATGGTCATCGTCTCTTTTGTTCCACCTACATTACACATGACATATAGAGCGCCAAGTCAATGGCACGTTGGATGATAATTTGTCTCTAAGCTATATATGAAGTTATGAATTAACTAATAGAGTAAACAGAAAATGATTCAAAACTAGTCTATTATCTTATAGAGGTATAGACTCACTTAATTTACGGTGTTCCATATGAGCATCAACAAAAAGTGAAGGCATGATAAAAAGAAGGAAGAAAATGATGGACGAGAGTACAGAAGCCGCCATCTTAATACCGGTGAGTGATGATCACTTTGGTTACATTTCAAGCATTTATATAGATTAGAGAAGAGAGGAATGGGGTTGACGCTATGGACGACTTGTGTTCTGTTTGTCTTAGCTTGACAAGTCTTATGGTTGACTCGGTCAAATGGTTTGCATTGTGTTACTCATTGCCTCAGAGCACCTTTAATGGGTAGAACTCCACTTTCGATATGTAGTCTATAAGAATATCAACAACGCGGGTTATTAAAGCTGCCTCTTAAAAGAAAATAATTTAAAATCATACGGGTCCCATCATTATTCTTAGGGTTGCCTCTTCTATCTCTTGCGTAAGAGGCGAGTTTGGGAGAGTTTTGCCACTTTTTGCAGGGTTCACTGACACGTGGTGGCCCACGATTAGTTTGTTTTTAATTTTAATTTTTTTTTAAATCAGACAAAATAATTGTTGATGCCCTAAGAGCATGATTAAGAACCGGTTCTTAGCTTTTTTAGTTAAAAGTTAAGAGACATGTTCTTATATTCCGCTAAGAACCTCATTCTAAAAATCATCCATTAATCATGCTCTAAAATACTATTATTATCTTAGTGTTTTTTTTATTTAAATAATGACAATTTGATTTTAACAAAAGTTGAATACGGTATGTTAAAAGTCCTTTTTAGATATTTCTTTTCACATGTTCTTTTCTTTTTCTTTATTTTTTTTAATATTACTTTTTAAGGAAAATTATTTTTTTAGACCAAAAAATGGTAACTATGTCTCTTTAGATTGATCTCATATATTTTATGTCACATTAGGTTAGTTATTTTTAAAATGGCAATAATGCCTTTAGTTTCCATTATAAATTCGAAATTACAATTAACAAAACAATTGTTGAATATTAAAATATAATAAATAATTAAAATAAAAGAAACCATTTAAAATCCTCAAATCAGAAAAAAAAAACTAAATGTTGAAGGTGCTCGATCTAGTGGGACCGATCGATCCGTTATCATTCGTCGATCTGCCTGGTCGTTCCTGATCAATGGAATATAAAAAATGGCGTGAGAAGAAGGTTTACTACGATTTTTTTATTTTTATTTTTCTGAAAAAAATCGGAAAATAAAAAAAATCTTTTGGGGAGAAATTTTCTTTTTTTCATTTTGGTGCTCTTCTTGTTCGCTAAAGGATCATATATGTTTTGTTATCTAACCATGACGATAAACACAAAGCGTTGTATAAGACAGTACACAAAGCGTTGTTTTGTGATTAGTAATGGGCTAGGCTGTCAAAGCCCAAATACGTTTTTTTCTTCGTCCACAACTTGTTGGCGTTGAAGTTAACCGATGACTTGAGAAGATTGTGGTCCCCCGCACGTTCAAAGACGATGGTTTTTTAATTAATTCGATGAATAATAAAGAAGCAAACTGTCGTGTTACTAGTTAGTTAGTATAGTACTCCCTCTGTTTTTGAAATGCCGGTAGTTTTAACGAAAAAAGTTTGTTTTAGTTTACATATTTTAATACATTTTTTTTATTTATTCTATATTGTGTAACCAATAAAATAATGTTAGGTTTTTTTATAATTGGTTGAATTAATTGATTAAATAATATATATTTTTTAAAAATAACAACTTTCTAAATATTTGTGGTTTTAAACGAAACTATTTACAATTAGAAACGGAATAGTATAAGTAGTAGCACAGTGTTTATTTTTGTCTATGATCTCTATCTTGATCGCCTTAAAGAAGTTATCACTTCCACACTTGTACTACTACTTTTAATAACTGGTCCCACCGACTTTTTTGTCTTCATTTTATGATCTGAGTCTGATCTCCTCCTCTTCTTCTTCTTCTTCTTATTTTTGCTTTTCATCTTTCTCTGTCTTCCACTTGCTAAATCTGCATTTAATACCTGGAAGGTCTTCCTGTTTCTCGTCAAAGTCTACATTGGTGTTTTACTTTTAGACAAAACCGTGTTTCAACTTTTGTGTGTTGTGTGTGTCCACCCGAAGCAGAAATCTAAACTCTGAAAAAGGTGGATCATCATTTGTTTGTTGGTTATCTTCACTTATTTTTTCTGGTAAAATTTGCGGTAGATCCTCATTTGTCTTTCTCTTTAGATTCTCTCTCCTTCAAAAGTGTTCAATCATTGAAGAAGATTTTTTGAGGGTCTTTCCTTTTTAACTTCAATTATTTGAATGCTTTATCCATTTTAAAGTACACTTCCCGACAAGAATCAGAGTTTGCTTACAATTAAAGGGTTTGTCTTGTGTTAAAAACACTTACAAAAGGGAAAGTAGCAATTAGATCCTTCTTTAATTAAGATGGAAATGGCTTATGGTTGATACAAATTTTGTGGATTTTGTTTGTGAATTTTAAGGTGTTCTTCTGCTGAGCATTAATGGGGGAGATGCAAGTTAGTGTTGCCACTATTGACGATAAGGTACTATTGCCTTTGACTGTTCTTTTGTAGAGATCTTCCAAGTTCTTGAAAACATGGTCTTTTTGATGGAGGGGTCTTGATTATGCGTCCATAAGGGGTTTTATGGTTTGATGGAAGATAAACCGGTGGCTTCATCGAACCCGAGCCTGCAAGTGTCTGTTTCATTTGGTAGGTTTGAGAATGATATACTGTTATGGGAGAAGTTCTCTGCTTTCTCTCCAAACAAGTACTTGGAGGAAGTTGGTAACTTTGCTACTCCAGGGTCTGTAGCTCAAAAGAAAGCCTATTTCGAAGCTCATTACAAGAAGATCGCTGAGAAGAAAGCTGAGATCTTTGATCATGAGAAACAAATGGAAAAGAATGCTTCTTTTAGATCGGTCGTTACAAATTAGGGGAGCATGGAAGGCGAAATTGATGAAGAATGTAATGGGCAGTTCACTTGTGAAGAAGATAAGCATGTGACTGATATTGCTAGTGAGGTGAAGGAGGTTAATGAAGAAACTATCATTGTCAAGGAATGTCAAAGCTCGGTTGATCAGATGAAGGAAGAAGTTGACAACAGTCTGGATAGTCCTAAGCTGGAGATAGTAGAAGAGGTTGCCCTCATGGAGGAGAAACCAGAAGAGGTTTTACAAATTGGAGAGAAAGTTCTATCAAATGAAACGCCAATGACGGAGATGGAAATAGAGAAACCCTCAAAGCTAACCAAGAAGGATGTTAATGTGGTGATCAACCGTACAAGAAACTCTCCTATGGTAAGCATTCTTGTGGTTCTTGAGATATGTTGAAACAGAGAGCTTAGTTCATGTGTCTTCATTACTCTACAGCCTGATCAGGTGAGGACAAAACAGACAACTAACAAGATTGCAACAACACTACAAGAAAACATGGGGATTCTGATGGCCGAAATCGTCGGAAATTCGTCGGAATAGACCGATTCCGACGAATTTCCGACGAACCTGTCCGTCGGTATCGTTTCGTCGGAAAAAAAAAATTTCGTCAGAACTTCCGACGACTTTCTGACGAATACCGAGAAACGTCATTCTGACGAACTTCCGACGATATTACGATGCGGACACACGAGACCAGAGTTCATCGGAAAAACTATGTACCGACGGAGAGCGTTCCTCGGACAATTCCGACGTAGCGTGTTCCTCGGTGTATTCCGACGAACTATAGGCGTCGGTATATACCGACGGACAATGGTCGTCGGAAAGTACCGACGGACAATGGTCGTCGGAAAGTACCGACGGACAATGTTCGTCGGAAAGTACCGACGGACAATGTTCGTCGGAAAGTACCGACGGACAATGTTCGTCGGAAAGTACCGACGGACAATGTTCGTCGGAAAGTACCGACGGACAATGCTCGTCGGAATATACCGACGAACATTGTCCTTCGGTATATTCCGACGAAATGTGGTTCGTCGGTACTTTCCGACGGATATATGTCCGTCGGTATATTCCGACGACCATTGTCCGTCGGTATATACCAATTTTGAAAACGAATTAATTTTGCATTTTATATATTTTTTGATATTAATAAATTAAAAAAATCAAAAATTTAAAAATAATAATATTATATAATTTTAATTCATACAAACCGAAATAGAAAAAAAACATTCAGAAAGTTTAAAATTCATACAAACCGAAATAGAAAAAAAAATACCGAAAGTTTTAAAAAGCCGAAATAAACTAAGATGAACTCGAAGACATCAAACGATCTAGCTTCTGCATAATCTCGGTGTTGAACTTCTTCTGGGATGCCAACTCAGCAAGGACAGTGGCATTCTCCGAACGGATAGTGGCATTCTCCGAAAGGATAGTGGTGTTCTGCTCCTTCAATGCCCCAATCCGTTCATCTTTGTCATGTAACTCCTCGAGAATCATGGGATCGGCATACGGAGCTTGCGAAGAAGATGCCGGATACGAAGAAGCACGACGGGCCAACCCAACTAAACGGCCTCCTTTCCTTTTAGGAACCGCCTACAAAAATATTTAAAGTAAGTAAATAGGGACAAGTAAGTAATCGACATTATAAAAAATATATATTAATAAAAAAAATTACCTTTTCAACCATCTCATTTATTTGCAATAGAGAGAGGTTGGTTGAAGCTCCCGTAGAGTCGCCGTCATCAGAGAGAGGCTGAGATTGAGATACTATTTCAGCTTCCACCAAATCAACTACACCTTTGATCACGAAGTCCTGAATTTGACCCGTCGTCTTGTTAGTGTGAGCCACCTTAATGAGTTGGAGACGATCAACGGGATTACCGTCATTTGCTTCGATCTAAAAAAAACTGCCATTATTAGCCAAGGAATATATAAAATATTTATTTAAAAAATATAAAGATAAATAATAATAAAAAACTTACAAGTTCATCCTCCTTAGTAGACATAGAGCAAGCGTCGAGGTTGTGCACATACATACCTTTCCCGCCACGATCGCTCTTCCGGTTCCTGGAGTTCCTAGAAGACGTCTCTGCAGTTTCTTCCTTCTCCCAATGAGCTATCAACTGCTCACACACCGTCCCGTTGATGAACCGTGGCTTCTTGTTCTTCTGCCAAACTGTCTTCCACGCGTTTATCTGCTTTGTATAAGAGTCCATGGCCTTTTCGTTGAATTTCTTACGGACTGTTTCCGTAAGATCGGAGTGCCAGTTGAACTCTTGCTATAAAACAAACACAATTTAATAAGTAAATATATTTAAAAAAAATGTAAAAACTTTAAAAAAATGAAGAGTTACTATACCGCAAACTGACGAAACCACAACTCTCGTTCGTCGGAAGGGATCACACTCCACTTTGGATATCCAAAACGGAGCATGGAGTACATCATCCGGTTGATGCTCCGGCTAATGCCATTTTTCGACTTGGTGAACCTTTTAAAAAAATACAAGTTAGCAAGTTAATTGAAGGAAAAAATATAACGGTACAAATAAAAAAAATACTAACCAAGTGATATGGCCTCGTCGTGGGTTGGTTTGGAGAAACGGGAGATGCTCTCGACCTGGTTGTTGAACCAATAGATGAACCGGCATGACCCCCGGATCCTGTTGAGCAGCAGCGTGAGGGGCAGCGTGAGGGGCAGAGGGAGCTGGAGCGGGAATATATGCGTGAACCGAGTCATGAGACAATCCCGATGTAGGGAACTGCTCACCGAACTACGTCGAAGACGGGTTGCGGGGCGGGCTTCATCCTCGGCCCTAAAAAAAAATTTAATACATCAAACATATTTTCAAATCATTTCTATTTTTAATGTTTTCATTTATATATTTACAAAAGGTTTTATAAACGTTTTAAAAAAAACTATTAAACCTCTTATATATATATATATATGTATACAAAATTATAAAAAATTTATAAATATAGAAAAATGGTGTTAAAAATTTATAAATGAAGAAAAATGTTGTTAAATATTTATATTTTTTTAAAAAAACGTTTTATTATACATAGTTTATTAGTGGAAACTTATAAGAAATTATAAAAAATTTTAAAATTTTTATTATACATGATTTACATATATATATATATATATATGTATACAAAATTATAAAAAATTTATAAATATAGAAAAATGTTGTTAAATATTTTTAAAAAAATTTTAAAACGTTTTATTATATATATTTCATTACTGGAAACTTGAAAAACGTTTTTAAAAATAAAAAAAACGTTTTAAAAAATCAAAAAACGTTTTTAAAAATCAAAAAACGTTTTTAAAAAGCAAAAAATGTTCCAAAAAATACTAAAACACCAATCCAAAAAACAATCCTAACTTATATATCCTAAACTATCAATCAAACAACCTAAAATCCGAGATCTAACTTCCAAAACCCTAAACAGTTGTGATTAAAGAAGGTTTGGGATGATTCTTACATGATTTAGGGTTTGGGGGAGGAATCGCCGGTGTAGAGAGAGGAATCGCCGGTGTAGAGGGAGGAATCGCCGGTGGAGAGAGGAATTTAGAGAGAGAGATGCGGAGATAACGAAGAAAGAAGAAGGAGGGGGACACGGGTTCGTCGGTATTCCGTCGGTATAATTAAAATATACCAAATGCCAATTCGCGAAAATTTTCAAGCGGTTTGGTTCTCCCGGGCAAATTGAAATTCCGACGGAATTCCGACAACTTAGTGTTTAGGGTGTTGATTTCAAGTTTCTAAATGCAAAATCCAAATTTTTGATAATATATATAGTATTTGCATAAAGATTTAACAATAAAAATGTTTTATAACACGATTTTACACAATAACATTTTTTGTAGTGTAAGCTTATATAAATATGATTGTATAAGTATATAATGTTAAGATGAGATGTTATGAAAACAATGATATGCATACATAAATATTTTAATGAGATGTTATATTTGAACGGTTGCGATCTAATACTATATTAAACACTTATTATGTGTTATTTTCATAGTTTTGGCATCTAAATTTATAGATTTTTATGATTGAAACTTTATAGAAACACATGTCGTCGGTATTTTCCGACGAAATACCGACGACCTTTCCAAATTTCAATGAAACCCATTGTAGTCGCTATGTCGTCGGTATATTGTGAGGGATTTCCAACGGACCAATAAAAAAAAAAACTAATCAGAATCTTATGAATCTTCATCAAACTCCCCAACCTCGGCTTCTGGCTCTGAATGTACGACAGCATCATGTCCAAACACAGTCAAATTCTCAACGAGTTGAACATTTTCCAAATCTTCAACTGCCTGGGCGTTGCTGGTAGACTCTGGTTGCAATGGTTCATCATCATCACAAGTTCCATCCACTCGTCCTCTTGGGTTGATTTGCGTTACAGTAACCCATGGATCGTCTCTGTACGTCACCCGAGGGTAACTGATGTAGCACACCTATACATATCAATTATACAAGTATTAGTAAAATATATAATATTAATTAATTATATTGGTAAAAAATTATGAATAGATTGACATACCTGATCAGCTTGTGAACCAAGAATGAAGGGATCATAATATTGAAGTTTCCGCCGCGAATGAACTGATGTAACACCAAACGCATCAATCTTCACTCCTCTATCTGGGGTGGTGTCATACCAATCACAATAGAATACTACAGAACGCAATCCGACCATTCCAGGAAATTGGATTTCCAATATTTCTTTTATGTTGCCGTAGTAGACATCGTCACCAGAAGAAGATGAAACACCAGCATCATATGTTGTCTTAGAATGACATTTCCTTGTGAATGCATATCCTCGCGTACAAAATTTAGGATATGATTCGACCACATAGTTTGGTCCCTGCACAAATTCGCGTATCCAATCATCGAACACAAGACCTCTGGCCAAACTATCATTCACCTATAAATTAAAAACATATATGATTGAAAAGTTAATTAGTTTATATATATTAAATTTAAACTAATCATTTGCATAGGGTAATATGATATATGACTCACATAACTACGAAGCCACGCAGCAAATCCGTTATCTCTAAGTTGTCGAAGCTCATCTTCTGTTGCATGCCTGTGAGTCATACGCAACTCCGCCATATATACACTATATACAAAAATATTATCAATATGAAATAAATTTATTGAGTATTAATCTAACAATAAATGAATAAATATTTTTACCTCTCATATTGTAGAACATCTTCACAGTTGGTGAGCAAATATGTTTGCAAATGAGCGTGCTCAGTGTCCAAGTCTCCGCTTCGTGAATTTTCCACTAAGTCGTCCTATTTCCTTGAACATGCTTGGGACAGTAACATGATATGTTGCTCTCTCCCCTCTATCATCATGCCGAGTAGGTCTTCGGTGTTTTGTATGCACTTCTGATGGAAAATAATTTTCAGCAAAGATTGCAGTTTCTTCATTGATCACCTGTGCCACTATAGATCCTTCCACCCTGCTTTGATTTTCGACCATCTTCTTCAGATGATGCGTATAACGCTCAAAAATATACATCCATCTGTACTGCACAGGACCACCAAGTTCCAATTCTCTTGCGAGATGAATAGCAAGATGTTCCATTACATCAAAGAATGATGGAGGAAATATCTTCTCAAGGTTGCACATGCTGACTGGTGCGTCTGTCTTCAAATTATTAATACCCTCTTCAGTCACTACTCTGCTGCATAAGTCGCGAAAGAAAACACTAATCCATACATAGATAAAAGACATTATTTTCGTAAGTATTAAGTTTTTATAAGCATAATTGTTAAATATATAAATAAATTAAATTGTAAAAATATAATATACCTGCAATTGTTTCATGAATATTATGTGGCAATAATGCTGAAAAAGCAAACGGAAGGAGGCGCTGCATAATTACATGACAATCATGACTCTTCAAGCCAGTAAACTTTCCTTCGCTTCTATCAACGCAGTTCTCCAAATTTGATGCATATCCGTCAGGAAATTTCACTTTATCTGTAATCCAATCAAAGAACTCTTCTTTTCTAGCACCATCCAGCCGATAAATGGGAAAAGGGGTCGTACCGTTCTCATCAACGTGAAGTTCAGAACGATCACAAATATCGACTAAATTCAACCTTGACTTCAAATTATCCTTCATTTTACCTTGGATGTTAAGGACTGTGTTCATCAGATTATCGAAGAAGTTCTTCTCAATATGCATGACATCTAAATTATGCCGCAATAGATGACTCTCCCAATATGGCAGATCCCAGAAAATACTCTTTTTGTGCCAGTTATGTAGCTCTCCAACCGCATTGACTCGAATGTTTTCATGTCCACCTACATCTGGCGTCCTTTCTGCATCAAAATACCTAAACTGCTTCAACAAATCTTTCCCACTAACTTCCTTAGGTGGACCATCAAACACCTGCTTGTTCTTCGTAAACGAAGTCTTACTCCTGCGGTATGGATGATCAGGTGGTAGAAATCGTCTGTGACAGTCAAACCAACACGTTTTCCTTCCGTTCTTTAGTTGGAAAGCATCTGTGTCATCTTGACAATATGGACATGATAGCTTCCCATGTGTTGTCCATCCAGATAACATACCATATGCTGGAAAGTCACTTATTGTCCACATAAGTACTGCCCGCATCTGAAAGTTTTCTTTGCGCAAAACATCGTATGTCTCAAAACCATGCGCCCATAGTTGTTGCAACTCATATATTAGTGGTTGAAGAAACACATCTAGTGATCTTTTAGGATGATCTGGCCCGGGGACGAGAATTGAGAGAAACAAAAACTCTCGTCGCATGCACAAGCTCGGCCGTAAGTTGTACGGTGTCACAATAACTTGCCATAGAGAATACTGTCTTCCATGCTTTCCAAATGGACTGAAACCATCAGTAGATAATCCAAGATAAACATTTCTTCTCTCTTCCACAAATTCTGGATATGTTGACTGGAAATGTTTCCAAGCCTTTGCATCTGAAGGATGTCTAATCTCACCATTTGTGGAATGCTCTGCATGCCATCTCATTGCTTTTGCTGTGCGCTCACACTGATACAACCTCTTCAATCTTTCCGTCAAAGGAAAAATACCACATTCTTTTGAATGGGATCAGAACTCTTCCCCTCGTCTCCTGATAACGAGGTTTCCCACAAAATTTGCATACATTCCGTGTCTCATCCGCTCTCCAGTAGATCATGCAGTTGTCAATACATACATCTATCACTTCATACGGTAGTTGAAGACCTGCAACAAGTTTCTGAACCTCGTAGTATGAACCCGGTGCAAGGTTATCCTCAGGTAGAATACCTTTGACAAAATCAGTAATCGCATCCATACATTCTTCAGCCAAATTATAGTCTGTCTTAATACCCATTAATCTAGTTGCAGATGATAAGACTGAATGACCATCTCTACAATTTTGATACAAAGGTTGTTTTCCTGCATCCAACATGTCAAAAAATCTCCTAGATTCGGGGTTTGGTTCTTCCCCTCTATAATGATCATGTACCATCTGCTCAGTACCTACACCATAATCTATATCCGTTCTAGATTCTTCTAACCTAATATCAGGCTGAGGTTCACTAACAGGCTGAGGTTCGCTAGTACTACCATATTCATAACCAGTTTCCCCATGAAGGTACCAAACTTTATAATTACGTGAAAACCCTTTCATATACAAATGAGTCCAAGCATCAAATTATTTTATAACCTTATTATTATTGCAAGAAGAGCAGAGACATCTTAACATACCACTTTTTGCATCCGGTTGCTGTTGAACAAGCCTCATGAATTCTCCAATCCCTTGAACGTATTCTTCCGTAAGCAAATTGGTGTTCGGATCCAAATGAGGTTTATCCATCCACGAACGATAATAAACTTCTGAAGACATGATTTTCACGGAATTGTTATGACTAAAGAGAATGAAGAGAGAATAGTGTGAATGAGTTGAATGAGGAGGGGTTGTATTTAAAGGAAATTGCTTACAGACCTCCGACGACTTTCCGACGAAATTTCGACGGATGTGAAGCAGTCCGTCGGAATTCCGTAGGTATTGTCCAATCTCAAACGGCTATAGAACGGTCATATATATTTGTCGGCAACGGTCACATGGTTCGTCGGAAATTCGTCGGAAAATACCGACGGAATTCCGACGACTTTACTGTTAATCGGAATGTCGTCGGAAATTCGTCGGAATATACCGACGAACTTCCGACGACTACAACGGTTACATTTTTTATCGGAATGTCGTCGAAAAGTCGTCGGATAATTCTGACGAACATTGTTTCGTCGGAGTTCCGTCGGAAATGGCCGACGGAAATCCGACGACTTCATTTTTTTGGATTTGGTCGGTAATCCGTCACAAATCCGTCACAAATGTCCGACGACATTGGGGTCCGTCGGAATCTCCGTCGGAATTCGGCGTGTTTTGTTGTAGTGCAAGTAAGAAAACTCCACCGAGCAAAGAGTTCAAAAACATGATGAAACTAACAAAGAATCCACCAGCACCTATCTCAAATGCCTCAACTCCAAGAGTGTACAAGCCAGCTTCAAAACCCACTCCATTGTCTACGGTGAAGAAAGAAAACGTCTCTTCTTCTTTACTGAGAAACAAACAAACCGCTTCAAAGTCGTTGCATATGTCTATGAGTCTTGGTCCATCTACATCTGATCCTAGTGCTCTTACAAGCACTAGAAAGTCATTGATTATGGAGCGAATGGGAGATAAAAACATTGTGAAACGTGCCTTTAAAACATCCAAAAGAGTTATGACTTCACAAGTTCTGTCGACGAGCAAAAGCCGGTAATATTCATTTATGTTTTTTGTTTTCAACGATTGTGAATGATTATCCACTGATCAGCTACTTCAACAACAGAGTCCTGCAAAGGCAACTAGTATTCCATCATGTCAGAAGGAAAATGGCAGGTATATATATATATATATATATATAACTCATGTGACCTGGTTTACAGAAACTCATCATCTCATGTTAAGTCTTAAAGTTCGATTCTTGTCCTAAACAATAGGCCTACAAAATCAAGTAGCCTGGAGAAGAGAAGTGGTTCTAGTGCTATTCGTTCTTCACTCAAAAGCAACAACACTGCTGAGAACAAACAAAAGGAGGTAACATCTCTCTCTCTCATGACCAAACCAAACATGACATAGTTAATGTGTGTGAACTCTTGCTAATGCATTTTTCACGCTGCTCAGCTTTCCAAATCTGGTGCAAGACCTGTAGAGAAGACACGCTTGCTGAAGAACTCGAAGGTTTACAAAAGTTTTTTTACTTAGGAAGATATATATATATATATTTGTTAGAGATAAACATGAAGTTAACTTAGAGAAGAAGTTAAAGCAATCCTAATGTATTTAGGAAAGTTACTTCCTAAGAGTTTAGGAAATATGGAAACATTAATCTCTATATAAAGTATATGCAAGAGTGTTGCATAACAAGAGAGTTTTAGAGATTGATATTGTGCACTTAAGTTTTGAGAAGTTTCTTAAGATAATAAAGAAGAGTTTCTTTATACTGAGTTCATATACAATCTAAGGCTTATATTTGGTATCAGAGCCAATCGATCAAGAGACATGGGTGATTTGGTTACTACAACGGTTAAGAAGGATGGCGGAGCATCCTCTATCAGTTGCCCGATGCTAACAGCAACTAACTACACCGTGTGGTCAATTCGAATGAAGCTTTTACTTAGGGTTCATAAGGTATGGGAGATAATTGAGAATGAATCTGTTGAAAGCGACAAGAATGATATTGCGACGGCTCTTCTGTTTCAGTCCATCCCGGAAACAATGATCTTACAAACCGGAGGACTCGACACCGCAAGGAAGGTATGGGATGCGATCAAAACTCGGTATGTGGGAGCTGACAGAGTTCGAGAGGCGCGACTACAAACCTTAATGACTGAATTCGACCGCTTGAAGATGAAAGACACCGAAAAGATTGATGACTTTGTGGGCAAGCTATCAGAATTATCATCAAAGTCAGCTGCATTAGGCGAAAGTATGGATGAATCAAAGCTCGTGAAAAAGTTCTTATCGTGTTTACCACGTAAGAAGTACATTCACATCGTTGCCTCCATAGAACAGATGTTGGATCTGAAGACTACAAGCTTCGAAGACATTGTAGGTCGTCTGAAAACATACGAAGAACGTATTCATGATGAAGAAGAAGATACACAGGAGAGTCAAAGCAAACTCATGTACGCTAATTCAGAACAACATCCACAACGCGACTATGGTGAATACAGAGGGCGTGGTCGAGGTGGCCGATATTATGGCAGAGGAAGAGGACGCGGTAGGTCGTATTGGGACAGTCGAGACGCGACAAAGATCATATGTTATAGATGTGATAAAATAGGACACTTTGCAGCCTCATGTCCTGATAGATTACTCAAGTTACAAGAGACAACTGAGAGTAGGGATGGAGACGAAACCCAAGAAGCCGATAGACTCATGATGCATGAAATCGTTTACCTCAATGAACGTAATGTGAAACCCAAAGAGTTTGAATCCAATACCGATGGCGATAGAATATGGTATTTAGACAACGGAGCCAGTAATCACATGACTGGAAATCGAAGCTACTTCAATGAAATAGACGAAACAATCACTGGAAAGGTTCGGTTTGGAGATGATTCAAGAATAGACATTAAGGGAAAAGGATCTATTTTGTTTATAAGTCAAGACGGAAAAAGAAAAATTCTTGCAGATGTCTACTTCATCCCAGCACTTAAGAGCAATATCATCAGTCTCGGACAGGCCACGGAATCGGGATGTGACGTAAGGATGAAAGAGAACTACCTGACCTTACACGACAAGGATGGTAATATGATTGTGAAAGCTTCGAGAGCAAGGAATCGATTATACAAAGTGGTGATGGAGATAGAAGAACCAAAGTGCCTACAAACTCAAATAAAATGTGAATTCTCTGTCTGGCATGCACGTCTAGGACACCTTGGATACGATGCTATGAAAACCATGGTAAGAGAGGAACTCGTTATCGGTCTTCCTCAGTTGAAAGTCACGAAAGATACATGTGAATCTTGCTTGCGTGCAAAGCAAACAAGACGACCCTTTCCAACTTCAACCTCATATCGTGCATCTACAATCCTGGAGCTCGTACACGCTGATCTCTGCGGGCCAATAACACCACCCACTGCAGGAAGAAGCAGATATATATTCGTGCTTATAGACGATCACTCGCGTTATATGTGGTCTATTCTCTTGAAAGAAAAGGGAGAAGCTTTCGAAAAATTTGTACGGTTTAAGAAGATTGTGGAACAAGATACCGGTGCAACCATTAAGACATTGAGAACAGATAGAGGGGGAGAGTTCACAAGCTCAGAGTTTCAAGATTTCTGTGAAGTATCAGGTATACAAAGACACCTAACCGCCCCATACACGCCACAACAGAACGGAGTAGTAGAGAGACGTAACCGAACCTTGTTAGAGATGACAAGGAGCATCTTAACTCACATGCAAGTGCCAAATTACCTGTGGGGAGAAGCGGTAAGACACTCAACCTATCTCATAAACCGATTAGCGACAAAAACATTGAGCAGTCAAACCCCGTATGAAGCGTTCAAATGCAGAAAACCTAATATCCAACATATACGAGTGTTTGGATGCATTGCGCATGCTAAAATAGAGTCAAAGAGCTTGAGAAAACTGGATAGCAGGTCTCGTACTTTAGTACACCTCGGTACCGAGCCCGGCTCTAAAGCATATAGGCTATTTGATCCTACACAGCAACGAATATACGTGAGCAGAGATGTAGTATTTGAAGAAAATAAAACATGGGAATGGAACAGAACTGGTAGTGAAGAAGCCAAGAACACAGGAACACTTACAGTTACGTTTGGAGAGTATGGGAATCAAGGACTTGAAGAATCAAGCAACGTGTTACCTAGCAGCAGTGTTGTACACGAAGATGGAGTCGAGGAAGATAAACACAACTCTCAAGAGGAAACCGATGAAGAAACAGAGCATTACCAACCTCGAAGGTCAAACAGAACCAGTAAAATGCCTGCTTATCTCGATGATTATATCCTTCTTGCAGAAGAGGAAGGAGAGCGTCTCTTACTTCTGTTGAACGAAGAACCGTGGGATTTCGAAAGCGCAATGGAAGAGAAGGTATGGCGCGATGCCTGTGAAGAAGAGATCAAATCGATTGTGAAGAACAAGACATGGGATCTCGTTGATCTTCCTCCAGGAGCCAAACCAATTGGTTTAAAATGGATTTTCAAGATCAAACGAAACGCAGACGGGAGTATCAACAAACATAAATCAAGACTAGTAGCAAAAGGATATATTCAACGTCATGGTATTGACTTCGATGAAGTATTTGCACCAGTTGCGCGCATTGAAACTGTTAGGTTCATTATTGCTCTAGCTGCATCAAAAGGATGGGAAATCCATCACTTAGATGTCAAGACCGCGTTCCTCCATGGAGAATTAAAAGAGGAGGTATATGTCAAGCAACCTGAGGGCTTTGAGGTAGAAGGAGAAGAATATAAGGTATATAAACTTAATAAAGCCTTGTATGGTCTGAGACAAGCCCCGAGGGCATGGAACGCGAAGCTCAACAAAGTTCTTGGACATCTGAAGTTTACGAGATGTTCGAAAGAACCTGCATTGTACCGCAAGCAAGAGGGAAATCATTGTCTTCTCGTGGCCGTATATGTTGACGATCTTCTGATAACTGGTTCTGATCAGGGCCTGATATACGAGTTTAAAAAGGAGATGTCAAGTAACTTTGAGATGAGTGATCTCGGGCTATTGAGCTACTACCTAGGTATTGAAGTGTATCAAGAAAAAGGGAGGATCACATTGAATCAGCGAAGATATGCAAACAAGATCCTAAGTGAAGCAGGTATGGCTGAGTGTAATGCCACACACACTCCTATGGAGTTCGGTCTGAAGGTATCAAAGGCGGCAGATGAAGAGAGCATCGACGATAAAGATTTTAGACGTAAGATTGGGTGCTTGCGCTACCTACTCCACACTCGCCCGGACCTAGCATTCAGTGTAGGACTTCTCAGCAGATACATGCACGATCCTAAAGCATCACATGGCACAGCATTAAAAGCCGTTTTGAGATATCTAAAAGGGACGACTTCGTTAGGCCTCGTGTATAAGCGATCAAGCGGGATTGTACTCAAGGGATTCAGTGATTCAAGCCACAACATCGACGAAGATGACGGAAGAAGCACCACAGGTCACATATTCTACCTGAATGATTGTCCAATCACTTGGTGTTCTCAAAAGCAAGAGACTGTAGCTCTGTCATCATGTGAGGCTGAGTTTATGGCTGCAACCGAGGCTGCCAAACAAGCCATATGGCTTCAAGAACTCCTAGAAGAAGTTCTTGAAGAAACGAATGAGAAGGTGGTAATATGGCTTGACAACAAATCAGCTATAGCACTCACAAAGAACCCGGTCTTCCATGGTCGCAGCAAGCATATACACAAACGATATCACTTTATCCGAGAGTGCATTGAGAACGAGCTTGTCGACGTCCAACATATACCAGGAGCTGAACAAAAAGCAGATATTCTAACTAAAGCATTAGGAAGAATCAAGTTTAAGGAAATGAAAGATCTTGTGGGAGTTCAAGATGTTGAAGAAGCTAACTTCAAGTTTAAAGGGGAGAATGTTAGAGATAAACATGAAGTTAACTTAGAGAAGAAGTTAAAGCAATCCTAATGTATTTAGGAAAGTTACTTCCTAAGAGTTTAGGAAATATGGAAACATTAATCTCTATATAAAGTATATGCAAGAGTGTTGCATAACAAGAGAGTTTTAGAGATTGATATTGTGCACTTAAGTTTTGAGAAGTTTCTTAAGATAATAAAGAAGAGTTTCTTTATACTGAGTTCATATACAATCTAAGGCTTATAATATTCTGGTCTCATTACTTTCTATGTTTTAGCAGGCTGGAGTGATTGATGTCAAAACACGGAGGGACTCTCTTAATCCGAAATCAAAACCCATGCAGGTTTCTCTTCCTGTACGTTCTTTACCAAAAGGCTCTTCAGAAAAAGTGTTATTGTAATGCCCGTCTGTCAAATCATACTCTTGTGCCCTAACTTGAACAACAAGAAACACCTGCATACACCGAAATTGAAAGAGGAAAAATGGTGAATAACACACAGTCATTCAGTGAGGATGGTCATTTCTGCCCACATGACTCCTAACATTATTAACCAACTTGCATGCGAAATTAGTAGTCCTAGAGCATTCATCACCCAACATATTAAGCAATTAACAAACATAACACATCATTTATTTCAATACACATTCATTAATCGCATTAACATTTTTCATCTCATAACCATTTCCAATATTAATAATAACATGACAACTTAGGCTGGCCGTCACCTCGAAAGGCCGTACGCCACCTTGGGCTCGTCAGCCGGTTTACGGGCTTTGATGGGATCGCTATGTCCTCGTCCTCAGTCCGACTTTGCACATTTAATATTTACCTAACAACTTCATCACTTATCACTTTAACATTTATCAACTAACAGATCGTCATCAACATTATCATCACAAGTAATCATCAAACAATCAAACATACCAAATTTCTAGACCTAGCATTTAAGAATACAACTTGACTAATAATAATAAAAGTCTACAGATCGCACCCTCACCTTTGCCTTAAGGTTGAAAGTGGGTTCTGAAACTAGCGGGCTGACACTCTGTTCTAGTGATCTGAAACTGCATTTGCGTTCGAAGTGAATTAGGATTTTTGGTTTTGACAGAACAAGATGATTCTTGTCCAGGAAGCAACGCAAATAAGTATTTGTTCTTACCTCTAAACAAGATAACGTCAAAAGATATAGATTCCTTGCAGCTAGATCTTTCCAGAGACACCTTACTCGCGTCCTAACTCTCTCTGGTTCACCGGAAAACCTTCTCACAAAACCCCTATGTGAAACTGGAAAAACAGGTTTCTGATTTGGAATTTCTGGATTCAGAAAACAGTGACTTTTCTCCAAATTGAAGATCGAATAACTTCCTGAGTTTACCTCGTAATGAAGCGTTCTTAGTGGATATAGAAAGCTGGTAACGTCAGCTCTCTAACAATATCATGAACGTCACCTAAATCGTTTTGTATCAACTAGAAATCTCTTCCCAATGTGGCTCTGCGAAACAGAAAAACCAGATCTGAACCGATTTCAGAAACGTATCTCAACTTGTAGATTGAGTAACTAACTGAGATTACCTCGTAATTGAGATCCGAAAGTTGTTGTGTCTTCCTTGCAACGAGATCTATCAATCCAATTTTAGTTCTTTGCCTAACACTTTCGTATCTGGTCGCAAACGTCTCTCCAAAATCCCAACTTGGCACTGATATCTCAGAGTAACTGCAGGCTGCGTTGTCGGTTATTTTGGCAGAGCTTCGCCGTAAAAATTGTCTCTCCCTCTCCTCTAGGTCGTGCCCTCAGTATATATGTAGAAGAGTTTAAGGTTCAGATCATTCAAAATTACTAAAATATCTTTTTTTAGGGTTTTGGCTTAAAACGTGGGCTTTACGTTTAAGGTTTTAAAATTTGCTGGGCTTGGACCGTGACAGTTATGATTAGTTTCATCCGTCCCGTTCTGGTGTGATATTTGTTATCAATGTTGTTACATTAGTCTTGAGGTGAAGAGCTAATGGTCTTTTTGTTATATAGAGAAGTCTCTAGTTGCCTCTATGTAATAATACTAGTTGCCATTACAAAATCTATTTCTAGAAAACTCGCACCACCGCGATATAGTTGCATTCATGAACATCAAGAGTGACGCTGATGAGAGATAGGAAAGATTGAACAAAAGAAAAACTAAGTAAATATTTATCTTTCGCCGTACTACAACTTGCACACTTTCTCATGTTAATCTCCGAATTTTGACACAGCTAATACACAAATACATGAGAACTATAGCTTTGTAATATACAATCTATATATATATATATATATATGTGTGTGTGTTGCTTGTGTTTGTGTATAACAGATGGAAATTGTTTGATCAAACAGAAAGTTTACAAGATATATAATGAAGAGCTACGAGGGATTTGATAGAATATATTATCTAGTTTCCAAGAATTGCTTATTCCATCAGTAAAAAGACAGTTAATAATGAAACACAACGGAAATAGAAAACCCACAACAACGTACAAACCCAAAGTAATATCCAAGTCCATTGACTAGTCCGGGGTGTGCCTTAGCTAGCCCCTTACTTTACGCTTACATCTTTCGTAAATGGTGCAATTCCTTGTCGTCGTCTGATTTTTAAGATCTGGCAAATTCGAATTAAAGAAGAAAAAAACTTAAAACTGCATAAAATCCAAGATTTATATATTAAGAAGAGTACTTAAAAGGTAAGCTTAGAACTGGGAATCATGTGCGGATGCACCACAACTATGCCCACATAGACAGTCCTAGTTATGGACGACCATTTTCTAAGACTTTTCTTAAGCAATTCTTTTTGTGACTCCGTAGCAAACTTGTTTTAGAGCACCCACGTTCTAGTTATTTAGAACCTTTTTATTGGATGGGTCTTTCCACTGAGTTTCTCATATATGTAATAATAATATAGGAGTATTTTAGTTTTGTTTAAATAGGGTATGAAGTGCAAATAGAGGGGAAGCTGTGTGTAGGGAGTACAAATTTTCTAAATTTTTTGAAATAAAACAAATTAAGCCAGTAGAAAAAGAACACATGTACCCAGTGAATATATCAGTTTTTATTTCGAATCTCATGCCACATAGACGTTCTTGACATTTCTATCACTCTTTCTTCCTTTTTACATTTTTCAAATATTATAATTTAATCACTAGGAATTTGATGATAAAAATTAAAAGAACTGAAAAGAGTGGAGAACGAAAAGAAGAGTTCTGGTTTGAAAAGAAAGTCAATCCACAGGTGTACTTGGTGTTGGTGATTGGTTATATTAAAATATTATATAATGTCTTTTTTAAAAAGGGGTCCTATTTTAATATTAAACTATTATACCTTTTGTGATAAAAAAGTTAACTATATATTAACTATATTATATTGTAACTATTAATTTTAAAACAGGAAAATTTCATAAAAAATACTTAAACTAAATTTCATTAAATTATTTAATATCCAAACTTTTGCTATACATTTTAATATCTCAATTAATTATTTTGTTCAGTTTAATACACTTTTGGCAAATAAATATATTTGTGAAAACAATATTTTGTGGAAAATTTGTTGTTGAAAATTGTTGTTCTACTATTTTGGTGAAAAACTGTCGGTTTCAATTTTATGAATTTTTTTTATGATGAGAAAACACAATTCTATCACTCTTACAAAACAAAATTCTCTAATTTGTGTATGGAAATAACTCAAGTTAAAAATATATACGATTCTGCAACTCCAGCACAATGTTGCTTTTTTGAAGAAAAAAAACAAGTATATAGATTATATTTAGTTTAAGTTATAATTGTGAATGAGGACGATATTTTAGACTTTTTAGTAATTTAGATGCATATTCAAACTAGTTTCAAATGAATTCAAAATATCAAAGCCTTTTTAATACATTTTAGATATGCATCCAATAATTAATTGTTTCTACTTTTATATGTTTAATTGTAACCAAATAAGCAATATCTATATTGCATTTGGATGCAGTACTTAAGCTTGGATGAGCAAATAGCAGTACCCGCATAAGATATATAATTTCCTCGCCCTTGGTGCGTCGCTTGATCAGGAAGGGGTTTGGACGGCTCATGTTGAGTGTTTTTTTTGTCCACTGCGTCGCGACCAGCTCGGTGAAGTTTTAATTTTGGAGCCCCCATTTCCTTCCAAGTTCCTCCTCATGGATATTGTCTCTTTTGCTCCACCTAGCCATGCGACATATATATCCATTCTGTAGTAAGTTATGACGGTAATTTGTCGTTTAAGTTATATATGAACTACATAATAAAGTAAAACAGTAAATGCTTCAAAACTAGTCTACATCTAATAGAGTAGAAGAACTCACTTAATTTACGGTGTTCCATATGAGCATCAACAAAAAAAGAAAGTCCGATAAAAAGAAGGAAGAAAATGATGGAGGAGAGTATAGAGCCCGCCATCTTAATACTATTGAGTGATGATCACTTTGATTACATTCAAAGCATTTATATAGATTGGAGTTGACGCTATGGACGACTTGTGTTTGTATTATCTTGACGCGTCTTAAGGTTTACTCGGTCAAATGGGTTGGCATTGCGTTCTATTTGTGGGGTAACTTTGTATTTTCTTTATTTTCCAGTTTTGTTAATTTCAATAACAACAAAATATTACTACAAAAAACTCACAATAGCGACTGCTAAAAAGTAAGTAAAATATGGTCTATATTCGTAAACGGACTTGCTACATTTAACGTTGTTGAGAAGTTAAGAAGCCAGCAAGAGACTACGGAACACGTGGAGTCCCTGAATAACATGTTTAGAGTTTTTGAATAAGATATTAATTACAGCTGTTGTAGACAATTTATTTAATTTTCTTCTAAAATAACTAAAATTTTTAATTCAGATTTATCACTCTACATTTTCTTTTTCATTGTTAGCAATCTCTAGTTATTAAGAAGATTGTTCTTCCTGTCCCCAACTTAACAAAGAAAAGTAATCTGCCAAATATATTAACTTAATGATTGAGACTTGCCACTCGCTCCATTCTTTCTAGAGAAATTTTTAATTTTATATATCACAATTAGATGCTACATTTCAAATTTACTGTAAAAATAATCATTTCCATAAATATCTTAAGTTATGAAAAATAACTAAACTAACATTTATAAATGTTAATAATAATTTATAAAACATTAATAGAAGTTTATAAATTCTACCTTACCCCCTAAATATTAAACCCTAAATAATAATCACTAAATAATAAATTTTTAAAATTCGGTGTTTTTAAAAAAAATGGTAGTATGGTATTGCAATTTCTCTTTCTTTCTGTGATCAGTGTCTACTTAAATAAAAATGTTCTCATCATGTCCTCAACTTAGTAAAGGAATTTATTTTACCAAAATAATATATGTTAGGAAATATATTCTTCTTTACGCGTTTATAAAAATATCATTAGTGTGCCATTCCAGTTTTTGTTTTTATCTACTGAACCAACCGTTTGGAATCTGCGTGAAAGGCTATTTCTATAAAAAGAAGCATTTTATGTATAATTTTCTTTGTGAACACAACAGTGCCTAATCTGGGAACACTCATATAAATTTTTTGTTTTTGGTTCCAAAATTTTAAATGATCAATAGACATATGAAATATCTACCTTTTGAAAGATCATATATATATATGGAACATTTGGTATTTGAACTATAATTGTTTTAAGCTTTATATATTTTAGGATCAGCTAACAAAATCTATAAGTTTTGGACAAGTTTCTGTTCTTCACCTATTTAAGTTTTGAACTCCTTGCTTAACTTTGTATCTACAGCCTGATCAGGTGAGAACAAAACCGACAACTAACAAGATTGCAACAAGTAAGACACCAAGCAAGGAGATCAAAAACATGATGAAACCAACGAAGAAACCAGCAGCACCTATCTCAAAACCCTCACCAGGGCTTTCAACTCCAAGAGTGTACAAGCCAGCTTCAAAAACCACTTCTTTGTCTTCATCACAATCTTTGGTAAAGAAGGAAAACGTCTCGTCTTCTTTACTGAGAAACAAATTAACCGCTCCAAAGTCATTGCATATGTCTATGAGTCTTGGTCCATCTGCATCTGATCCTACAAGCACTAGAAAATCATTGATTTTGGAGCGAATGGGAGATAAATACATTTTCAAACGTGCTTTTAAAACATTTCAAAAGAGTTATGACTTCACAAGTTGTGTCCACGACCAAAAGCAGGTGTATTAGTATTCTTTTATGTTTTTTTTTGTTTTCACCGATTGTGAAAAATTATATCCACTGATCAGGTATTTAAACATCTGAATCCTGGAAAGGCAACTAGTATTCCGTCATTAGCTACACGTCAGAAGGAAAATGGCAGGTATATATATACTCATGTGACCTGGTTTACGGAAACTCATCGCCTCATGTTAAGTCTTAAAGTTCGATTCTTTTCCTAAACAATAGGCCTACAAAATCAAGTTGCCTGGAGAAGAGAAGTGGTTCTAGTGCTATTCGTTCTTCATCTTATGGACTCAAAAGCAACAACACCGCTGAGAACAAACAAACAAAAGGAGGTAATATCTCTCTCTCTCATGACCAAACCAAACATGTAGGTAATGTGCAGTGCCGTCCCATAATTTGGGGTGGCCTAAAGCACAAAAAATATTTATGTGGCCTCTTATATAAATACCAACAATAAATAGTAACAGTCAGTCAATACAAAAAGGTATAGAGTTATCGAATGGTAAAAATTAAAATTATGTTGGACAAAAGGAGAATCAAACTACGGTATGCTAACTCAGATCAAACTTCTAAACCATTTGACCTAACTATTATTCAGTGACAAATGGTATTAATGTTTTGTTTATATTTTGTAGCCTAAAGCAGATGCTTTAGTTGCCTTATTGCAGGGACGGGCCTGGTAATGTGTGTGAACTCTTGCTTATGTTTTTTTCACGGTGCTCAGCTTTCCAAATCTGGTGCAACACCTGTAGAGAAGGCACGGTTGCTGAAGAACTCGAGGTTTACAAAGTCTTTTACTTTTTAAACCTAAGAAGATATATTCTGGATCTTAGTTATTTTCCGGTTTTAGCAGGCTGGAGTGATTGATGCCAAAGACCGGAGGAAATCTCTTAATCCGAAAGCAAAACCCATGCAAAGTTCTCTTCCAGTACGTACCACTCCAAAAGGCTCTTCAGAAAAGGTGTTATAATTAGTTTCATCCGTCCCGCTTTTGTTGTAATCTTTGTCCACCAATGTTGTTCCAATAGTCTTGAGTTGAAGAGCCAATGATCTTTTTGTTTATATAGAGAAGTCACTAGTTACCTCAGTGTTTAATATCCCTCAGGGGATATGAATAGTTATAATTTACATTCCTGTGTATGTGTATGTGTATACACTACGAGGACTATGTTGCAAGTCCTGCAGTTTCTTTCACAGATGAGACAAGAGTTACCATCTTGGGTTTGATCATCTTATATGTCTTGGAAGACATAACGATTCCATAAAGGTGAACGAAGCAAGAGAACTAGCTGGTTGGTTTATATGGTCAATACCAAAACGATTCTATTATATACAAACCTGACCAATGGCTTAAAAGTGTGTTATTAAAGTCGATCGGTGAATATAATGAAATTTTGAGAAAAGAAAGGTTACAAAGGGCATGCTGAAAAATTAAAATAGATATGATAGGTAATACAAGGATCTAGTTTCTTACACTTGCAAACAAATGAATAATAATCACAGAAATATAAACTAACCACGTGTGTGTGCCTTAGGATTAGGAACGACTATTGTTGGAAGAGCTTGGAGGCTGAGCTGTAATTGAACGGTGACATGGGTAGCGGGAGGTGCATGGTACTTGTGATCTTTTAAGGGCTGTAAACATTTATGATAAGAAACATATGATTGCCTACGGTCATAATCCAATATAATTCAGTATAAACCCACTATTTTCGATCAATTTGCTAATATTTATAAATATATTAAAGTCATAATCATTTTGTCTATATTTTTAGTATAATAAGAACATTTAGTGGTATCGGTACCTCCGTAACTTATGCGTGACTTCAACTGATCAGGACGAGTTTTGGACGGTTTATGTTGAATGTTTTTCTGTCCGGAGTGCCGTGACGTGCTCCCCGGAGTTGCAATTTTGGAATTGACGTGCCCACTTCCTTCCAAGTTCCTCCTCATGGTCATCGTCTCTTTTGTTCCACCTACATTACATATGACATATAGAACGCCAAGTCAATGGCACGTTCGATGATAATTTGTCTCTAAGCTATATGTGAAGTTATGAATTAACTAATAAAGTAAACAGAAAATAATTCAAAACTAGTCTATTATCTTATAGAGGTATAGACTCACTTAATTTACGGTGTTCCACATGAGCATCAACGAAAAGTGAAGGTATGATAAAAAGAAGCAAGACAATGATGGACGAGAGTATAGAAGCCGTCATCTTAATACCAGCGAGTGATGATCACTTTGGTTGCATTCAAGCATTTATATAGATTAGAGAAGAGATGAATGGGGTTGACGCTATGGACGACTTGTGTTCTGTTTGTCTTCACTTGACAAGTCTTATGGTTGACTTTATCAAAAAAAAAAGTTTTATGGTTGACTCGCTCAAATGGTTGACTCGGTCAAATGGTTTGCATTGTGTTACTTAGTGGACTAATTTTGAATTCTCTATTTGCCATTTTATTAATTTTAAAAATTATTACTACAAAAGAAATTCATATTAGCGACTGCTAAAAGGTAAAAACATGGGCAATTCACCTATATTTGTAAACGGACGTTTAAGAAGCCAGGAAGAGACTAGAAAAGATACCATTTTATTGAGTCCCTGAAAAACATATTAAGAGTTTTAGAATAAAATGTTGGAGCTCTTTTAGACAGTACATTGCCAGAGGGTCAGCAGATCAGTAACTTGCCGATGCCAAAAGTAAAAAAAAAATCTTTCTGATAGAATCTCGGAACATCAAACTTGAGAGAACTTATTTTTGTAATCTTATGGTTTTTGAAACCTAAAATTTTGTTACCAGTTATGGTGAATATCCATGAATTAAACTCGGAAAAAGTTAAAAATACTAGAAAGAAACTCGAATGAAGCAAAACACATGTATTATGGTTTCTTCATTAACAAGGTGAATAAAATTTTATGTAGTCTTGGATCTGTATTTATATTCCTCAAAAAAACTTGATTTCCTTTTTCACCTAGAAAAATTATTGTTCAGATTAACAACTTTACTTTGTCAACTTGGTTGCATTGCGTTAACTTATCACTTTTTGATGTCCTTAGTAAAATGTGTATATGGGGTTGATTGGTTGAAGCTGTGGTTTTCTGTTTTTTTGCTCTTGGATTTATGCTTTAGATTTTTAGCTTTGACTTTAATTTATTTTATTGTAGAAATTTTTCAGAGCACTATATAAAATCTATAGAGAAAATGTTTTCTAAAGCTAACATATTTCATTTTACAATGTTTTGGCTTTAGATTCAGTTTTTAAAATAAAAGCATGATTGATTTAAACAATGGTTATAGAAATTAAAAAAGCTACCTACAGTTCTTACAGCATCTACCAATCACCCCCTATATGGTTGGAATAAAAAACTGTCATGATTGACATTTTCTCGAGTCACTACAAGAAAACACACCGAATTCCGACGGAGGTTCCGACGGACACCAAGGTCGTCGGACATTTGTGACGGAATACTGACAAATTTCCGACCAAATCCAAAAAAATTAAGTCGTCGGAATTCCGTCGGCCATTTCCGACGGAATTCCGACGAAATATGGTTCGTCGGAATTTTCCGACGACTTTTCGACGACATTCCGATAAAAAATGTAACCGTTGTAGTCGTCAGAAGTTCGTCGGTATATTCCGACGAATTTCCGACGACATTCCGATTAACAGCAAAGTCGTCGGAATTCCGTCGGTATTTTCCGACGGAATTCCGACGAACCATGTGACCGTTGCCGACAAATATATATGACCGTTGTATAGCCGTTTGAGATTGGACAATTCCGACGGAATTCCGACGGACTGCTTTACATCCGTCGGAATTTCGTCGGAAAGTCATCGGAGGTCCGTAAGCAATTTCCTATAAATACAACCCATCCTCATTCAACTCATTCACACTTCATTCTCTCTTCATTCTCTTTAGTCATAACAATTCCGTGAAAATCATGTCTTCAGAAGTTTATTATCGTTCGTGGATGGATAAACCTCATTTGGATCCGAACACCAATTTGCTTACGGAAGAATACGTTCAAGGGATTGGAGAATTCATGAGGCTTGTTCAACAGCAACCGGATGCAAAAAGTGGTATGTTAAGATGTCCCTGCTCTTCTTGCAATAATAATAAGGTTATAAAAGAATTTGATGTTTGGACTCATTTGTATATGAAAGGGTTTTCACGTAATTATAAAGTTTGGTACCTTCATGGGGAAACTGGTTATGAATATGGTAGTACTAGCGAACCTCAGCCTGTTAGTGAACCTCAGCCTGATATTAGGTTAGAAGAATCTAGAACGGATATAGATTATGGTGTAGGTACTGAGTAGATGGTACATGATCATTATAGAGGGGAAGAACCAAACCCCGAGTCTAGGAGATTTTTTGACATGTTGGATGCAGGAAAACAACCTTTGTATCAAAATTGTAGAGATGGTCATTCAGTCTTATCATCTGCAACTAGATTAATGGGTATTAAGACAGACTATAATTTGGTTGAAGAATGTATGGATGCGATTACTGATTTTGTCAAAGGTATTCTACCTGAGGATAACCTTGCACCGGGTTCATACTACGAGGTTCAGAAACTTGTTGCAGGTCTTCAACTACCGTATGAAGTGATAGATGTATGTATTGACAACTGCATGATCTACTGGAGAGTGGATGAGACACGGAATGTATGCAAATTTTGTGGGAAACCTCGTTACCAGGAGACGAGGGGAAGAGTTCCGATCCCATTCAAAAGAATGTGGTATTTGCCTTTGACGGAAAGATTGAAGAGGTTGTATCAGTGTGAGCGCACAACAAAAGCAATGAGATGGCATGCAGAGCATTCCACAAATGGTGAGATTAGACATCCTTCAGATGCAAAGGCTTGGAAACATTTCCAGTCAACATATCCAGAATTTGCGGAAGAGAGAAGAAATGTTTATCTTGGATTATCTACTGATGGTTTCAGCCCATTTGGAAAGCATGGAAGGCAGTATTCTCTATGGCCAGTTATTGTGACACCGTACAACTTACGGCCGAGCTTGTGCATGCGACGAGAGTTTTTGTTTCTCTCAATTCTCGTCCCCGGGCCAGATCATCCTAAAAGATCACTAGATGTGTTTCTTCAACCACTAATATATGAGTTGCAACAACTATGGGCGCATGGTTTTGAGACATACGATGTTTCGCGCAAAGAAAACTTTCAGATGCGGGCAGTACTTATGTGGACAATAAGTGACTTTCCAGCATATGGTATGTTATCTGGATGGACAACACATGGGAAGCTATCATGTCCATATTGTCAAGATGACACAGATGCTTTCCAACTAAAGAACGGAAGGAAAACGTGTTGGTTTGACTGTCACAGACGATTTCTACCACCTGATCATCCATACCGCAGGAGTAAGACTTCGTTTACGAAGAACAAGCAGGTGTTTGATGGTCCACCTGAGGAAGTTAGTGGGAAAGATTTGTTGAACCAGTTTAGGTATTTTGATGCAGAAAGGACGCCAGATGTAGGTGGACATGAAAACATTCGAGTCAATGCGGTTGGAGAGCTACATAACTGGCACAAAAAGAGTATTTTCTGGGATCTGTCATATTGGGAGAGTCATCTATCGCGGCATAATTTAGATGTCATGCATATTGAGAAGAACTTCTTCGATAATCTGATGAACACAGTCCTTAACATCCAAGGTAAAACGAAGGATAATTTGAAGTCAAGGTTGGATTTAGTCGATATTTGTGATCGTTCTGAACTTCACGTTGATGAGAACGGTACGGCCCCTTTTCCCATTTATCGGCTAGATGGTGCTAGAAAAGAAGAGTTCTTTGATTGGATTACAGATAAAGTGAAATTTCCTGACGGATATGCATCAAATTTGGGGAACTGCGTTGATAGAAGCGAAGGAAAGTTTACTGGCTTGAAGAGTCATGATTGTCATGTAATTATGCAGCGCCTCCTTCCGTTTGCTTTTTCAGCATTATTGCCACGTAATGTTCATGAAGCAATTGCAGGTATATTATATTTTTACAATTTAATTTATTTTTATATTTAACAATTATGCTTATAAAAACTTAATACTTACGAAAATTATGTCTTTTACCTATGTAGGGATTAGTGTTTTCTTCCGCGACTTATGCAGCAGAGTAGTGACTGAAGAGGGTATTAATAATTTGAAGACAAACGCAGCAGTCAGCATGTGCAACCTTGAGAAGATATTTCCTCCATCATTCTTTGATGTAATGGAACATCTTGCTATTCATCTCGCAAGAGAATTGGAACTTGGTGGTCCTGTGCAGTACATATGGATGTATATTTTTGAGCGTTATATGCATCATATGAAGAAGATGGTCAAAAATCAAAGCAGGATGGAAGGATCTATAGTGGCACAGGTGATCAATGAAGAAACTGCAATCTTTGCTGAAAATTATTTTCCACCAGAAGTGCATACAAAACACCGAAGACCTGCTCGGCATGATGATAGAGGGGAGAGAGCAACATATCATGTTACTGTCCCAAGCATGTTCAAGGAAATAGGACGACTCAGTGGAAAATTCACGAAGCGGAGACTTACGGACACTGAGCACGCTCATTTGCAAACATATTTGCTCACCAACTGTGAAGATGTTCTACAATATGAGAGGTAAAAATATTTAATCATTTATTGTTAGATTAATATTCAATAATTTTATTTCATATTGATAATATTTTTGTATATAGTGTATATATGGCGGAGTTGCGTATGACTCACAGGCATGCAACAGAAGATGAGCTTCGACAACTTAGAGGTAAAGGATTTGCTGCATGGCTTCGTAGTTATGTGAGTCATATATCATATTACCCTATGCAAATGATTAGTTTAAATTTAATATATATAAACTAATTAATTTTGCAATCATATATGTTTTTAATTTATAGGTGAATGATGGTTTGGCCAGAGGTCTTGTGTTCGATGATTGGATACGCGAATTTGTGCAGGGACCAAACTATGTGGTCAAATCATATCCTAAATTTTGTACGCGAGGATATGCATTCACAAGGAAAGGTCATTCTAAGACAACATATGATGCTGGTGTTTCATCTTCTTCTGGTGACGATGTCTACTATGGCAACATAAAAGAAATATTGGAAATCCAATTTCCTGGAATGGTTGGATTGCGTTGTGTAGTATTCTATTGTGATTGGTATGACACCACCCTAGATAGAGGAGTGAAGATTGATGTGTTTGGTGTTACATCAGTTCATTCGCGGCGGAAACTTCAATATTATGATCCCTTCATTCTTGGTTCGCAAGCTGATCAGGTATATCTATTCATATTTTTTTACCAATATAATTAATTAATGTTATATATTTTACTAATACTTTCATAACATCTCATCTTAACATTATATACTTATACAATCATATTTATATAAGCTTACACTACAAAAAATGTTGTTGTGTAAAATCGTGTTATAAAACATTTTTATTGTTAAATTTTTATGCAAATACTATATATATTATCAAAGATTTGGATTTTGCATTTAGAAACTTGAAATCAACACCCTAAACACTAAGTCGTCGGAATTCCGTCGGAATATACCGACGGAATATGTCCGTCGGAAAATACTGACGGAGACATTCCGTCGGAATTTCAATTTGCCCGGGAGAACCAAACCGCTTGAAAATTTTCGCGAATCGGCATTTGGTATATTTTAATTATACCGACGGAATACCGACAAACCCGTGTCCGTCGGAATCCTCAGAAATAAAAACCCTTCTTCTTCCTTCTTCGTTATCTCCGCGGCCCCTCTCTCACAAAACGAAAACACTCCGGCGATTTCTCCCCCTCTCCGGCGATTCCGGCCTTTCTCCACCTCTCTTCACCGGCGAATCCTCTCCTCACCCTCATATCTCTTCCCCAAACCCCAAATCATGTAAGAATCATCCCAAACCTTCTTTTTTATCAATTGTTTAGGGTTTTGGAAGTTGATCTCGGATTTTAGGTTGTTTGATTGAAAATTTTAGGATTGAATGGATAGTTTAGGATATATAAGTTAGGATTGTTGTTTGGATTGTTGTTTTAGTTTTTCTTGGAACATATTTTGATTTTTAAAAACGTTTTTTGATTTTAAAAAACGTTTTTTGATTTTTAAAAACGTTTTTTGATTTTTAAAATCGTTTTTTGATTTTTTTTAAAACATTTTTTTTATTTTTTAAAACGTTTTTCAAGTTTCCAGTAATGAAATATATAATAAAACGTTTTTAAACTTTTTTAAAAATATTTAACAACATTTTTCTATATTTATAAATTTTTTATAATTTTGTATACATATATATATATATATGTAAATCATGTATAATAAAAATTTTAAAATTTTTTATAATTTTTTATAAGTTTCCACTAATAAACTATGTATAATAAAACGTTTTTAAAAAAAAAATATAAATATTTAACAACATTTTTCTTCATTTATAAATTTTTAACAACATTTTTCTATATTTATAAATTTTTTATAATTTTGTATACATATATATATATATATATAAAAGGTTTAATAGTTTTTTTTAAAACGTTTATAAAACCTTTTGTAAATATATAAATGAAAACATTAAAAATAGAAATGATTTGAAAATACGTTTGATGGGTTAATTTTTTTTTTTAGGGCCGAGGATGAAGCCCGCCCCGCAGCCCGTCTTCGACGTAGTTCGGTGAGCAGTTCCCGTGCATCGGGATCGTCTCATGACTCGGTTCCCGCATACATTCCCGCTCCAGCTCCCTCAGCCCCTCACGCTGCCCCTCACGCTGCTGCTCAACAGGATCCGGGGGTCATGCCGGTTCATCTATTGGTTCAACAACCAGGTCGAGAGCATCTCCCGTTTCTCCAAACGAACCCACGACGAGGCCATAGCACTCGGTTAGTATTTTTTTTATTTGTACCGTTATATTTTTTCCTTTAATTAACTTGCTAACTTGTATTTTTTTTTAAAGGTTCACCAAGTCGAAAAATGGCATTAGCCGGAGCATCAACCAGATGATGTACTCCATGCTCCGTTTTGGATATCCAAAGTGGAGTGTGATCCCTTCCGACGAACGAGAGTTGTGGTTTCGTCAGTTCGCGGTATAGTAACTCTTCATTTTTTTAAAGTTTGAACATTTTTTAAAATATATTTACTTATTAAATTGTGTTTGTTTTGTAGCAAGAGTTCAACTGGCACTCCGATCTTACGGAAACAGTCCGTAAGAAATTCAACGAAAAGGCCATGGACTCTTACACAAAGCAGATAAACTCGTGGAAGACAGTTTGGCAGAAGAACAAGAAGCCACGGTTCATCAACGGGTCGGTGTGGGAGCAGTTGATAGCTCATTGGGAGAAGGAAGAAACTGCAGAGACGTCTTCTAGGAACTCCAGGAACCGGAAGAGCGATCGTGGCGGGAAAGGTATGTATGTGCACAACCTCGGTGCTTGCTCTATGTCTACTAAGGAGGATGAACTTGTAAGTTTTTTATTATTATTTATTTTTATATTTTTTAAATAAATATTTTATATATTTCTTGGCTAATAATGGCGGTTTTTTTAGATCGAAGCAAATGACGGTAATCCCGTTGATCGTCTACAACTCATTAAGGTGGCTCACACTAACAAGACGACGGGTCAAATTCAGGACCCCGTGATCAAAGGTGTAGTTGATTTGGTGGAAGCTGAAATAGTTTCCCAATCTCAGCCTCTCTCTGATGACGGCGACTCCACGGGAGCTTCAACCAACCTGTCTCTATTGCAAATAAATGAGATAGTTGAAAAAGTAATTTTCTTATTAATATATTTTTTAATAATGTCGATTACTTACTTGTCCCTATTTACTTACTTTAAATATTTTTGTAGGCGGTTCCTAAAAGGAAAGGAGGCCGTTTAGTTGGGTTGGCCCGTCGTGCTTCTTCGTATCCGGCATCTTCTTCACAAGCTCCGTATGCCGATCCCATGATTCTCGAGGAGCTACATGACAAAGATGAACGGATTGGGGCCTTGGAGGAGCAGAACACCACTATCATTTCTGAGAATGCCACTATCCGTTCGGAGAATGCCACTATCCTTGCTGAGTTGGCATCCCAGAAGAAGTTCAACACCGAGATTATGCAGAAGCTAGATCGTTTGATGTCTTCGAGTTCATCTTAGTTTATTTCGGCTTTTTAAAACTTTCGGAATGTTTTTTTTTATTTCGGTTTGTATGAATTTTAAACTTTATGAATGTTTTTTTCCTATTTCGGTTTTTATGAATTTAAATTTTATAATATTATTAGTTTTAAATTTCTGATTTTTTAAATTTATTAATATCAAAAAATATATAAAAATGCAAAACTAATTTGAAAAAAAAATGGGTATATACCGACGGACAGTGGTCGTCGGAATATACCGACGGACATATATCCGTCGGAATTTACCGACGAACCTCGTTCGTCGGAATTTACCGACGGACAACGGTCGTCGGTATATTCCGACGACCGTTGGCCGTCGGTGAATTCCGAGGAACGTTCTCCGTCGGTACGTAGTTTTTCCGATGAACTCTGGTCTCGTGTATCCGCATCGTAATATCGTCGGAAGTTCGTCAGAATGACGTTTCTCGGTATTCGTCAGAAAGTCGTCGGAAGTTCTGACGAAATTCCGACGAATTTTTTTTTTCCGACGAAACGATACCGACGGACGGGTTCGTCAGAAATTCATCGGAATCGGTCTATTCCGACGAATTTCCGACGATTTCGGCCATCAGAATCCCCCTGTTTTCTTGTAGTGAGTACTTTATCACTATTAAAATAAATTAAAAATAACAGTGAGAAAGTAAATTTATTATTTGATAAATTTTCATATATTTTTTAGAAAATTACGTTACAAATAGGTCTAGGCACAAAATTAATAATCCTAAATTTGAACCAAATATTAACCAAAAAACTCAATTCTTATCTGAGCCAAAATGTAAAAAATATTCGAATGGATTTTTGTAAGGTGCTATAAAACATATTCTAATCCTAAGTTTTATTAACCGAATCCGAACGGAAAATCCGAAAAAAACAAAAAAATATCTAAAAAAACGATCTGAATGTCTAAATTAATATGCAATATAAATATTTGAAACATAAATATTGTACTCAAAATACTCAATTTCATATTTATTTTGATATAAAATCTAAAATAAGTATTTAACATTTAAATAAGTACCTTAAATATCTAATTCTATATAAATAAATATTTATTTCTTATGTTTTATTTTTAAATTATAGATTTTACTTCGGGTATAACCAAACCATATAATTCGAAACCGAATAATATATGGTTATTTTATGACTCTTATGATGTGATAAAAATTAAAAACAAAATTATATCTGAATATGAAATGTACTTACAAATTTACTAGAATGTGACTTCTTATGTGATACAAATTAGAACCAAAATCCAAAATAACTTATTTGAACCCCAACGAGTATCTGAAAACCATTCCTAATTACACATATCACAGTAATTGATTAATTATTTTAAGAGTAAAATACAAATGTATATAATTATATATTTATTTATTTATTTTTAAAGAAATTTTTACTTATTGAAGATGCTCTATGTACTTTTACCAGAGAAATCAAATTATTTCTGCTAGAGAACTATTCCCAAAACATATGATTGAGCTTTGATACTAGAGAATCTCTTTTTGAAACAACCAAAAATGTGTGTTTAGGAAAATAGAAAATGTACATCTTATATGAAATTGTCATGCCGCTTCCATAAGTCATTAGTTTCCGTTAGGCGATGTATATTTATTTAGCTCAAGTTAAAGTAATTAAGCTTATTTATTATAAAAAATCATACATCTACAAATCAGAAATTAAAAACAGAAGTTAAAATAAATCTATTTCATTTTTATTACATCTAAATTTTGTTCTAAAAGACTATTTATGCGGTTTATAAGCGGGATGAAAATATGATGTACAAAATAAATGTGTGTCATAGTTCTTTGTTGTTTTTGATTTTAAGAAAAGAAGCCCCAGTAAAAAGGAAATAATGGCCCGTTTATATTTTATTTTACCCAATGCAGGAACGTGTTATGGTTTACGGAAACTCACCGTCTCATGTTTGAGTTTTAATGTTCAGTTCTTTTCCTAAACAATAGGCCTACAAAATCAAGTAGCCTGGAAAACAGAAGTGTTTCTAGTGCGCGCTATTCGTTCTTCATCTTATGAACTCAAAAGTCAAAAGCAACAACACCATGAGAACAAACAAAAGGAGGTACTATCTCTCTCTCTCATGACCAAACCAAACATGTAGGCAATGTGTGTGAACTCTTGCTTATGCCTTTTCACTGTGTTCAGCTTTCCAAATCGGGTGCAACACCTGTAGAGAAGACAAGGTTGCAAAAGAACTCAAAGGTTTACAAAGTTTTTTCACTTTTTAAACCCAAGAAGATATACACTGGTCTCATTACTTTTCATTTTTTAGCCTTTTAGGAGGCTGGAATGATGGATGCCAAAACATGGAGGGATTCTCTTCCAGTACGTTCTTTACCAAAAGGCTCTTCAGAAAAGGTGTTATGATTACTTCATCCGTCCCGTTTTAGTATGATCTTTGCCACGAATGTTGTTCCGTTAGTCTTGAGGTGAAGCGCCAATGATCTTTTTGTTATATATAGAGAAGTCTATAATTGCCTGTATTAATACTAGTTGCCATTACAAAATGTATTTCCAGAAAACTAATACCACCGCGCTGTAGTTGCGTTCATGAACATCAAGAGGGATATGCAACCGTGAGTCTCGATGTTCAAGACCCCAAAAATAATAGCTTTATTCGGATAGATACAGTAGAACCTCTATAAATTAATAAATTTCGCCGGTCCCAACTTAGACTGGTTCAAAATTTGACACAAATCGATAAAATAATAAGATAATATTTTTTTAAAAAAAAATCTATGTAAATATATGGTCCCATTATAAATTAATAATTTATATGTATACATATTTTATAAAAGTAAGAACCTATTGTTATATTCTTTGTTTTATATTCACAATGAATTCTTTATATTTTTTAAACACTTAATATAGTTTTGATGAGATTTAATAATATTATATCTAAAACCACATTTAAGTTCTATGCAATATATGTTATATACATCAAATAATAAAATAAAACTGATATAAATGTCAAATTTCAAAAGATAACAATTAATGTCTATACACTAAAATAAAGGAAATAGGATCGTATAACCATGAAAAAACGGTAATTCACAAAGTAGCTATTTAGCCTAATGTTTCTATACACACTGTTACAATTACATATTAATATGCTAATACCCCTGAAACATCACCGGCCCAACCTGCTGCTGTAATTAAATAAATATTTTAAGGAAAATCCCTACAGAAATAATTTGTGTCTCACCGTCATTCACATCTTTCCCTGTTAACTTTTGTGGTAAATTTGTAGCAGTCGAACGGTCTCTGGCACCGAATTCCTCCAACGCCTCAACTCTGCATGCAATCGACAGAGTTTCCATCTCCTTCGTCCTCCATTGTCATCTCCTTCGTCCTCCACTGTCACTCGTTTTCGGCGTTAGGGGTCTCCGTTAGGGTTTAAGCGGCGGTTAGTAGCACACCCTTTCTACCGAACTTCTTCAACTTGATTCTTCTCATATCTCTGAAACTCCCGTAAGTTCTCCTTGTTTTCCATTGATTCTCTTCACCGTCTTCTCGTCCCTGCTTATTTTCTTTCAATTTGGGGCTCCTCTAAGAATTAAGGTTCATAAGGTGTTGTATATAAATGGAATAGTAAAAATGTATGTCCGCATGGTATAGTAATTGTGAGATTGTTGATGAAATTTTCTATGTTGATGGCGAAGAATTGTAGAGTTTCAAAGACTCTTATGGTGAGAGACAAGACTTGTGCCGTGGCGATCACCTCTATCTCTACAATCGAAACCAATGTATTTATTTATGCATATAGAAATGTAAAACAATATGTATTTTCATATTTTGTAATATGATATATTTTATTACTATACTATTTTATCATGTTCCATTCTATTTGACGGTTACTAAAAAGTGATATATTTTGTTTATAAATATAGTTTGTAATTTTCTTAAGTTTTCACTATGGCTACATGTTTTTGAATCTGTAAAAAACATACTATGATCTACATTGTATAATTTAATATTACATATATAATATTATGTATTTTTTTTAGATTTTGATATGTGGGTTTAGAGTTCATATTTGGGTTAGGGTTTAGTGATTAGAGTTTAGGATTTAATATTTAAAAGGTGAGATGGTATGGTTAGGGTCATCATTAACTTATTTTCATGCAATTATATACATTTTATAATTTTACCAGTATGTATTGTGTTATTTATTTTGTTCCATTCTATTTGGGTTTAGAGATTATATTTGGGTTTAGGGTTTAGGGTTTAGTCAATACAACTGGTCTGTGTTAGATCTTTTATGCATAATCTATTTGAAATAGAATATGAAAAATTATATGTTCAAACTATTCTATTTGAGATGGAATTGATTGACAAACTATTCTACTTGAGATGAAATTGCATGATATGTACCGAATACGCTATCGTTCTTCATCATTGTAATGTTTGAAATATAAAAATTTCTTTTCTATATAAAATACAATGGATTACTCTGTTATAACCATGTTTCCAGAGGTTATCATTTGAGAAGTATTGAGTACTTACAGCACATATATCTTGGCCTGTAATACATGAACTATGCTATTTATCTATATGGAATAACAATTACAATAACATCAAATATCCATTACCTGTACGTATGTTCTGTTACACAGACAAATATTATTCCCTAATGTCGATGCATATTCTTTCATTATATGTGTTAAATATATCTGATCGCCTTCAGTACAGAATATTATTCCCTAATGTCGATGCATATTCTTTCATTATATGTGTTAAATATATCTGATCGCCTTCAGTACAGTTCTGTGATTGTTAATAAGCCACAAAAAAACAACCACGTCATTTACTTTAGACAATGCAATTGAAAACTTGTTGCTAGAAAGGGTATAACCGGTTAGATTGGGTGCAAAAAGCCTAATATTTAATTATGTCAAAATCATGGATATTTACTTATTCATATATGGCTATCTCGCCAATAAGTCCCTAAAATAAAATATATTTTTTTATTTTAAAATAAATATACCTTGAAATAAAAAATCTAAATAAATAAACTTTTGTAAATTAATATCTCTATAAATTAATTATATTTCAAAGTCTCAACATTATTAATTTATAGAGGTTCTGCCGTATGCGTTGAGACATCGCTATCAAAAAGTGGGTCGGGCGGAGGAAGAAGAACCGATGAAAAAGCTAAGCTGATGAGGGATAGGCAAGATCGGGAACAGAAAAAAAATTACGGCTCTAACTGGTAACCATAAAATGAATAAAAGGAATAGGAAAAAAAGAATAAAATGGAATAAAATAAAAGGAAAATCTATTCCTCTTCTATTTTGTCAAGAAATAATTGTAATCTTTTATTCCTTAAATCTTAAGGAATGTTAAAGAATCATAAGTAACAAATATTCTTTGTAAATGGTGAAAATTATAAGGAATGTTAAGGAATTAGTTATTCCCACCCATTCACTTGGTCACCATTTGGAGCCTACTTTAAATATTAAATATTTTTTCTCTTTGCCGTGTGTCTACAAATTGCATTAAACTCTCGATCGTGTCTGGATCCGGATTTGGACACAGCGGATACACAAATAAATGAGAATGGTAAATTGGTATAGCTTTGTATTATATGATCTGTGTCGCTGTGCGTTGTGTGTGTGCTTATATAAAAGATTTATAATGAAGAATTACAAGGGATTTTCTCCAAAAAAAAAACAGTACAAGGGATATGATAGGATAACTCAATATATACAGTTTCCAAGAATTGCTTATTGCACAGTTAATAATGAAACACCACATAAATAGATTGCTTTCATAAAAGACAACCACATAAATAGAAAACACACAAAAACGTACAACCTACGAACCCGAAGTTATAACCAGTTCATTGACAAGTTCCGGGTGGGCCTTAGCTAGGGGAATCCATGCGTACATTTCATGCTGTCGTCGATGCATGGCAGAGTATTAGCATATACTGTGGTAAATTAAAATGAAGGAAAAGTTAATATATACTTTTCCGCTTTAAATTAAGTGTTGTTTATTGATTTTAATGCATTTTTTACTTAATTCATACAATAAATTCTATAAAAAATTAATAATTAAATAAAAACGAAACTGCATATTTAACTATTTTTTTAATTTGTGTGAAAACCTAAAACAGAAAGAGTTAAAAATACAATAAATGTTCACAAAAATATATATTAAAATAAACTTTGTTCCCATTATGCCGCATCATCTTTAGATGTTCTAATTTTATGACACCATCACAAATAACTAAATTTCATTATTATAATCTTAGTTCCACAAATTCAACATTATAAATTACAACAGTTAAAATGACACAATGAAGCTATTTAATTTTGTGATAATACACATGTACTTAACTGTGTTGAATCTTATTAACAAGTTGAAAAAGATGAAATTGGCTAAAATTTGCCACATGATTATCCAATTTAAGTGAATATATTATGATTCTGCAATTTCAGCACAAAATTATTATTTGTTTTGATTTCTAAAAAGTATATAAATTATAAATAGTTTATAATTGTTAAAGAGAATATTTCAGACTTTTATTTTAGATGCATTCAAACTCTTAGTTTCAATTGCATTCAAGACAGTGCCGGTCCTAAGCGTTGTGGCGCCTAAAGCGAACCAACAAAATAATGCCCTCTAAAAACAATAATTTTTTCACTTTATCTTTCTAAACCAAACAAAAATTTGTATTTTCATGATGCAGAAATTACATCAAAAAACTAATAGATTGATCTAAAATAAAAAATAATAATTTCTACAACTGTCTTCGGTTGTAGCCACTTATTCGTCTTGTAACCACTTAATTGAGTTATTATTTTGTTTTCAATAACACTTACTAAAAAATGCATGAAAATGATAATAGTGTTATAATTAATTCAAATGAAAAATATATAATCGGGTAAATACAACAGTAGAGAACATCATTTTGCAACTGGTTTATATAATTAGTTTGTAAATTTAATGAATCTTTCAAATTGTCAAAGTTCCAAGAGAGAGTATTTGGATTCAAAAATAAATTTCATGTTTATTTTTAGCTTTTAAAGATACAAAAAAAGTAATTGGGTGAAAATATACGATAATTAGTAGAAGAAAAAAAAATACATGAGTGTAGACTTTAGAAAAGGATATTAGATTTTTGTTTATAGTTGGTTTGTTTTAGTTTATATGACTACGATAAAAGAATCATTTAATAAATTATATAAACATGGAAACTACGATTATCAATAAAGGAATCAAAATCTGTCAGATTCTCTAACATATTAGAAAAAGAATATTAAAAAAAGGTAAAACTTAAGAATCGAACTTGCACACGTAAGGGAAAACCAATAGCTTCAACCACTAGGCCAATGAGAAAATTTTGTCAATAACTTGGCGCCCCTAACTTATATCAGAATATTGGCGCCTAAAACCCTAGCTTCACGGGCTTTAGCCCAGGGCCGGCTCTGATTCAAGATATCTACCTTTCTAATACATTTTAGATCTGCATCCAATACTGTATCTAGTTAACCAAACAAAAAAATATCTAACATATTGCATTTAGATACAGTAATTGGATGAGCAAATGAACAGTACCATAGCTTGTTGTTTTTGTCGCTGTTTTTGCTGCTTGATCGGGATGGATTTTGGACGGCTTATGTTGAGTGTTTTTTTGTCCACTGTGGTGTGACCAGCTCGGTGAAGCTGTAATTTCGGAATTCCCATTTCTTTCCAAGTTCCTCCTCGTGGTCATCGTCTCTTTTGTTCCACCTACGCATTACACATGACATTATAGACAGTAAATGGTTAGTCTACATCTAATAGAGGTTGAAGACTCACTTAATTTACGGTGTTCCATATGACCATCAACATACAGTGAAAATATGATAAAAAGAATATAGAAAATTGTGGACGAGAGCATAGCGCCCGCCATCTTAATACTAGAGAGTGATAATCACTCTGATTACATTTCAAGCATTTATATAAGATTGGAGGAGAGGTGGGGTTGACGCTGTGAACGACTTGTGTTTGTATTAGCTTGACGCGTCTTAAGGTTTACTCCGTCATTTGGGTTGGAATTGCGTTCTTTATGTGGGCTAACTTTGTATTTTTTTTTTTTCCAGTTTTATTAATTTCAACAATAATAAAATATTACTACAAAAACTCACAATAGCAACTGCTAAAAAGTAAATAAAATATGGGCAGTTCACCAATATTCTAAATGGACTTGCCACGTTTAACGACGTTGAGAAGAAGTTAAGAAGCCAGCAAGAGACTACGGTAGACAGCATTTTATTGAGACCGTGAAAAACATGTTTAGAGCTTTTGAATAGGGCTGTTTTAGACCAGTACATTTACCATACAAGAACAAACGATATTTTGATAGATTGCTGAAAGTAATGAATTGGAAGAAGTATTATTGACTCTCACGAAGAATAGATTATAATAGAATGAGTTTGTATCTTTATTAAACACGTACCTTACGATGTAGTTGAAGTCTTGGAGGATATGGTAGAGACCAGGCCACACCTAAAAGAAAAAAAAGAGGTTGAGATCAAAGAGAGAAAATGAAGATAGGGACGACATATAGTTTGTTATTTGTGCGTTTTGTGTTTTAGTGGTGTCATGTTTTAGTTTACTCGGTCAAGTGGGTTGCTTTGCATTGACTTATCACATTATAATGCCCCTCACAATTTTTTTATTTCAGAAGAGATTCTCTTGTGTATATACGGTGAAGCTGAAGAATAAAATTCTTTGAGGTGTTTATGTACCAGTTGTGAAGTATTATATGAAATAATAATAGAAATGATACAGGAATCAAAGCTGTGAAAGTGCTTATTAGGTGGAGTTAAAGTATGAAGACTAAATGATAAAGACAACCTAGAGAGGGTTTGTGAAGAAAAATGTATTTCGAAAGGGTGTTAGAATTTGAAGGAGTTTCATTTTCTCTAATGAAAAAATTTCTTAATTTTTTGTAGAGAAAATGAAAAAGAATTTTCACAAATTAGTTATATCTCTTTTTGTGGAGGGTTAACTACGAACCTATTGAGTTAAATAGGTCTGCAAAACATTGTATGTGTTTAACACAATAAAAAAAAAATCGGTAAAAGAAGAATTTCAGCAAAAGAATTTTGGGAAAATTGCCAAAACGGAACAAAAATTTAGCATGGTTGTCCCTTTGGTATAAAACCAATTTTGTCCATTTTGTCTCCCTTTTACCCTTTTCCTTTCTGAAATTTAATAAAATAAATAGTTTAATGAATCAAAAAAATTACTAAAAATATAAACAATTAATAAAACACCGATATACACAAACACATATATTTTTTTGGTTGAAAAACTTGATAAATAAAAATTTTAAATTTTGCTCTACTAAAAGTATAACTCGTCTTCTACGGAAAATGAGTTAGTAGAAAACGAATTCCTGAATAAACAAGTCCATCTACCTTTTTTAGAACGAAAAATCTACTTTTAATTAAAATTCTAAATATGAGGAATGCGAATTCTACTAATGGTAAAAATATCTACTTTTCTCTCAAATTCAGTTTCTACTTTTATGAAGTATCTAAAATTTTGGGAATGTGAAATCTAAGTACAACACGTACGTCTACATGAGGTAGAAATTGCATTTAAGATTTTTGTCATGGTTCTACTCATTGTAGAAGGTGCCTTCTACGGATAAGAAAACCTGTTTTTTCGAAAATTAAGGAAGTTTCTGTTAAGAAAATATTCTAAAAATATTATAACTTCCTAAAACGTGTTTTGATCGATTTGCTTTGCCAAAATATAAAAAAACAATTTTTTCTTTTCTTCTTCGTCAATATATGATTTCTCTATAATTTGTCTTGTGATTTTCACAAACTCTTGTTCTATGATGCATATTTATACAACATGTGGTGTTTGGGAATTTGGTTCAACCACTGGATGAGTTTTTTCGGCTGATGACAAAGGGGGTAGGCTACTGTTATTGGAATCAAGTTCTACATTAGAAGATTTTAAAAGAATGGTTGTGGAGGATTTTGATATGGAAGAAGATTAGGGTTAGTACGGATATTTGGTTCCGTACTTCAGTATCTTTTGTTCCTTTTTTAAATTTTTTTTATTTCTTTTGCTTTTCAAAAACATTTTATTTTTATCTTTTTCATTAAACTTTTAAAAATGGTTTTAATATATATTTAATTTGATTAATGAACGGTTAGTTTTGGCATTATAAAAAATATTATAGTATATAGACAACTTAGTGATGGTATTATACTAAGGGGACAACCATCCTAAATTTTTGTTCCGTTTTGGCAATTTTCTCAAGAATTTTTAGGTTTTTGTAAGAAAGCAAAAATTAAAAGATAAAAAGTTTTGTTAAAAGATTTTTAGGTTGTGTAAACGTGAAAGGGTAGATCGGTAAATCAGTGTGTGTCTTGAGCTTATTGGAAAATTCAAAATCGTTTTAGGTAAAAACTTGTAAATGCATTTAGAAATGAACTAGTAATATTTTTTTTTTAATTTTTGTTCTTGTTCTTTGATATCTTGCATATTTCCATTGTTTTATTCATTCACCCATGTGCATTTTGATCATATAGACTAGGATTTAGCCATGTTTAGGTTGCATTTCGCATACATGAATCTTTATCAGGTATTGGAGTATACCACATAGAGTTCTCGGAGACATTTGGGTGTGTTTAGAGCTCGAAAGAGGTGTAAAGATGATCATTGGACGAGCAGAGCGTTGGGAGCGACTTCCCAGAGCGACACCGTCAAGTCGCTCTGACCTGCCTTATCAGAGCGACCTTACCAGAGCGATGCGGAGGAGTCGCTCGCCATTTCATCCCGGTGGAAGCCGAAAACTGACCCGGATCGACCTATCAGAGCGACCACTCCAGGTCGCTCCCGAAGCCCAGAGCGACTTGGCCAGAGTGACACCCGGAGGTCGCTCGCGTTTCTATCGCGTGACGACAACACAATGGAGCCGGAGCTACCTCTCAGAGCGACCCACTAAGGTCGCTCCCGAAGCCTGGAGCGACCTTACCAGAGTGACGCGGAGAAGTCGCTCGCATTTTCATCGCTCGGAGACACGAAAACGGGCCCGGAGCGACGTCTTTGCAGCGACCCCTCCAGGTCGCTCCCGAAGCCTGGAGCGACCTCTCGGAGCGACTACTAGAAGTCGCTGCGCGCCTATTGTTTGATCGAATTCATGTTTACTCAAGGGCCTTTTGGTCATTTCATTATGCACGTTGTTTACTTTTTAAACCTATGTTTAAGTATCGTTTGTAAGCCATCAGGGGCTGGATATCTTTTGTTATAAAGGAAACCACCAAAAACCTTGGAAAAGTTGATCTCTTTGATTCATTGATCACATGTTCTACTGTTGATTTCTATTCTATTATCTGTATTTTCTCTAAATGATTAATCTGAAACTCAATATGGGTTTAAGAGGAATAATGAAGAGTAGTGAGTAATCACCTTTTGAATTCATGGGTTAGGGAGATTAAGGGTGATTAGGTTTGTTCTAGGATGTTTTAGTGTAGATCATTCTTGTTCCTTGCTAGTAGAGTATTCATAATGCATCTTATGAGTTGGCCACTCAAAAGTTGATCTTTAGACATTTTCCACCCACAAGGTGTTTGATGAAATGTCTGAGACAACTCTCCTAAGCTTTTAACATACTTTACCAAAGACATTTGTTTTTAAAGGTGTTAAGATAGACAATAGACTTGTTAGTAATGATTGCTTTCATATTATTCAACCAAAGACATTTGATGTTTGAGATATGTTAGTAAATGAACATTCATCTAGACATAGAGTTTGTTTAAGATGGTGTCTAAGCTTAAGGTTGATAGTTTGATTGATCGTTTGCCATCCTTAGTTCGAAACTTGATCACCCAAGGTCTAATCCCTATGCCCATGAGTTCTCTTTTCCCTTAGTAAAGAAAGTTGTTTCATTTATCATTAATCATTAGTTTGGAAACCTCTTAAATTATCGGTTGCACTTAGATTAAGTGAGTACTTGCATTCTCATTGCTTTGAAATCCCTTAGAATTGGTTCGACAATCATTTATATTACAACATTTTTCTTAGGAGCCTTGAAAACCCCTAATATCAAATTGGCGCCGTTACCAAATTCTGAGTAGATTTAAACATTGAGATTTAGTCACTTGCTTGAGACTAAGTCATTTTTTTTTTGTTACTGATTCTTCTTCTTCACCTACCTTTCACTTTCAGGTGTATGAACTTGAGGAGCAGGGGTCCATCAAACCTAGTTCCAATAGTAGCAGACATCAGAGCTTTCGAGAGGGAGTGTGCTAGAGCTAGAAGAGAAGAAGAACAACAAGCCCACTGGCAGAGATTGGATATTGATATGGCAGATCAACCGCAAGGGACAGAACACCAACCGCGGGCAGCTCGACCCATTGGTACTTATGACCGGCCCAACATTCATGGTCATAAACTGGGAATCCGAGCATCGGCTGTGGCAGCCAACAACTTTTAGGTCAAGTCAGGACTCCTCAATGTGATCGAGAACAACAAGCATCATGGCTTGGCTCTAGAGGACCCATTTGATCACTTGGATAGGTTCGACAGCTACTGTGGGTTGTTAAAAACCAATGGTGTGTCTGAGGATGCCTTGAAGCTGAAGTTATTCCCTTTCTCTTTGGGGGATAAGGCACGTCAGTGGGAGAAGTCTCTACCCAGCGACTCTATCACTACTTGGGATGAGTGCAAGAGAGCATTCTTAGAGAAATTCTTCTCATCCTCAAGAACTGCTAAGCTGAGAAATGAGATCTCCAGTTTCCAACAGAAGAACTTGGAAGGATTCAGTGAAGCCTGGGAGAGATTCAAAGCCTATCAAACCAAATGCCCACATCATGGTTTCTCTAAGGAGAGCTTGCTCAGTACCTTCTACAGAGGTGCCCTTCTTAAGTACAAAGCCAGATTGAATACAGTTAGCAATGGGTTCTTCTTGGGAAGAACTGAAGATGATGCAGAAGAGCTGGTTGACAACATGGTGAAGAGTGATGCAGTCTACAGTGCAGATCATGACAGAGGCAGTAGGGGTGATGATAAGCAGACGAGGAAAGAGATCAAAGCTTTGGAAGACAAGATCGACCTACTCATTGCTGAAAAAGCCACCCAAGAGCAGCTGAAGTTTGTTGGTAACTCCAAGCAGGACGATCCACCTGTTGTCCATGAGGTTGAGGGTTTGGAAGGTCAGGAAGAGCTATGTTTCATCAACAACAATGGTAGCTGGTACAAAAAAGAGCCCAACTTTCAGTACAACAACTACCAACAGAAATCCTACCCCAACAACCAACAGAGTGGTTATCCGCCTAGAAACAACCAGCAAGGCAGCTATCAGCCTCAGTAAAACCCCTTGTCTGGTTCCTCTGCTCTTCAAGAGAGCAGCACTGATACCTTGCTGAAACAAATCTTGGAGTCTCAGACTAGAAGTGAGAAGCATGTTGGTTATGAGTTGAAGAACCTTCATTCAAAGATTGATGGGAACTACAATGAATTCAACAACAAATTCTCACATCTTGCTTCTACAGTCAAGAATTTAGAGAATCAGTTTGCTTCCATGAACACTCACCAGAATCGCCAGCAAGGATATCTACCTGGAAAATCTGACCAAAACCCCAAGGAGGCCAAAGCTATCATCCTTAGGAGTGGTAAGCAGTTACCTCCTACAACCCTCACCAGGGATGTTGAGAAACTAGGTGAGGAGGTGGCCATCAACTTAGATGATGATGTGGTAATTGTTGATGAGAAGACCAATGATGAGATTTTGGGGAAGATTATGGAAGCTAAAGGTAAAGAAAAGGTTGGGGAAGAAAAGAAAACAGTGAAAGATGGTGAAGTTGTTGCTCCAGCAAGTGAGAATTCTTTTGTTCTTCCTCCCTATGAACCCAAACTACTATTTCCTGGTAGATTCAAGAGGCAGCTGCTAGAGAAGTACAAGGCTCTGTTTGAGAAGCAAATGAGTGAAGCTCAGGTTGCAATGCCCATCATCGATGCTTTCATGTTGATTCCTCAATACAATAAGTTCCTGAAAGATGTTGTAGCTGCAAAGAAAAAGGAGATGGAAAGCATGATGATTCTTACCCATGAGTGCAGTGCCATCATCCAGAGGCTTGATGTTCCAGAGAAGTTAGAGGATCCAGGATGCTTCACATTACCTTGTGCTCTTGGACCTATGGTATTTGAGAAATGTCTCTGCGATTTGAGAGCTAGTGTCAGCGTGATGCCTTTGTCTGTTGCAAAGAAACTTGGATTCACTCAGTACAAGAAGTGTAGACTCTCCCTGGTGTTAGCTGATCGTTCAGTGAAGTACCCTGTGGGCATCTTAGAGGACCTCCTTGTGAAGATTGGAAGGTATGAGATACCTACAGATTTTGTGGTGCTTGAGATGGGTAAGGAGCCTCAAGAGCCATTGATTCTAGGAAGGCCATTCTTAGCTACAGTAGGAGCTATTGTTAATGTGAAGGAAGGCACGATTGATCTCCATTTGAGTAAAGAGAACATCCTCCACTTTGACATCAAGGGGAAAATGAGAAAACCAACTGTGTTCGGGCAAGCCTTCTACATTGAAGAGTTACCACCTGAGGATGACGAGGAGGGAGCATCTCCCTCTACTCATTCCCCATAGAAGGTAACCCACCACTTTCCCTTATATATACCAGTTCATATTTTGCATTTTAGTTGTCTTTTGGGTATCTCTCTCTCACTCACACAGAGACTGTGTGATTTAAGTGTGGGGGAGATACCAAGTATTTGATCACGTTTGCTTTGATGATTTTGAGTCTCATGCATTGCATTATACATATATATTTGCATAAAAATCATTTAGTTTGCATCATTTGCATTTATAGGAGAGTCTAGAGCATATAGGTTGCATTTACTTGCATTGGGAGCAAGGATTTGAAATGCCTTATAAAGAACATTACTTTGCACCTGAGTAGCTTATGCACCTCTTAAAAAGACTTGTATGCTTCGAGCCTTGAAAACTCTTCCTGAAACTTGTTGATTGCTGAAACTCAATCTTTGAAGCCAACTACAACCTTATTTGAAATGAACGAACTTAATGCATCTTGCTCATGGTCCCTTGTGTACTGAATCATGGACATACACACTTGAGTTGTCACATCCTTTATGCCAATCTTTTTTGACAAACTCTAGTGGTACACCATTCCCAAAATCTCTTCCTCCTTTTAAGCTTTCATTATTTGATGAGTGAGGCCTTTTTCGGAAAGCCTTACATGTGCATAATGTTGAGAGTATCGGGAACGACAATGCTTGGTCTTCATTCTTGCTAGATTAGGCACTCTATTGTCTAGCTATAGGTGGGGGTGAGTGTGGTGACTATGGTTTGGAAGCATGAAAAGTTCGAAAGAAAAGAATAGACTCTTTGTGTTTAAATGGATAATCTTATTGGAATTAATTAGGTGTGTTCAATCCGGATATCGGTTCGGTTTAGGTTCAGTTTTTTTCAGTTTTCGGTATTTCGGTTAGTAAAATATAACTACCATTCTAAATCCATATTTACTTCGGTTCGGTTCGGTTCGGTTTATATACCGTCGGTGTTCGGTTTATTCGGTTTTATACCAAAAAACATAATTATTTAGTTTGAGATCATATTATATGAATTTTAGAGCCATATTGTCAACACAGTCATTTATTAAAAATATATTACATGTTCAAATAAATGAACAAAAAAGTAAAAATGTTTCTACCATCAAATAAAATAATCAAATCTATGACTAAAATCAAAGCTTGAAATTTTGAAAATAAAAATATGAAACAAAACAGAAACATGAAAGAAAAGTTTTTCCACTCTTCCATATTTAGTGTTCATTAAAGTCATGTTTTTTTAATTGAACACGAAACTCTGTTTGTTTACAGATACGAAAAAAAGTTGTGAAAATTTTCCATTAATTATTGTCCATCAAATTTATAATCTTCATATTAATTTAGTGAAGACTAAAATAAAGCAAAAAGATCAAAAGAAGAATTAGAAAATAAGATGTTTGAATTGCGATGTATTGTTATTTAATTATAGTTTAATTGTTTTACAAATTAAGGTTCTTTATTACTATAAAATTATGGTAATATTTATTAACACAAATTTAACTTATGTAACAAATAGATTTTCATGTATTGTTATAAAATAGATACATATTTACATGTTTCTACTTTTAATCGGGTTTTTTTCGGTTTATTCGGTTTAATCGGTTATATACCAAACCATATCCAAATCCTACGGTTTTTATAAAATTATATCCATTCGGTTTATATGGTATATACCAAAACCAAACCATATTGTCTATTTCGGTTCGGTTCGGTTCGGTACTGTTCGGTTTTACCATATTGAACAGCCCTAGAATTAATAGATAAACGTCTAGATCGAGTTTATGAAAATTCTTGGCCCCCGGAAAAAAAAACAAATATATATAAAAAAAGAGAAAAATAAAGAAAAGGGGGCTATCAAAGTTGTTTAGAGCTAAGATTTGTTTAGAAGTTGAGAAAATCCTTTATAGATTTCAAAGAAAAAGAGTTTTATGTGCAAAGTATTCTTGAGATCTTTTGGTGAGAGATGAGAGTTGGGTTTGACATTGGGAAGTGATTGTGTAACCTGTATGTTTGGGAAAAGGGTAGAACAATGGAGATTGAGCATTGTATGCATGAGTTGGTCCCTTTCTTAGATATATTATGTGCAATGTCAAGGCTACTTGTTTTGAGAGTAAACCACTTTAAAAGATCATGGATTTTGAACCTCTTGACCCACTTGAATAAAAGCCTTCCCTTACTCAACCAAATGATTTGGACCAATTGACCATTTGCAAGAATTCACTTGATGCTATGCTTAATGAACTTGAGAGTTGGCTGATTTGCATGTGTGAATGCATGATGATGAGTGTAGGGATGAAAAGAGTTGAGATAGGCCTAGAGAAGCTAGAGTATAATGAGAGAGGGTGTACTAATGCTGAATTTAGATGTTGAATTGAGTGCTAGTTGTGCTTCTTTTGGCTATGAGCTCCCACCTTCAAACCTCTCTCCCTATGGGTTCTAGAAAGTTCACTTGTGGACAAGTAAAAGAACAAGTTTGGGGGAGTGGATATCTTGCACTTTTTCATTGTTTTATCCATTCACTCATGTGCATTTTGATCATATAGACTAGGATTTAGCCATGTTTAGGTTGTATTTTGCATACATGAGTCTTTATCAGGTATTGGAGTACCACATGGAGTTCTCGGAGACATTTGGGTGTGTTTGGAGCTCGAAAGAGGTGTAAAGATGATCATTGGACGAGCAGAGCGTTGGGAGCGACTTCCCGGAGCGACACCGTCAAGTCGCTCTGGCCTGCCTTATCAGAGCGACCTTACCAGAGCAATGCGGAGAAGTCGCTCGCCATTTCATCCCGGTGGAAGCCAAAAACTGACCTGGAGCGACCTATCAGAGCGACCACTCCAGGTCGCTCCCGAAGCCCAGAGCGACTTGGCCAGAGTGACACCCGGAGGTCGCTCGCGTTTCTATCGCGTGACGACAACACAATGGAGCCGGAGCTACCTCTCAGAGCGACCCACTAAGGTCGCTCCCGAAGCCTGGAGCGACCTTACCAGAGTGACGCGGAGAAGTCGCTCGCATTTTCATCGCTCGGAGACACGAAAACGGGCCCGGAGCGACGTCTTTGCAGCGACCCCTCCAGGTCGCTCCCGAAGCCTGGAGCGACCTCTCGGAGCGACTACTAGAAGTCGCTGCGCGCCTATTGTTTGATCGAATTCATGTTTACTCAAGGGCCTTTTGGTCATTTCATTATGCACGTTTTTTACTTTCTAAACCTATGTTTAAGTATCTTTTGTAAGCCATCAGGGGCTGGATATCTTTTGTTCTAAAGGAAACCACCAAAAATCTTGGAAAAGGGGATCTCTTTGATTCATTGATCACATGTTCTACTGTTGATTTCTATTCTATTATCTGTATTTTCTCTAAATGATTAATCTGAAATCCAATATGGGTTTAAGAGGAATCATGAAGAGTAGTGAGTAATCACCTTTTGAATTCATGGGTTAGGGAGATTAAGGGTGATTAGGTTAGTTCTAGGATGTTTTAGTGTAGATCATTCTTATTCCTTGCTAGTAGAGTATTCATAATGCATCTTATGAGTTGGCCACTCAAAAGTTGATCTTTAGACATTTCCCACCCACAAGGTGTTTGATGAAATGCCTGAGACAACTCTCCTAAGCTTTTAACATACTTTACCAAAGACATTTGTTGTTAAAAGTGTTAAGATAGCCAATAGACTTGTTAGTAATGATTGCTTTCATATTATTCAACCAAAGACATTTGATGTTTGAGATATGTTAGTAAATGAACATTCATCTAGACATAGAGTTTGTTTAAGATGATGTCTAAGGTTAAGGTTGATAGTTTGATTGATCGTTTGATATCCTTAGTTCGAAACTTGATCACCCAAGGTCTAATCCCTATGTCCGTGAGTTCTCTTTTCCCTTAGTAAAGAAAGTTGTTTCATTTATCATTAATCATTAGTTTAGAAACCTCTTAAATTATCGGTTGCACTTAGATTAAGTGAGTACTTGCATTCTCATTGATTTGAAATCCCTTAGAATTGGTTCGACAATCATTTATACTACAACATTTGTCTTACGAGCCTTGAAAACTCCTAATATCATTCTTCTCGTGGTTAGTTCTCGCATATTGAAAGGGCTCTTTATGATGTATCAAAGAAGTAAATTCATTTTCTTAACATGGTTACTAGGAGTTTTGTACTTTACAGTTTTACTATTCGATTAGTATTGCGTTTGAGAGGTTTAGCGTTTTGATTCAGGTATTGGGCTTCCCGTTATAAAGCCATATATAATCTGTACGTTTTAATTAGTTCTCGCAAGCACCTATCTCAAAGCCTCACCAGGGTTTTTAAACTCCAATAAAGTACAAGGCAGTTTCAAAAATCACTTCATTGTCTTTTTTACAGTCTTCCTTAAAGAAAGAAAATGTCTCGTCTGTACTGAGAAACAAACAAACCGCTCCAAAATCATTGCATATATATGTCTGTGAGTCTTGCTCCATCTGCCTCCGATCCAACTGCTCTTGCAAGCACTACAAAGTCATTCATTGATTATGGAGCGAATGGGAGATAAAGACATTGTGAACTGTCAAGCGTGCGTTTAAAACATTTCAAAAGAGTTATGGCTTCACGAGTTGTGTCGACGAGCAAAAGCAGGTATATTAGTATTCTTTTATGTTTTGGTTTTAAACATATTGTGAAAGATGATCCACTGATCAGCTACTTCAACACCAGATCCTGCAAAGGCAACTAATATTCCATCACTAGCTACACGTCAGAAGTAGAATGGCAGGTATATATATATTGTTTGAGTCTTAAAAGTTATGTTCTTGTTCTTTAAAACAGGCCAACAAAATCAAGTAGCCTGGAGAACAGAAGTGGTTCTAGTGCTATTCGTTCTTCATCTTATGGACTAAAGAGCAACAACACCGCTGAGAACAAACAAAAAGAGGTAATATCTCTATCTCATGACCAAACCAAACCAAACATGTAGGTAATGTGTGTGAACTCTTGCTTATGCATGTTCACGTTGTTCAGGTTTCCAAATCGGGTGAAACACCTGTAGAGAAGACACGCTTGCAGAAGAGCTCAAAGTTTTACAAAGTTTTTTCACTTTTTAAACCCAAGAAGATATATACTGGTCTTATTACTTTCCGTGTCTTAGCAGGCTGGAGTGGTTGATGCCAAAACACGGAGGGACTCTCTTAATCTGAAAGCAAAACCCATGCAGGGTTCTTTTCCAGTACGTTCCTTACCAAAAGGCTCCTCAGAAAAGGTGTTATGATTAGTTTCGTCCGTCCTGTTTTGGTGTAATCTTTGTTATCAATGTTGTTACATTAGAAAAAGCCTTTTGCAACAAAAAAAAAAAAAAAAAAAAAGCCTTTTGCAAGGAAAAAAAAAATGTTGTTACATTAGTCTTGAGGTGAAGAGCCAATGATCTTTTTGTTATATAGTAGAGAAGTCTATAATCTATCTATACTATTATTTGTCATGTTTTTCATAATTTTATGTAATTTTGCTTATTTGCCATGTTTGATTTTAATTGATGAATCATCAATTTAAATTATACTATAATTTGAGTTTTATTAAATAAGTAGAAATAAGGAACATGATAGAATTCCAAATATTTGTTCCATAATTTTAGGTAATTTTGTTTATTTGTCATATCTTATGATTTTAACTAATGAGTCAATAATTTAAATTAATACTACTATATGAATTTTGGAGTTATTTTGATTTTAGAAAATAAGTAGATATAAATATTAGGATATAATTCCAAATATTTTGCTTCATAATTTTAGGTAATTTTGCTTAGTTTTCATGTTCAAATGATTTTAATTAATGAATAATCCAATTTAAGTTTATACTATTATTTAAATTTTATAAAATAAGTAGAAATAAGGATTATGATAGAATTTTAAATATTTTACTTGACCCAATCTTTAAAATCATATTTGTTATAGAACATGTAGTGTAATATACGTCAACCAATTTGTAAGACGTTTTAGTTAGTGGAAACTCTATCATACGTAAATACTATATAGTGTTCATAATTTAATTATTTCAAGTTAGTCTTTCTCAAAGAAAAAGTAAATATACATAATGAATCGGATGTCACTGTATTAATCAAAATTTTAAGATCTTCATAATTCTCAAAAAATAATACCACTGAACAGTTCCATATGTATGTGTCGTTGGCTAATTTCATCTATTATAAGTATAACACGTATTGTATCTTTAGTACATGTTTAAATAATTACATAAGTATAAATAAGCATTAGAACATAATTCTAAGAATATGTCTTCAAAATTCTCTTATGTATTATATTATATTAAAAATTCTGCTTGAGGCAGTTTTTAAAATAATATTTTTATAGAATATGTGGCTTAATGTTTTAATATATATTATTTTATTTTTTTAATATAATTTATAAATTGTTATAATGAACTAATATTATATTTGATTGCAGTTTACATGATTTTCATGTTTATCAAAATATGAATATGTAGCTATAAAACAAATGAAATTATATATATCCTGAAGTTTTTTCCAATTATATAAATTTATAGATGTTTTTTTATTAAAATCCTAATGTAATAATTAATATTTTGAAAATCCCAAAATAAAGTTCTATTATACACCCAAAATACTATATACAAACTCATAGATGGTAGTTTTTAATTTTTATTTTTTCTTAATTATGAGATGCATATGTTAAGATAATTATTATAATATTTGAAAATCTAATGTTATTCTTCCATTTTTAACCGGCTAAAATTTTTTTATCGAATTTTATCAACAAATTCAATTTTACCGTAAGTAATCCCCTAGACATTGTTTGAGAAGTGGTTTGCCATGTGTCATCTCCATGTTGATTTTGAAAGAAAAATAATGATATATCATACTAATAATGATGACATGAGTTAAAGTTAATTGTAACATGGACATTTACATTTAATGTTGATTTATATCTTTGGTAAGTTTTTAGAATATGGTAATAAATCATATATATCATCAATATAACAATAAATAATATAATACTAAAATAGAAATATAAAAACATTTTACAATTTTTGAAATATTATTATAGAATATAATACACAATATTTCAAAACTTGATGAGGTTTTAGAAGATGAAACTATAATTCTACTCTATCTTAACATGAACTGGCCTGAGAAGAGAAGAAAGAAACATTAACAAAATCTCAAGCGAGTTCATGTTAAGATACGTTGAGGGAACCGAAACTCCTAAATTTGATGAGGTTTTAGAAGATGAGACTATAGCAAATATGGTGGATGATGATCTTTCATGTTTTTTTTTTGTTCACAACATGATATTCATTGATAATCTTAAATGATTACAAATGTTAATGCAACATCCGACATATGATGCGCAATCCGTTCTGAAATTTGAAGAGCAAACCAAACAAAGCAACATAAAGATAGATACACAAACTTAAGAGAGTTTGATAAGGCGTTGGAAGTGTTTTCGAAGGTGCATGCGAGTAATATCCATAGAAAGATATATCGCTCTCCTAACTTGAGAATGGTCACTGTATATTGTGACTTTGGGCGCTCTAAAACCTCGGTTCTCATTGACATGAGTCCCGTTGTATCTTCTGATCCCATGTGGACCATTACACAAGATACTAAACAGTTAAGAAAATGATAATACTCTAAGGTTTTTAAGCCCAGAGAAAAGTACCTCTCATGGAAAGGAGTTTTGATGGTAAAATTCTCTCCTACAAGGAGGAGGACATGGGGAAAGGATCTCTCAAGGCCCTGAACATGAGGAAATTTGGTTAGGCTTTTATGTAAACAAAAGCCTAAAGGGCTGCAATCTTCAAGCTTTGGTAAACTCCACTTTAGAATTAATCTTGTGATGACATTTGCACGTGTTAGAGGTAATGATTGATGATGACTTTGGCTTGAACTCTGTGGGTTAACACCAACGACTGCACCAGAGAGATAACTATGTAGTTCTAATCCCAATTTGCAAGGCTCCATTGATGGGCGTTCCATCTTTGAATACATATTTGTTCTTGGCCATGAAGAGCACAAGAAAGATGAGTCTACGAGATATGATGGTTTCTAGGCGCATACGGCAGTGACGGGTAAACACCAATGTGTTAAATCCAGCAATGAATATATGTTAGCCCTTATAACAAACTCTTGAAATATGAACTTGGCTAGATTTGCTGAGTAACCAGGAGTTGGGTTCAAACAGAAACTTCGGACTCCAACGTTACTGCGTCGGATCCAGAGAGTTGTCATGGAACCTAAACAGACCTGCTGGTCATCAAAATCTAACAAGCTGGACATGGGAGAGCAAATACCAGGAAGGGCATATGTGAACAATGTTTGCGGTGAGCAGAGACTGGTAAGTGTATCTTCTAGCGGGGGGCTCCTCACCGGATTGAAAAGGAAGTGGTGTTCTGAGTCGTAGAACTTCACAGATCTGTCAAGCGGTAGATGAAGAGCAACTGTATGGAGCTCTCGCTCACACCAAATCCAGTTAGAATAGATCATCCCTAGAGGGAAAAAAGTCATCGCCCAAGAGAACGACGAAGGTGGCGCTCGTCGCAGAATCTTCAAATCTGGCCAATGGAGTTTATGTGAAGAACGAATCTGAGCCAGATCTGATGTCAGTGCAGTCATAAGAGATGGAGGAGGGCTACAAATGAGAAGCAAGACCCAGAGGATACGGAGACGGCAGCTGCAACATCTTACGGACAGAGCGACGGCGGAAGAACTCATGAATCCCAAAAGGACAAGAAATTTCTGGAGAAAAACGGTCAAACAAAACGAAAGAAAGACAAAGGAACACAAAAGAGGAAAGAGACGATGACTCTGGCAAGCTACGGAGCTGCCGGCGTCGGAAACCATGGTCGGAGTGGGTGTCTCGATTTGAGCGCCTGGGAGAGAACGTTGAGTAGCGTTAAACTCACTGTTTTCACACCTCTAAACTTCACATCCTAATCTTTCATGTTTTAAAACGTTTTTGCTTAACACTTCTTTATTTATTTAGTTAAAAACGATTAGAACGAAAATCTGTAAACTTCCTTACATAAACCAGCCTCTTTTTTTTTTTTGCTTCTAGCCACCCAAAGTTCATAACCGGCTCTGCTAGTTGCCATCACATTTCTATGTGTATAGACAATAACGACTATGTTGTTAATGTCAGTATGAACAAGCGAAACCAATTTCTTGGTTGGGGCTAGACTTGTAACTGTCACTAGAGAAAATGACGCCGTCATTATTATCTTCGTGGAAATATCCGTTTCTCTTGACCAATTCTTCTTTTAGTGTTTGATTGTTTTCAGAACCTAAAATAGTTGAATTTCGCAGTGGAACATAAAATAGTTAATTTTCCTCTTTGCGACTACAAATTGCACCTCTCATGTTTGAATCCGAATTTGGAAACAGCGGGTACACAAATACATGAGAAAGGTAAGTTGTATCCTTGTATGTAATATACGATCAATGTGTTGTGTGTGTGCTTTATATCTTCTTTTGCATATATCAATCAATCAAGAAAGTTTACAAGGAGTATAGGAAAACTAAAAAGTATATAGTTTCCAAGAATTGCTTATTCCATCAGTAAAACAGTGGCACAGTTAATAATGAAACACCACATAAATAGAAACCCCACAACAACGTACAAACTACAAACCCGAAGTTATAACCAGTTCATTGACAAGTCCCGGGTGTGCATACGTAATCTGGAGTTTTTAGCTAGGGTTTTTTTAACTGCTTACATTTGTTGTCGGAGGTGCATACGTAATCTGGAGTTACTGTGGCAAATTTAGATTAAAGAAAAGTTAAAACACATAAAAAGTTAAAAATCAAGTTTCTATATATTATTTAAACTTTTTCTTTCATAAATAATTTTAAGACCGGGAGTCATGTACGAGTGCACCACAACCATACCCAAATAGGCGGTCATGTGCTTAGATTATCGGAGACCCAGAAGATATTTAAAAATATGATTTTAATTTTGAATAAAAATTATTATATAAATGTAATTTTTAAACGAATTAAATATAGGGGAAAACGTATACAATATTTTTATGTTGTTTATATATATATATATATATATATATATTTAGGTGTGAAGCAATAAATGATTATCCCATTCAAGTGAAATTATAATGACTTTTTTTGGTAAAAATGTTAAGAAATTATAGTGACTTCAATAAATGATACTCTAGTTTCAAATGCATTCAATATATCTAGCTTTTAATACATTTTAGATCTGCATCCAATATTGTATCTAGTTAATCTGTTTAATTGCAACCAAACGGAAAACATCTCACTAATTGGATGACCAAATGAACAGTACCATAGCCTGTAATAATTGCTGATGCTTGATCAGGTTGGATTTTTGACGGCTCATTTTGAGTGTTTTTTTGTCCACTCTGGTGCGACCTGCTCGGTGAAGCTGTAATTTTGGAGCCCGAATTTCCTTCTAAGTTCCTCCTCATGGTCATTGTCTCTTTTGCTCCACCTACACATTACAGACATAAAGACCGTCGATTATTTAGTAGGTTCGACGATAATCTGTCGTCTAAGCTATATATGAACTAAGCAATAAATTAAAACAGTAAATGGTTTTAAACCAGTCTATAATTAATAGAGGTAGAAGACTCACTTAGTTTAAGGTGTTCCATATGAGCATCAACAAAAAGTGAAAATATTATGAAAAGAAGTACGAAAATGATGGAGGAGAGTATAGAGGCCATCTTAATACTAGCGAGCGATGGTCACTTTGATCACATTTCAAGCATTTATATAGAAAGGAAGAGAGAGAGGTATATACTCCGTCAAATGGAGTTGACGCTATGGACGACTTATGTTGTGGTTGTCTTGGCTTGACGTGTCTTAAGGTTAACTCCGTCAAATGGAAACGCATTGCGTTATTTATGTGGGCTAACTTTGGACTTTGTTTATTTTATTATTATAAAAATGCCATAAAATATTCAAACTATATATTGATAAAGTTTTAAAAATTAGAAATTATTTTTTTAAGAAATATTTTCATTTCAATTTAAGTTTCAGAGACAAATGAAATTTTCAAAATTCAAAATTCAAAATTTAATATATAATTACTAAATAAATTGTTTCTTTTATTAGCACAATTATACATGTAAATATTTTTTGTATAGTTAGAAATTAATTCTAAGATTTGCATTAATTTTACATAGTATATAGAATGGAGGGGGGTGGGGGGGGGTTGCAAATATGACTCAAAACTTGAAGTCAAACACAAAACTAACCCACATTTTTTTGGAATTTTGACTTCTCTCTTTCACCCCCAAAGTTCAGATTATCACGAAAATGCCATCACTTTTTTTTTGAAAATGCATATTTTACTCTATCACCCTCATCTTCCTCAAGTATTCACAATATTGTCATTGCCATCAATACACGTCACCGGTTGTGGACCAACGAGACTCCACAGCTCAAACTTCTTCTTGATGTCAAGCTGGAAACCGAGCATATAATGAACCAGCCTTGAAACCCAACCAAAATTCAGCTCCTTGAACTTGATGAACACTCCCAACTTTGACTCCTTTAACTCCTCATATTCGTCAGCATGTAGAGCTTTCCATAGAGCAGTAAACAACTTCGAATCATCAGCATGATAAGAAATGCTCTTGCCTGCCGGGGGCTCTTCCCCTAATGTACGTATCCTCAGCGGGAGTTCTGGTAAATCCATTTTCCGGCCTGCAAAACAATAAAAAACAAGCATCTCAAACACATAATAAGCACACTATTCTAAATACAAATACTGGAAAACTTGCATGTAAATTTTAGTGAGAAGCCTACTCAGACGACTTTCAGGAAGCCTTTTACGAAGTCTTACACTCTGGAAGACTTCCAAGAAGTCTTTTATGAAGTCTTAAGTCATCTGGTCTTCCAGAGTGTAAGACTTTGTAGAAATCAAGACTACAATGTTTAGGGTTTTACGGTGGCTAAACGCCTTAAGACAAGAGAAATAACTTACCCGCAGTGGAGTTCAATGAGACATGTTTCAGATCTGAAAAGAAAGCGGATGGTCAGTTTAAACTACTAAAATACTCTACGGCATGAAGGAGAAACAATATTCGTCGTAAGAAGAGAGATTACCGGCGGTAAGAACGACTGTATACGAGAGATTACCGGCGGTGAGAACGACGGAATTACCGGCGGTGAGAAATCAGAGTGTCGCCTTCATAATCGCCCTTGGAGAGAAACAGCGCTAGGGTTTCGAAAAGTTGTGAAAAAAAGAAAAAATAGTATTTAAATGTCCGGTAAATGATCCGGTTAGGTTTAAAAGTACATTGGTAAAATTAAAGATTCGGTCCGGTATGGAAGACTTCCCTGTAAGTCGTCTAGTTTAAATTATTCACCAGACAACTTACATGGAAGTCGTCTAGACCCTAAACACAACCCCTAAACTAAATTAACTAATTAAACACTTCATAAAATCAAATTAAACTTAAAAGATTTTTACTATACACAGAAATAATCTCATGTAGGCAGTGTTCAAAAATACGGCTTATGCGGCCGCCGATACGGTCACTATACGCTATGCGGCTATGTAACGTACGAAATTCATCGTATACGGCATTATATGCGGTTTGTTAAAAAACGGGCGTACATACGGTTTACGCGGACGTTTATACGGTGGTGGCGTCTAGGCGTTAGACATTGTTTTGTTTGAAAAGATAAAGTTACGTAATTAAATGAAGTTGAATTAAAAAAAGTAAAAACTGAAAAACATAAAACTACGTAGTTTAGCTAAAGTTTTAAGTTGTTAACCCTAATTAGCAATTCACGTTCAATTCATTGTCTTCTAAAGTCTATACCACAGAGCCCTGCTAGGCTGCCACCTTCACTTTGCCTCTTTATCGCTTTCTTATCTACCAAAGGTTTTTGTTTTGATTTATGTTCTCTTCTTTTTTGTTTCTCTGCACATGTTTTTATTTTATTTTGAAGTTTGCAATAGTTCTAAAGTACGATCAGTTTTTCTTACTAGTTACTAAAGATATGTTTTTGACTTTTTTTCCAAAAACTGCAGAAAATCATTCAAGAGATTTTGCCATTTTGGTATGGCTGGATCATTTGCAAATTCAAATATGAACCAAACAAGAACATTGATATATTGCTGGCTGATGATGCTACTCATGCTCAAGAATGGCTTGTTGAAGGTGATGATGCAGAGCATGAATCAGCTATGGGTGTAGGAGCTGGTGATACAGAAGGAGCGGCAGATGATGATGATATGGCTGATATTAGAGAACTGCGTGATGAAGATTTTATTTCTGATGCTGAAGAGGAAGATTTTGCTGGTACTAATTTGGAATCAGATGAAGACCAAGTTCCAAACATGTACGGTGAAGAAGAATATGATAATTAAACTTTCAGTTGTTTTTTTTTCATTTTAGTTGTTCTTTTGATTTGAGGACGAGGATGTTTTCTACTTTATTTAGAACTATTAGCATCTTTTTAGATGTTGGTTATTTGATTTTTAAGAATTTAGTATTGAAAGCCTTTTCTTCTTTTAGTACTAATATTATTTTATTTCATATCAATCATTAATAATATATATCATTAATCATTAATATATATATATATATATATCCAGTCCGTTTAGGCCCCGTTTAGGCGTCCGCGTATACGGCTAGGCGCTAGGCGCTACGTCACCGCACAGAGAGCGCATAGCGTATTTTAGAACACTGCATGTAGGTAAAAATTTAATTTTTCAAAAAACCATTTAAGCTTTCCAAAACCTAACCCTAAGAATACGTACAATACTACAACATATGTTATCAAACCCCAGACCAAAAAATATCATGATTCACTACTTTCACTCATCTAAGTTGAAAACAATTCAATTTTATTATATCTTAGTTTATATCCCTTAAAACTGTCATAAATACATGACTTTAATTTTTCGCTTATCAAAATATTTTTTACAAAATTTATAAATTATTTTTAAGATCAACTATACCAGACAACTTCCATGTAGGTCGTCCAGAAGACTTAACAGAATCTCAGAAGACTCAGAAGTTTAGCAGAGCTATATTTGTAGAAATGAGTTATGTTTCTTTGGTTGGTCACAAGGGATTGACTGTAATTTCACAAGGCTTTTGAGTTACTTTTGCATTTGATTCAAGTTTGGATATACTTTTGCAATCAAAATCAAGTTTTGAATCATATTTGGCAAATCCTCCTAGAATTTGTGACTGAATAAGTAAAAAATATTATAGCATAAAATCTTCAATTTTCTTTAATTTTCAAAATGTATTTTAAAAATTTTGACTTCAAATTTCATTTTAAGAAAAAACTGAAATTAAATTTTATTTTTATCAAATATTTATTTTTCTTAAAGATTAGTTTTTAAATAAATTTTCAGATTTTATAGATTTTTCATGAATTTTTAAAATTTTGATTTTTAAAATATATCAATAATTTTACTAAAACAATATATTTAAAAAATCAATGACCGTTATTTTTAGTCATGACAACATCTTAAATGGGCACAATGCAAAAGTTCATGTATTGAAATAATTAAAATAACCAGCAACCTGTTGGCTTAGTGGTAAAAGAGTGTCCACTCTATATAAGCAACTTGTTGGCTTAGTATACACTCTATTACTCAAATTCAATTCTCGTTTGGAAAAAATATTTATAATGCCTGGATTTTCTGTACAGAGGTTAAACCACTTTTTATATAAAATTAGTTAAAATAATTAAACCAACGCAGTTGGTCTAGAAGTAATTGAGAACCAGATCCAATACGCTCCCCGCAGGTTCGACTCGCTTGGCCATCCGGGCTGCCTTAAATGGTAAGAATACGTGGAATGCCGTGGACCTGTGGGGAATAGTCAGTTGACCACGGTCGCCGGATCACCCCACGTTAACTAAAAAAAAAATTTAAAAAAAAAGTTAAAATAATTAGATGTTGTCGAAATAACTATAACTTGTTGAAACATTAAACTGAATAATACAAAAGTTCATGTACTAAACTGCTTATGAACATTTGGTTCTGGTATTTTATGAAAAGTGTTCTTTTATTAACAACACATTTTTCTACCAAAATCACAATAGCGACTGCTAATAAGTAAAGACATGGACAGCTCACCTATATTCGTAAGTGGACGAGCTAATGGTCAACGCCGTTGAGAGCAAGTTAAGAAGCCAGGAAGAGATTACAAAATACCACTGTATTGACTTTTTCCTGGAGTATTAACCTATTCAATAATATGAGTACTGACTACCACTGAATTCAAACAATCTAAGCATGTGTACACTGATTTGTTAGGTTGAGAAAATACTTGATGATCAACTTTTGCTAGCTAAATCAAAAAAAAAAAGAAGCTCAAATGAGCTTTATTGAAATGCAAAGAACATGAAAGGTAAAAACTTTATGTTTGTCACCAAAATAAAGAAGATTGTTACTGATTCCTTAATGTGAAAGAAGAGGCTGCATAAACGTAGCCAAAGTTGGTCTCATCATCAACATTACAAATATATATATATATATATATATATATATATATATATGTGAGATCACTCTTGTAAGAAACCCTAATACATAGGCTAATGAGCTTGTCAATAACAATAGTTTGGGCTTTCCATATGTGGTCTAATAAGTCAAACCAAAGCCCTAAACCCTTCAGCGATGCTTTTAAACCCAACCCGGACACTGAACCGGACGACTTATCAGGTTGTTGGATCATTGGATCGACCGAGAGTGAATAGCAGATTAATAAATAAATTAATTTTATTATATAATAATATATCAGCTATGTAAATAAAAATTTAGAAACTAAAGTTTAAGATTTTCTAAATGTTTTTTAAAACATAAAATAATAGTTTGGATATGTATATATTTATGTTTAAAAACATTTAATACTTCACTTTAATTTTTATATTTTTATTTTCATTTGACATAAAAAAATATTAAAAAATAGTTTACACTATTTATAATTTTCTCTAACAAGGTAAGAGTTATAACAACTAAAAAATATCAAGACATAAACAATTTATAAATATTTAAATGTCTAATGTGAATAATAAATGAAATTTCAAATACAAAATAAACCAAAAGTAAAAAAAATCATTGTAATAAATTATCAATAACGGAAATAAACTAAGACCAAATCACATCAACTAATTTTGGTTCTCTCTACTATCGTTCACTTCACTTTCTTCAAGTGACATAGTGAAATCTTCATCAAAATCTAAAAATCACAAATATAAAACTGAAAAGGAAAAACTTAATTTTTTTTCTTTTTGTCAGTAAATAACTTCTTAATTGGAAATTTAAAATCTAAAAACATAATTAAAAACTAGAGCCATTTGCAAGAAAAATATACAACAACCGAAGAATTTGCAAAAATGGAAAAGCACTAGAAAACATAGTTGTCAGAGATTTTGTCTGGAAGTATTTTACCGTTTGCCTCTTTCTTTAATTAGGTAGTATAAATATTTATATAAAAAACCAATATATTATATATATATATACATACGTAATGATATATGTATAAATTGAGAAGATATTTTTATAAACGGAAAAATACTTATATTTACTTACACGTAATGTCACTACAAGAAAACGTGCCAGTAACAACGAACATTTACGACGAAAATATTTCGTTGTAAATTTACATGGTCTTTACAACGAAATTACGAGGAATATAACTTTCGTCGTAAACACCATGTAAATTTACGACGAACTGATTTCGTCGTAAACTCCATGTAAGTTTACGACGAATGTACGTGGAATGAGAAATACGTAGTAATCATTACATGGACATTACAACGAAGCATGTTACCGTTATATTTAGGTGAAAACGTATATTCAATGTGCTTTAACTTACCTAATTTCGTCGTAAAGTCGTTGTAAATAATATATTAAAACCATGTAAAATCCATGTAAAATATTCCTTGTAAAATCGTTGTTATATTTCAACTACCCAACTCAAAAATTTCTCTATATATATGTCATTTCCCACAACTCTCTTCCTCACAACACACAAACGGGAGAAAAAAAATCAGAAAAAAAAATCAGAAAAAAAAAGATTTCAAAAAAAAAATCTAAGAAAAAAATGGCCGGTGGCGGTAGTATTTACGAGTTACGGAGTTGGATGTATTTGCACAAAGATTCCGACGGGAGGGTGACGAACGCATTTCTGAGCGGGCTAGAGACATTCATGCACCAGGCGGGCTGTACACCGATCACACAGGAAAGCGGTAAGATGTTCTGCCCCTGTCGGAAATGCAATAATTCAAAATTTGCACGTAGTGAAACTGTATGGAAGCATTTAGTAAACAGAGGATTTACACCACAGTACTACATTTGGTATCAACATGGAGAGGGTTATGGGGGAAATGAAGCTAGTAGTAGTAATAATAATTTTGAGGATGGTCATCATAGTGAAGAACCGAATCATTTGCATAATGAATATAATTATCATCAAGATCATGAGCAGATGGTAGATCATGATAGGGTTCAAGATATGATTAGTGATGCATTTTTAGAAACAACTACAACAATAGCTGATGGAACTGGAAATATAGAAGAACCTAATTTGGATGCAAAAAGGTTTTATGAAATGCTAGATGCTGCAAATCAACCAATCTACACTGGTTGTAGAGAAGGTCTCTCTAAATTGTCTCTAGCAGCTAGGATGATGAATATTAAAACGGATCATAATTTACCTGAGAATTGCATGGATGCATGGGCGGAGTTGTTTAAAGAGTATTTGCTAGAAGACAATGTGTCTGCTGAATCTTATTATGAGATTCAGAAATTTGTTTATAGTCTTGGGTTGCCTTCGGAGATGATTGATGTTTGCATCGACAACTGCATGATCTACTGGAAAGAAGATGACAAGTTAGAAGAGTGTCGATTTTGCAAAAAAACCACGATTCAAACCGCAAGGCCGTGGGAGGAATAGGGTACCGTACCAAAAGATGTGGTACCTACCAATTACAGACAGATTGAAAAGATTATATCAACCTGAGAGGACTGCTGCATCGATGAGGTGGCATGCGGAACATGTCCAGAGAGATGGTGAGGTTGCACATCCATCAGACGCAAGAGCGTGGAAACATTTCAACAAGGTACACGCATATTTTGCTACAAATATTCGGAATGTCTATCTTGGGTTATGCACCGATGGATTTAGTCCATTTGGAATGTCTGGCAGACAATATTCTTTGTGGCCAGTCATTCTTACGCCGTACAATTTACCGCCGGATATGTGCATGGAACAAGAATTTCTATTTTTGACCATATTAATCCCTGGGCCGAAGCATCCAAAACGGCCTCTTGATGTTTTTCTTCAACCGTTGATAGAAGAGCTAAAGCAATTGTGGTCAGAAGGGGTGAGGACGTACGATTGTTCCTTGAAAAACAATTTTACGATGCGAGCAGTTCTACTGTGGACGATAAGTGATTTCCCTGCTTATGGGATGTTGTCTGGCTGGACAACACTTGGAAGATTATCTTGTCCATATTGTCTTGGATCGACGGATGCTTTTCAACTGAAGAATGGTAGGAAGAGTTGTTGGTTTGACTGTCATCATCGCTTTCTTCCACTTGCCCATCCGTACAGAAGAAATAAGACATTTTTCGGCACAAAAATATTGTTAGAGACGGTCCTCCTCCATATCTCACCGGCCAGCAGATCGAAGCAGACATTGATTATTACGGAGCTCAGGAAACAGTTAAAGTTGGAGGAAATTGGCATGTTCCTGGAAATATGCCTGATGGATATGGTGTGTCTCACAATTGGCATAAGAAGAGTATATTTTGGGAGCTACCCTATTGGAAGGATCTTCTCTTACGCCACAATCTGGATGTCATGCATATTGAGAAAAACTTTTTTGAGAACATCATGAATACATTACTTAACGTCCCTGGGAAGACAAAAGATAACAAAAAGTCAAGGATGGACTTACCTGATATTTGCTCAAGAAGTGAGTTACATATCAAGAGCAATGGAAACGTTCTTGTTTCCATCTTCCGGTTGTCATCAGAAGCCAAAACAACCTTGTTTGACTGGGTTGCATCAGAAGTTAAGTTTCCTGATTGTTATGTTTCAAATCTGTCAAGATGTGTTGAACGAAGTCAAAAGTTCTCCGGAATGAAGAGTCATGATTGTCATGTGTTTATGCAACGACTACTTCCATTTGCTTTTGCCGAGCTCCTTCCAGCAAATGTCCATGAAGCACTTGCAGGTAATTATAAAACGTTAATATATATACATATGTTATGAAATGTTATTAATTTGATTACTTTTGCAATATACAGCCATCGGCGCTTTTTTCAGAGATCTCAGCACACGTACGTTCAAGGAAGAAGTCATCGAACAACTTCATCGAGCAACTAGTAACTACGGAATATGTGTGAAAGGTGAAACGGACTTTTATGGGATCTTGCAGGAGATTATTGAAGTGGAATTTCCGGGGTTATTGAAGCTAAAATGCGTCCTCTTCAAATGTGAATGGTTCGATCCTGTTGTGAACCGAGGGATTCGGTATAACAAATTTGGTGTTGTGGATGTCAATTTTGGGAGAAGATACAACAAATTTGAGCCTTTCATTTTAGCTTCACATGCCGAGCAAGTAAGCTTCCTTCCTTATCCTCGGCTTCGAACTTCCGGGATAAACTGGTTAGCTGTTATCAAAATTACACCTTGTGGACGCATTGTCGCTGGAGAAGAACAGCCCTTGCAAGAAGAAGACGCTATCAATGAAGTTGAGGTACCAGAACAACCAACTGATGAAACCCTTTTGATCGACCCGCAAAACTTTCAATATGAAGATATTCCCGAAGATGCGACAGATGAAGCACGTGAAGACGAGTTCGAGAGAAGCGACGATGATGATTGTAATGATAGTGATGAGAACGAAAACGATCTAGAGTGATGTAATATTGATGAGAATGAAAACGATTTAGAGTGATGTAATATATGTCTCTGATGTTGTATTTCTCTATTGTAACGTATGTTTAAAGAAATATTGTTTTTTACCATCCTAATGTATGTGTAACAAATGTTGTTTTATATAATATGTATTTGTGTTAATTTTAAAAAAATTATTTGGAGTTTTAGGGTTTTAGAGTTTATGTTGGAGAAAGAGCACAAAGTAGTAGAGAAGAAGAGATATGATGTTAGATGATATGTGACTTTGGGGTTTAGGGATTTCATTCTCGGTGTTTAGGGTTAAGCGTTATAAAATCGTCGTAAACCGATGTTTCCCCGTAATTTCATCGTAAATGGAAAAACGCGGGCCTGGTAACTTCGTCGTAAACGTGGGCCTTGTAAATTCGTCGTAAACCGATGTTTCGACGTAATTTCGTTGTAAATCGAAAAACGCGGACCTGGTAACTTCGTCGTAAATGAAAAAATGCGGGCCTGGTAACTTCGTCGTAATGTTACGTCGCGTTTACGACGAAACATTTTTTATATATTGGGACGCCGAGACGAGGCTGCCTCGTCCATTCCTCCTAAACTCCTCTCCTCTCCCTAAGGTACATTCTCTTCCCTCCTTTTTTTTAAAAAAAAAGTTAGTTTAGGTTATTAATTAGTTAGGTAATTAGTTTAGGTGATTATTTAGATAATTAGTTTAGGTGATTAGTTAGATGACGGAATCCTATAGTTTAGGTGATTAGTTAGGTAACGGAATAATTTTTTAATTATGTCGTCATAATTGATTAAATTTATTTAAATTTTTTTTAGATGGCACCTAGAAGGAAACCAGCAGCACCTACTTATACCCAGTTGTTTGGCGATGGTTCCGGTACATCTTCTTCCGGTCCATCGTCTTCCGATGCAGTTCCAGACTCTCAGGCTTCTCAGAGAGTTTTTTCGAGTCCACCTCTACCACCGCAGATGCCTCCACCTCCTCCTCCAGCGGCTGCACCTGAGCCTGTCCCAGAAGGTGCAGTTCATCCGGATTTGCGTGTGCCTTCATATGCTCCCTTCGCGAGATATACGGTGGAGGATTTGCTTGCCCAGCCTGGACAGGAGGGTTTGGATGTTCTAGACCCCGATAGACCCCGAGGAACTTATTGGTAAGTTATTAATTTTTATTACTTTAAAATTTAATTAATTTTTATTTTGTAACGGTTAAATTGTTTTTTTTTCAGGTTTGGGGCTAACAACCGTGTTAGCCGGAGCGTTTCGGCGACGATTAAGGGTTACTACGACGGGGCATACCCGAACTGGAGCAAGACACCAAATCACGTTAAGATCACGTGGTTTAAATGTTTTGCGGTAAGATTTTTACATTTAATTAAATTTTCACTTTTAAATATATATATATATATATTTTTTAATATCTATTATTAATTGTATTTTTTTCAAAATTTTTATGTTTCAGCAAAAGTGGCATTGGTCTTTGGGAATCACCGAGAGGGTGAAGGCGGAATTCGTTGCAATGGCAAAGATACGCCTCTGCAACACAGTCTCTGATTGGAAGGACAAGTGGGAGATCTACGGGTATGAGGGAAAGCCCACTGAGCTCACGACGGATGTGTGGGATGGCCTCATCGCCTATTGGGAGGACCCCTCTTCGATCAGAAAGGCCAATTCGTGCTCGGCTTCTCGAATGACGAAGGATAAAGATGGTCATTTGCCCATGCTTCATAGAACCGGACAAAAACCTCATGCAGGAGTCCGTCTAGAAGCTGTAAGTTTTGTTTTAAATATATATTTTAAAATATTCAATTAATATAATTTATAATATTTAATTTAATTTTTTTTTTGTAGTTCGAGAAGACGGGAGTCTTACCTTCTCTGTCTGACCTATTCAAGATGACTCACGCCACATCCGACGGAGTTTTTGTGGATCCTGCATCTGAGAAACTCTTCCAAACAGTGGCTGGTCGGATTGAAGAACGGGAGACGCAACTAACCCACGAGTCTCCCGATGGATTACCAGTCACATTGTCCACCCAAGAGGTCGACAGAATCTTCGAAGAGGTAACTTAAAATTTTAGTTTACATTATTTTAAATATTTTAACATAATTAACTATATTAATATATGTTTTGATTTTATAGGTGGCTCCTAAAAAGAAGGGACAGATTGTCGGTATAGGCTCTGTTAACGAAGTTGCAAGGGCAACTTCGTCATACACTTCGAGACGGGATGAAGAGACTGCTCAGATGAAGGCTCATATGGATAGCCAGAAGGCTCAAATGGATAGCCAGCAGGTTCATTTAGACTCTCTTGAGGATTTGCTAGACGTGATGGCCTTGGGAAACCCGGTTATGCAGAGAATATTGAGTAAGAGACGAGCCGCTCTTGGAATGCCACCACGAGATCCCCAAGAGTCCGATCCAACCCGTCAACAGCCGAGCAACCCCACCAACTACTTCGACAATATGTAGTTTTTTTCTGTTTGTATTATGAATTTAAATATTATTGTATGACTTTTTAAAAATATGTTTTCCAATTTCATATTTTGTTTTAAAATTTAAATTATTTTAAATTCTGAATATTAAATATAAATTAAAATCTATTATATACTAATTAATAATAATATAATAAGAAACGATGTAAACTCCTCGTAAACATTACATGGAGTTTACATCGAATGTTTACGAGTGATTAACATCGAAATATTTATGAGGATTTTACATTGAAATGTTTACGAGTGATTTACAACGAAAGTATTTACGTTTGCTTTACATCGAAATAATTACGTGGGCTTTACGACGAAGTCTTACGTGGCGTTTACGACGAAGTCTTACGTGGCGTTTACGACGAAGTCTTACGTGGCGTTTACGACGAATCCTTTCCCTGTGCTTTACGAGGAATATATTTCGTCGTAAACGTAACGAGTCGTTTACGACGAAACCTCCGTTACGACGGACGTTTAGCAACGAAACGTCTTTCGACGTTAATTCGTCGTAACACCCCGTTTACGACGAATTTACAACGAATACTGCCCTAGTAAAAAATATGTTTTCTTGTAGTGTATCTTCACCTCTTTGCAGTTCTGCCGTCGCGTTTCTTCCAATCACTGGTGTTCTTATGATCAGTTTATCTTTTCGCATGTCTCCATCTCACCGTTGTGACCACATCTCCGCCGCACCATAGTGGTACCGTGTCCACGTATTCTTTTCTCGCTGCGTTTTTTCTTCTTGCTGCCGTCACATCTCCGTCGTTCGATCACGAAATGAGGCTTGGGCCAAGAGGATTGAATCGAGTAGAACGGTCTTCAGTAAGCGATCAGTTTTGTACATCTTGGGCTGGATCGGGTGATGCGGTTCAAGCATGATGAATCGAGCGGTTGGGTCTTCTCAATTCGATCGATGCAAGTTCATGGCATGGATCCATTTTTGTTGTTTTTGCAAAACTAATCCCTGCTATTTTGCATATTTTTGTAATTATTTCTCTTGATTTAATTAGCATTGTTATATTCTTATTTATCCGGATACTAAATAACTTAGCTGATATTTAATTTATATTTACCGGCTATTTTGATCAATTAATGTTTGTTATTTATATCAAATCGAAACAAAAAAATAAACTCGCTAATAAATCACAAAACATATGATTATACTTACATGTTTGGCTAAACATAAAATTAACTTATTAACAAATCACAATACAAATGATTAAATTAGATGTTTAGCCGGTTAACATTGTACTTGAATTGTTTTTGTTATTGTTAGCCGGTAATATATACTAATTATCTCAACATTGTTACAGTTAGCCGGTAATATATACTAATTATCTTGACATTGTTATAGTTAGCTAAACTGGTAATATATATTAATTAATATTGTAATTTGTGAAATAACCGGTTAAGATTTTACTTAACTTTTTTGGTTATATTTAGCCGGTAATATACATTAGTTATCTCAATATGGTAAATTGAATTGTAACACTGAAACATCTAAGACTCTGAGGACCATTCGGGAAATTCTTAAAGGGTTTGAAATGTAGAATCTGAAAGTCTGGACCGATTCGTGAAGCTTTTTGTACACTTGGAAATATTGGGGTCAACTCAAGAATATCCAAAGATGGAGGGCTTGTGTTGGAAAACAGAAGAAATCACCATTGTTGCTCGATCTCTTCCGTAACGAGATAGAGACGGCGAGGATGAGCACGACGGCGATGCTTGAATCTGAGCATGACGACCTCGGTAGAGAAAGACGGCGGAGATGATCCGGTGACTCATGATAGACTCGATGATTTGCGGCGGAGAAGAGGTAGCTTGAGGTAAAGACGTTCGAGGTGGCTTTGTTTTTATTGGACGGCAGAGATGAACAAGGAAAAATGTGAAAAGAAAATGAGATTGAGAAAGATTAGAGATGGTTACGACAAGAAACCAAAGAGATTGAGAGAGATGAGAGATTGTGTCGACGGAGAAACCAAAGAGATAGAAAGAGAAGAAATAATTTATTTCAAAAAAAAAATGTATTGATTGTAGTGGTTAGGGCAGTCTCTCTCCTCATGTGTGATAATGGAATATAACGATAAGCAAATGTATTATTTCTTAGGTTGCAATGCAAGAGACATAGGGATAGAATGGACATTAAAAAATACACATCATCTGAAAAGTCAAAGTTTCATCTGTGCAAATATGCAAGTTGTTGGTGTATATGGGCTGCAATTTCTCTAATAAGAAAAAGTTATTTATTGGTTCAACCGATGGTTCAACTGGTATCGGGTTTCAGGTTTTACTGGGTTTTGCGGGTTTCTAAATATTAGGTTTTTCAAAAAACCCAAACAAGATTTTTTCTGGGTTGTCGGATTTACCGGTTTAGCCGCGGATTCGGATCGGTTTCAAAACACTGCCATTCAAATATCGTTCCTCTGCATTTAGGGAAATCCACTTACGACCTCTTCCCCTACAAGTTAAACGGTATTTCATTTTCTCAGGAAGTTTTGTATTCTTACTGTTCGATTAGTAGAGCCTTTGCGCTCTTGATTAACCCTCGTTGCTGGAGGTTTAGCGTTTTGCCATATGATTCAGGTATTGGGCTTCTTGTTATAAAGCCCATAAATAATGTTTTTTTTTTTAACACAACCCATAAATAATATGTACATTCTTTAATACGTTGCTAAAACCCCATCAATAAGCAACAATCGCAAGTTATTGACAGTTTTGTTGTGTGACCGTCAGACCAGGGGTCCAATTCCAATCATTTTCGTCGAAGGAATCCCGATTTTTTTGGTGATTATAGTGTAATTTTACATCTCGATCTCGTGAAGTGAAAGAAAAAAAATTGAAATTTGCAAAATCACGTCATCCAGTGTTTCACTTAAATAATCAGAGATGGTAAAGTATAACTTAGTCATTGTTTAAAAAAAACCTTTGTCACAAAATAATCGCTAACTTTAGAAAATGAACCCAACATGATGATGATGATGATGATGATGATGATGATGATGATGATGATGATGATGATGATGATGAGCCTCTGATTGTGTTGAACTGTCCTCGTCGTTGGGTTTTCATTCTTTTAATATTAAACAAATAAATTTGGACCCTTTTTCTAAATATTTGGTAAAACAGTATTCCTGAAACGTTGTACACAGATGCAAGCCAGCATCACAGCCTTTTTTGTGAGGGTAGCAAAAAACTAATAAATTGATGTTAGAGATGGTCCTTCCTTCATAATACACCAGCTAATTGAATTGGAAAAATACTAAAACTAAAGCAGAATCAAAATATTACATTGTTATAGTCAGCAGCATTGTTATTAGTTTGTTACTAAACTCTGCTTAGATAGCATAATCATTTATATTTTATTTTTACCATAGAAGGTTAAATTATTTTTGAAAACAAATATTCACATTGGAAAATCTTACCTATTCCTGAGTGTATACAGTCAGTCCTACCAGTCTTTTTTTCTACTAATTTTTATCAAAATGAGAAACATTTAATTTTCTGTATGTTTTATTAAAATGAAATGAATGCTTGTTGCTCAAAAAAAAAGAGAAACATATAATTAACTTATGGTAAGTATTTTTTTCTATAATTTTCTCATGGTATTACTTACCCATCCACCGTAGGCATCAAATATGAACCACACATATAAGTTGTTTATGTAAAAATCGTTGAGAAAATGTTTTCCAATTGTAAGTCTGTTACCAAACATAAACATAAATGTTTTGAAACAAGAGAGGATGGGTCTAACTCATATGAGTTGGATAATTAACAATTACTCTAACCAATCAAGTTTATTCGGAAGCCTGCCATCTTGCTCCGCGTGATCTCTACGCGCATCCTAAAAAGCTGCCAAAACAAGAAACAACCTGCGGCAATGCATGCGCCGAACAGCGCAGTGTAGTGAGAGAATCCAGAAAGTGTTAAAATATCAATCTTCTTCTTCTTTCTCTCTTTCCGAACTCAAACTGTCTCTCTCTCTCACCTAACGTCTCCCCCGCAGAGTTCTCATTTGACAGTTCAGTCTAATCTCTCTCTGGAGATTCTTTCTTTCGTTTGAACTGAGGTTCTTTGAGAGAAGGAATAAAAAATGGCAGGTCATAGATCCAAGTCGGAGAAGCATCTCCGGCGAGACCCTTACGAGGTTCTAGGCGTCTTAAGGAACTCTACTGATCAGGAAATTAAGAGTGCCTACCGTAAAATGGCTCTCAAGTAACGTTTTCTTTCATTGGTTTCTCATTCGAACTTTTGAAATTTTTGTAATTCGAAAAACTGTGTCACAATTCATGTTTGGTGTTTTTCAGGTACCATCCTGATAAGACTGCGAATGACCCTGTTGCAGCCGACGTGTTTAAAGAGCTCACCTTTTCTTACAACATCTTGTCTGATCCGGACAAACGCCACCAGTATGATACAGCTGGTTTTGAGGTGAGTTTCGTTTTTGTATTTGCGGTATTGTACATCTTACTACATAAGATTCTTGTCTTATGTGTAATAATCATGCTAATGTTCTAGAAATAAATGGTGTTATCTGGGGACGTTTTTGATGTGTGATAGTGCTTCAAAATTATACCATGCTGGATCTCTTCTCTTTCACAGGCTGTTGAAGCAAAAGGCCAAGAGCTGGAGCTGGATCTCTCAAGTTTAGGAGCTGTGAATACTGTCTTTGCAGCTTTGTTTAGGTTAGTTTATTTATTTATTTTGGACTTCTGTTCATTCTCTTTGCTGTTTCTTTATATAGCTGAGTATGTGTTGTGAAATAGCAAACTTGGTGTGCCCATGAAAACATCTGTATCTGCAACTATATTGGAGGAGGCTCTTAATGGCAGAGTTTCTGTTGATCCTCTTCTACTTGGACAAATTGTAACTAAAAAGGTGAGGCTATGATCACACTTGTGTGTGTGTGTGTCTTGACTCCATATAAGTCTCATATGTGAGTGATATGGTTCTCACAGGTTGAAAAGCAATGTGCACACTTTTACGCTGTCACAATAACAGAAGAGGAAATAAGTTCTGGATTGGTCTTCAGAGTAGAATCATCTAGCAAAAGCAAGTTCAAGGTTAGCTCGCCGTAGTCTCTTCCAGTCAAACTGATACAGAAATGTATTGAGAGAACTAATGTGAGTGTGCTTGTGTAGTTACTGTTCTTTGATCAAGAAGCCGATGGAGGATTGAGCTTAGCCATGCAGGTATCTCTCTCTTTCATATATCAACGGAACCAATGTGATATTACATGTAATAATATAAGGGATACTCTGAATCACTGGTGGATACAGGAGGATAGTAGAAGAAGTGGCAAGGTAACATGTGCTGGAATGTACTTCCTCGGTTTCCCTGTCTACTCTTTGGATCACACAATTACTTCGGTAGCCTTATGTTCTAGATATATAAGTCACAATGAGTTTCTTTTATTTCCCCAACGTGACTTGATTTTTATTGCTGTAGATGGCTCAGGAAAAGAATCCAGAAACTGCCTTGTTTAAAAGTCTTGATGGGTTTCAGCAGTGTGAAGTTACTGAGCTAAAGGCTGGCACTCATTTATTTGCTGTCTATGGTCAGTTTTCTCTGATTGTAATGTTATCACAAATTCATTCCTCTTATATATGTCTGGATTGAGCACTAGGTTGATGTCAATGACATGTTTCTCTGTTCAGGTGATAATTTTTTCAAAAGTGTGAGCTACACAATCCAGGTTCATTGTGCTGCCTCTTTTTCTCAAGAGAAGGAAGATCTTAGATCTGTAGAAGCTCAGATCTTGAATAAAAGGGCAGAACTTGCAAAGTTTGAGACAGAGTATAGGGAAGTACTTGTGCAGTTCACGGATATGACCAGTAGATACGCTCAGGAAATGCAATCGGTTAGTCCTTTATTCAGTTGTAAAGTACCTACCATCATTGACATAAAAAAGAAGAAGAAGAGAAGATATGTCATGACTGAGTAAACAAGGGCAAATTCTATGTCTAGTTGATGTTCATGTGTGTTTTTAGATTGATGAGCTTCTGAAGCAGAGAAATGAAATACATTCAGCTTATACAACGGTTCCATTGGTAGAACGGAGTTCAAGCAAGAACAGACTGAGAAAGAGCTTGTTCAAAAAGGCAGTGGCTGAGGCACCTGCACCAATTGATCAAGAAGAAGAAGAAGAAGAAGAAGAAGAAGAAGAAGAAGAAGAAGACAGAGAAACAAGAAACCAAATACTTGTGATGAGTCTGAGACGCTTAAGAAGAAAACCAGATGGTACAATTTACGTTTGAAGTTGGACAAGAAGAAACCTTGTTAAGTCCGTAAATCATTTGGTATTTTTCTCCTTCCAACTTTATTCATCAAACCATTTGTTTTGATAATTATTTATTGAAATGACAATGGCATATAGCCATAATTTTTGTATACATACATAAAAAATTTGTATGGCATATGCATTCATCAAAACCTTGTTTTCTTCTCTAAGTTCTACTACATTCAGTAGGCATGGCGTAGCATACAGATTGAAACGCGTACCACATGTTGAAACTCCCGTTTCAAAGAAGGTATAGCCCTTTGATTGTTATGACCCATCACGAAATCATTTGGGTTGTAATGTTTAGGCCCAGGCCCAGTAGTACATACAGTCCAAATGCCTTGTAGTAAAGAGGTTTTGCATCCCACATCGGAAAGATGAGAAGTTTGGATACTGGAGATGTTAGTATAAATTCACTTCTCACTCGCTGTTTGACACCACACAGCCATGTGGTGAGCTCAAAACGAACTATTCTTTCTTTTTTTACTAAAGAACACCGTGTGCTCTCCATGCCAAGTGGCATACTCCTATTTTTAGAGGGTTCTGTCTTAAAGTGGGATCCAAACATTTTTATAGCTTAAAATCATCTTCTGTCAAATTTTAATTGTTGAAAAGTCATCACTATGAAGTGAAAAATCATTTTCTTTCATCAAAACGATTACTCCAATCACCAACTAATTTGGTACAACTGGAGATTCTAACTAAATCGCCAACAGGATTACTGATTATGTAGGCCCTATTCGTTTACCTATTCTGCGATCGCGCGAAACGTAAACCAACATAATTTTAGTCGCATGTTGTAGATTTAATCGCATGTCGCAGTTGCAGGTTACGCGACATGTAAACGAACATAATCTTAGTCGCAGGTCCCGACACGTTTACGTAAACGAACATGGCCAACTGTGACTGTGGAAAAGCATGTCAAAAAATGAATATTTACACTATAAACCAGGCATACATTAATATAAAATTTATCTCTAAATATACTTGGTTTGTGAAAGAATCTCTCACTCAAGATTCTTCGTACTGCTTATTTCCGTTGTACTGTCATGAAAGAAGAAAGAGAAAGTCTTTTTGAGATATGATGAAATGAAAAATGTAAACTGATCAGACACAATTTTATTAGGGGTCACTTTAAGAAAATTGTTATAATTAATGAATAAATTAGTAATTTTGCCGGGGTCAGCTGACCCCTATGCTGTTAATAGATCCGCCCTGTATATATATACATCATAGATGTATACACACAAAAACAATGTAGAAAGTCACCTTTCCATCCTCTTATTGGATTGATGAGCATTTAGTAGTTGAGAACTCGAAGTACCAATATTATCTCAAAGAATCTTGACGGTCACATACACAGTTACGATGCACGACACAACCATATAAAAAGAACGGTATATTACATATATTTTTCTCACAACTCTCTACCAAATTCAAGTTTAATCTTCAAAGTGGAGAAAAAATGTTTTGGAGAAATTTGCTTAAGATGGTTTCGAAATGGTTCAGTTCTGCCAAAAAGATGGTCCAAGAGTCAGTCTCCGCTGCATATGCCAAGCTTCGTGGTTTCGTCGCTGTCCTTATTGCTAAGATTCGACATTTCTTCGTCTTGGCCTTTCTGAAGCTTCGTGGTTTCGTCGTTGCGACAGTTGCTAAAATTCGTAAGTTCTTTGTTACTGCTATCGCTAATCTTCGCAAGTTCTTCTCTATCGTGGATACACTAAATCACCTACTTCCGAAGTTGCACAGCCTGATAAACGACATAGTGAATGTTTTTAACAGCGAATTGGCGCTTAGTAGCAGATTCTTTATTGTCCCTAAAATTATTGATCAGTTGGGAGATGTGGTACCTATCGTTGATCGATTGATTAAATGCTTCATCAACATTGAATGTGGTTCTTATTTTTACTTTCTATGATCTTATTCTCTTTTATTTCCTTTCTTTTTTTTTGAAACTCATATTTAATTAAAAGGAAGTAGTTAGTTGGGTGCATTAACAGCATCCACAACAACCAAAGGTTCAACAATATTCAGGGAGCATTTAGCCAAGGCATCAGCATCCCTATTCTCTTCTCGAGGGATCCAAACAAAAGAAGCAGAGGAAAACCCTGCTGCAAAGTTCAAAATATCAGCAGTAATACTATGAATTTCAGCCACCAAGGCGTTCGAAGCAATGCTTTTGATGAGCAGTGAATAATCTGACTCAAAGCACACATGATCCAGGTTGAGACGACGGCTCGTAATGACTGCTTCTCGGAGTGCAAGACCTTCAGCAACGAGTGGAGACGCCACGAACTCTACCCGCTCGGAGAATTCTCTAGTTATCTGAGTGGATGCAATGATCCACCCCAACCCTGCAGAGTTTGAGGATGAACACCACGCCGCATCTGATCTAATAACCACCGCTCCATTGAGATTCTCCGGCATCACCCGGGCTCGTGATCGCGGAACAGCAGTCTCCGGCAGATTGTTAATAAACCATTCTCTTGCCGGGACAATCGCCACAGACAGTGTCTCTACTGGGGTAGCTGAGAATCCCTCAAATACAAACTTGTTCCTAGCTTTCCAGATCATCCACAAAATCCAAAGAAATAAGGGACCAGAACCAATACCAGATGGGGGAAGGCAGGTTTGAGAGACCAGTGACGGCCATGACTCCATTAAATCTAGGATTCCTCTATAGTCCATGTCGGTTGCAAAGGGGGCAAGGAGCCAAACCCGTTGAGCAAAAGGACACTGGAACAGTAGATGAATAATAGATTCATTGCACCCACATCTTTTACATTTGAGATCTGCATTTATGTGCCTTTCCACCAGTCTCTCACCCACCGGAAGAGCTCGTTTGAGAACTTTCCACGCAAAGTGTTTGATCTTTGGGGCGCACGGGAGGTTCCACACCTGTTTTTTCCACTCAAAACCTCTTCTCCACCATAACTCGTCATCTTCGGTCACAGTGGCTGAATAATACCCAGATTTCACCGAGTAGTCACCCGACTTTGTGCCAAGCCATATCAGCTTATCCGGAGCCCCTGATAAGCTTGGCTTGATACTTAGGATTTGTTCTTCATATTCAGGGAGAATTGCTTGCAGGCGGGATCTGTCCCACTGAGTGGAGTCGTTGAGAAATAGATCTGAGACCCGGAGATTGGCGGTTGCTTTCGTTGGTGGACCCATTGGTCGTTGCTGCTTAGTTAAGCTTAGCCACGGGTCTGACCAGATATTAATCTCTTCACCGGTGCCAACAATCCACCCAATGTTGTTCTTCAGAAGAGTGCGACCTATCAAAATGCTCCTCCAGCCATGTGATATAGCTGAAACTTCGGTAACCAGGAGGAAATCAGTGTCAGCATAATATTTCCCTTTGAGAACCTTAGCCAATAGACACTCCGGCCTGCTGATGAGTCGCCACCCTGTCTTGGCTAGTAGAGCATCGTTGAAGATCTCGAAGTCTTTCATACCTAGGCCTCCAATGGCGTTTGGCTTAGCTAGAGAGTCCCATGACACCCAAGCCATTTTCCGAACCCATCAGTATTGTCCCACCAAAACCGGGTGATGACGGATTGGATTCGCTTGACTAGGGAAATTGAGAGCTTGAAATAAGTCATGGAGTGGGAGGGGATGGCAGAGAGAACGCTCTGAAGCATGACCAGCTTTCCGGCAGAAGAGAGGAACTTGTTCTTCCAGCCTTTAGCTTTCTGTTGTATCCGATCAATGATGGAAGCAAAGAGATCTCGTTTTCTCCGTCCAAACTGTTCCGGAAGACCCAAGTATTTGCCAAGACCCCCTCCTTGTGAATCTGAAGTGCTTCTTTGATAGGGTTTTTTATTGTCGCCGGTGTCATTTGAGAAAAGGTGATTGCGGATTTGTCTTTGTTGATAGACTGGCCTGAAGCTTCCTCATAGCTGTTCAGTAAGGACATTAGAGCCGTGCCATTATCCTCGTTACCGTTGAGGAAGAACATTGTATCGTCCGCAAAGAGTAAATGGTTAACCCGTGGGCAGCCGCGAGCGACTTTGATCCCTTGGATTAATCCATCCTCCTGGGCCCTGTTACATAATCCCGAGAGGACTTCACTACACATAATAAATATGTAGGGAGAAAGAGGGTCGGCTTGGCGAATTCCTCGGCTCGGTAATACCTTCCCTCTAGGCAAGCCGTTAATGAGGAAGGAGTATGTAACAAATGAAATACAGTGTATAATCAGGCTAATAAAGCTCCGGTGGAATCCCAACCGAGCCAATACCAGTGCGATGAAGTCCCATTCAAGGCGATCGTATGCCTTGCTCATATCCGTCTTAACCGCCATAGCACACCGCTGCTCGGCCTGTGAAGTCTTGAGATAATGGAGAACCTCGTGGGTGATGAGGACATTGTCTCCTATGGCACGTCCCGGGACAAAGGCTGATTGGTTCTCCGAGATCAGCTTTTCCATCCTGGGTTGGAGCCGTCGGGTGAGTATCTTGGAGTAGATCTTGTAGTAAACATTGCATAGCGCGATGGGGCGGTAGTCCGAGACTTTCTGCGGATTAGTGATTTTTGGGATGAGTCGAATATGTGTGTCGTTGACTCCCTCCGGTAGTGGATCCCCACTGAAAAATTCCTGAACCTCTCTGGTGATATCTGGTCCCACTCTGTGCCAGTGAGTGTAGAAAAAGCTCGCAGAGAATCCGTCCGGGCCGGGCGCTTTATCCGCATGGATGGAGAAAGCCGCTTCTTTGATTTCCTCCGCTGTAGGTATTGATGTGAGCGTGTTGTTGTCTTCTTCTGTTACAATGGAATGTAAAGCTCGGTTCACCGTGTGAGCTCGCTCCCCCGGGCTCGTAGTGAACAACCTCTCAAAATAATCTCCAATCACCTCTACGATCTCCTCCTCCTTGTTAACCATTTGCCCATCTTCTTTCTCCAAAACAGAGAAAGCATTGATTTGTTTCCGTGACTTTGTGATGGCGTGGAAGTAGCCTGTATTTCTATCTCCTAATTTTAGCCACATGAGTCGACTTCTCTGTTTCCAGTACTCCTCTTCAGCTAGGTAGGCGGCATTTAATTGCTCTGAAATTTCTTGGATAAGTCGAGAATCCTCGACAGAAGCCGACAGGGCCGCATTGAGCTCCCTCTTTTTTTGTTCAATGAGTTTCTCACTGTTTCGCTGTTGTGTCCGGTTCCAAGCAGAGATTGCGCTCCTCGTATTGGCTAGTTTCTCTGTCACTGACGCAGAGGAGTCTTCCGCCCAAAATTAGCTTTTTGGTGTCCTCATTTTTACTCAAACGACGGTCATATCGAAATATACCTCTTCTTCTCCTGCCACCATTGTCGAAGAAAGAGATCAGAGGCTTATGATCCGAGCCTTCGTAACCAAGATATTGGCATCGTGCTGAGGGAAAACACTCAGCCCATCGAGTATTGGCAGCCGCCCTGTCGAGTCTACATCTGACCACATAATCGCCTTGGTTGCCTCGCCATGAAAGTGGATCCCCAGTATGTTGCAAGTCGAATAAGTCGCCTTCCGAGAAGAAGTTTCGAAAATCCATGAAAGAACTTTCTGGTCTAACGTTGCCACCGTCTTTCTCGTCATTGCAGAGTATATCATTTAAATCTCCAGTTAGGAACCAAGGTTCATCTCTTGCTGAAGCCAGCCCAATTAGATGATTCCATAATTCTCGACATTGATTTTTGTCTGGATTCCCATAAACAAAAGAAGAATAGAACCTTTTTCCTTCAAATTCAATAACTGTATCGATTACATTGGGGCTCGAATCAAGAATCTGGAGGTTGAGCTCTTGCTTCCAGAAAAGTCCCAGTCCTTCTGCTCCATGACCTGTCGGAGGCACTAGGTGACTGCAGTCGTAGCGAAGTTGTTCCACTTTCTTGAGCACTACAGCATTGGGGTTTTTTGTTTCCATTAGGAAGAGAATATCGGGATCGAACTTTTTCGATAATTCTCTTAGTCTCCGAACTGTACGGGGATTCTCCAAACCCCGACAGTTCCAGCTAGCTATAGCTAAGGAACGGGGTTGGACTCGACCCAAAAATCCTTCCTTTGTCGAGTCACAGGTGGAATTAAGTTACAGAGCGGGGTATTATCTGAGTTTGATGTCTATCCATTGTGTGGAAACCCAGCACGAGTTGCACCTTTACGTCATTTGGGGGCTTTTTCTTTTGACGTTGTACCCGTTTTTCCAAGTTTAGTTGCTTTTCCTTCTTCAACCGAGAGTTTTTTACGGCAGGTGGGCGGCTTAGCTTGATGAAGAATCCTTTTTTTTAAGTAGCTCCTGGTAGTGCAAGAGGGCTGGATTGGATTTTCTTTTTCCCGGGGGGTCTTCCTGGCTTCCTCTTCTGGGCCTGAGTAGACAAAACAGGTGAGAGTTCATCGGTATCAAGCTCATCCAAGAGTGGTCCTAATCTGTCCATAATTGGTACTCTTGCAGAAGGTGCAGGTTCCACTGGGTTTGGGAGGCCCAGACGACTAGAAGCAGGTAGGCGATCTTGTGAGCCGGTAATAGGGAGTGGGGAGCCAAAACGTTGGGAGGCTGGAAGGCGTTGAAGTGAGCCTGAGTTAGAAGATGCACTTCCCAATCTTTGCGTAGCTGAAAGACGTCCTTGAGATGATGGTCTGAGCGAGGTAGTCTCTGCTTCTTTGCCACCTGAGTGAGCCATATTAGCATGAGCCAGGATTGCTGCAGCCTCCTCCAGTTGGTCATTGGTTGCAGTCCTTGTAGTTTGGGGAGTTGGAGCCTTCGGTATATCCTCGGGAATCCCCGTAGGAGACTCAGTGGACCTATGAGTCAAGTTCCTATCATCTTCCCTATAGGAGGGTCTTATATGATCATCTCTCCAAGACTGTGGCTTTGGAGAGCTTACTGAGTGGGACTCCCCACTGATAAATGATATATCTCTGCGAGGAGGGGATCGTCGGTAGCCGTGGTATCCATCATACCCACGAAGCTGGTCTCTCCTACTTCTCGCTTGATGAAAGTCCTCCCTTGGATAACACTCTTTAGAGTATCGATCCTGGGTAGAATTGCGTCTGCGGAGTGGCTCTTTAGTCCGATCATACTCTGTACGGTAGGAATGATCGTTGCGGGAGTAGGGTTCGTATTTGTGATTCCTTCTTGGGAAAAATCTTGTGGAGCCTCCAGAATGTAGCTTATCTTTACTAAACGGGAGCTCGTTATTAGTAACAGATGCCCTGCTTCGAATAGAGACCTCCTGTTGAGCCGCAAGCTGAGCCTTTTTCTCATGCTTCGCTTCCAAGCAATCTCGAATCTCATGATCTAAGCGACCACATTTGAGGCAATGGCGTTCAAGCTTCTCGTATTGGAGAGTGGCAGAGACTTCTCCAGCGCTAGAAAATTCCACAATGGTGGTTTTGATAAGTGGGAGTCTCCCATTGACATGAACTCTCATGCGGATAGCTTGTGGTGTGATATCTGCCACTTCAAAGGTGCCTATATCATCATCTATTGACCTTGCAACTTCTTCTGACCATAGATGTATTGGGACCCCTAAGATTTTAATCCAAAAAGGTATCATGGATGGAAAGTCAGGCGAGATTGTGGGCTCCCATTGTTGTAAAATAACCATCCACCGAGCATAATGATAGGGGCACTTCTCCAGCACTGTTTGCAGGTCTGATTCGAGCTCAAATTGGAATTGGAACAAGCCCATTCCCAGGTCAGAGCCAACAGGTGGAATATCACACTTCCAGTGATCTGTGAAGAAGGGAATCAAGGACCAGACTTTTTGCATCGATGGGTTAGTAACTCTCCCAATAATTGTTATAGAGTGGTTTCGGAGAGCAGAGGGGTTGTCCGGTTCGGAGACCAGAACTCAGAACTCGTCCAACTCGAGGAGCAGGGCGGTGGTCTAGAGCCACAGCTTTACCTTTCTCAGCAGAGGAGATTCTGCGATGCATCTTCTTGTTATCAGGGGTTCCTTCTGTTTGCTAGGATTGAGTTGAGTCGATGCTAGCAGAAAACGAGATCGTAGAAGTAGAGCTCTATTAGAGTAGAAACAAATCTCTCTGAGATTATGGTGAAGTAATTTGCAGCTTCCGTAATCACAGGATAAGTTGATGGAGCTTTGAGAATTATGAAGGACCAGTGGTCACTTCAGAGTAATCGAGATTTCCAGGTCGAGAGTGCAAAGAGTCCATTTGGGATCCGTCGTAGGTGCTCCGGAGTGATCTCCGGTGAGGAGAGGCGGCTGGAACGGTCCCTCCGACCCGGGTCAGGGGAAGAACCCGGGGATAAGGGAGCAGAACACACAAAGACCCGCTGGATAATTCTAAAAGTGGAGAATAATTTGAAAAAGAGGGTCTTCTACAGCTTACCTAAATGCGTAGACTCCCACTATTAGTTTAGCGTTTTATCAAGGCTTCGAGTTACGGGGTCTATTGTTTTATTTGTTTATTTCCTTTCTTAAAATAATTAATTTAAAAATAAATTCGATATTGAATCAACTATTGTTGTTTTATGCAGTTATAATATAATGTTCATCCTTTTTATAAAAAGAAATTTAACCCGTCGTCTGTCTATAGTGTCGTACTCACTGCTATTATTTTGTCCCGCTTGAAGTCTTTATCTCGTCTAATATTCTTTTTATTCTTCTTCAATTCTCCATTTATTTTCAATGTATCTTGTTTTACACACCACGTACTCCTGCAACCGTTTAAACGAGAGCTTATCGTAAGAATATAATTTGTCTAGTACTTTTGTGGGTTTTTGGATTTGGAACTCATGTATTATCGCACATTTCATACTACTTGCGGTTGGTTATATACGAATCAATAGCTTTGTTTATCCCTTAACTTTTAAATTCACTAGGGGCATAGCCTACATTTTTTGTGTACAGAATTTTGTAGTTTTTTTTTTAATTTTTTTTTCCGTGTCGGTGTTGAAAGGAACATTGGAAGACATGGGAAAACGGCCAATTTCTACCTCAACAGTACTTTGCGGTCCCGATCCGGACATGAATTGATCACATGTGCTAAAAAATACACTAACTCAAAAATTATTTGAATTTCATACATCAACTTATAAAAAACGGTTTCTGCATACATTGACTAATGCTGACCGGAACTCCGTCACTTGACCGTTTATTAGTGGTGACATGGCAATGACGTGTTATATGAATCAACTTAAAATACAAAGCGACTTCGTTTCATTAAGTATGTAAAAATTTAAAATGGAAGAAAAACCTGTTTTTGACTATAGTCAAACCGTGGTAGGGGAGGGGATAGATTTATTCTAAGTGCCACTGTGCTATATCATCTTTTGGTAAGTAAAATTCGCTACAATAATATAACTCCTAAAAGTGTATTAAATACATGAGTTTGTTCATTTTACTTTCTTGACAAAAGCTTTGCTAACTGTTTTTTCAGAAAGGTGATCAGTATAAAATAGTTTCTTCATTGTTATTCAGTGTGAAATCTAGGAGTATTTTAAATAAACTCAAAGAAATGAAGTGTTTTCTTTAGAAACTGAGTAAACGGCTTGCAAATCAAGATTTAACATTGCTTATGGCTTGCAAATCAAAATTGATAATTGGTTGAGATACACGCGGGCACTGGTATCATATTGTTTTTATATATTGGCCTTAGAAACCTACTAAGTCATGCTTTTATACAGGTCGGTGTTCTTCCAATGGATGAATCAAAAGTCACCATGAAGGGTCATCTAGGCTCTCTCTTCACCCTCGTCGTCTTCATCGGATTAGCTTAGAACCTATCCGACCCATCAAACAGCCTCGACCCGTATGGCGAAGAATCTCGTCGTCCTCCATGTCTGCTCCTTCGCTACATTGAGAATATGACCAGGAAGACGAAGGAGAAACTCATGTATTTAATAAACCTTTAGGAGATATATTATTATAGTGGAGTTAATTTACCAAAAGATGATATAGTATAGTGGCGCCTTTAATAAATCTATCTCCTTTCCCACCACGGTTTGACTTTGGTCAAAAATAGATTTTTTTTTTAATTTTTATATACTTAAGGAAAGCTGATTCATATGACACTTCATTGCCATGTCACCACTGATAAACGGTCAAATGATGGATTTCGGGACAATGTTAGTCAATGTATGCAAAAAACGATAAAATTCAAATAATTTTGAGTTAGTGTATGTTTTACCACAGAGGATCAATACATGTCCGGATCGGGACCGAAGAGTAGTGTTAAGGTAGGAATTGACCGTTTTCCATTGGAAGACACACAGTGTGATTAGGTTGATATAAGAATGACCCGTGAATTCATACGTGTTGATATTTTTATATCTTATATTTGTAATGATTTGATCAACCATTAGCGTTATTAGAACATGAGGTTTATGAAATTGGTTAATGTTTACTTGGGTTTGTTAGTACATAAATAAAAAAAGTGCTAGGAAAAAGATATAAAATTGGGTTTTAAAAAATTAACAATTTATACAAACAATAAATTAAATTATTTTTTGTTTTACCTAAAATTAATTTAAAAAAATATAGAATTGTAATAAACTGTTTTAAAAAAAAATAATAACTCTAAAAATTTATAAAATTATATAGTTATAAAATTATTTATTTTTAGAGTTTTAGCGGACTCTGTTAAAAATGATTTGTGGTGGACAAAAAAAAACTGAAATAGATCAACCAAAAATTAAAATTTGGTATAATTTATGGTCCAATATAATGATTAAGTAAAAACTAGGTTTAAAAATGTTTTGCTTCTAAAGAACTTGCCCTAGTGTCAAATAAAATCATTTACTCACCCTTGGACCAAATGGTTTCTCATTATTTGCATATGTATAGATTTAAGATTTCGCAGTATTTTTGACATTTAGACCCAAAAAAAAGATTTCTCGGTATTGCACATGATATATACAATATGTTACATATTGTCACAATGCAGGACGAACCAGCCTTAATCTTGGTCCAGCTCTAAATGAATTCTCCAATGGTTTAGTTGTATAGTGAAGGGAATAACTGTTTTAGTAAAGAAAAAAATGAAGTGTTCAAACAAATTTCAGAGCCAAAATCATTCAACGAAACTGCAGAGAGAAGAGAAGTCACAATCTCAAGTCCAAGTCTCTATCAGATTAAATCTGATAACGAATAAATATTTGACTCAAGACCTCATTTTCACACACACAAAACAACAGAAAGTATTTAGGGAAATCTGCTTTTTTACAGCAAAAAATGGTAACTATGTCCTTTTAGACTAATTTATACTACTTTATGTTCTATTAGACTATTTTTTCCAAAATGGCAGTAATACCCTTAAAATTGTAATTTTTTTAAAAAGATATATATTGAGTTCGACAAGGGGGATCGATCGATCCCACTTTACAAGTTATAATGGATCGATCGATCCCGATCATTATTCAGAACAAAAAAAAACGCGAAATATATATTGATCGACCTGGTCCATTTCACTCGATCGGCGAATGTCGATTTACACAGATCGGCCGATCTGTAAGAATAGATCGATCGATCCCGTGCCGAGGAAAGAATCCCAAATCGATTTTTTTGGTTTTGTATGATTATATCCGGATTGATTCCCACTTGATTTGAACTGACCAAGCATGATTTCAACTCTTTAAACTCGATTTTTCTGGGATGAAACACATAATTTCCCATTCACGAATAAAGGGAGACAAAATCAAATTCTCACCCAAGTTCATTAACCCTAATTCACTCAATTTCACTCTGATTTGGACGATTATTTGGCCTAACCCATACGATTTTGTGAGCTTTTTACGAATCTATCACTCTTTAGTTCGTTCTGCAAAAGTATGAAACTCTATCTCCACTTCTTTTTAGAGTTTGAAAATAGAAAGGTAAAAGGTAAATTTTTTGAGTTAGTTAGGATGTTTAGGCTTCAATCATGTGTTAAGGTGATGATTAGAGAAGATTTTGTACACAATCATGGCTTAAATCATATTTTTGGGATAGATTTAGGAATTTTAGGTTTTGTTTTAAAAAAAAAACTAAAACACCATAAAATTGAAATTAATACAGTGAGAATGCTAATTCTTTGACATTGGTTACTGATAAAGTATTAAGAAACATTATTTAACTGAGCTGTGACATTTGTTATTAATAGATATATGTTGTATTGTTTTCAATTTTCAGGTATGGAGTTGGAGTTGCCTAATCGTTTATACAGTGAGGGATTGGAACCTCAGGCTAAGAAGATTAATAACAGCTGCCGACTAAAACTTCTCGAGTTGCTGAAAGAAAAAATGGAGCCAAAATTCGATGAAGTTATGAAAGATCCCATTTTTTCACAGATTATGGTTATCCAGAAGAATGATCTGAAGTTTTCGGCGAGGTTGGTACACTCTTTCTTGTGTAAGGAGTTGATGACAAGCAAGAGACATGAGAAGTGGTTCACTTTCGCTAGGAGACCTCTGCGTTTTGGATTGCAAGAGTATCATGCTGTCACTGGTCTGAAAGTGAAGCGAGAGAATAACAGTGGGTTAGTGACATGGAAAGATGATGATGGTTTTTGGAGCAAGCAGATAAAGACAAATGGAAAAATAAATTTGCAGATCATTAAAAAGAAGCATTTGGAAGAGAGCAATACCTGGACTTGGGTTGATAGGGTGAGACTGATATATCTTTGCGTTATTATGGGTGTGGTGATGGGGAAGGATGAGAAGGTGAATATCCTGCATATGTACATGAAGTTGGCGATGGATTTGGAGAAGCTTCGGAATTACCCATGGGGTCTGTATTCGTTTGATTTCCTTCTGAAGCAAATTGATAAAACAAGGCATAAATTAGAGCAGAAAGAGGGGTATCTGATGGAAGGATTCTTGTTTGGTTTCCAAATTTGGATAATGGAAGTTGTTCCTGCTTTAAGAGAGATTTGTGGCACAGAAGTTAGTAAAAATTTTACAGGTCCACTGTGTGGCAATTGGAGAGGATGTGCAAAATGTTCTTATGAAGATATCATTGGCGTTGAGAACTTATTCCCAGAAAATGTATGCATATATTTTTCAAATTAAAATATTTATTATCTTGTTCACTTTACTAATGATTTGATTGTTTGTAGAGGATTTTGCATTCATTCATGGAATCCCACATAGATGGAGTGGTCCTTTTGGCAACTGATTTTGTACAGAAGAATGATAAGAAAGATGAAAGAGTAGATCGCATTTTGGATATGATCAATAGTAAACATGATTGGAACAATCATGTTTGGGGAGTAAAAGAAGTTACGAACTCTGAATTTGAGGAATCTGGCGAAGAGAAAGGAGAGGATCAAACAACTGATACTGAGAGAGGTGAAAATAGTCATGTTGCAGGGAATGTTGATGGCACAGCTGATGTTTCGGGAAGAAACAAGAGAAAGCTTGCAGACCGAGGAGCAGAGTCAAGGAAGAAGAATGTTTTGTGCCACCTAGCTGCTTCATCAAAAGGGAATATTGACGAATATATGAAAAATTTCTTAGAGGATCTGGTACAAGCTTCTTTTACTACTTTTGGGGAGAAATTATGTCAGCAGTTTTCGGACAGGTTGGGTAAGATTGAGACTGAGGTTACACAACTCAGGACAGCTTCGGAGAGAACTGAGCAATTTGAGACAGTTGTAACCGACAGATTGGGGAAAATTGAGGCTGAGGTTACACAGCTCAGGACAACTTTAGTGGTGACTGAATTGGTGGGAAAGAGTGATCAAGCAAGCGGTCCTAGCATGACCAAAATCAACAGTGGTCCTAGCACCAGCAAAAAAGGCACTGCTCCATCAAAGAAAAAGGTAACTACTAAGAGAAAGAGTTAAAATTTGTTGAAAGCTTGGAACTAGGCGATGGAATGTAGGTCTTTGAAGCTAGGTTGTTGGAACTTGGAATGAGGCGGTAATATGTATTTGAAACTTGTCGTTTATGTAATGACTATATTTAATGTAATATGTATTTGGAAGTTTGTATGTTTGTATGTTTATTATGGATTTCGAACTTGTCGTTTATGTCTATTCTCTATTTTGAACTTGAAATTTGTATGTGTAATTTGTAATTGTACGTGTTTGTCAACAGGCTGTAAAAAACCAAGGGTTAAAGACTGCTGATTCGTGTGTCAATTTACCTCGTGAAAAAGTTACTCAATCATCAGCTAGTGATCTTCGTATGGGTACACAAGAGTTTTTGGAAAGTTGCATGAAGAACCTTCCATTAGACACATTTGTGAAAGGTTTGAATCCTTCTCAAGCTAAAGTCGAAGATTCATTGGATTGGTTGGAACTTCCAAAATCATTGAAGAAACCAACAGATTCATTGGAACTTCTAAAATCATTGAAGAAGCCAGCGGTCCGATTAGATGACCGAGATATAGAGCTAGACGGCGAAGATTTCCCTGATCACTGCTTGGTGTTTGTGCATCCTACAGATTTTAAGAAGATGCAGGACTGGCAAGATACACGAACGTATGTTATTCCTTTGTATATATCATTTCGTTGATTTTCTTAATAATTGACATCTCTACCATTGTATTTTGTTTACAGAGCTATACAGATTGGTCCATCTATGTTAGACGGTGATCTAGCCGGACGTATTATGTCTGCCAGCAGTTGGCTTAAAAACTACGTAAGCATTCAACCGGTTATTTCTATAAAATGTTACCTATTGTCATCTCCTTCAACCTCGTCTTGCTTCATCTTTCCATTCTTCTTCTCGTTATGCTTGTCAGCATCATAATCATCTCCATCAACTTCACTTTGCTTCATCTTCCCTTTTTTCTTCTCGTTATGCTTAGCCCCCTTAACAATATTTGAAGCGGTCCCAATGTCACAAGGATTTCGCTCGTTCTCTTCACTAGTACTTGCATCAGTTGGCATCGTATTAAGTTCAATGTCGATCTTATTTGGATTTCCTTGCTTTGCTTTATAGCTGACACACAGTTGAGTTGACTGATGCTTCTTACAAAACCCTAGAAAATTTTGAACTTGCCTTGAGTTTCCGATGATCACTGGTGGACATTTTGATGAATTGATCAATCCAATAGGAAGGTAACTCAACTCCAAATCAGCATCTGTTTCTTCAAAACCAAAATCCTATATAACGTTTTTCTGTAAATCTTCCAGAGAAGACTTCAATTCCAAAGCAAGTAACCTTCCCCTTTCTTTTTATCAACATTAAAACTCCAACCTGAAGATACAACCAATTCCCAAACACCACATCACTACAAGAAAACACACCGAATTCCGACGGAGGTTCCGACGGACACCAAGGTCGTCGGACATTTGTGACGGAATACTGACAACTTTCCGACGAAATCCAAAAAAATTAAGTCGTCGGAATTCCGTCGGCCATTTCCGACGGAATTCCGACGAAATATGGGTCGTCGGAATATTCTGACGACTTTTCGACGACATTCTGATAAAAAATGTAACCGTTGTAGTCGTCGGAAGTTCGTCGGTATATTCCGACGAATTTCCGACGACATTCCGATTAACAGCAAAGACGTCGGAATTCCGTCGGTATTTTCCGACGGAATTCCGACGAACCATGTGACCGTTGCCGACAAATAGATATGACCGTTGTATAGCCGTTTGGGATTGGACAATTCCGACGGAATTCCGACGGACTGCTTTACATCCGTCGGAATTTCGTCGGAAAGTCGTCGGAGGTCCGTAAGCAATTTCCTATAAATACAACCCCTCCTCATTCAACTCATTCACACTTCATTCTCTCTTCATTCTCTTTAGTCATAACAATTCCGTGAAAATCATGTCTTCAGAAGTTTATTATCGTTCGTGGATGGATAAACCTCATTTGGATCCGAACACCAATTTGCTTACGGAAGAATACGTTCAAGGGATTGGAGAATTCATGAGGCTTGTTCAACAGCAACCGGATGCAAAAAGTGGTATGTTAAGATGTCCCTGCTCTTCTTGCAATAATAATAAGGTTATAAAAGAATTTGATGTTTGGACTCATTTGTATATGAAAGGGTTTTCACGTAATTATAAAGTTTGGTACCTTCATGGGGAAACTGGTTATGAATATGGTAGTACTAGCGAACCTCAGCCTGTTAGTGAACCTCAGCCTGATATTAGGTTAGAAGAATCTAGAACGGATATAGATTATGGTGTAGGTACTGAGCAGATGGTACATGATCATTATAGAGGGGAAGAACCAAACCCCGAGTCTAGGAGATTTTTTGACATGTTGGATGCAGGAAAACAACCTTTGTATCAAAATTGTAGAGATGGTCATTCAGTCTTATCATCTGCAACTAGATTAATGGGTATTAAGACAGACTATAATTTGGCTGAAGAATGTATGGATGCGATTACTGATTTTGTCAAAGGTATTCTACCTGAGGATAACCTTGCACCGGGTTCATACTACGAGGTTCAGAAACTTGTTGCAGGTCTTCAACTACCGTATGAAGTGATAGATGTATGTATTGACAACTGCATGATCTACTGGAGAGCGGATGAGACACGGAATGTATGCAAATTTTGTGGGAAACCTCGTTATCAGGAGACGAGGGGAAGAGTTCCGATCCCATTCAAAAGAATGTGGTATTTGCCTTTGACGGAAAGATTGAAGAGGTTGTATCAGTGTGAGCGCACAGCAAAAGCAATGAGATGGCATGCAGAGCATTCCACAAATGGTGAGATTAGACATCCTTCAGATGCAAAGGCTTGGAAACATTTCCAGTCAACATATCCAGAATTTGCGGAAGAGAGAAGAAATGTTTATCTTGGATTATCTACTGATGGTTTCAGCCCATTTGGAAAGCATGGAAGGCAGTATTCTCTATGGCCAGTTATTGTGACACCGTACAACTTACGGCCGAGCTTGTGCATGCGACGAGAGTTTTTGTTTCTCTCAATTCTAGTCCCCGGGCCAGATCATCCTAAAAGATCACTAGATGTGTTTCTTCAACCACTAATATATGAGTTGCAACAACTATGGGCGCATGGTTTTGAGACATACGATGTTTCGCGCAAAGAAAACTTTCAGATGCGGGCAGTACTTATGTGGACAATAAGTGACTTTCCAGCATATGGTATGTTATCTGGATGGACAACACATGGGAAGCTATCATGTCCATATTGTCAAGATGACACAGATGCTTTCCAACTAAAGAACGGAAGGAAAACGTGTTGGTTTGACTGTCACAGACGATTTCTACCACCTGATCATCCATACCGCAGGAGTAAGACTTCGTTTACGAAGAACAAGCAGGTGTTTGATGGTCCACCTGAGGAAGTTAGTGGGAAAGATTTGTTGAAGCAGTTTAGGTATTTTGATGCAGAAAGGACGCCAGATGTAGGTGGACATGAAAACATTCGAGTCAATGCGGTTGGAGAGCTACATAACTGGCACAAAAAGAGTATTTTCTGGGATCTACCATATTGGGAGAGTCATCTATTGCGGCATAATTTAGATGTCATGCATATTGAGAAGAACTTCTTCGATAATCTGATGAACACAGTCCTTAACATCCAAGGTAAAACGAAGGATAATTTGAAGTCAAGGTTGGATTTAGTCGATATTTGTGATCGTTCTGAACTTCACGTTGATGAGAACGGTACGGCCCCTTTTCCCATTTATCGGCTAGATGGTGCTAGAAAAGAAGAGTTCTTTGATTGGATTACAGAGAAAGTGAAATTTCCTGACGGATATGCATCAAATTTGGGGAACTGCGTTGATAGAAGCGAAGGAAAGTTTACTGGCTTGAAGAGTCATGATTGTCATGTAATTATGCAGCGCCTCCTTCCGTTTGCCTTTTCAGCATTATTGCCACGTAATGTTCATGAAGCAATTGCAGGGATTAGTGTTTTTTTCCGTGACTTATGCAGCAGAGTATTGACTGAAGAGGGTATTAATAATTTGAAGACAAACGCACCAGTCAGCATGTGCAACCTTGAGAAGATATTTCCTCCATCATTCTTTGATGTAATGGAACATCTTGCTATTCATCTCGCAAGAGAATTGGAACTTGGTGGTCCTGTGCAGTACAGATGGATGTATATTTTTGAGCGTTATATGCATCATCTGAAGAAGATGGTCAAAAATCAAAGCAGGGTGGAAGGATCTATAGTGGCACAGGTGATCAATGAAGAAACTGCAATCTTTGCTGAAAATTATTTTCCACCAGAAGTGCAAACAAAACACCGAAGACCTGCTCGGCATGATGATAGAGGGGAGAGAGCAACATATCATGTTACTGTCCCAAGCATGTTCAAGGAAATAGGACGACTTAGTGGAAAATTCACGAAGCGGAGACTTACGGACACTGAGAACGCTCATTTGCAAACATATTTGCTCACCAACTGTGAAGATGTTCTACAATATGAGAGGTAAAAATATTTATTCATTTATTGTTAGATTAATATTCAATAAATTTATTTCATATTGATAATATTTTTGTATATAGTGTATATATGGCGGAGTTGCGTATGACTCACAGGCATGCAACAGAAGATGAGCTTCGACAACTTAGAGATAACGGATTTGCTGCGTGGCTTCGTAGTTATGTGAGTCATATATCCTATTACCCTATGCAAATGATTAGTTTAAATTTAATATATATAAACTAATTAATTTTGCATATATGTTTTTTTTATAGGTGAATGATGGTTTGGCCAGAGGTCTTGTGTTCGATGATTGGATACGCGAATTTGTGCAGGGACCAAACTATGTGGTCAAATCATATCCTAAATTTTGTACGCGAGGATATGCATTCACAAGGAAAGGTCATTCTAAGACAACATATGATGCTGGTGTTTCATCTTCTTCTGGTGACGATGTCTACTACGGCAACATAAAAGAAATATTGGAAATCCAATTTCCTGGAATGGTTGGATTGCGTTGTGTAGTATTCTATTGTGATTGGTATGACACCACCCCAGATAGAGGAGTGAAGATTGATGCGTTTGGTGTTACATCAGTTCATTCGCGGCGGAAACTTCAATATTATGATCCCTTCATTCTTGGTTCGCAAGCTGATCAGGTATGTCAATATATTCATAATTTTTACCAATATAATTAATTAATGTTATATATTGAACTAATACTTTGTATAATTGATATGTATAGGTGTGCTACATCAGTTACCCTCGGGTGACGTACAGAGACGATCCATGGGTTACTGTAACGCAAATCAACCCAAGAGGACGAGTGGATGGAACTTCTGATGATGATGAACCATTGCAACCAGAGTCTACCAGCAACGCCCAGGCAGTTGAAGATTTGGAAAATGTTCAACTCGTTGAGAATTTGACTGTGTTTGGACATGATGCTGTCGTACATTCAGAGCCGGAAGCCGAGGTTGGGGAGTTTGATGAAGATTCAGAAGATTCTGATTAGTTTTTTTTTTTTTTTTTTTTTTAATGGTCCGTCGGAAATCCCTCGCAATATACCGACGACATAGCGACGACAACGGGTTTCATTGAAAATTGGAAAGTCGTCGGTATTTCGTCGGAAAATACCGACGACATTCCGACGAACTTGTCGAGTTCGTCGGAATGTCGTCGGTATTTTCCGACGAAATACCGACGACATGTTTTTCTATAAAGTTTCAATCATAAAAATCTATAAATTTAGATGCCAAAACTATGAAAATAACACATAATAAGTGTTTAGTATAGTATTAGATCGCAACCGTTCAAATATAACAACTCATTAAAATATTTATGTATGCATATCATTGTTTTCATAACATCTCATCTTAACATTATGTACTTATACAATCATATTTATATAAGCTTACACTACAAAAAATATTGTTGTGTAAAATCGTGTTATAAAACATTTTTATTGTTAAATCTTTATGCAAATACTATATATATTATCAAAGGTTTGGATTTTGCATTTAGAAACTTGAAAAGAACACCCTAAACACTAAGTCGTCGGAATTCCGTCGGAATATACCGACGGAATGTGTCCGTCGGAAAATACTGACGGACACATTCCGTCGGAATTTCAATTAGCCCGGGAGAACCAAACCGCTTGAAAATTTTCGCGAATCGGCATTTGGTATATTTTAAATATACCGACGGAATACCGACGAACCCGTGTCCGTCGGAATCCACGGAAATAAAAACCCTTCTCCTTTCTTCTTCGTTATCTCCGCGCGCCTCTCTCTCTCTCAAAACTCTCCGGCGATTTCGGCGATTTCGGCGACTCTCCGGCGATTCCGGCCTCTCTTCACCGGCGAATCCTCTCCTCACCCTCCTATCTCTTCCCCAAACCCCAAATCATGTAAGAATCATCCCAAACCTTTTTTTTTTTCAATTGTTTAGGGTTTTGGAAGTTGATCTCGGATTTTAGGTTGTTTGATTGAACATTTTAGGATTGAATGGATAGTTTAGGATATATAAGTTAGGATTGTTGTTTTAGTTTTTTTTGGAACATTTTTTGATTTTTAAAAACGTTTTTTGATTTTTTAAAACGTTTTTTTTTTTTTTAAAAACGTTTTTTGATTTTTAAAAAAGTTTTTTGATTTTTAAAAACGTTTTTTGATTTTTAAAAACGTTTTTTTGAAAAAAATATAAATATTTAACACCATTTTTCTTCATTTATAAATTTTAACAACATTTTTCTATATTTATAAATTTTTTATAATTTTGTATACATATATATATATATATATGTAAATCATGTATAGTAAAAAATTTAAAATTTTAAAATTTTTTATATTTTTTTTTAAGTTTCCACTAATAAATATTTAACAACATTTTTTTTTTAAAATATAAATATTTAACAACATTTTTCTTCATTTATAAATTTTTAACAACATTTTTCTATATTTATAAATTTTTTATAATTTTGTATACATATATATATATATATATATAAAAGGTTTAATAGTTTTTTTTAAAACGTTTATAAAACCTTTTGTAAATATATAAATGAAAATATGTTTGATGGGTTAATTTTTTTTTTTAGGGCCGAGGATGAAGCCCGCCCCGCAGCCCGTCTTCGACGTAGTTCGGTGAGCGGTTCCCGTGCATCGGTATCGTCTCATGACTCGGTTCCCGCATATATTCCCGCTCCAGCTCCCTCTGCCCCTCACGCTGCCCCTCACGCTGCTGCTCAACAGGATCCGGGGGTCATGCCGGTTCATCTATTGGTTCAACAACCAGGTCGAGAGCATCTCCCGTTTCTCCAACTCAACCCACGACGAGGCCATAGCACTTGGTTAGTATTTTTTTTATTTGTACCGTTATATTTTTTGCTTTAATTAACTTGCTAACTTGTATTTTTTTTTAAAGGTTCACCAAGTCGAAAAATGGCATTAGCCGGAGCATCAACCAGATGATGTACTCCATGCTCCGTTTTGGATATCCAAAGTGGAGTGTGATCCCTTCCGACGAACGAGAGTTGTGGTTTCGTCAGTTTGCGGTATAGTAACCCTTCATTTTTTTTAAGTTTTTACATTTTTTTACATATATTTACTTATTAAATTGTGTTTGTTTTGTAGCAAGAGTTCAACTGGCACTCCGATCTTACGGAAACAGTCCGTAAGAAATTCAACGAAAAGGCCATGGACTCTTACACAAAGCAGATAAACGCGTGGAAGACAGTTTGGCAGAAGAACAAGAAGCCACGGTTCATCAACGGGGGGGGGTGTGGGAGCAGTTGATAGCTCATTGGGAGAGGGAAGACACTGCAGAGACGTCTTCTAGGAACTCCAGGAACCGGAAGAGCGATCGTGGCGGGAAAGGTATGTATGTGCACAACCTCGGCGCTTGCTCCATGTCTACTAAGGAGGATGAACTTGTAAGTTTTTTATTATTATTTATCTTTATATTTTTTAAATAAATATTTTATATATTTTTTGGCTAATAATGGCGGTTTTTTTAGATTGAAGCAAATGACGGTAATCCCGTTGATCGTCTCCAACTCATTAAGGTGGCTCACACTAACAAGACGACGGGTCAAATTCAGGACTTCGTGATCAAAGGTGTAGTTGATTTGGTGGAAGCTGAATAGTTTCTCAATCTCAGCCTCTCTCTGATGACGGCGACTCCACGGGAGCTTCAACCAACCTGTCTCTATTGCAAATAAATGAGATGGTTGAAAAGGTAATTTTTTTTATTAATATATTTTTTTTATAATGTCGATTACTTACTTGTCCATATTTACTTACTTCAAATATTTTTGTAGGCGGTTCCTAAAAGGAAAGGAGGCCGTTTAGTTGGGTTGGCCCGTCGTGCTTCTTCGTATCCGGCATCTTCTTCGCAAGCTCCGTATGCCGATCCCATGATTCTCGAGGAGCTACATGACAAAGATGAACGGATTGGGGCATTGGAGGAGCAGAACACCACTATCCTTTCGGAGAATGCCACTATCCGTTCGGAGAATGCCACTATCCTTGCTGAGTTGGCATCCCAGAAGAAGTTCAACACCGAGATTATGCAGAAGCTAGATCGTTTGATGTCTTCGAGTTCATCTTAGTTTATTTCGGCTTTATAAAACTTTCGGAATGTTTTTTTTTTCTATTTCGGTTTGTATGAATTTTAAACTTTCTGAATGTTTTTTTCCTATTTCGGTTTTTATGAATTTAAATTTTATAATATTATTAGTTTTAAATTTCCAATTTTTTAAATTTATTAATATCAAAAAATATATAAAAATGCAAAATTAATTTGTAAAAAAAAAAGGGTATATAACGACGGACAACGGTCGTCGGAATATACCGACGGACATATATCCGTCGGAATTTACCGACAAACTCATTTCCGTCGGAATATACCGACGAACGTGGTTCGTCGGTATATTCCGACGACCGATGTCCGTCGGTAAATTCCGACGCCCAAAGTTCGTCGGAATAAACCGAGGAACTACGTTCGTCGGAATTGTAGTTTTCCGATGAACTCTAGTCTCGTGTAGCCGCATCGTAATATCGTCAGAAGTTCGTCAGAATGACGTTTCTCGGTATTCGTCAGAAAGTCGTCGGAATTTCTGATGAATTTTTTTTTTCCGACGAAACGATACCGACGGACGGGTTCGTCGGAAATTCGTCGGAATAGACCGATTCCGACGAATTTCCGACGATTTCGGCCATCAGAATCCCCCTGTTTTCTTGTAGTGCATGAAGCATAGACATGAATCATGGTAGAAATAATGTGAAAATTTTGTGAACAATCAATGGAATATAGAAGACGGCGAAGAAGGTTGCCAAGGTTTTTTTTGTCGCTTTTTCGTTTTTTTTTTAAATCGATTTTTTTAAAAAATAGAAAAAAAATAGAAAAGTGAATATTCTCAAATATTTTGTTTCCATATTTTTAGGAACTGATTTCTTATCCGTAGAATACAACTAATATGTAGAAATCAGTTTCTACAGTTTCTTAGAATTATAGTAATGTTTAGAATTTGATTTCTACATGTTTTAGATTTATAGTAAATCTGTAGAAGTCGGTTTCTACATGTTTTAGAATTAGATTAATGTGTAGATTTCGATTTCTAAGAATTTTAGAATGGTAGGTTAAGCGCGGAATGTGTATTCTACATATTTGTAGAATACTCTTATTTACGTAGATCACGTATTCTAAACATTGTAGATTCAATGAAAAAAGTAGATTTCGTTTTTTACTTCGTAGAATGTCATTTCTACTTTTTTTACAACATAATCTGAAATTTATAATTTTAACTTTTTTATAACTGGAAAATATACCATTAAGTTCATATAGGTATTTTAGCAAATGTTACTATTTTTCCAAATTTTTTTTGTTTGTAAAACTATTTATTAAAATTATTTTCATAAATATTAAAAGATATTATAGGAAAATATGACACAAAATATAGATTAGTGTAAAGAGAAATATTTACTATTTTTTGCTCTAAAAAACAGTTTTCCCAAGTATTTATTGTGTGTGACAAAGAAATGCAGACAAAAAGACTCCTAAACACACCAAGTCACCAACAAAGCCTCACAACAGACAGAAGGCCGAAACGAAGAATCCAAAGCCTTCAAAAATTGTAAAAACTTTTTCCAAAGAGACAAAAGAGAGCTTCCAGAGATATTTCATAATTCACACCCCAAGTCGTTAAGCTCCAAACCCGGATACAAGCATCTTCACCAGAACTCACAACATGGGTATCATCAGCGAAACCCAGACCATAAACTTCATTGTTTGGTGTTTTTCAGGTACCATCCTGATAAGACTGCGAATGAGTGAACGACCCTGTTGCAGCCGACATGTTTAAAGAGCCACCTTTTCTTACAACATCTTGTCTGATCCGAACAAACGCGGCAACTATGATACAGCTGGTTTTGAGGTGAGATTGGTTTTCCTATTTGCGGTATTACATCTTAGGACATAAGATTCTTGTCTTATGTGTAATAATTATGCTATTAGTTGAGGTTAAGATGGGGTTCATCTTTAAAACTCAAAATGTTCTAGAAATAAATGGTGTTCTCTGGGGATGTTTTTGATGTGTGATAGTGCTTCAAAATTATACCATGCCAGCATCAAGTTTCAGACTGATGGAACCCAAAGACTTAATACATCGACAGCTATATATACATGAAAGACCAAGTAACTACCCTACTATCCCATTACCATTACACATTAGATAATTCCACCAAATAGGAGCAACACTAATACACGTATTTCTAAACCCTAATAACTGTTAACTCTCATCACAGACTTTGGTAATTGCAAATTGGTTTCTCATTCACAGGCTGTTGACGCAGAAGGCCAAGAGCTGGAGCTGGATCTCTCAAGTTTAGGAGCTGTGAATACTGTCTTTGCAGCTTTGTCTAGGTTGGTTTATTTTTCTTATGTGGACTTCTCTTCATTTTATATGACTGGACATAGATTTATTAAAACGGAAGCTGAGTATGTTTTGTGAAACTTCCAACGGCATAGCAAACTTGGCGTGCCCATGAAAACATCTGTATCTGCAACTATTTTGGAGGAGGCTCTTAATGGCAGAGTTTCTGTTGATCCTCTTCTACTTGGACAAACTGTAACTAAAAAGGTGAGGCTCTGATCACACTTGTGTGTGTGTGTCTTGACTCCATATAAGTCTCATATGTGAGTGATATGGTTCTCACAGGTTGAAAAGCAATGTGTACACTTTTAAGCTGTCACAATAACAGAACAGGAAATAAGGTCTGGATTGGTCTTCAGAGTAGAATCATCTAGCAAAAGCAAGTTCAAGGTTAGCTCGCCATAGTCTCTTCCCGTCAAAATGATACATAAATGTATTGAGAACTAATGTGTGTGTGTGCTTGTGTAGTTGCTGTTCTTTGATCAAGAAGCCGATGGAGGATTGAGCTTAGCCATGCAGGTATCTCTCTCTTTCGTATATCAACGGAACCAATGTGATATTACATGTAATAATATAAGGGATACTCTGAATCACTGGTGGATACAGGAGGATAGTAGAAGAAGTGGCAAGATAACATGTGCTGGAATGTACTTCCTCGGTTTCCCTGTCTACTCTTTGGATCACACAATTACTTCGGTAGGCTTATGTTCTAGATATATTGTGTCACTATGAGTTTCTTTTATTTCCCCCAACGTGACTTGATTTTTATTGGTGTAGATGTCTCAGGAAAAGGATCCAGAAACTGCCTTGTTTAAAAGTCTTGATGGGTTTCATCAGTGTGAAGTTACTGAGCTAAAGGCTGGCACTCATATATTTGCTGTCTATGGTCAGTTTTTTCGGCTTGTTATGTGATTACAAAATTCACTTCTCTTCTTCCCTCTTGTATCTATAGCAATAGGTTGATGTCAGTGACATGTTACTTTGTTCAGGTGATAATTTTTTCAAAAGTGTGAGCTACACAATCCAAGTCCTTTGTGCTGTCACTTTTACTCAAGAGAAGGAAGATCTTAGATCTGTAGAAGCTCAGATACTGAATAAAAGAGCAGAGCTTGCAAAGTTTGAGACAGAGTACAGGGAAGTACTTGTGCAGTTCACGGATATGACAAATAGATAGGCTCAAGAAATGCTATTGGTTAGTCTTCATTTGGCCTTAAGCAATGTAACATAGTTGATTTTCATGTGCTTTTTTTTTAACAGATTGATGAGCTTCTGAAGCAGAGAAATGAAATTCACTCAGCTTATACAACGGCTCCATTGATAGAGAGGAGCTCGAGCAAGAACAGACTGAGAAAGAGCTTGTTCAAGAAGGCAGTGGCTGAGGCACCTGCATCAATTGATCGGGAAGACGAAGAAGAGGAAGGGGAAGAAAGCAGCAGACAGAGGAACAAGAAACCAAATACTAGTGATGATGAGTCTGAGACACTTAAGAAGAAAACCAGATGGTATAATTTACATTTGAAGTTGGACAAGAAAAAACCTTGTTAAGTCTTTTGTAAATCATTTGATATTTTTCTCATTCAACTCTATCATTTTAGTATTGTAAATCAAACTATTTGTTTTTATAATTATTATTTGAGAAAAATTCTCTTCATCAAATCTTGTCAAAAAATTCTCTTCATCAAATCTTGTCAACTGACCATGCAAAGTACTTTGTATGCATAAACACACTAAACCGTTGTTTTCTTCTCCAAGTTCAACTACATCTTGAAAACCACCGTCTCAAAGAAGATGCGGCCTTTGATTGTTATGATCCATCACGAATTCAATTAGGTAACAAATAAATAGGCCTAGCTTTAGCGACAGCCCACAAAACCTTCTGATAAAGAGCTTTAAGAAGTATCCCACATCGGAAAGCGGAGAAGTTTGGGTACTGGAGTTGTTGGTATAAATAAACTTCACACTCTTCTTTGTAAAATCACGCAGCCATATGGTGAGCACAAAGCGAACTATTCTTTCGCCTTTTACTAAAGAATACCGTGTGCTCTCCATGTTAAGTGGCATACGCCTATTTTTGGCGGGTTTTACTTTCGAGTGGATCCCTAACATTTTTATAGTCTAAAATGTATGTACAATCTATGTTGGAAGGATTATAATCCAAAAAATATAACCGTTCTTATGTACAAATTTGTGTGGTCGGGAGGATTAATGAGTTTGTTGAAGAAAAACATCGAGGACTTTGCAAATTAGAAATGTATCTACTTTGTTTAAGAGCATTTTTCGTGGATGATTTTGTAACAACATGCCAATTGTGACTGAAAAAGTAAGTTAAAGAAATTAATATCTAAGTAGCTAATAGCCTCTTGGAGTTGATTGATGTGAACCATGGTGAATTCATTCAGATGCTTCAAGCAGCCTTTTGTCGTTGAGTTAACTCGTAAGCAATTGATCTATTCACGGGAAAAGAAGTCTTTAAAACATCAAACAGATTGTGTCAAAAAAAAAAAACATCAAACAGATATATGGAACTATATTGTTTACGGTGTTAAAACTTTAAAGTCACCAAAAAAACGCAATGGCGCAGCTAGGTTTAGACGACGAGATAGGCGATTTCGAGATCCAGACTTTCCCCGCCTCTGACGCTCCCTCACCGGCCATCTAACACGCCGGCTCCAGGATCACAAGGGAGACTAAGCTACACTCCTTGTGATCCCTCTGTTCTTATCGGTCTTCTTCTCGGCGAATCTTGTCGTTCCACCCTCTGGCTTCCTAGCCAAGTAACCAAATATTCTCACAATATTTGCTTTCCGTTTTCAGCCGAGAGCCTCTCACCGTCCTCCACAAAACCCTAAAGCTAACCCCTAGCCCTCTACTATAAACTCCCACTCTCCTTCCCTCGGATTCTCACCGCAACCCAATAGTCTCTCAGATCACAACTCGCACCCTCTCTAGCATTTGCTAAGTTACAACAGTTCTTATTCATCACCATGAGTCAATCATCCCTTTTGATCCGTAACGGAGGTTCCTCCAATGGAGATCGTAACGCCACTCAATTGGAAGATGATATCATACGCATACCGGAGTGTGATCTCAATGACGTCAAGGAGCGTTTCCGTCTCACGCTCATTGGACGTGTTTTCCACATCCGTGGAAGGAGCATCGATGCCCTGATCAACCTTCTCCCCCGCCCCCGGATCTGGAATGTAGAGGGAAATGTCCGTGGACTGAACCTCGGGAATGGCCGCTTTCAATTCGATTTTGACAAAGAGGAGGACTTGCAGATGGTCCTAAATAAGTGTCCCTGTCATTTCAACCAGTGGAGTTTCGCGCTGGAACGTTGGTAACCCTTCACTAGCGAAAATTTTCCAAACACGATCCCATTTTGGATCAATGTGACGGGAGTCCCAGTTCATTTCTGGAATGATAAAACTTTCACGGAGATTGCTAACGCGCTTGGGAAAAAGCTCCTAGTCGATGAAAAAAAGGCGCGAATCCAAGTCTCCATTGACGCGGACAAACCCCTGCAATTTGAGCGAAGAATAGGATTCCCAAGTGGAGACATCGGGAAAGTATTGTTATCTTATGATGGCCTTCACCGTTACTGTTTCACCTGCAACCTCATCTCTCATGATGAAAATACATGCCCCCTGTTGGCACCAGAGGAAAGAGAACTTAAGAGGAAGCTGCGACAGGAAAATTTAGAGAACAATGAACGGGCAAGATTTCCTATTCAAGGCTCCCAAGGTTTTAACTCTCGAAATCCGCTAAAGCGAGCCCGCTCCCCTACTAATGGGAGTCATCCTAGCCCCTCGGAAACCACGAGATATAGCGAACTCAACCGTGAGGAGAAAAGAAGGAGAAGCGCGTCCTCGTCCTATCAACCTCGCGAAACTCGAGTCACTGATCCTCGTGCTAGAGATCGCAAGAGTTCGACCAGACAAGAGAACCACTACACCCATCATGGCAGAGAAGTATGGAGCCGTCTGGAAAACCCAGCTAGGAAGAAGGAACTGCAAGGATCACAAAGAGGACGCACCGCAAAACACTCTGAACGGAACATCTTTCGCAAGGAGACGTCCCGTCCAAGCAACAAACCTTACGCTGAATGGCGACCACGAAGCTTTTCTGGAGAACACAGAAACAGATCAGGCAACTACTTGGCACCTCGCCTGACGGAGGACGAACGTATGGAAAGATCTAGAGCTACTTTTGACTCTCAAAAGACCATTACAGACAATCGTGTATCCCTGGAATCAGGAGAGTTTTTTGAAACTCATCGATCGGATTTTGACGCTGCAATGGCAGAGGAGGAAAGGATCCGTCGCCTCAAAGGCAAAGCCATTGCCACCGGACCACCTTCACCAACGCACAAGACTCCCCAGACCCTGAACCGTGTGAACCAAGGAATCATTCTAACTTCGCCCGTTAAGCCAACCGACGCATCACAAGTCCAAAGGTATGATCAACCTTTATTAGAACAAGAGGATGCTATTCTTGAGTTAGAAGAAGGTTTAGATCAGGCCCTAGATGTTCCTCTAACTGAGCTTGAATCTACTGAGGTTGATAACCTAGTTCTGGAAACAGAACGTCTTGAAATGGCTGAGAAAATGATGGCTGAAAATAATATAGATGAGAATATGATTGACCTGGATAATGATGATCTCCTTGGAGATGAGCTCCTTGGAGAGACGCCTGACCTTGTTGATGCAGAAAAAATTGAGGCCATTTCTCAGCTCTCTCCAGCAAATGCTGTGTCAAAGAAAGCAGCATCTATGAACAAGCAAATGGAACGTGCAAAGACAGCCACTTACATTCAAGAAGCGGCGCTAGCATCAGGGTCGGGTGTCTACGTCCCAAAAGGCCTACTGAAGAAGAAGCCCCCCCGATCTCCTGATATAAAAGGAGCGAGGGCATCCAAGAAACTCCAAGGCCTCGGTGGCCGTGCTTCCCCAAAGAAGAAGACTACACTGGGTAAACGCCCATCATCTTTTTCGTCTAAGGTCCCTCGCATTGAGGTGTTTCCTTCCGCTTCACGCAAGAAATATGTGTCTCCTTTCAGGTTCGGTGGTGTCCCAGAAACCACCCAGTAAGAGGATATGAGTGCAATAGCATGGAACTGTCAGGGCGCCGGAGCCTATATGACAAAGCAACATCTCCGGGAATTGCATCGCTGTTTTCTTCCTTCTTTTCTTTTTCTTTCAGAAACAAAAAACAATTTTTCTTTTCTTCAGGATTTTCAGTTTGAATTTGGTTATAATAAATTGTTCACCGTGGAACCCAAGGGAAGAAGCGGTGGACTGGCACTTTTTTATTTAGACTCTTTTGATGTTATTGTCCTCTTCTCCAATAATCGTATGATTGATATTGAAGCCACCTTTGAAGGACACAAATTCTTTATCACTTTTGTATATGGTGATCAAGTTGTAGAATACCGAGAAAATGTATGGGAACGCCTAACCCGAATGAGCTTAACGAGGTCTGGGCCTTGGCTGATGCTAGGAGACTTTAATGAGATCACCAGCAACTTAGAGAAAAAAGGGGGTAGAAAACGCCCAGACTCATCCTTCCTCCCTTTTAAATGTATGCTCGACAACTGTGGGATGATCGAGTTTCCCTACAAAGGCAATTCCCTATCTTGGGTGGGTAATAGAGCTTCAGGCAAAGTGCAATGTAGGCTGGATCGCGCAGTAGGAAACGAAGATTGGCATCACTGCTTCTCCCACACGAATGTGGAGTATCTGCGACTTTGGGGTAGTGATCATAGACCTATTCTCACCCGATTCCTCTCTCGCAAAAAGCTTGGCAGGAGAAATTTTAAATTCGACAAGAGATGGATCGGTAAGAATGGTTTCCGCGACACTGTACTACATGGCTGGAACGATCCAAGTCTTTTCCATAAAGAAGATTTATATGAAAGGATCACCCATTGTCGCAAGTTTATTGCTCGATGGAAACGTGACAATCACTCAAATGCAAAAAAAAAAGATAGAGGACATAAAGGACCTGCTCGAACAAGCCCAGACAGAGGACGATTTCTCCCATGAAGTAATCCTTCACCTTAAGTGGAGTCTTTGCGAGGCTTTTAGAGACGAGGAGCTGTATTGGAAACAAAAAAGCCGGGCAACTTGGTTAAGAGAAGATGACCAGAATACAAAGTTCTTCCATGCAACCACCAAGCAGCGGAGAGCCAGAAACAGAGTAACAAAGCTACGCAAGGCAAGCGGTTTATGGGCAGAGACAGAAGAGGAAATAGAAGCAGAGGCAACGGGATACTTCCAGACCCTCTTTACAACGTCCTCTCCCTCGGACTTTGCAGAATCCCTCAAATACATCACCGAGAAAGTCACCCCGGCTATGAACGAAGCTTTAACAAAACCTCCATCAAATGATGAGATTCGTCAGGCAGCTTTCGATATAAACCCAAAAAAAGCTCCTGGTCCCGACGGCATGACAGGTCTTTTCTTTCAAAGGTATTGGGGAATCACAGCAGAAGTGATGCAGCAAACGGTTAAGGACTTTTTTCAGTTCAATGTCCTTGACCCTCGACTAAACCAGACGAACATCTGCCTAATCCCAAAAACAGAGCGCCCCGTGGAAATGACGAACTTCCGGCCTATAAGTCTTTGCAATGTAAGCTATAAGATCATATCAAACATCTTGAGTAAAAGACTTAAGCGCTGCCTGCCCAGGTTAATATCTGAGACTCAATCAACCTTTGTGGCTAGACGATTAATCACGGATAACATTCTTGTAGCACATGAGGTCTTTCACGCTTTGAGAACCAATCCAGGTTGTAAAGCTAAGTTTGTTGCCATAAAAAACGATATGAGCAAGGCCTTCGATAGAGTCGAATCGTCATTCCTGGAAGCACTTCTACTGAAACTCGGTTTCTCACCCAAATGGGTAGCATGGATAAAGGTCTGCATCTCCTCGGTATCCTATCGAGTACTCCTCAACGGAGAACCAAAAGGCCATATCTCTCCATCGAGAGGCATCAGACAGGGTGACCCACTCTCCCCTTTCCTCTTCATTTTGCTTACGGAAGCTCTAATCTCCCAAATCCAGGGGGCTGAGAGGGAAGGCCGGATCACTGGCCTAAAGATTGCATGAAACAGTCCACATGTCTCCCACCTCCTATTTGCGGATGATAGCCTTTTCTTCTGTCGAGCAGAAGTCGCGCAATGCACATAGCTCATGCAGATTATTAATACATATGGTTGCTCTTCGGAACAGCAACTAAATGTAGAGAAGTCGTCCATCCTCTTTGGTAATAAAGTTCCACCAGACCTCAAAAAGGAGATAAAACAAGCACTGGGAATTACAAAAGAAGGTGGAATGGGAGTATACCTGGGTTTACCCGAGAAAATATGTGGCAGTAAGAAACAAGCTTTTGCTTTTATTCAAGAGAGACTACAGAATCGTATAAACTCATGGTCCGCAAAACTTCTGTCCAAAGGTGGCAAGGAGGTCCTACTTAAGTCAGTAGCACAGGCTCTTCCAACATACGTTATGTCTTGCTTCCTGCTCCCACAGGACATCATCCGAAAACTCACTAGCGCGATATCCCGTTTCTGGTGGAGCACCAAAGATAACAACCGTGGCCTTCACTGGATTGCATGGGCAAAAATCTGCACACCAAAGGATCAAGGCGGACTGGGGTTTAGAGATTTTAAAAATTTTAATCTCGCACTGCTTGCGAAGCAACTCTGGAGACTTATCCAGTACCCAAAGTCTCTTTTGGCCCGTGTACTTAAAGGCAGATATTTTTGGAACTCAAACCCGATGGATGTCACCAAAGCGAGCACCCCATCGTATGTATGGAGAAGCCTCATGGCGGCCCAACCTCTCCTAAAGGCTGGCTTGCGAAAAACAATTGGAACGGGACAGACAACCCTTGTTTGGGTGGACCCATGGATCCCGAAGTCCCCAACCCGTCCCGCGATTCCCTGCGGCTCCTCTTTTAACCCGTCCCTACGTGTTAGCGATTTGTGTGACGTGACCACAAAGGAATGGAACGATGAACTCCTTCAAGAGCTGATCGCCCCTAATGACATCCCTCTTATCCGCAGCCTCAAGTTGATGAGCTCCTCTCGCAACATTGGTTACTGTTGGAACCTCACGGCAACTGGCGTATACTCGGTAAAAACTGGATACGCACTGGCTATGGAATTATCAGAGCCCCCAAACTCACAGCAGGTGCATGAGCCTAGCATCAAAGCGCTTCAAGCTAAAGTATGGAAGATCAAGACTTCTAAAAAGATTCAGCACTTCATCTGGCAATCTATCTCAAGCTGCCTCCCGGTATGCAACTCGCTCGTGGAACGCCACTGTGGTACCGATCGACACTGCCCTCGCTGTGGATCAGAAGAAGAAACGCCCAATCATCTGCTCTTCGAGTGTCCACCATCGATCCAAACTTAGGCTCTAGCGGATATTCCGCACTCTCCGGGGATATTCCCGTGTAGCTCGATTTATAGTAATCTGAATCATGTCATATGGCGCACAAACATCTATGCAATTCCAGACTCTATTAGCGCAAAAATACCTTGGCTATTATGGTACATATGGAAAGCCCGCAACGACAAGGCCTTCAATGGTAAGGACGTCTCCCCCCTGGAGACTGTCCAACTTGCACAAGCGGAGGCGGAGAGCTGGTACACTGCACAGACCGTTGAGCAATTGCACGACGAAGCACCGGACGATCCTCCCCCGCCCCCGACGTCGGCACCTCACGATCCTGGCCCCAACTGCGCGCTCGACGCCTCCTGGCACAAAGATGATAAATTTTTTGGCGGAGGAATGATCCTAACTAACGAAGATGGGATGATGACTTATGGTTCATTTGCTAGTAACCGAGACCTCACCCCCTACATGCAGAGTTCCAAACTCTTCTGTGGGCTATGAAATCTTCTATCCAGTTGGATCATTGCACAATGAACTTCAAGACAGACTGCCTTCAGCTAGTCAAGTTACTTGAAGAAGACGAAGAAGACAACTGGCCATCTATGTTGGCCGAATTTGATGAGTTCCACCTCATTCGTTCTATGTTTACGTTTTTCTCTATATCTTTTATTCCCCGTTCTCTTAACTTCCGAGCTGACCGTCTTGCAAAAGAAGCTCGGTCTCGAGGATTCTCTTTTTCCCATGTATTAGCTACCAAGCTGGATGGCTCCTGAGGCCATCCTCTCGGTAACTTCTTAATAAAATATGGACCTTTCGATGTCAAAAAAAAAAAACTTTAAAGTCACCAAAAAATTTTTGGGGGATTGAAATTGATGTAGCTCGCACTACGATAAACACTATGAACATATTTAGTCTAAAAATTCTTAGAATCAAAGTTTTTATGAAATCGTTGAGAATACCAATATTCTAGTCGATATCAAGGATCAAAAACACAAAGCTCTCTAGATTTAACAATTAAACTAAAATGTGCCTCTTATAAGTCAAGAGGGTCCGTATTTATACTAGAAAAAGACCTAAGTCTAAGAGGATTCCGATCTAATGTACTTACTTATCTTAAATCATAATCCTATCTGCATTACGACACTTGATAATTATCGAAAACAAAAGTAAAACCTTAATGAAATGAAAACCAAAACCGACATTAAAAAGGAAAGACTTCCACGCTGCATCAGAAATGAAACTAAAAGAATATTATAACACGACAAAGATTATGACAATACATTCGAATTGTATTTAAAATAAACTTGAAATTTTGAAAAATATGTAAATACCCGCCCATCCGCAACTAGTAATCTCTATAATATTATTTGAGAAGTCAGTTTCTTATGTATCGCGCTCACGTTAAATTTTAAGACGATTAATTACAGAAGTGCCCTTAATGAAATAAATATATTATATGTAATTTCCATTATTAAAAAAAATGATTTCCATTTCTTTTTGTTAAACTTTCAGATAAAAAGGAACTAAATTAAAAACGTAAATATATTTCAATATAAATGTGTTTTCATTAAAAAGGAAAAAAATTATACATTATTATCACATAATGACTACATAATTATATTAAATTTATGCAACCAAATATATGAATTATCCAAACAAATCTGATTTCTTATATTTTGGTTGAATAATATTTTTTGCAATTTCATACATCAAAATTATATAATGCTCTGAATTAATAAAAAAATTAAAGTAAAGAATTTATTATTTTTCATAAATTTGTATCTATGTGTAAACTTTTACAATAGTATCAGTTAATTTCGTTTGTCCATCATTACTTTAGTTTTTTCTATTTTTTCCAAGACAAAAGTGACAAAAAATTATGAAAATATATATACACATCTGGGATGATGAACTAAACTAAATAAAGTGAGAACAAGTTTTTGAATTTTATCCTAATTAAATTTTAAAAAAATCAGGTCTTAAGAAAATTTGTAACTTAATAAACCCACAAAACAACAAAAGAAGTATCATGACCAATCTAAATTCATATACCTAAAATCATAGTTTTAATAAAATAACCATATTATTATATGTAGTAATATCCTTTTCTGTATATATTAAATTACGGAATGATACAAAACTTATAAATTATTATCTATAATAATATTTTACTCGATTCTATACATATAAATTAGAGAATGATTCAAACTTATAAATAAATATTAACCAGTTAGTATATGAGTTACTTCCTTTGAAAATTATAAATGTGTATGACATTCCAAAATATTGTTAGTTTTATTCGTTTATGTAACTTCGAATCCATCATGATTTTAGTTCATATTTATATTTGTTTTCTAAAATAAGTATGCCAAACTATATATGATTCTTACAAAAATATACGAAAAAATCTAAAGCACCAAAATATAGGAAACAAAACAAAATTTTTTTTTACGTAGTTTAGAATAAAAAGTTATTATTTAGTTAAAAAAAAGACAGTCCAATATATCCAAATAATAACCAAACAAACTATATATTATACATAAAATCACATATATCTAATTAAAATGATAACATAATATTATTTAAAATTATTGTTAATTTTTAGATATAAACTATAACTTGATTTAAAATTTTAAATAAATGAAAACAAAATATAAACAATATATATTTGCTTTATAAATATTTGAACCCGTGTATATACACGGGTGAATTACCTAGTGAATAATAAGTTCCAAAAAAACTAGTAGTAAATAAATAAACATGTTAAAATACTAGTATATGCATCATGGATGTATAAACAAAAGAATGCAGAAAGTCACCTTTTACTTTCAGTCTTTCATTTAATTAATGGGCAGTTAATAGATGGTAACTCTAATGTGACCATAATTCACTCAAAGAATTTTGACGGTCATACACCGTACACGATGCATGGCACAGCCATATAAAAAGAACCATTCATGACTTTCTATTCAAATCTAGTTATATCATAGAAGTAGAGAGAAAATGTTTTGGAGAAATTTGCTTACGAGGGTTTTAAAATGGTTCGATTCTGCAAAAAAGATGGTCAAAAAGTCACTCTCCTCTGCATATGCCAAGATTCGGGCTTTCGTCGCTGCCATCATTGCTAAGCTTCTATATTTCTTTGTCTCGGCATTTCTTAAGCTTCGTGGTTACGTCGCTACGATAATTGCTCCAGTTCACAATTTCTTTGTCACAAGTTGTATTGCTCACAACTATTGCTCGCACCCGTAATTTTTTCTCTGTTGTGGCTATATTATATTGCCTAGTTCTGATGCTTTTCAGTCTAAAAAACGGCCTAAAGAATATCTTCGATCGTTGGGTGGCGCTTCGTCGCAAGTTTTCATTAATTGGTGGATCTTGGACGTATATTTGGCGGAATGCTTATCAACACTGAACATGGTTCTCTTTGTAGTTTACATTTTATCGATCATCGATTGTTTCCCGTTCCTAAACTAATGATTTGGAAAAATAAATTCGATAAACGAAGCAGCTATTGTTCTTTTATGCATTTACAAAATAATGTTCATCCTTCTAAAAAATAATTAATCACCTGTTATGTCTTTCAACTATTTTTTTCTGTTCACCTATTTTTAATGCTAACAGAGCTTATTTAAGAAAATATAATTAGCTTTACTACTTTTATGCATCTTAGGATTTAGTACTATGTTTTATCGCACATTTCATATGACACTTTCGGGTTGGTTATATACGAATGTAAACTCGAAATATCAGTAGCTTTTTTATCCCTACACTTATAATTTATTTCCAAACTCAAGTCATGACATGTGGCTGTTATTGTGTTTTTGCTGCATAAATCACCATCCAAATTCAAACATGTATATGTTTGTTGCTGAAACGTGATTCCTATATTTTCCACTTGAATTGGCCAAGGATATTGGTGCAGTTAGTCTGTTTCAAAAGTGAGACACAAAACCGTTAATCCTAAGAAAAATATAATTGTAGAAAAAAAATATATAACTGTAGAAATCTTTTAATCGAAAAAGTTTTTTGGTTATTAGAAATATAATTTAGCAAACTTAGAAAGAAAAAAAGAAGAAAAAAAAAGGCCGAGGAAATCTGTTAATATTTATTTATTATCGTTAATAGATGGGCCTAGTAAATAATAAATGAAACATTAACACTGTAAGACACATTTCATCTTATTTATTACACTCTAGGATACATTCTTCTACACACACTTTCTTCAACCATTCTATTCATTTTTAACTAAATTAATTCTCTTTTAATTCAATTATAAAAACTAGTTATAATAAAAAAAAATAGAAGTGGTGGGATTTAACACAACCATTGATCTGTTTTCTATTTCGACGGCCAAGATCATTTTTTCATAGATCTGGATTAGACAGCTATCTATCTAAACCTTATCCATTAAATCAACAAAACTAAATCTATCTCTTCATCATCTTCGTGGCTTTCAATTTTTCTTTTATAACAAATGTTTTTCTTTTTGTTTAGTAAAGAGATGTAACAAATTATTTCTCTCACAAAAAATGATTTGAGTTTGGAGTGTGCAATGGCGATAACGATGGAGACATCGATATAGACGACGGCGAAAATGGAGACAACAACACAGACAACATCGATGACGGAAACATCGACATAGATGAAGATGGAAACGTAAACCACGTCAATATAGATGAAAAGCAAACACCAAGGCATCTCATCCTTCTTGCTCTGCTGCGATCCTTTTTTTGATTTCATATTTTGCCTGTGACAAAAGATCTCTCCGGTGAACCCTTTTGATTATGTAACATCCAAATATCTATTATGTTGCATTTGTTCCAAAGGACGAAGACGATCTCCCTCCATCAAAGTAATTTTCTTTTCATGTTTATTTCTATTGGATAAGAAATTCTGACAGAAAAAAAATTAGATGAAAGAATCTTTTTGGTCTTGTTAATAGAAAATGATTTTTGTTCTTGGTCATGATTATGTATGCGATGAATTTTGTGTGGAGGAGATTAAAAGACGAATGTTTTTGTTCTTGTTAATACAAAATGATTTTTGTTCTTGGTTACCATAGGAACAATACTATCCATATAATGTTGAAGTTTAAGAAGTTCATAACATGTTAGAGTCTTGTGTAATGTTAGAGTATTGTGTACATAATTTTCATGAGTTTTTAAATTCTAAGTACATCTGGACATCGAATATGTGTATTGTTTTACCATGACTATAAAAGATGATTCCCTATAATATTCCATGTACTTGTTAGTCATCAAGTCTATTTATTTTTATACATGACATCATTCTCATGTATCTTAACATTTTATGTACATGATTAATTTTCTTTATAGCTAGGTTGTCTACTTTAATTGTGTCTATGTTTTGTTGTCCGTATAGACAAACCTCTTCAATAATATTCATGCATAAACTAGCTTTCCACACATTGTACACGTTCTCATGTGCAAATTGAAAAATTTACCAAAACAAGAACTATGTTGGCCATTTTACAATAAAAAATATCATTGTTCCATACTCTCCAACCCTCTTTCTATATGTTGGAAGATTGGTATTGCTATATGTTGGAAGGTTAACATTTTGTGTATATATGAATAGCATTACATCAGTGTACACATGGATATCGTTACAGTGTTGTACACATGGATGATATTACATATATATGGATTTAGCCTCCTTGTCCTCCTCACACTCCATCATAGGCTCCACTGTAAGCTGCATCAATACATAAATAGAAAACAAATAAAACTTCAAGATATTCACACACACCAAAAAAAAAAATTCCTCATGTACACCCAACCCCCGTGTACACACGTACAACCTAGTCATTATGTACACTCAACCCCCCTTTGTACATACATACCCTCACACAACATTGTACAATTATACATTCATATTAACATGTACAACATCGCAAGTGGCGTACATACATACCTCTCATCTACCACTTCCTCCTCTTGTTGTTGAATCTCTGTTAATCAAACCAAAAAAACACCACAAATATCTTAGAAATCTCGGCAATCTAACCCAGAAACAGCGCATCCCAGAATCAGAAAACTTAATCGGAACCCTAACCACACAACCGAAAAGCAGTAAAGCGAGGAAAGTGTCTAACCTTTTCCTTTCCCCTTTGATTCTTTTTTTTTCTCAACGACATCGTCTTCTCCGTCAGTTTAAACGTTCTCCGTCGCCGATTTCGTTCGTCGCCTTCTCCAGTGCAACTAGATCTACTTTTACCCACGATGAAAAAAGGGTAAAGTCTTAACCTTTTGTTGGGCCCAAGTTAAAAAAATAATAATAATTTTAACTCTCCTACGTGTCCACCACCTAAACTCCTGGATTTTCAAATTTCAAATCTCATAACTAGCCCAACTAGAAATTATTGTCTAATTACTTAACTACCCATACTTGGTTTACCTTTACAAAGGCCAAATTGGTCTTCAACCACACTAAACTACACCAGTAGCATATTGTGATCTACAATGTAATAAAAAGATGGAAAGTGACATGCAATGAAAATAACTCATAATTAATCTCCAGTGAAACCGTTACTACCCCACATCGGAGAACTGAGAGAGTTCCTTTGTGAAATGTTGTGTATAAATATATTTCACCCTACCCAGTTCAAATCACGCAGCCATGCGGTGAACACAAAATCTACACTGTTCTAGAGTTTCTCGGAAAAGTTGGAAGATCATAAGAAAATTTGACAAATTAAATTTAATTTGAGAGATTTTCTTATGAATCCTCTTAGAAACTATCGAACAAATGAGTTCATCTTGATCTCTAAACCGGTCCAGCAGCTACCTCTAGAATTGCAGCTGCGGCTTTGTCCTTGATCAATAGTTTCGAAGGAGAAACATGTTGATAATGAAATCCAAACTACACAGGAACAACCACTGATACAAGAAATCACTACGCAAGCACAAGACAAGAACTCCAAAAAATCTCTATGGCAAATCCTGGCTCTTCACCAGCTTTCTAGTGGCTTCGCTTATCCGCAAGATATGTTGAATGAATACTTTTTTCAGGCTATTATTCAGGATTAGATATGGTGGGCAAACCAAAATCTTCATTTACCAATGATGATAAGTATAAAAGCCATCACGCCACTTCAACATGTCCTTCTGTAGACAATGCAGTATAGATTTCAGTTAGCTTTACTGCATCATTTTGATTTGATATTACCAAATGCATAGATAAGGGGAAACTAAGTGTAATACCCGTACTCTCCAAAATAAAATAATAAATAATAATCTTGAAATCTCAATTTATTAATCCTGATAAATCATCTCCAAATACCATAGACCCGACAAATAGCCATAATTCCAAATAATGAAATAAATCTATACCACTTATAACGCCCCGACCACCCACAGCTAATGGGCCACCACGCCAGCTCTCTCGGCCCGTGGACCCCATCCCATCCGACGGTCGGTCCATTAATTTTTCTAAAGGCTCGAAATCATTGTTTACTGACCCTGCAATCACCACCCGACCTTTTCTCATGCTTTGGCCTCACTCGCACGCTATCGCGAATCACTTCCCGATAGGTCACCCATCCTTCCACTACTCTAGCTCAAGCACGCTTAACTCTGGAGTTCTTTCAGGATGTGCTCCGGAAAAGGTAAGTCAACTTTGGTGACATAGGTAGCCAAATCAATTCTCTTAAGCCTTTTCACATATCACAACTCGGGATGTTACAATTCACCCCCTCTAAAAGAACGCAACGTCCTCGTTGCGCCCCATGACAGGTCTCAAGATGCCTCTCAGGTCAGAACTGAGATGGCTAACCAGCTCTGATACCACTTGTAACGCCCCGACCGTTAAAAAAACCGCAAATCTGAAATAGAAAGAAGTAAACGCCCAAAAGCACCAATCCGATAGCAATCGCTCATGTTCGTCAGTTTCACCTGAAAGGGGGAGAAAGGAGGGGTGAGTAACAGGGGAGTCACTCAGTGAGGTATGGGATGCTAAACCGCAAACCACTGACTCAGTACATAGCACTACGACTATGTAGGCCTAGCTCTAGCATGAAACAAACACGACACCTAATGCGCCACACATAACAACCAATGCGCTTATAGTACATAGCTATTCGTTGCACCCCGCATTCTCCTCTTACGGATATAGATATATAAATTTTTATGTATACCAAAAGTATGTGTAGTACAGAAGTGATTCCATGTACTCCCACATTCTCCTCATACACAATGCTACATAGTATAGAAGTGCTTCCCATACTCCCGCAGCTCATGCGTGGTACAGAAGTGCTTCCCTGTACGCCCCGAAATCTCAACACAAACAATTGCCACGTAGTACAGAAGTGCTTCCATGTACTCCCGCAGCTCATACGTGGTACATAAGTGCTTCCATGTACGCCTCGTAATCTCCACACAAATAGGCCGATACAGAAGTACTTCCTTGTATCCGGCTAACAAACCCATACTATAAGTATACTTATATATAAATGTCTTTAACATCAAACAAATCAATCAACAGTTGAATCATCTAATTCCCTATCTTCGGTTTAGACAAAGAATAAAATAAAAACAAACAAGAAAAGAATAAAATAAAAACAAACAAGACTCCAGTTAGACTCGATTCACAGAGACGGAACATGTTTTGAAACTAAACTTTCCATAATAGTAGTACTAAACTAGCACGGGATTAAACGGAATAACCTTCACCTTAGCCACTGGATGAAATGGACAACGGAGGATACGGTCAACTGCGACACGAGAATTAATGGCTTAGGTCCATAAGAAACTTTCCTAAAACAATAGATTTAGGGTTTCCAAATTAGAAGACTAGGTTTATGATTTTCGGATTTGAACATAGTTGATACCCGAAATTAAAATGGCCATAACTTCCTAACTGTACCTCAGTTTATCGATCTGAAGAATGATCTGGAAAGCTGACAACGAGACCTTTCCAAAGGTATCTCGCTCTTTTTCTAAGTCAGTCGGGGTAAACAGGAAAACGCTTATGAAGTTGACTGTTCGTGGACTCGCTCTGCAGAGATCAGTCCCAAATAAACAACCATAACATTTAAACCAAAATCCCAAATGATGATCCACTTTCTGCTATAGATAGATCTGTGAGTTTAGAATTTACCATGAAAATTTGACATCAAAATTCTATGATTTGATAATCCATTTCTGACTTTCCCCAATACTGGTCTCAGATGTGTTATGCAGAAATATCCCTTGGTAAAACACACATAACTTTTAGAATACAAATCCGATTGGAAATCCGCTTTCTATAACACGTAGAGAAAAGAGTTGGCTACTTACTCCCAGAAGATGACGGTCAATAATAGTCATTGGACTAACTAATGGAGGGAGAAACGTGAAGATGGCTTGAGGTGGCTAATGAAGAAGATGATGGTGATGAAAGATGGATGCGCTCCAGTTCACGTTTTAGGTTTTAAGAATAAAGAAATACTTATAATTAATATATAAGCATGTCTGTTTTACTAAACCATTAAGGAGAAATTATTTTTCAGATTGGTTTAGTCTAAATAAATAACCAAACCAAATTTTAATTATGGTTTGTTAAAACCAGGTCGTTACAATTCTTCCCCACTTAAATAGGAATTCGTCCCGAATTCAGATCTTGACTTCGCTTCTCTGTGTTGACGGTAGGAATATGATTAACCGTTGGCTCACACAAACCTTAAGATAACTACCACTTGACCAAACTCAAACTCACAAAGCAATAAATAATCTCAGTACCAACTAAGACGAGAGTTGTCATGAACGAAAACCGATTCATACGAGTTTAGTAATTACACAAGATTTGTTATAGAAAAACAACGTATTAAACAATAAGAATTAAAAATAACAAAAAGTACATAGTGGATCCCGGCTCAACCTCCTCCTAATCTCGTGTAGCAAAAACTCATTGGTCGATGGCTTGGCGCTTAGGCGGTGGTGAATCCTCTGCATGTCCCCTCCTCGGGCAATCCCTGAAAATATGACCTGGCTGTCCACAGTTAAGGCAATTCATAGTAGCCGCTCTGGGTTCAACAATCTGTCTAACTGAATCCGCATTCAATGGTTTAAACCGGCAGTTTCTCGCCATTTGGCCTGTCCGTCCACATGTATGACACCTAATGCACTCTCCATAATGATTGCGCTTGCAACCGGGGCATCTAGGTGGTTCTAACTCGTCCAATGTTCTCTTTTGTGACTCTAAAGTCTTCCCAACTTTAGGCTGAGCTGATTTAAAGAGTTTCTGCTCCTCTGCCAAACCTGCTTCCTGCTCAGCAGCTTTCTCCACCAAATCCCCCAATCTGTAGTAAGTGACGACACGACATCTGTTGCAAATTACGACTCGCATCCCACCCAAAAACTTTCTAATCAGGTCTTCCTCAGTAATATCACCTCCTGCAAACCTGTGAAGTCGGTTGAACTCAACCTCATACTCCCTAATTGTCATGTCACCCTGGCTCACATACTCGAAGTCACTCTTCTTCTTATCCATAGCATCTTTTGGAAAATACTTTCTATCGAACTCTCGGATAAATTCTGCAAAGGTAAGCCTGTCAGGCTCACGATGGCCCAATCGCACTCCCTCCCACCACACAAGTGCATCACCACGTAGGTACTGTATAGCCAACCTAAGCGAAGCCTCTGGTGGACACTCAATAATCTCTAATTTCCGTTGCAGACTAAGCTTCCAATCATGTGCAACTGTAACATCCACTGTTCCCCCAAAATGCTCCATATCCATGTTTCGCATCTGACTCGTGAGTCTGTAAAACCTCTCCTCATAAGCACGGTAAACCGGTAAAGGTTGCTGCAAACCTTGAGGGAGCTGCTGTCCTGGAACCCCCTGCACAGGAACCTGAGGAATATGCATCTGCGGCGGTGGATCCTGTTGTGGTGGGATCTGCTGCGGTGGAATCTCCTGTGGTGGAATCTGCTGACCAGCAGACAACTGACGGGCAACTTCCTGTGCTGCTACACGAGCAGCTTCTTGTGCAGCTACACGAGCAACTTCCTGGGTAACCTGTTGAATAGCAGTCTGAGCAGCTTGGGTAGCTGCCTGCTGAACTATCTGCATGAGCGCAGCCTGGTCAAATTGTGGGGCTGCATGCTACACACCCTCTGCCTGAACACCCCCTGCAGCACCCTGCTCATCCACAACTTTACGAGCATCAGCTCTGACCCTAACGGTGTGAGTACGCTTACCTCCTCTTTTTGGCGGCATCTGAATAGAGAATGGACGACACGATTAATTTGTGTTAAATCGGAACACTATCGATTACTGAAAAATAACCGAACATAAAGGTGCTATACTTTTTTTTTTGTAAAATTGCCAACCCCATAAATATTTTGAAATCGTCAAAAACCGATTAAAACAAAGTCCCACAAATCGCCTTCTCGGGTCGGAGCCGGGACGAAACCCCGCACTGATACCAAATTATAATACCCGTACTCTCCAAAATAAAATAATAAATAAAAATCTTGAAATCTGTATTTATTAATCCTGATAAATCGTCTCAAAATACCATAGACCCGACACATAGCCATAATTCCAAATAATGAAATAAATCTTGAAAACACTATAAAAACATTAAAAAAAACCGCAAATCTGAAATAGAAAGAAATAAACGCCCAAAAGCACCAATCCGATAGCAATCACTCATGTTCGTCAGTTTCACCTGAAAGGGGGAGAAAGGAGGGGTGAGTAACAGAGGAGTCACTCAGTGAGGTATGAGATGCTAAACCGCAAACCACTGACTCAGTACATAGCACTACGACTATGTAGGCCTAGCTCTAGCATGAAACAAACACGACACCCAATGTGCCACACATAACAACCAATGCGCTTATAGTACATAGCTATTCATTGCACCCCGCATTCTCCTCTTACGGATATAGATATATAAATTTTTATGTATCAGAAAAGTATGTGTAGTACAGAAGTGCTTCCCTGTACTCCCACATTCTCCTCATACACAATGCTACGTAATATAGAAGTTCTTCCCCATACTCCCGCAGCTCATGCGTGGTACAGAAGTGCTTCCCTGTACGCCCCGCAGTCTCAACACAAACAATTGCCACGTAGTTTAGAAGTGTTTCCATGTACTCCCGCAGCTCATACGCAGTACATAAGTGCTTCCCTGTACGGCTCGTAATCTCCACACAAATAGGCCGATACAGAAGTACTTCCATGTATCCGGCTAACCAACCCATACTATAAGTATACTTATATATAAGTGTCTTTAACATCAAACAAATCAATCAACAGTTGAATCATCTAATTCCCTATCTTCGGTTTAGACAAAGAATAAAATAAAAACAAACAAGACTCCAGTTAGACTCGATTCACAGAGACGGAACATGTTTTGAAACTAAACTTTCCATAATAGTAGTACTAAACTAGCACGGGATTAAACGGAATAACCCTCACCTTAGCCACTGGATGAAATGGACAACGGAGGATACGGTTAACTGCGACACGAGAACTAATAGCTTAGGTCCATAAGAAACTTTCCTAAAACAATAGATTTAGGGTTTCCAAATTAGAAGACTAAGTTTATGATTTTCGGATTTGAACAGAGTTGATACCCGAAATTAAAATGGCCATAACTTCCTAACTGTACCTCAGTTTATCGATCTGAAGAATGATCTGGAAAGCTGACAACGAGACCTTTCCAAAGGTATCTTGCTCTTTTTCTAAGTCAGTCGGGGTAAACAGGAAAACGCTTATGAAGTTGACTGTTCGTGGACTCGCTCTGCAGAGATCAGTCCCAAATAAACAACCATAACATTTAAACCAAAATCCCAAATGATGATCCACTTTCTGCTATAGATAGATCTGTGAGTTTAGAATTTACCATGAAAATTTGACATCAAAATTCTATGATTTGATAATCCATTGCTGACTTTCCCCAATACTGGTCTCAGATGTGTTATGCAGAAATATCCCTTGGTAAAACACACATAACTTTTAGAATACAAATACAAATCCGATTGGAGATTCGCTTTCTATAACACGTAGAGAAAAGAGTTGGCTACGTACTCCCAGAAGATGATGGTCTATGATGGTCGTTGGACCAACTAATGGAGGGAGAAACATGAAGATGGCTTTAGGTGGCTAATGAAGAAGATGATGGTGATGAAAGATGGCTGCGCTCTAGTTCACGTTTTAGGTTTTAAGAATAAAGAAATACTTATAATTAATATATAAGCATGTCTGTTTTACTAAACCATTAAGGATAAATTATTTTCAGATTGGTTTAGTCTAAATAAATAATCAAACCAAATTTTAATTATGGTTTGTTAAAACCGGGTCGTTACACTAAGTTTTCTAACCGGAAAGACGGGAAGCCAAGTTTGCTTTGTTTCTATACAATAAATATTCCCACAATACCAATAACTTGCATTAGAAAACTTCATGTAGTGATCTTTCCCTCAAGCACATAGAAACATACCCTTAGAACATGACTGATCTCGAAGGAGATCATACATTTGTTGGTCATGAGTTGTTTTGCTTGGAAAAGACAAAGGCAAAAGAGAGCCAAACATACCCTCACTCTTAAGTCTGAGTTCTTCATCCCAAAAAAAGAAAGATATTCTTCGGCGTACGTCCTTAGGCAACGAGGAACCTTTATAAAACTTAACAGTTTCTTCTTCTGTGCGTGTTCCCAAAGAAAGAATAGACATAACAAAAGAGATTGTAAACGCAAAAAAGTTTGTATTCACCTGATGACCCAACTTGAGCCTGACACTCACTAAGATCCCCTTATAAATTCCAATAACGTCACCCTTGCGGCAACAAAGAAGGCGTATTTCTCTTTATCAGCAACAGGAACAACGGTTGACATATTTGATTTAGCAGTCTGTCTTTGATCTCGAGGAATAGCAATGAGCCATAGAGAGTTTAAGTGGACTCACCACCACACTTGCTTGGTTTAGACGGGTTTTGAAGGCACGTAGAAGCATTGACTCCATGGGGATTTTGGAACTGACGTAGCTAGATGTCCTCTAATGAAATGTAAGAACGCGCATGAGAGAGAGGTAGTTCATTACAGTTTGTTAGTTACTCCCACACACTGAGATGTAAAAGCACGCTACTTTAGTTAGTAACTAAAAGAGAGAAGAGATATAAAACGATTATTTATGAAAATCAACAGTTCCCTTGGGGTGTTCACCAGTTTACTGTCTACAGTTAAAAAACCTAAAAACAATTGTTTTTTATTTTGTGCATCCGTATCTGCATAAGGTTTCGTGGTGTAGTTGGTTATCACGTCAGTCTAACACACTGAAGGTCTCTGGTTTGAACCCGGGCGAAGCCATTTATTTATTTTTTCCTATCCCAAAAGACTTAATTGGCCTATCTATAAGCCCCCTCCTGCTTTAAAACAGCAATGGATTCGGATAGAATTTAGGTTCACATCCTAAGGTGAACCTTTAAATTCACCTCACTCTTTAGCACCAATCAAATTTCCACAGAGATTATTAATTAAAAAACATTAAATTAAATAAAAAATAACTAAAAAAATAAAAATTTTAATTTCCCAAAAGACTTAATGGGCCTATCTATAAGCCCCCTCCTGCTTTAAAACAACAATGGATTCCATGTCAATATTAATTAATTTCATCATTCATGCGATCGTACAAACTGAATTTTCATCTTCAAATACGAAGGATTAATTTATATAGGACTAATTTTGTCTTCAACATGATCTTTGCTACTCTTAAAACTCACATCAATTCCACAAAATTCATATCACTTATAAAACATGCTTGCAGTTTTTCTATAGCAGAGTTTGTTTCTAAAAGAAGTTGGGTTTTGAGTTAAGCATTCTGAATAGTTTACATGTTCCAGTCGATAATTAACCTGAGAGACCTGGTAAAAAGCGGCAAGACCGCACTGTCTTGCCAATAACAGGGTGTCTGCCTGAATTTCAGATCCATGGAAGTCAAGAAATCTCTAATCTGCTTATAAAGAAAAGCAGATTCTAGGCATATACAACAACAAGCGAACACGAGAATCTTTAATACATAAGAAAAAAGAAACAAATGAGAGAGTCAAAGGATGCCAAGAAAAAAAAAAAGAATGAGAGAGTAAATGCATATAGAAGCAAATCAAATTAATTATACCTACCTTTTCTACCAAAGAGACATTGAAATTGGTAATAGTATCCATAGTTTATGCTTGACAATTTTAACATATATTTTGAAAGTTAAATAACAGATATTTAGTAATGGGACTTAATTCAATTTGTTATTTGTAATGTTTGGAATTGTGTTAAAGACATTATCGGTTTTTAATTTCCGGTTGGTAAATTGAGTGTCGTGAGCAGTTGATGACATTTCAGTCACAATCACTTTCTATTGGTAGTCAAATTTGCATGTGTTTACATGATCATTTCAAGCAAACATAATGCAATCAGTTACGTATGGTAGGGTTTCGTTAGTTGCTACATTAAGGAGATCTATCCATTATGTGTGAAAACTGTATACATACTTCAAGTTTCAACGTAAGAAACCGAAACTGATCCATCTTGAACACCACCAAACTTTTGGTGGATCATGAACGATTCAGCAAAAGTTCATGTATATAAAAAGAGGTTCATGTATATATCTATTTATGGCAAAAATATATGGGACTCATCTTGAGAAAATTGAAAAACTAACCAAAAACCCATGTGAAAATCTATAGGAATGTCTAACGAGGAACTTTACTGGAACTGGATCTCAAACCAAAAATGGGTCCTATCTAAGATTCTTTTTTTTAAATGTCTAGAATCTTCCCCAAGGAAAAAACTAAAACTAGTTAGCTCACAAAATGTTTTGGTGTGTTTTAAATTTATAGTCATTTAATGGTAATTAAATCTATATGTATTCTTTGATCAAAAAAATAAAAATATATCTGTATTCTTCTAGTTACAGTGTTACTACTTACTACTTTCTATATTTTAATATATGTAGTGATAAAATCTAATTTTAGATATTATTTCAATACCTATTTCAATTCAGTTTAATTTATATGGTGAGTTCATTGTTTTGTTATTTGAAAAAGTAAGAAACAGTGTTAAATAATGGATATTCATAAGTACCAAAACTTAGTAGGTTGATTGATCTGAATATTTTGATATAATTTATTTCATGATACACATTAGTCAAAACTTTTCTCCGTTCATTGAATTTGTAACAACTATTAAGTATGGTTCCAATTAATTGCTATGTTAAGCAGAAGAAAAGAGTTAACACTCTTTCTATATTCTTCATTTTTAAGAAAAAACTATTTTCCGAGACTCATGAAGTTGTGATATGAACAAATCCGTTTTATTGTTATTGTCATTTCTTGTTAAGAGACAAATTAATGAGCACAAATTCTCATCTCCGGTGGAACATCGCTTTCACTGACGACTCATACAAAAAGCATATGATACATACATCCCATTACAAATGTTATTTTCGTCAAAAGTAACAGACTTATCTTGATTAGAAATCAAACAAAACAAACTAAAACCCTAACTTTTTTAGAAAAAATGTCTGTTACCACAAGATATGTAGTAACAAGTGCCTACTTCATAATATTTAAAAGTTATATTATTTTGTGAAAGAATATATTATATAATTTTAAGACTCCAAATATATAAATTTATAGGATATTTATATATTGAAATCAAATGTCTCCAAATCATTTCAAAAATTATATCCTAGTATATTTAGCAGCTATTATCAAGTATATATACCATAAATAAATAAAAAAAATATTCTGTAATTCAACTATTGCTAAATTGTTTTGATAAAACAATAGATCCCTGGTTAGAAATTAGTCAATTAACTATGACGCTAATGACTTGGAGTGGTTAGTAAAAACTTTTTAATTTTTTTCACACTGACATCAGTTAGTCGTTTTTATATTGTAATGTAGTAAAAGAGAATCAATTACAGCGTAAATTACTTCGCTTGGTTAGAGTTAATTTGGCCTGTCTAGTTACCTTATTTTCCATGTGCCAAATGAATATTAACTGAGTGTCAGTAAATTTTAAATGATGAAGCCTTTGTTTATAAATAGAAAGATTCGATATGGTGAAAAAAGTTATATGAGTGGGCTTAGGTTAAAAAACTAGATGAGGCAATTTGCATCGAACGATCTCTCTCTATATAGACACATATTCATCGAGAGTGGATTATAATCAAACCCACAAAACATTTACTTCATATTTTCTTCTTAAAGAGAGAGAGATAATGGCAACGTACAAATCTTCTGGGAAGCTTGACCTAGAATCTCCGGCAGTCGAATTCATTGAACACTTAACCAGAAAGAAAAATCATGTTTCATTCTTTTTTGCTGCTGGTAAAATGATCATCTCTTCCAACTTTCATTTCATGTCTCTTGATCATCAATCAAAACCCTTAATTAATTGCTATGTTTCACTGTAGTGGACTTGAGGTTCGAAGTCGAGCCGAAGGATTCGGAGACAAGAGCAGTGACCATGAGCATACATGGGAACCTCACGGAAAGCTACAAAACGATCAAAGCAACATTCACCGTCGCTCCTGGGGAAGACATGACAGCTAGCTGCCTGGCGTACACCTTTGAGTTCGAGAAGATTAGCCATAACATCGAAGATAAAAAGATCGTTGAATCTCTGCTCACGTACATCAGTTTAAGCGATGTCAGCTACAAGAGGAAATTTAAGCATAACTCCATTGACACTGGGTATCCGGCTGAAAAATACTTTAAAGATTTCGTCAACGCATTTGAAAATGATGGTAAACTTTTATACTTTGATTTATGTCATTTAATTCATATTTACAGATCCAAACCCTAACTTTTTTATGTTCACCAAAAAGATGAGGTGGAGATGGGTGGTGTCGATTGGCAGAAAAGGACATTTACGGTGAGTTTCATCAGCGCTCCTTCCATGATGGAAAATTTCGAGACGATCAAAGTAACCATCACTATTATTCCGAAGAAAGAAGGTAGCCGCGTGAAATGGAGCATCGAGGTCGAGAAGATTGATGATGACACCCAAGAACCAGACTCGTTCCTCTTCATAGCCTGTTCTATCCGTGAGACCATCCAGAGCAAGTTTGGTAACTAAATGCTATAAATCGGAAGGTTCATCTACATATAGGACCGTCTAAATAAAGTGGCACTTATATCATTTATATGTCTACTACGTTTGCATTATATGCATGAATTTCTTATAACCCTTGGTATTGGGAATGTATGGACCTCGTAGTCGTAATGCTCTATGAATAATATATCTATTTGCATAGTCTTGTTGGACTGGTGATTATAATATATCGAAAAGGCTAATTTAACAATCCGCATTTCGTCACTGAGATATATGCTACTCACACATTGATTAAGATTCTGAAAATTATGTTGAAAGAAATTCTTAAACTAAACGCTTAGGGTCAAATGCAGATAGAAGCCAATTATCGTATACTGGCAAATTAAATTATACATACTTTTTAACCAAAGAGACATTGATAATTTGGTAGTAGCTATTATCCGTAATCTTTTCATGATAAATAACAAATAATTTTAAAGTTAAGTAATAGTTACTGGTTAGTAACAAGTCTTTTAATTAAATTTGTTATTATATAATGTATGAAAAATTGAAAATCACGCGCCTCACGCGCCTAAGAAAAAATCCTTCCAAACTGAGGTCGACTTTTTTTCTTCTCCACTGTCGCTCTCAGGGGCGACGGCCCCTCCCCGCCACCATGGCCAAAAAAAACCCTCCAAGAAGCCCCTCCCCAGCCACAACTCTCCGTCCCCCAAGAAGTCCTCTGTTCAACCGAAGGTCTCTGTTCCTCCTATTGAAGATCCGATGCATGCGCTCGATGCAGCCGCTGTGCTTGTTTTGCCAAGCGCTTCTCTTGGAAACTCCGACTGTGAAGTCACGCCATCCCCGTCCCTGTCTGCAGAGCTTGATGTTCAACAAGGTTTGGTCTCGGACACGGATTCCCCAATTTCTCAAACCCTAGCTACAGTGTCTTGCGATGTACCTGTAGCAAAAGAGGGTATCACCATCCTCGTTTCTCCAACTAGCGCGGGAAAGTTTTCAAATGTCCCCACCTCTGATTCTGAGCAGCCAGAACCTCCATCCCCCTCTTCTGAGCAGGCAACCGTAATCCTCTTCTGCTTCTGAGCAGACAAAGGCTCCGTCCTCCTCTCCTGAGCAGGCTAAGTCACAGGCGGAAATCTGGAAAAGATTTGTCAAACCCACGCAAATCAAACTCCAACCGAAAGAAACACCATTTCTCTTGGAATCTGGAGAGGCGTGTGTTACCATCCCGAACTTTGTGGTGGAGAAAAACAAGAAAGCATGGGACTGTTTTATTATGGGTCAGTTCTATGAAGACGCTCCGGCTCGAGGTGCTGTCCATGCTATATCAAATGGTATATGGAGAAAGCAGAGAAGGGACATTTCGGTATCCAAAATGGAAGGGAACACCTTCCTCTTTCGTGTACCTTGCCCTAATGCTCGGCGCGGGATTCTCAGCCAAAACTTTTGGCAATTTGATGGCCAAACAATGTTTGTCGCCAAATGGGCTCCGGGCTTGCAGCAGATTAAACCGGAACTTGAAATGGTGCATGTGTGGCTTGAATTCACTGGTGTTTCGCTTCAGTTCTTCAACAGTGATGCTCTTCAAGAGATTGCAGGCATAGTGGGCCACCCGGTCTGCTTACATCCAACAACTTTGAATCTAACGAACACTGAAGTTGCGAAAGTCTACACAGTCATCGACCCAAGGAAGCCTATTCCTGAATTTGTCAATGCGAGATTTGAGAATGGTGATACAAGGAGAATTGGAGTAACGAGCCCTTGGCTGCCTTCCCAATGCTCCTTCTGCAAAAAGCTAGGTCACACCATCTCCCGCTGTAAAGCTTCTCCAAGGACATGTGCTGCTTGTAACTCAGTTAGGCATACTGCTGAAAATTGTTCGAGAGGTCTTAACCTACCTCCAAAGGATAAAGGGAAGGCGCCTATAAAAATTATGATGCCTATTGTTCCTCAGAACAAGAAAGCGTCTACTCCCGAGCAGGTCTATAGGGAAGTGCAGAAGTCAGCTTCAGTTCCTACTCATTATGTGTTAGCTAGGGATTCCGTAGCAAATACATCGGTTGTAGCTGAAGTGGTAAAGTAGGACCTCTTTTGATTTCAAATGACGGGATCACTGTCAATACGGTTCATAATCTGAGTAAAGGTCAGCTCTACGTCGACCTCTCGGGATCCCCTGGTTTCTCTCTCATCTCCCCATCATCCTCTGGTGAGTCATCTTCGGAGATGGACTCTCTCTCTGATGATGAAGATAACCCGGATGATAACCATGATGATTTCATCGATGTCATATCTAAGCGGTCTAAGAGGCAAGCGAGGGATAAGGAGAAGGCAAGAGCAAGGGCTTGAGGCCCTCAAATCCTCTAAATTTTACCAGTTTTATGGATATTTTTTTATTGGAACATAAGAGGTTTCAATGATTCTGTAAAGCGGAGAGGTTTTAGAAAATGGTTCAAAAAACAAAAACCTATATTCAGAGGTTTCATCGAGACGCATGTACAGCTGGCTAAAGCGACGACTATAGTATCTCGTACGCTCCCGGGTTGGTCTTTTGCAAATAATTATGAGTTCTCGGATCTCGGGAAGATATGGCTTCTATGGCACCCTTCGGTCCATGTTACTGTCATCTAGAAATCTCTTCAAGTCATCACTTCTCAGGTTAAACTTCCATCGTTCAACTCTGAGTTTATTGTCTCTGTGGTATATGGATCTAACTGCACAATTGAAAGACGTCAATTATGGTTGGAGATTGAAGCCACAGCGAACAATCCTGCAATTTTGTGTTTCCCTTGGCTCATTTTGGGCAATTTTAATGAAACATAGCGACATCTGAGCATTCTAACGAAGCAAACATTGTCATAACCAGAGGAATGTGTGAATTTAGGGAATGCTTAACCCGCTGCGATCTCTCTGATCTTCCCTTCCGTGGATATTCCTTTACTTGGACAAATAAGCATGTCTCTAAGAAGCTGGACAGGATTTTGGTCAATGATATGTGGCTACAATCCTTCCCTGATTCGCTTGCTGTATTTGGTAAACTTAGAGTTTCTGATCACACTCCCTCGTGTCTGTTCATGGATCAACTTAGGCCCAAGCAGAAGCGTCCTTTTAAGTTCTTTGCGCACCTAAACCAACACCCGGAGTTTGCTGATATCATAAGAGGTTGTTGGCATGGATTCTCTTTCGCTGGCTCTCGCCAGCTATCTATATCCAGGAAACTCAAAGAGCTTAAACCAATCATCAGATCTTTCGCTAAAGAAAACTTCTCAAATCTGGAGAAACGGGTGGAGGAGGCCTTTGAATCTCTCACTCTATGCCAACAACTCACTCTTACAGCTCCCTCTCACTCTGCTGCTATAGCAGAACAGGAAGCACACCGTAAGTGGTTGGTCCTAGCTACAGCCAAAGACTCATTTCTCAGACAACGGCCAAGAATTCAATGGACGGCTTTTGGAGATGCAAACATAGCTTTTTACCACTGGTCTATAAGGACTCGAAGGGATCAAAACCAAATTGATTTCTTCATTGATTCTAATGATGCGATCATTGACTCTCTTGAAGGCATTAAAGCTCATGTTGTCTCATACTTCAGTTCGCTTCTGGGTGGCACATATACTCTCACTTCATCTTCTCCCCAAATCATCTCAGATCTTGTCCCATTCAGATGTTCTCCAGAATCTGTCAGTGTGCTAAGCTCCCCTTTCACCGCTTCAGATATTCAGGAGGCCTTCCTCTCCCTTCCAAAGAGCAAAGCTCCAGGCCCAGATGGCTACCCTGGAGAATTCTTTCAAGCCAATTGGGCAGCTGTGGGAAAGGATATGATCGATGGTGTGAATGAATTTTTCACTTCAAGATGCCTTCTTCAGCAATGGAACGCAACTATCATCTCTCTAGTGCCAAAAAAGACAAATCCCTCGTGTATTTCTGATTTCCGTCCGATATCTTGCCGCAACTCTGTATACAAGGCCATTTCTAAGCTTCTTGCTAATAGACTAAAAACGGTGCTGCCGCAGATTATATCGAATGTCCAATCGGCTTTCATCCCAGGCAGATTACTTGTGGAGAATGTGCTCCTTGCTACTGAATTGGTTCAAGGCTACAATTGGAAATCCATATCGAAGCGATGTATGCTTAAAGTTAATCTCAAGAAGGCCTTCGATACCGTGAATTGGGACTTATATTGAATACTCTTGAAGCCGTGGGTTTTCCTCCTTATTTTCGTCACCTGATTCAGCAATGCATCACAACTACAAGATTTTATGTGGCTATCAATGGTGAGTTATGTGGATTTTTCAAGGGAACTAAAGGGCTTAGGCAAGGCAATCCACTATCTCCTTATCTTTTTGTACTCTGCATTGAGGTATTCTCACAGCTCCTAAACTCTAAATATGTTGACGGATCTATTGGTCACCATCCCAATGCGGTAAACCCGTGTGTCTCACACCTCGCCTTTGCTGATGACATAATGGTATTTTTTAATGGTGAGCGGTCTTCCCTTCAAAACATCGCTGACACGTTTGATATATTCTCTGGATGGTCTGGTCTGACGTTAAACAAGATGAAAACGGAGCTATATACAGCATGACTGACTCAGGCAGAAACCTCCGATCTCTCGAGTCTTGGATTCACCCTCAGGTCACTTCCTGTCCGATACCTTGGGCTGCCTCTTATGCATCGTAAGCTTCGGCTTGCTGACTACAGGTCCCTGCTTGACAAGGTTACTGGCTGCTTCTCCTCCTGGTCTAACAGAGCTCTTTCATATGCTGGGAGAAGGGAATTAATATCTTCAGTTATCTATGGTACTGTCAATTTTTGGATACATTTATCCTTCCCAAGGGTTGTCTGAAACGCATCCAAAATATGTGTTCTATGTTTCTATGGAGTGGAAGGATTTCTGGTCCAATCCAATACAAAGTTGCTTGGGAAACTGTTTGCCTCCCCAAGAAAGAGGGTGGGCTAGGCCTGCGTGATTTTGGTCTCTGGAACAAACACTATGTCTAAAATTGTTGTGGCTGCTTTTTGTAAGTGGCTCTTCTCTTTGAGCGATCTGGATGAAGTCGAATAGGATAAAAGAGGATAATGTTTGGAATTGTGATGTGGAAAAAGTAAAATCTTGGACATGGTGTTCTCTCCTCCACCTGCGGTCCTTGGCTTCTCGATTCATAAGGGCAAAAATTGGTAATGGTCATTTGATCAGCTTCTGGTGGAATGTCTGGATGCCATACGGTAAGCTCATTGAATACTTTGGTCCTGATGGAGCTGTGTTCCCCTTCAAGCTTCCATCGCCAACTGATGGATGGTTGGCTCTTACGTGGGGCAAGGTCACCTTCTGCTGAGACACTTCAAATATACCTTATTACAGTTCCTCTGCCTTCACTTATATCTGAAAAGGACTCTTACGTCTGGCTTGTCAATGACTCTGCATTGGATAATTATTCAGCAAAGCTAACCTGGGAAGCCTTACGTCACAGGGCTCCGCTTCAGCAATGGTCCTCTTATGTCTGGTTCAAAGGTGCAATCCCTAGACACTCTTTCAATATGTGGCTAGCTCAGCTCGACAGGCTACCCACAAGAGCCCGTCTCTCCAAATGGGGCACCAATATTCCAACTTCTTGCTGCCTTTGTAATACCTACATTGAAGACAGAGAACACCTCTTCTTTCGCTGCGATTGGAGTGCTGATCTTTGGACCATTTGTCTGCAAAGAATGGGATACTCATTTGTAGGATTCCACACATGGCTAGCCTTCTCTGACTGGCTAAGTTTATGTGACAGTGTGGCTCCTAGGCTACTCAAACATTTAGTAGCCTCAGCAACTATCTACTCTATTTGGTCTGAGAGGAACAAGCGATATCATGATAACATCTCATCTTCTCCAGCTACCATTTTCAAGTTACTTGATCGTTTCATTAGAGATGCAATCCTGTCGAAGAGAAATCAGAAATAGGGTTGGGGTCTAATGCAACATTGGCTATCTAGGGAGTAATGTCTTTTGTTCTTCTTTTATTATGCTTTACCTTCTTTTTATTTTATTTTGCCAAGGTAAACCATAGTTTGACATAACCGATTGTAATAAGTTACAAACTCTACCCATTTTAGTGGAATTCACGTATTTGGCAATGAAAAAAATATATATAATGCTTTCAAAAAAAAAAAAGTATATATATATATATATATATATATATATATATATATAATGTATGGAATGGTGTTCAGGGCATTGGAAATAAATTAGGATTGGCATGTTGAGTGGCGTTAGCAGTTACTGATATTTCCCATTAGTTACTTTCAACGTATCATCAAATTCGCATGTCTTTACAATATCATTTTTAGTAACAAAATGCAACCAGTCACGTAAGGTTCTAATTTTGCTACATTAAGGAGATGTAATCAATTAAGTCTAGAAACTGATCTATACATATTTTTCAACGTATCAACCTGCAACTATTCCATCTTCAAGAAAAAGAAACTTTTGGTGAATCATAAGGTGGAATAGTTGCAGGTTCAACTCTAAATTTCCATTATATTAACCTGTAATTTAGACAAAAGGATCTCCAACACCTGAACATTCACTAGTCAAACCATTTAAAGTTCATATCTAACTTTCCTTGGGATAAACTTTGGTTACGTTCATATTCACCGGCCATATTTTCAAATGATGTAATTAAGTACGTAAAACAACTTATTGATTGGAGTTAATTGATACAGTAGGCAATTAAATCAGTTTGGAGTTATATGAATGGGTAAAACAAAATGCTTATCTTTTGGTTAAATTTAGAAAAAGTACACATACAGAATAAAAAAAAGTTAGATGTATGAAGATATATTAGGTAAAATTAGTTATGTAATTGTTTGTAACTTTCTTTCTATACACAACCACATTCATTGAGAATCGTGGGTGGGTGTTAGGTAAATTAATTAATTTAATTGTTTATAAAAATAACAAAAATGAATTTTTTTGATGCAGTCTCTTGTGATTATTATAATAAAATAAATTAGAAAAAGATGAAACCGTTTCTTTTTTGATAAACTATCTCAATTTTTCTTTATTTTACCATTTTAGTTACAAAACAAAATCTATCAATATTATATTTGTGAAATATCTTTGAATGTGTATCTAGTATCTATCTACCAATGCTATTGCTTTTATAAACCCACACAACATAAACTTAACTAAAAACTATTAGCTGGAGGGTGTCACAAGATTAAACTACCGTTGAGTTGACGTTTAGTGTCAGGTAACGAATTGTATGGAAACATAAAAACGTGATGGTAACGTTTTACATTACATATACATCTAACTGATTTATCATTCAATTCATATTTCTCAATCAAATTTAAACCCCTAAGGATCAACCCTGATATCTTGAGTAACTCCATGACGCTTAAGGCGGTGACGCTAGCCACGTGAATAGACCGCTGAGTTTGGGATAAATTACCGATGACAACCACGACCCACACTTATCAACACCGCTGTTAATCTCTTAAAGAAGATCGACGACAAGCTTCTTAAATAAACATGTTCTAATTAATAGTAAGCGCCGGATTATGGGGGGAGGGGTGTTTAGTGGGTTTCTTAAGGGGCCAGAAAAAAACAAAAACCGGTTGCAGAATAACCAGAATAAAAACCGTTATTCGATGTTTCTTGCATTGTTCGCGGGCTGCGCGCCCCACTAACACGTGACGGTCCGTGATTGATTAATTTTTAATTTATTTTTTTTATTATTCAGACAAAAAAAATAAAAATAATAAGAAACCCATTTGGATTTCACCGTTAATCATGGACTAAGGTTCATCTATATGCATATTAAAATGTATACATAAATTGGCATACTATATATTATATTTATTACAGTATATATGCATATAGCTCTTATAAACGTTTGACATCAGGGGATGTATAGATTCATACATAAAACTATGAATAATATGTCGATTGGCATATAGTTATTGTTGGATCGATGGTTATAATATTACAAATAGCGGAACTAATCCACAATTCATTAGATTGTTTATTGAGATATGCAGAGTAGCAACTGGTTGCTTAGTTACAGTTCACATATATTTGTACCTTTAAAAATCATTGAGAATTCCTTATTTTGTTTGGAAGCTATAGATTTATTGTTAACCCTAAGAAGCTAAAACTAATTGACCAATAACTCGAGAGTGTCGAATGAAGATATTTACAAGCTTTTCTTTTTCTGAAAAAAGGACTTGTAATATGGAAAAACTGAAACTGTGTGCGCACTAAATCTTTAATTTGGATAAATTAAAGCACATATTGTATTGTTTCCAATTAAAAGTTGGTTTAAAAGTCTGGAATATTTTCATGAAACAATTAAATTAAAATTTACAACAATCAGTTTGTATAAACTAAGTGACTGTTTTCCAAAAAGAAACTAAGTGACGACTAAAACGAGATCATTATTTTAATTTCATAATATTCACTTTGGTCTACATAAAAATATACTTTCATAAAAATATATATCATATTATTATTTAAATTTTCTGTTTTTAAAAAAAAATACTGATATTATAATTAAAATAAACTATGTAATATTATATAATTAAATATTTTATGAAAACTTACTTTATACACTACAAGAAAACATCGGCATACTGAGAGAAAAAATCGTCGGTATGTCGTCGGAATAACGTTATTCCGACGAAATACCGACGAAAAAAGTCCTCGGAAATAACTCCTCGGAAATTCATCTTTCCTCGGAAATCCCTCGGAAATTTCCGACGGAATTCCGAGGAAATGAATTTCCTCGGAATATTCCGAGGACTTTTTTCGTCGGAAATTCCTCGGAATATTCCGAGGAATATGTCGTCGGAATATTCCGAGGGATACACTTCCTCGGAATATTTCCAAAATTCAAAAAAAAATTTATAAATTTATTTTTTTAAATTGAAATTCAAAAATATAAAATTAAAATTGAAATAGAAAACATATTTAAAATACAAAAAATAATAAAATAGTTTTTATAAATAAAAAAATGTTTATAAATACAAAATTAGTTTTAAGAAATATAAATATTTTTATAAATATGAAATCATCTTTTTATAAATACAAAATAGTTTTTATCAATACAAAAAATAATAAAATAGTGTTTATAAATAAAAAAATGTTTTATAAATACAAAATTAGTTTTAATAAATATAAATATTTTTATAGATATGAAATCATCTTTTTATAAATACAAAATAGTATTTATAAATACAAAAAATAATAAAATAATGTTTATAAATCAAAAAATGTTTTATAAATACAAAATTAATTTTAAAATATGAAATCATCTTTTATAAATCCAAAAAATGAATTTATATACAAAGAACGTTTTGTATATTTAAAAATAGTTTTTGTAAATACAAAAATAAAAAAATAGTGTTTATAAATCAAAAAAATGTTTTATAAATACAAAATTAGTTTTAATAAATATAAATATTTTTATAAATATGAAATCATCTTTTATAAATCCAAAAATCGAATTTATATACAAAAACGTTTTGTAAAATCGAATTTATATAAACGTTTTGTAAATACAAAAATAATAAACAATTTATAAAAAAAGTTCTAAATCAATTCAACACAACCAAATCACAATTCTAAACCTATTACACAACAAATCACAATCCTACCCAATCACCCTAACAAAAATCTATCAAAAAACTTCTAAAATCATCAAATCTACTTAAAAACCTATCAAATAGGACCTAAGAGAGTGGGATAAGGTTCTTACATGATTTGTAAAGGAATGGAAAGGATTCGCCGGAGAGATCGTCGCGAAAGAAGGTGGAGAACGCCGGAAGGAGAGAGAGATCGCCGGAGAGGAAGAAGAGAGAAATGGGGAAGAAGAGAGAAATGGGGAAGAAGATACGGTTCGAGTTTATAAAACCTTGGGTCTGACGGATATTTTCCGTCGGAATTCCCTCAGTATTTTCAATTTCAATTTTCGCGAAATATTTGGCGGCTTGTTTGCCCGGTTAAATGAAAATATTCCGAGGAAATTCCGACGGCCACTTAAATATCCGTCGGAATTTCCTCGGAATATTTTCATTAATTCGAGGAAAAAGAATATCATGTGCATGTATTTCTATTAATTTATATTGTTCCTCGGAATTTCCTCGGAATATTCTGAGGAAATACCGAGGAACTAGTGTTTGGGGTTTCAAAACATCAATTTTTTTTGCCGTATTTTATTTCTTATACAATTGTAATGCATACCATTGAGGATTCTTTGTATAGATGAGCATAAACCATGAAATAACAAATTTCAAAACGAATTGTAAGTATTCCCTTTACCGTTCATTAAAGTGTATAAGTGTTTCTCTTATGTTGTGGGGATTTCGTTCATACAATCGGAAAAGTGTTTATTATAGGGTAATAAACAAATTTTTGACTTCATAATGAACGTAAGACACTTAATAAGGGTTATATAGGTGTTATTCAAACCGCAAAACGTTGTTTTCAGTTTAAAAACCCTATTTCCTCGGAATTTCCTCGGAATATTCCGAGGAAATTCCGAGGAAACCCTTTTCTTCCTCAGAATTCCGTCGGAATATTCCGAGGAAATTCTGAGGAACTAGTGTTTGGGGTTTCAAAATCTCGAATGTTTTTTTATAAATGGATCGATCGATGTATTTATGTCCAAAAACGCATCGATCGATCACTAAGATGGACCAAAGCGTAACAATGTGATCGATCGATGAGATTATCCCATCGATCGATCAAGGATATCAAGTGTTCCTCGGAATTTCCTCGGAATATTCCGAGGAAATTCTGAGGAACTAGTGTTTGGGATTTCAAAATCTCGAATGTTTTTTTATAAACGGATCGATCGATGTATTTATGTCCAAAAACGCATCGATCGATCACTAAGATGGACCAAAGCGTAAAAATGTGATCGATCGATGAGATTATCCCATCGATCGATCAAGGATATCAAGTGTTCCTCGGAATTTCCTCGGAATATTCCGAGGAAATTCTGAGGAACTAGTGTTTGGGGTTTCAAAATCTCGAATGTTTTTTTATAAACGGATCGATCGATGTATTTATGTCCAAAAACACATCGATCGATCACTAAGATGGACCAAAGCGTAACAATGTGATCGATCGATGGGTATATGTCTAAAAACGCATCGATCGATCACTAGTTCGTCGGAATTTCCTCGGAATATTCCGACGGATTAATGTTTCCTCGGAATTCCGTCGGTATATTCCGAGGAAATTCCGAGGAAACCCAAATTTTGGGTTTCCTCGGAATTTCCTCGGAAATTCCTCGGAATTCTCGGGAAATTCTGAGGATTTCATTTTCCGTCGGAATGTCCGTCAGAATACCGATGTTTTCTTGTAGTGATATAATTATCACCATTTTTGTTACAATTTAATATCATAAAATTATTTTAAAATTTATAACTGTTTATTTAAATGTTATAGCAAATAAAATATAACATTTATAAATTCAAATATCACAATAAGAAAAAATATATGTGGATCCTGCATTTCAAACACGGGTCAAACTTTATTCAATTAGTTGTGATATCAATGAGACTTGGCATGGTTTGTCAAAACTATTTTAATATCTTCATATTGATATATATCCGTTTACATAGTTAAAATGTAGTAAAAGAGAATCAGTTACAGCGAAATTAAATTAATTCGCTTGGTTTGAGTTAATTGATACTTTTAGGCAGGTGATATCAATTTGGCATGTACAGCTAATTTATTTTCACATCTGCCAAATAAATTAACTGAGTGTGAGTAGATAGTCCTGTTTGAAAACGCGGTCGCTTAGAAACTGTTTGGAAGTTGATCGCGGTGATTATACCTAAATCGGTGTAGTCAGACGTTGATCCGCGTAAAATCGCATAATTTCTGCGTTGACTGTCTAATTCCCGTCTAATCCCGCGTTGACTGTCTAATTCCCGTCTAATCCCGCGTCGACAGCCTAAATTTTGTTTTGGTTTTTTTTTTTCTGTCCGTGTAAGGTAAAACACGATTGATTATTTTTTATTTATTATTGACAGATTTTGTGTAATTATTCATTACTAAATAATTATAATTAGCTATCAAACCCAAAACAAACACATAAATACTACATTTAGAGATTTTTTTGTATCAAACTCACAATTTACTAATCAAAAAGAGACTGTTTAAAATTATATATAAAAAATTATATAATTATGTCTAAAAACTTGTATCATCATGTTTAAAATTAGCTAAATATATTATAAATATATTAAATTATATTTCAAACTAAGCTCCGCGTAATTTCTGAATATTTTCGATTTTTTGGTAACTCGTTAGGTCCGGAACTACCGCTAGAATAACGCTTAGTGTAGTTGTAGTTCCGAACAGAGACAAATAATAAATACTGTGAAGCTTTGTTTATAGATAGAAAGATTCGGTATGATGAAAAAGGTAATACGAGTGGGGTTAGGTAAAACTAGTTTAAGCAATTTGCACTGAACTCTCTCTCTATATAAACACATATTCATCGAGAGATGACTATAATCAAACCCACAAAAACATATACTTACAAAAAAAAAAGAGAATGGCAGAGTTAAATTTTTTTAGCTCATTTCCCGTCAATGCTACACGGTTCTTATTATGGGGCTCTTGACATAGAATCTCCCGCAGACGAGTTCGTTAAATATTTTACCGGAAAGAGAGAATGGAAGTGCTACAATCATGATTCATTCTCATTTTCTGCTGGTAAATGACCCTTAACTATCTTCCAACTTTCATTTTTGTTTCTTATTCATCGATTAAAACCCTTAAGTCAATTTCTATGTTTCATTGTAGTGGAGTTGAGGTTCCAAATCGAGTCAGAGAGTTTGGAGAAAAAAACAGTGAAGATGAGCATATTTTGGAATCACATCTCGGACTTCTTCAAGAAGATCGAAGCAACATTCACCGTCACTCCTACGAGAGACATGATACCTAGCAGCCTGGCGTGGTCCGTCGATTTCGAGAAGATTAGCTATGACATAATAGATCCAATGTGGATCGTCAGCACTCTACTCGAATACATCAGGTCCACCGATGTCTATAATCTTTATGAACTAAATCATAAGGTCAACTCCATTGACACTGATTATACGGCGGACGAATGCTTTAAAGCTTTCATCGGAGCATCTAAAGATGATGGTAAACGTTTCTATACTTTGTCATTTAGCTCATATTTCTAGATTAAAACCCTATTTTTTTATATATGTTCACAAAAAGCTGAGGTGGAGATCGAGGCTGAGGACTGGGAGAGTAGGACAACTACGATAAGTGTGAGGAGCTCTCATTTGTTGATGACTAAGTACAAGAAGCTCAAAGTAACCACCACTATTATTCCTAAGGAAGACTATAACAACGGTAGCCACGTGAAATGGACCATCGATGCGGAGAATATTTCTGATAACATCCAAGATCCAGACTTATTCCTCGACACAGCTGTTTCTATCTATGAGGATATCCGGTACAAGCTTCCAAATAAATATGCTCTAAGTCAAGAGCTTCATCTAGATATAGGACCGGCTAGATTCGCTCACGAGATCAAGCTTCGGAAAAAAACATTCGAAAGGTTCATCTACATATAGGAATATGATCCCATCTATTATATGTCTACGTTCATTGCAGTATATGTATGAATTTCTTATAACGGTTGGTATTTGGGGATGTATGGACCTCGTTATGCTATATGAATAATGTTGAAATGAAGAAGAAAATAGAACCAAAGGAAAGGAGTTAGTTCAAGATCAACGGAGAGTTCATCAAGAGAAGCCAATAATCCATTGTTGAAATTGAATCATGGACAGTCAAATCGTGGACAACAAATCGTGGACAACAAATCGTAGACACTTGACCATGGACAATAAATAGTGGACAGCTGAACTGTGGACAGCTGAATCCAAAATTTTCAAACATGTTTAAGTTTCAAATAAACTAAGTTTGGATGCAAAGGTTTATTTCTGGTCAGAATTGGACAAGAAGAAGTCACATGGGAGCTTGGAGAAGCAACCAGACTTGTCACTATCCAACCATATGAAGAATGCACCTTACTCATGTCACTTTCACTCAAGCAGACTGTGTCATCCTCTTTTATGTACATTTCTCCTCATCTGGTTGTGCCTCTCCTTGTCCATATCCTCTTGGCCTCTTCCAATTCCCCATTATATTAATTGTTTAGTTTTTCCCTGATTTAGTAATTGTTTATTATAAGTGATTGTCTATTTAAAGACCTTCACCATCTCTTGCAACACTAACTAGAATCAATATACAAGTTTTTCTCAGTCTAAATTCGTGGCTTTCTCTCTCTATCTTGTGTCTAAACAATATTCACAATGTAGAGAGTTAAGCATTATGGATAGAGGCTGCCTTAACTCTTTCTCTCTTAAGGCAGCCTAATACTTGTAAAACTCACTCTAAACTCTTATTTATCTCTTCTTAAACTCTAGCTTAGTGATTCTAAATCTCATTCATCTTAAGTGCACAAACTCTAAAGTGTTGTGTTACTTCTCAAGGATTAGATTCAAACTAGAGATTCTCTGCTTTATAAAATCAGTTTACTGTCTAGGATTCTTGGTTATATTTATGCTTTGTGTGAGGATTCAATTACAAGTTGGTTGTCTCTGATCTTGAATGGTGACTTCATGTTGTGTGGTTGAAGGGGATTCAGTTACAAGTTAACTGAATACTCTCTTGACATGAGACAAACACTCACGAATTCCAACATGGTATCAGAGCTTTGTTGCTCCTCTTTGGGATCAAACTCACATATTTTCTCTCTGTTTTTGAATAAATAATTTCTCTCCCACTCTGATATAGTGAAAGCTTGGTCAATACTTTCTAGTATCTGTGTATCAAGCTTGAGGGAGAGATAGGATTTATTCAAAAACAGAGAGAAAATATGTGAGTTTGATCCCAAAGAAGAGCAACAAAGCTCTGATACCATGTTGGAATTCGTGAGTGTTTGTCTCATGTCAAGAGAATATTCAGTTAACTTGTAACTGAATCCTCTTCAACCACGTAACATGAACTCACCATTCAAGATCAGAGACAACCAACTTGTGATTGAATCCTCACACAAAGCATAAATATAACCAAGAATCCTAGACAGTAAACTGATTATATAAGGCAGAGAATCTCTAGTTTGAATCTAATCCTTGAGAAGTAACACAACACTTTAGAGTTTGTGCACTTGAGATGAATGAGATTAGAATCAGTAAGCTAGAGTTTAAGAAGAGATAAAGAAGATGAATGAAATTTAGAATTAGTAAGCTAGAGTTTAAAAAGAGATAAAGAAGAGTTTAGAGTGAGTTTTACAAGTATATGAATAATATATCGATTTGCATATTATTGTTTTTTTTGCTAACCGAGTATCATGGCCCCACCGAAGTAGTCCAGACTAGAGACCGAAGTGAACATGGACGCTGTCAGGGCGTCACTATGTGGCTCACCGTGTAACGGTCTTCGGTCTCGGATGCTGCAGTCCACGTATAAATTCCACAGTGGCCAAGGTCGAACCCGGGGACGGACACTCCAGCTGGAGCTCCTGTACCACTAGACCAAAGCAATTTGGTTGATTTGCATATTATTGTTGGACCGATGATCATAATATATCAAAATGACTACTTTTTAATAAAAGGCAAACGAAACAAAATAAATCATTAATATCCGCATTTCTTAATTAGATGTATGGCACTCACTTATTAATTAAAGTTTTTGTGATGTATGGAATTGTGTTAAATATTTTCGTAAAATTGAATGACGTGAACAGTTAATGACATTTTCCATTAGTCACAATCACGTTAATATCATCAACTTCGCATGTATTTACATAATCATTTTAAGTAACAAAATAAAATCAGTTAAATAGGGTTCCAGTTCGTTGTTACATTAATAAGTCTGAAAACTTTATACATATTTTTCAACGTAAGAACCTGCAACTAATCCATCTTGACTAGAACCAAACTAATGATGTAAGTCATTAAACTACACGTACATTTTAAACCGAAGAGACATTGTTATTTTGGTAGCTATTATCCGTAATTTAGATTTGAAAATTAACTTCTTCTTTTTTTGGTCGAAGATTTGAAAATTAACTTATCATTTAAAAATTAAGTAATAGCTATTTAGTAAGGAAGCTTAATTAAAATTTTATTTTGTGATGTATGGAACGGTGTTCAAGGCGTTGGATATATAGTCGCTATCATTATTTAAATTACAATTAGTAAGTAGTACGTGAGCAGTTACTGATATTTATTTCATTAGTCACAATGATCACTTTCATTATATGATCAAATTCGGATGTGTTTACATAATCATTTTAGTAACAAAATGCAATCAGTTACGTATGGTATGGTTCCAATTAGTTGCTACATTAAGAAGATCTAATCAATTAAGTTTGAAGACTTTGTACAAATATAATTCTCAACGTGAGGAACCGAAACTAGTCCATCTTACAGAAAACCAAAATTTTAGTGCCATGAAGTGAGGCAGTGAAGTGACGCCAGTGGCAATCTCTTAGGGTTTGGTGTGTATCCACATCAGTCATGGGTTTGATTTTTCCTGGGAACTAAATTATCACTATTTTGGCTAGTTTGGGCTTGAGTTTCGGTCCAAATGGTTTACTTGATGGACCATAACAGATGATTGGTCCACCCCATGGCATTAGTCGGAAGGTATTCCAAACTCGGGTCAGGCAGTGTGTTATGCTTTCGGACTAGTCCACTCTGTAGCACTAAGTGCATTTCTCCCAGGGCCGACCGGATCAACCGATAGGGTTTATCGAAAAAAAAAAAAGTGAAAGGGTGATACCGTTTCGGTGCAGAGAACTAATTTGAACACTTTTACATACTTACTTTACAAATGGCAGCTTCTTATTATTTATTTTATTATGAAAAAAAGATAATTTTAATTATTTACTAAAAATGTACTAAATAACAATATTATTTCTCTTATGAGAACCTTTAAGTAAATCTAACCAATAAATCTGCTCTGATGGATTCGTCTTGGAAAAAAAAATACTTATCAGAAAATTTTGTTTGGCTTAGTAAATTAAAACACAAATCTGTTCGAATATATCAAAGTTCACCTTTAAAAGTTCTGATTCGTATCAGAAAAACTTACTCAGTCAAGGAGAGATCAATCCTACAAATTTTCTCTGTTAAGGAGAGATTTGCTTTCCTCTATTATTATTCATTGCTTCACACAACTAAGGGTGTTTGTATTAAAAATTTATTCAATATAATCCGAGTTACCCGCTATAACATGAAATAATTAGATATGCGGTATGCCATATCGGAGTTGCTGAATTATATGTTTTTTTTTCTGAAAAAGAAAGTCTATTTTACCCATTGCTTTCGCTGAATTATATGTTGATCAGTGTGTGCATATATCCCTTAATATTTTTATTTAATAATATTCTTTTGTTAAAAGAATTTTAAATGTATCGTTTATAATCACTTTATTCTGTTTAAGTTGAGAGGAAAATATATTCTGCCTTATCGATCCAGTATGAAAATTAAGCGCATTTTTAAAAAAAGAAGGAAAAAAATCTTCAATTTGTTTAAATTAAGTGGCTATAGCATTACTCCTTAAAAAACAAATTACAATGACGTTCGCTCTTAAATATTTTGTTGATTTTCTTTCCCTCTTCTCTGCGGTCAGTCAAGGAGTGTGCCTCTGCACTTTCCGTGAGATCCAGATCGATACTGTGAGGACTAGGAGAGAATTCGCCGGCCAACCGTTGTGGAAAGTGATAGTGATCAACACGGGCACCTGTCGTCACAAGCACGTGACTCTGTCTTGTAGTGGGTTTAATTTCTCCTGTGAAACATGTCAAATCATGGTGCTGCACCCGCAAAGAAACACGTGTCTTCTGATTAAAAGAAAGGCTTTCCAACAAGAGCCACCGCTCACTTCATCTACGCCGGCCAGTCTTATATTTTCAGGCCCAGTGGTTCCACGGTCCACACACAATTTGCTACAATTTTTTTTCCTTAAAAAACTTTTAACCAAAAAATTAAAAAATAACAATTTATGAAAAATATGTATGTGAATAAGGTTATTAGATTTCTTGCGTGTCAAGCAAAACTGTGTTTTCTTATTAATAAACATGATTTTTTGAAACATATATGACTAGAGCATTTCTTAATAACTAGTTATTTCATGATATTCTTTTTTTAACGCTGATTTATTATGACGTTACAATTATGATATGAGAAAGATTACATAGACGATTCGACAACCGATAATACTACATGCTTTATGAAGACCTACGCCTAACTGTATCACCTGAGCCGTCTTATGAAGATCCACGCCTGGTCAGATTTACTTGCACCATGTTGAAGATCCCTTGTAAGCCTTTCTTCCGTAGTCTGCATAATTGTTTAATAAATCGCTTTCTCCGGGACTTGAAACCTGGATTTCCTGTAATCTGCAATAAATTGCATAGTCTGGGATTCGAACCCCAGACCTGGGTGTAGAAGCCTTTAAACCTTAACCAGTAGGTTACGGTGCTTCCACGATTTCGGGATATTCCTTAGTCATAACTATTTTAACTTCATCACATACACATATATAGTCTTTTACAGCAAAAGTATAATCAGTTACGACTTAAATTAAAATACGCTTATGTAGAGTTAATTTACACATTAGGAATCTAATATCATTTTGGTCTGTAGAATTTATTTATTGTCCCATGCGCCACGTGAATTAACCGGGTCTGGGTGTGAATGTGGGTGAAGTAAAATTGTAAATTCTGGAGCATTTGGCTATATATAGAAAGATTCGATATTGTCCAATAAACTGATGCATGCATATTTTTGTGAAACGTGAGTTACAGGCAGAAAAATATGACTACACCGTTTACTGCCTACTCATTATTTCATGATATACACATCGGTTTATGTCTATACTTATTATATATGATGACAAAAGGGAAATGTGTGGGGTTAAGTAAAAAACGTTAACGCAAATTTCATCTCTATATAAACACCATCATCGAAAGAAGTATACTTTTTACCTTATAGAAAATATACTTGTAAAAGTATCGAGAGAGAGAGAAAGAGAATGGAAGCACTATATGGAGTTTCTTCTGGAAACTTTGACATCAAGTCACCGGCGGACAAGTTCTTTACATCTTTCACCGACGACATAGATAGCACTTTTGACATAATATGTAAATCTTTTTAACTCTTCCACATTTCATTCAAAATTCTTGCATATCATCGATCAAAATCTTGAAATACATGTTGTTTCTTTCACTGTAGCGAAGGAGAAGATCACTGAGTCTGTGGGTTGGGAGAAAAGAACAGTGACGTTGAATATGTGTGGAAATCTAGTCTCCGATAGCTACAATACTTTCAAAGCAACCATCACGGTCACTCCCAAGGAAGATGAGACCGATGGTAGCCGTGTGGTGTGGACCGTCGAGTACGAGAAGATCCGTCATGACATTGGAGATCCAATGTGGATCATCGACATTCTTATCAATTACTTAAAGGAGACTGATGAATATCTTTGTATGTAGTTTTTTTAAATCACAAGGTGCGTATTTAGTTAGGATATAACCTAACATCTTAGGTGAAATGGGATTTAAATATGTTTCTACGTTTATTGCATTATATTTTTTTACGTTCGGCATATTGGGGTGTATAAACTCGCATGACTTTCAAGATGAACAATATCGATTTTATTTTATTTTTTATTTTTATTTTTTTTACTTTTATTCATCTTTCTCTCTTCTCCCATCTCTCCAAAGGATACATTGTTTCAAAAAGTTAGTACACGTAAAAGATGAAAAACTTAAACAAAGACAGCAGCACATAGCTGGTAAGGAAGCTAAATGAAACTCATTCGCAGCATCAAAAGGAGTTGAACAATATCGATTTGCATATAATTGTTTTCCATATATATAATTTTGCATAGTTTTCTTGGACCGAGGATTCTGAAATATTCGTAGAAGGTAAAGTTAATCTCATTCTTCATTTGGTTAAATGGGTAACTGATACACGGTGGATTGTGCACCTCACTGCTTATCATCGCTAATTAAGAATCTCGTTACATAAGAAAAACCATGGACAACTAGTCAAATGGTAAAGCTTAAGACATTATCCTTATTTCCGAACAGGAAAATGGAAGAGTAAAACTTGAGATCTATATCAGTACCAAAACGATTGAAATTGTATTAACTACAAGTAAACTATTAGGTTTAGTATGTTAAAGTTGTCGAGTTACATGAGCATTGGTTAACGCTAAAATTCATCACATACATACATATATATATATGTACTGTATCTACATACGATTGTGAATTAATATTTTTAAACAGAAAGTTAAGTAGTTTACAAAAGTGAATTTGATCGGCTAGACCATGATTTTCTTGGCCCCCCAAAAAAGTAGAAAGCAGTAAAAAAAATTTTTTTGCAGTATATATTGATGAGTTGGCATTTTCTACTTTTGCCTCTGGCCAGAAACGCGTCAATAACACAAGCGGTCAATTTCATCGACTCTTTTTTATGCAAGAAACTAAAAGCACAATTTCCGGTTTGTGCAAACTAATTGAGTAAAAGTGAATACGAGAATAGTACAGCTCTCTCTCTTCTAGCTCTAAAATTTCCATAGAGAGAGATAGGGAGGTCAGAATTTTAGCTCAGGCAGAATTTCGTGCGGCGACGGTGGTGGTGCCTATCGGCGATTCTATATATTTCAATCATCTTATTCACATGTGTCTCAAATTCTCACTCCTTGTCCGCATGTGTCTTTTAGTTAATAGTTTATTTCACATGGCTTCGAAAACTAATTGTAATGGCCAAGTGTTAGACTTTGTGTGGCCCATTAAGTTACTAGATGCTATAGACTTAATTTTTTAAACGCCTAATAATTATACTATTACGACTAGGCCTGGGCAAAAAAACCGGAACCGAAAGAACCGAACCGAACCGAACCGAAAAACAGCGTATCCGAACCGAATGGATATAGCTAATTACCCGCATGGATCTTGTATATATATAGTTCGGGTATCGGTTCGGTTCGGGTATTACCCGAGAACCGAACGGATACCCGAACTATATATACACAAGATTCATTCATCCATATATGTTAATAATCTGTGCAGTTTCCCATAAACTTAGATATAGCTATTGTCGTATTGATGCCACAATATTTACTTTCCTTTATTCTTGAAAAACGAAAGGTCTCTCAACCTAATCCCTTAAATTTCGATTTTGGATCTTAAACTGGAAATCTGGCAAGTTTAAATCAAAATCTTCTTCTCGTTCCCAATCTCTCAACTTGTCTTCCTCCTCGTTCTCCACCGTCTGTGTCGTCGAGAATCTCAGAGGTACAGTCCCTGAATTCATCTATTATTACTTCATAGATTCTGGATTCTTACTCAAATATTTTGATCATTTTCTGTTGACTTAATTTGTTTGATAGATGATGACTAGAGTTAAGCGTGTTCACTTATTCTTATAAATATCCAGAGCTTAACTTCTTAAGTTTATGCTTTAAGTTTATGTTTTGTCTTTTAGCTAGTTTGTTTCTCTTCCTCGTATAAGAACTTTTTTTTGACAAAATCCTCGTATAAGAACTTAAAACTTCATGCTTTATAAATTATGATTATGTTTCTGTCTCTTAGGCTAGTTTGTTTCTTCTCGTATAAAAACTAATTTTTTTATGTTTCTTCTCCTATAAGAACTTACTTTTATTCTCCACTGTCTTTCATTCTTCATATGTAGATGGATTCTTCTTCCTTTCCACATGGAGCAGAAGATAATCGTGATGGTGTTGATGAAAACGTGGATGAACGTGAAGAAGATGAACTTGATGCTCCTGCTTCAGGTTCCAGAAACAAAAGAAAAGGCAAGCAGAGAACTAACGTAGCAAAACGATGCAAGGCACAGACGACTTTGGTGAGATCAAAAGTGTGGGAACACTACACAAGAACAGTGGAGAATAATGACAAATGCAAATGTCATTATTGTGGAAGAATAATGAGTTGTGCTACTACCTCTGGAACATCTAATCTGCTAAAACATCTTGAAACATGTAAGCAGCACATCGCATGGAAACAAAGCAGAGCTCCAACCGAAGATCAAACCCAAGGTGTTCTCGATGTAGAAGGTGGTGAGTTAAAGGTTGCTAAGATATCCATAGATGTTTTTAAGGAAGCGTGTAATGAGATGCTGGTACTGGGAGAGCTACCTCTTGCTTTCATCGAGGGTTTAGCGTTTAAACATTTCTGCGACCGGCTCAAAATTTACACCCCTCACTCTAGGCGAACAGCTACACGAGAGATAGTTGAAATGTTTGTGGAAAAGAAAGCAAGAATGAGGAAATTGCTTAATGCTAATAAGCAGAGGGTCTCTCTCACGACTGACATATGGAAGGCTCCAACAACATCATCTAGCTACATGGTCATCACTGCTCACTTCATTGATACAAGCTGGGAGTTGCGAAAGCTGATCATAGGATTTAAGAATGTTGCTGATCACAAAGGGGAGACAATTTCAAAGGTTCTTATCGATTGTTTAGCGGAGTGGGGGATAGATAAGGTTTTCACAATCACAGTTGACAACGCAACAGCCAATACTTCTGCACTAGAAAGGTTTAAGGAAGGATTTGCAGCAGTAGGAAATGAAGCTCTGGTTTTAAATGGTGACTTCTTGCATGTGCGTTGCTGTGCGCACATCATCAATCTGGTCGTCAAGGATGGTTTGCGTGAGGTGGTCAACAGTATTGCTGGGGTAAGAAATGCGATTCAGTATGTAAGATCGTCGACACCAAGGCTGGACTCATTTCATCATCGTGTTGAGTCAGGAAAGATGACTAGAGGAAGTCTACCTTTGGATTGTTTAACAAGGTGGAACTCAACATATATGATGCTATCTCGAGCTCTTAAGTTCAGAAAAGCATTCGACAGAATGGAAGCTGAAGACAAGCTCTATAATGATTACTTTCAAGAAAAAACTGATGGAAGGAAAAGGATTGGCCCTCCACTTAAAGCTGATTGGGATGCAATAGACAGGTTAGAGCAGTTTCTAGAAATCTTTTACGATTCAACACTAGTCGTCTCTGCATCTAAGTCAGTGAGCTCTCCTAAATGTTATAATGAGATCGTTACGATAGAAAGGAACTTGATAAAATTTAGTAACGGTCCTGATGAGGAAATGAGGAAAAAAGCAACTGCTATGAGGGGAAAGTTTGATAAATATTGGGAAGGATTGGAAGAGATCAATAGACTTTTGATCATAGCTAGTGTGTTTGATCCTAGAAGAAAAATGAAGTTTGCAGTGCTGTGTTTTGAGAAGCTTTATGGTAAAGAAACAGTACAGTCCAAGGCACTTTATGATTCGGTTATGAATGTCCTCAACCGGTTGTTTGATGAGTATAACAGCCGAATGACGAATGCAAATACTGTTGAGACAACATCTCAGCCAGCCGATACTGAGACAACGTCTCAGTCACAAAGTCAAGGAAATGAAGCGATGGATGTAGATGATGATGAAGTTCGAGTACGAGGTTATGAAAGAATGGATTCATTGTATGCTGAGATGGTGAATGAAGATGGATTTCATGATACAAGTACTGAGTTGGAGCTGTATCTGAAGGAAAAGGTAGTCAATCTCAAGGGTTCTATGAAGGGAACAGATTATGATATCTTGTCGTTTTGGAAGATCAATGCTCCTAAGTTTCCTGTATTATCAGAGATAGCAAGGGACGTTCTTGCATTGCAAGTGTCCTCTGTCGCATCTGAGTCTGCATTTAGCACTAGTGGTCGTATTCTCGACCCACAACGAAGCTGCCTGACTCATTATATGATTGAGGTTCTCATGTGCACAGAGCAGTGGTTGAAGTGTGAGTTTCAGCTGAATGAGAAAGGAGTGGTCACCAGTCACCAAATGGTCAAGTACGTTCAGCAGCAAGATGATCTTGAGAGAGGTATTTAGTAATCTAAACTGTTAGTTTTTGTCGTTATTTTGTTTGGTGTTATTAGTAATCTGAATTGTTTTTTTTTTGTTCAGAGTTTGGAAGCACAAGTTTCTTTGAAGATTGATCGTTGATGTCTCATGGTGCATGAAGAAATGGTATCAACGCTTGTTTCAGTTTGTTGTTTTCTGGTTTGAACTTTGAAGTTTCATAGGTTGACATTTGACAATCTCGGTTTGTTTCTTTTCAATGTTTGACGATGTTTAAACAATTAAATTTATGTTATGGCTATGGTTTTTGAAGGTTTATTTCAGTTTGTTGCCTTCACTTCGTTTTTTATGCTTAAAGGCTACAAGTATATATTGATTTTATGAAGCTTAATGTTGTATTTCAGTTACCAGATGGCAATAGATATACAAGTTTTCGGATACTTTCAGGTTGTTTCGGTTCGTTTTGGATAGTTTGGGTAATATTACCCGAACTATCCGAACTATCCGAATCCGAACCGGAACCAAATGAGAACCGAATATTTTTCGGGTATTTTCCGGTTCCTAGTTTTACTATCCGAACCGAACCGAACCCGAAACTATCCGAACCGATCCGAACCGAAAAAATGTCAAGTACTCAATGGATCCTCTGACCCCTATCCAAACTACCCGAAACCCGAAATAACCGAACCGAACCGAACCGATACCCGAAATGCCCAGGCCTAATTACGACTATGACTCTACGGCCGATAATTTTACCTGTCGTATGAGTATTTATGTCTGACTGCATTACCTGAGCCGCCCTATAGGATCTACATTTGTTGGTACTCCTTACGTCATGCTGCAGATCTCTTGTAAGTCTTTTTCTCTTTTAATTCACATAATTTCACATTTTTCAGGAATTGAAACACAGACCTCTTAGTGTAAAAACATTAATGAACCCTTGGTCAAATCACGGGACTAATGGAGCTTCCACAAACTATATTAATTATTTTATGATGTCAGTTACGCAAACTATATTAACATCATCACATTTACGAAAAACTATGGACAAGGCAACTAGTCAACTTTAGACACTAGGGGTGGACAAAAAAAAACCGAACTGAACCGAGTCAAACCGAACTAACCGAACCGAATCCGATTCAAACCGAACCAAAGCCTATTTCAAACCATTCGGTTGAAAATTTTCCCAACCCGAAACGAGAAACCGATGTGTTTTTGTAATTATTTAAATTAAAAATATTAGTAATACTAATATACTAAAATTCTAATATTAAACCACATATTTTCCATTTTTATTCATTAACATATATTCTTCTAACCTAATATGTAGTCATCAAAATATTTGATTTAAAATATTTCATTCATTGCAGGCTTTTGAATTTTAATGATACAAGAGATATTACTAATGATGTTGGTTTTTTTATTTTAGTTAATTTTCATTTGTTTTAATTCTTATATACTTTTTGTGACTTTTTAAAGATTTTTGTTTCAGTTTTATATTGAATTTAGTTCATATAGTTTATGTTTTAAAACATAATTTCTTTTAAAAAAATCAAACTAAGAAGAATCTAATTAAACTGATCCAAAAAACAAACCGAACCCAATACAAACTGAACCGAATACAAACCGAACCGAATATAAACCGTACCGAATAAAAACCTACCAAACTAACTATGGTTTACTTCAGTTGAAAAAATACTAGAACCGAACTAACCAAACCGAATCGAACCCGAACCGAATCGAGAAAATAACTGAAGTGCCCACACCTAGACACCAAAGAGACTATGATAAGCTACATTATCCTTATTTCCCGAATAGGAAAAATGAAGAGTAAAACTTGAGATTTTTATCAGTAATTCAGCACCAAAACTATTTAATTTTCATTAACTAGAAGTCAACAATTAAGATTGGTAATGGTATGGTAAAGTTGTTGAGTTACATAAGCATTGGTTGACGCTAAATTTCATCACATACATTTATATATGATTGTGAATTCATTTCAAAAAAGGAAAGTTATCTAAAAGTGCATATGATCGGCTAGACCATGATCTTCTTGGCCCCCAAAATAAAATGTAAAAAGCAGTAAAAACATAAGAATTTGATTTGCAGTTTATATTGATGAGTTGGCATTTACTTCTTTAGCCTCTGGCCAGCAACGTGTCAATAACAAGGGGTCAATTTCTTCAACTCTTTTCTTGCAAGAAATTAAAAGCACAATTTTTAGTTTGTGTAAATTAAACTGATTAAAAGTGACTACGAGAATAGTGGGAGGTCATGATTTTAGCTCAGGCCAAGCTTTGTGCGGCGGCGGTGCCTCATGCCTGTCGGCGATTATATCTACTCCTCTAATTCACATCATGTGTCTCAAATTCTCAATCCTTGTCCTCGTGTGTCTTTTAGTTAATAGTTTGTATTTTGATTGTATATGGGTTTCGAAGACTATTATAATGGTCACGTCTTAGACTTTGTGTGGCCCATTAAGTGACTAGAGGCCAGAGCAGGGTGGGCATTCGGGTTCGGTTCGGATCTATTCGGGTCTCGAATTTAAAAATTTCAGTCTCATTCAGGTATTTCGAAATTTCGGATCGGATTCGGTTCGGATCTTTGCGGGTTTGGTTCGAGTTCGGATAACCAATTTAAAATATTTTTAAAATTTTAATATTCGTTATACACTTAAAATTTCTAAAAATCTATAAGACAAAATAACATATTACATATAAATTTGTATAATATATGTCAAAATATATAAATTTAAAATATAAATTGGTTTGATTTGAATATTTGGATAGAAAATCAATAGATATTTCAAGTATTTTAGTGTTTTGAATATATTTTAGCTATTTTAGACATTTACATTTGACTATTTATGTATATTTTCAATTATTTTAGACAACTTAAAAGTATCTTATATATTTTGGATGTTTTTAATATATATTAAATCTAAAAATAAGTAATATATTAGGTATATAAATCTATTTCGGTTACATTCGGGTACCCGAGATACTTCGGTTCGGGTCGGATTCGGTTTCGGTTCTTTAGATCCCACAATTTTGAACCCGTTCGGATATTTAATCAATTTCGGTTCGGGTTTGGTACTATTTTTTGGGATCGGATTCGGTTCGGTTTTTCGGATCCGGGTTTTTTGCCCAGCCGTAGGCTAGAGCATTTATTAATAGTTTAAGATGACAGCAATTACGCAAAGCTATATTAAAATCATCACATTTAATTTTTATCAGTATATAGTCATATGGTTTTGAAGTAAAAATGCATATATAGTAAACGCCAACAAATCACGACGTAAATAACTTTCGGTGGTTACAATTCATTTATTTTCCCATGTGCTACAAGAATTAGGTGACTAGTGAGTAAATTGTAAAAATTGCAGAGCTTGTGGGCTATACTTTAAAAAAATTACATATGGTGAAAAATAGGTAGATGGGTGGAGTTAAGTGAAAATAGTTAATGCATTGTTCATGGTGCACTCTGTATATATAAACACTACCGTAGCATCCGAACCGAACCCGAATAGAGGCCAAAACATACACTAAACCCACAAAACTTATACTTACAAAAGAAAAAAAAAACAAATAGAGAATGGAAGTCTCTTCTGGTGACCTTGAAGTTAAGTCTCCAGCTGACAAGTTCTTTAGATCTGTCACCGAAGACATAAACGGCCCTTTTGACAACATAGGTAAATAATGAACTCTTCAACACATCCCATTCATACTTTGTGATCACTGATCAAAACATCTAACTGATTATAACGTCTCGCCGTATGTGGCAGAGGATAAGATGGAGACGATAAATTTGGAGGATAGAACATTGACGATGAGAATGAGTGGCTGTCTAATCTCGGAAAGTTACAAGACGGTCAAAGCAACCATCACGGTCAGTCCTAAGGAAGATGGGGAAGGTAGCCGCGTGGCATGGAAAGTTGAGTTCGAGAAGATTCGTCATGACATCGAAGATCCACTCTTGATTATCGACACTCTTATCGACGTTCTTGTCAATTACTTAAAGGAGACCGATGGAAATCTCCTTCAATAAGCGTTTCTAAACCAAAAGGTTCGATTTTATATATGGAATGATGAATAATCTAGTTAAGAAATTTAAAAGTGAATTTAAACGGAACGTGTGTCTACGTTTATCGCAGTATATTTAGTTACGTTTGGCACTTTGGTGTATAAGCTCGTATGACTTTCAGATTGCAATAAATCTTCGATTTTCAAATTATTGTTCGACTGATGATTATAACAAATTATTAGCAATTATCATGCAACTCATCTCTTATAGTTAACAAAAAACAGTGGATATACAGAAAAAAATTGGTTTGCAGTTTTGAATGATGTTGAAACCAAATTGAAAAGTGAAACTTTGCATTTTATCCTCTCGCACGCACAATGAGACTATCCAAGAACCAAGAACCAAGATTGTGATCCTCATAAAGAACAATTTTTCAGGAATCAAACCGCGCCCTTTGTTATTTCCTCTTGTACTCAGCATTTTTTTCCGTGGACTTTTCTTTTTACTTTAAATCATTGGACTTAATTAGGCCTATGGGTTCCAACTAAAAAAAATTAGCTGGCCCATTATATTTATATGTCTCTATAATTCGGATCTCATAGGCCTATTTGGATGGAACACATGCAAGTTACGGGGTTTTTTAAACGACGTGCCACGATTATGGTGCATATTAAGAGCCACGGTGTATGAGTTGGCGAAACACATGCAAGTTATGGGTTGCACTTTGCATGCCTTTTCGATGATTTGACTAAAAAAATAAACAACTGTTTGCAACAAATCACGACTGATGTACTACCATATAGATTCTTGTACTCGAGTCGTATACTCGTATTTCTTAGCACCATGTAACTGTTGTATATTTAAATTATCCATCAGTGCTCTTATTGATGTGAGTGTGTCCTATATAGTTTTTTTTTTTTTTGCTAAAAAGTGTGTCCTATATAGTTGCATGTTCGTTTATGATAAAATAGGAAACAAAATGCAAAAAATTATGAGAGATATCAAAGAATATATATATATATATATGTAAATTAATTCGGAAGTGAGTATACAAATCTTTTTTAAGTATATATATATATACAAGTTGAAGTTTGCAACATGTTGCGAATAGTTGTTGCAACAAAACATATTGCAAATAGTCCGATCACACATAAAACTGCCAGATTCGGTTGTGTAATTTCTTTAATTTAATGATTGGGACCCACACAGATCCAGCTGTAGTGAAAATAATTTATCAGTACTTCGACCATAACTACTATGATATGATCTTTATCACTCGATTATATTTTCTCAATATATATTATTATATTAGTAATGTCTTGAATCGAATGTTTTGAGACGTATGGAGTGAAACACATCATGTGGTTCTCGATTGATACTGCTCACGAAGTAATTTATTTATCGAAGGAAAAAGAGAGCCATGCAGATTCCGTGCGAAAGAAATATTGGCAATGATCGAAGCAGAGGCTAAATTGGTTCCACGTGGGGACACTACATTCGATAACGTCAGCCATGACATATCAAACGCAGTGGTTCTTGCCTTATTGGCCTCATCATTCTCACATTTTGTAACATGTCTCCGCTCTCTATTAAACCCAATATTCAAGGAATTCAAGTTGGTCCGATAATGTACACACTACTAGCTTGTAATGGACGGACTCTTTTGAGACATTTACTAGATAAAATAAATATATATATGGTTTAATTCCGAAAGGAGCTAAAAATCATTGCATATGTGTTTTGTTTGTCCATTAAAATAGTGAATCTAACATGTAACGTCATGCTTAAAAATATAAACGAATAAACCGAATTTATTACTCTCATATTTTTTTATCATTGTCTTATAACAGTTTATCTTTTCTCACAGCAAAACAACAACACAGATTGAGACTTAGTGGATGTGATAATATCATTGACACAAAAGAACCTTTTATTATAAAAAAAAAGTAGAAAAGAGCAGAAATTTTAAATAAAACAAAAAGACAATGAAGAAGACTTGGGACTATATATACATGGACCACAACCAAGTCCATTACATATTATCACAGTCACAAAATCAGTTGTCAGAAGCAAAATAAAACCATGGAAGAGTCGAGATCGTACAGAAGGGAGAGGAAGCAGACGAAGAAGAAGAAAACGGGCCGTGGATCAGGTTCTGGATTCGGGTCAATCCATATGGAAATGAGGAGGCTCCGAGTTCTAATACCGGGCGGGCGAAGGTTGAACCAACCGGATCTGCTTATATCAAAGACTACTGATTACGTTATGCATTTGAAGTTGAGGATTAGGTTTCTCAAAACCATACTCTCAAAACTGATAGTTTAGTTTGTTTGCTAGTTTTCTTATTCTTCATCTTCTTCGTTTCTTGTTATTAAAATTTTCTTTTTTATATTTGTATGTTTATCACAAACTATTTCGCGTTTGAAATTTGTTACTTCGTAACTCATGGAATTTGTTTTTCCATGATTTAGATGAAATTTATTAGTTGGGCTTCTAGTAGCAGATGTTATCGTAATTGAGTCCTTACGGCCCATGAATATGTCTTGCAGCTTTTCTAAAAAGTGGTGATGACAGGCTTTTTCTTTATTTTACCAATTCCAAATTCCAACGTTCACTGCTCGAGTTTTTGTTTAAACCATTTGTGGACACTACCATGTGGGTACCGGTTTACTCCACATGTTCAAAAATTCTACTACTACTAGTTACCTTTTTGTGTTCAGTTTATTTATACGAGTCCCTAGATATTGAAAAATCGACTGACACAAAATATAGTACTACTCCTATTTTAGCTGTACCTTACTTTGATTATTGGCAACGATAAACGATTATTGCGGATTGTTCCCTTATTATTGATGACTTGATACCTACCATTGGATAATTAAATATGGTATTAGGCTTTTAGAGCATAATTATCCCATGATCCTTAAGGGGGGGGGTTTTAGTGATTATTTAATATTTTAAATGTACTTAAGTGGGGTTAAGGATTCTAGTTAAGAAACTCTCATTTTTAGCGGTCCAATGGAAGTTTATTAATTAGGGGTTCTAAAAAAAAAAAAATTTAAGATAAAATTTATAAAACATATTAAAAGATAACATTTAAAATATAGATTTAAAAAAAACATAAAAATAAAGACTAGTACAATAATCGAAAATATTTTGAAAGAAACATTCCAAACTCAGTTGATGTCTTCATCACGTCCAAATTTACTCCACAAATGTTCAACCAAATCAGCTTTGAGCTGTTGATGCATTTGTCTATCACGAATTCTAGTTCGAACACCCATCATATTGGCGATATTTGAAGGTATATCTGTAGAATACGTGAGATCGACATGTGAAGTTCTGGTGTCTTCTCCTGGTTGGAACTCTGAAACATCAAAATGAGTGTATCCATCTCGTTCGTCTTCTACTATCATATTATGGAGTATGATACATGCTCTCATAATCCTTCCAATTTTGGCTTTATCCCAAAAAAGTGTTGGATTTTTAGCAATGGCAAAATGAGATTGCAAGACTCCAAAAGCACACTCGGCATCTTTTCGGACAGCTTCTTGATGTTGAGCAAATAAAGTCGCTTTCGGACCTTGTGGTATTGGAATAGATTGGATAAAAGTTGTCCATTTCGGGATAAATACCATCAGTGAGATAGTAAGCCAAATGATACTCTCTTCCATTGACAGAGTAAGTAACTTGCGGAGCTTGACCTTTTATAATGTCATCAAAAACAGGTGAGCGATCAAGAACATTGATATCATTTAAGGTACCTGGAGGTCCAAAAAAAGCATGCCCTATCCAAAGATCATACGAAGCGACCGCCTCTAAAACGATTGTGGATTTTCCCGAACCACGTGAATATTGCCCTTTCCAAGCGGTGGGACAATTCTTCCACTCCCAATGCATACAATCGATGCTTCCTATCATCCCGGGAAATCTACGTTGCTCACCAATATAAAGTAGACGTTGGAGATCAGCCGGTGTTGGTCTTCTTAGGTACTCATCGCCGAATAAATTTATTACTCCTTCTATGAAATGTTCCACACATGACTGAGTGGTAGTTTCACCGAGGCGGAGGTATTCGTCAACAGCATCAGCCGCAGAACCATAGGCCAAGACACGAATGGCTGCTGTACACTTTTGAAGTGCAGAGAGACTAAGCCTTCCGAGAACATCTTTCTTTTGTCGAAAGTATTCAATTTCATTGGAGAGTCGATGCACAATATGCATGAACAATGACTTGTTCATTCTAAATCATCGTCGGAAGAGATTTTCAGGATATGTCAGAGTTTCACTGAAATAATCATTCCATAAATGTACATCGCCTTCTTCACGATTGCGTTCGATATGAACTCGTTTTTTTTCTTTTTTTCCTTCGACTTCTCGATCACAATCAATGGATAAATTTTCAAATGTTTGATCGAAATATTGATCAAATGTTTCATCATCAACTCCCTTTCCCTCAAAAGTGTTATGAGATGAAGAAGTCATATTTGTGATCAAGATATGGAAAATTTTTTAAATTATTTAAGTTTCAACGAGAGAATGAAACTTATTTAAGTTTCAAGGAGAGAACGAAACAAAAATATAATGGAGAGAATGAATCTTGGAGAGAAAGAAACTTTGGAGAGAATGAAACTTTGGGAGAGAAGGAGAAGAAGCAACGATTAATTCTTTGGTAGTTGGTGAGAGGAAGAGAAGAATAATTTGTGGTTCAAATGCTTGGTGAATGAACCGTTTATATAACAAGACACATATCATATTACACTCGTGACTATAAGAAAACTACAAACTAGAAACATAAAACTCATTATTTACATAAACAAACAAACTCGTGACTCTGAGAAGCCCACATACATACAGCTCGTGACACAAAAAAACAAACTCCTGACTTCTCTTCCACCGAAAGTAAGAGAACTTGTGACTTCTTGTGCATGCTCTTGTGACTGAATGTAGCATCTCATGACACTCTCTTCACATCTCTGCACACAGAAACAGAAACACATATCACATAAAAACGTGAAACACATATCATATTGAACATAAACATATCACATTGAACTTATCATATATCACATAAAACCAGAAACACATATCACATTGAAATAGAAACACATAAAACACATAACATGAAACATAACATGATTTTGCTACTAGAAACAGAACTTGACAACCGAAGACACATAGAACAAAGACATGATTTAGCATGCGACACACAAGTTTGCACTAATTACCCAACATCTCACTAATTAGCTTCTTCTTTAGCTCTTCCTCGTATTCAGAAAGTGGCTCTTTCTTGCATATTAGACTCTCAAGCAACCCTATCTTCTTAAGTTTCTCTTTCGCAGTCATGTCTTTCTCTTTAATAGACCACATATTCTGAAACTCAGAGGCAGCCTGGTCAACTGCGATGCTTCTCTTACCAGAGGCTCCTTTCGCCGACTTAACACCAGGAGGGCATTTGGTGCGTTGATCACCGAGAGTGGACGTTGCTTTGAGCTCTCTGATTGAACTTCATCATCACACTTTCTCTTCTTACTGGTTCCATCAATCTTGCTACTAGCAACTTCACACCATTTCTGGTCATTCCTCAGCTCCTCCCAAGCATGGTGGAGGTTAAATTTGATCTTGTGATCGTTGTAGAAGATCTCGTGTGCCAGTTTCGCAGTGTCAGCCTCATTCTGACCACTTGTTTTCTGTCTAGTTGCAGCCGCATAGGATCCACAAAACTTACAGACTAGATCGTTCATCTTCTGCCATCGTTGCTTACACTGAATTGCCTCTCGCGTTGCACCTCTTTCCACCTTTGGACTGGCTGCGAAGTAAGCCGCTATGCGGCTCCAAAACGCCCCTGCTTTCTGCTCATTGCCGACCACCGGGTCCTTGCTGGTGTTTAACCAGGCGCTAATGAGCACAAGATCATCTGTGACTGTCCACTTCTTCATTTCTCTACGCTCTGTAGTTGAGTCTTCACAGAAGCTTGCCGTTTCAGGGAGTTGTGATGATCCGACATGTTGAAAACTCGCATAGGGACATGGTTCAGGAACGACACTCTCTTGTTGACTGTTCAAGAGGTCAACAAAATTGGCTGACATACTATATGGATTCGTGGAATCCATATCCTAAAATGTCAGAGAATAGAGAAGAGAAGAAGAATATCTAGTTAGAAGATTAACTAAATTGGAGGACAGATTGAAGGATAAATTAAAGGGAAGAAGAAGATCGTGTATGAAGATTAAAAGAAAGAGAGAAAGCAGGAGGATTAATAGCGAAGAGAAGAAGAATATCTAGTTAGATACGGGTCTTGTAATTGTATTTACTCTTTCACTTAATTTGAGTTGAGATGAGTAGACAAGTACCTAAACATATTTATTACTACCACACAGTCCTAGAGTTACAATCAAACAAGCATTTTACCCAACCATTCATCACAATCATTCATCGTAAGCATTCATACTAACAACAACCTAACTCTTACACACATTTATTAACATAACTACTATCCAGTTTGTGCAATTAAGAAAAAGAAATTACTAGAAGTTTTGTGAGAAGTTACCTCACCGACAGTCGGAAGTAGTAGTTGCTTCACCGACAAGAGCAGGAGCTTCAGGCGAGAGCTGGAAGCCTGTGATCTTGCTATCTCCAAACTCTTCTCGAAAACACGGGAGGAGGAGCTTCGGTCCCTGCCATAATTAACAACACAGTCAACACTGATCTTTACTTAGAAGCAAAACATCAATTAAAACATAACAATCTCATCTTGCATTTTGACAAGTGATGTTATAACGTAAGCTCTTAGCCATCAACAGAAACTGTAATGAATCTTACTCGACTCGACTCTGATCGTAATAAAACGAACAGACAAAACCCACTAAACATGTAATTTTTGAACTAAACGATCAGACAAAACCCACCAAGAAGCCTACCAAATTTCGATGAAAGACCAAAGCTTTACAATGACCACAAACCTATAAACCGTAATCGCCTATAGTCCAAGATACCTAATCGCTCTACGCGCTCAAATCATACAGAATCAGAGATGCATGGAATAAGAATCGACGATGGATGGGGCTTACATTCATGAACTTGTTCACCAGAAACCTGAGAGAATCTCCAATCCGGAGGAGGCACCGTGAGGACCGACATAATCATCGTTCATGGTGGGTTTGGATCGGTCTTTTGACGGAGAAGAAGAGAGAGACGCCGTGAGGACCGAGACTGTGGTCGTCCGTCGCGGTTTCGATCGGTCTTCCGACGGAGAAGACGACAGACGCCGGGGGAACACGCCGTGAGGAGAGTCGTCGTCGAAATCGTTTTTTGGAGACGGAGAAAACGAGAAGAAGAGACAAATGAGAAGAAAAAAAGAAAATAAAATTAAAAATTAAAAAAAGAGGAGGCTTTGTAAGGCGACACGTGTTTGAAAACCACATTTAAAAGCGGTTCCAAAAATCCTAAAATAAGGATCGATAATCTCCTCATTTATTTTGTTTTCATTTAATTAATTCATGCATTTACTTTAAAAACTCACTAAAGAATCACCGATAATTATGGTCTTTTGCTATTAGCCATAACTTAATTCGATAATGCTTTTCTAAATTCTTCGAAACTGCTAGGCACTAGATCCCTGAATCAAGCATTGGCCTCCACACCAAAATTGTTATTTTCCAGTTAGACTTTTACTAGTAGATGACCTAATAAGAGTCCTCTACTTCATAACTCTATTATTAAAAGTGATTAATCATTTAAATTAAAATATATTGTTCACTTGTAGTATGTTTTAAAATTAATGATGGCAGCTAGCTCCCTTTGATTCTGCCAAATCTGTTTATCAATCATTTCATATTCCAAAAAATCCTGCAACGTCTCGACTGTGAATAGATTGAGTTTCATGGATTTATAATCATAAATTGAGAGGGTTTATGATTAAAATCTGAGAGAGTATTATAGCTTAATAGTGTCTCTGTTCTTCACTCACTATGTCTCAAACGATTCATCAAATCTCACCTGCTCCTCCTCCTATCACCGCCAATCATTCATCTAATCGAATAACCCCAACCGTTCTGTTCATCATCGTTCTCGTCTCCGTCGTCTTCTTCCTCTGCAGCATTCTACATTTAGCGTTCAGACACTACTTAAAGAAGAAAAGGTCGAGCCTTTCTTCCTCAACGACAGATTCCGACAACCAAAACCCAGAACTTTCAGATTCCGACACTTACCGGAGACAGCTCCGACAGCTGTTCCATCTCCACGATTCAGGTCTAGACCAAGCTCTGATCGACGCCCTTCCCGTTTTCCTCTACAAAGACATCAAAGGCTCCAAAGAGCCGTTCGATTGCGCCGTCTGTCTCTGCGAATTCTCCGAGGACGATAAGCTCAGGTTGCTTCCGGTTTGCAGCCACGCCTTCCACATCGACTGTATCGACACGTGGCTCCTCTCGAACTCCACGTGTCCGCTTTGTAGAGGGACCCTTTACCCTCCAGGGCACCAGGATTTCAGTTTCGAGTTTTTCGCCGCCGGGGGAGATGGAGAAAGGGTTTCTCCGGGGGAGAAGCCGGCGGAGAATGATATCATGAGTGGGAAGAGAGTGTTCTCCGTTAGGCTTGGGAAGTTTAGGAGCAGTAATAATATTAATGCTAGTGAAGGAGGAGAGACAAGTGGGTGTGTGAGTGTGAACGGTAGTCTTGATAACAGAAGATGTTTCTCAATGGGGTCTTATCAGTACATAGTGGCTGAATCTGATCTGGTGGTGGCTTTGTGTCCTAATAGCGAGAGTCTGAAGACTAATGGTGAAGGGAAGAAGATTAACATGAGAAGTAAAGGTGAGAGCTTTTCTGTGTCAAAGATTTGGCAGTGGTCTAATAAAAGATCAAAGTTTGCAAATCAAGCAGAAACCAGTTTGGTGGGTGCTTCCTCTTATGATTGTTCTGGATCTGGTAGTAGAGTTGTTGCTGGTTTGTCATTGAATGGAAGGAGATTTCAAGGGCCATGAGATTAGAAATGTAGCTGCAGATTAAAGGGTAGTTAATTTTCTGCCATTGGATTTATTGATTTTGAGTTTTTTTTTAATTCATTTTGTTGACACTATACTGTAGTGGTGGGTCTTTTGTGTCTCTGTAGCTGAATCTGTTTGTGTTTTCTTGAGGGCAATAAGCTTGTTCTTTGATTAATGTTATATGTGATGGTTCTATTGATCCCCTGTTCTAATCAAACTTCGTTCATACAGTCACAAATTTTGGGATATCTAATTAGTTCGTTAGTTTTGAAGTAGATGAAGTCCCATTTTTAAAGCTCCATGTTTTCAAGTTCAATGGTTCCATTATCTCAAAGTTTCCAAATATTGTTTTCTAGGGGGAAATATTTAATAAATGAATTTCGTTTATATATAAAAAGAAGAAGAGAAGTCGGATATTATTTCTTTGGTGGGGTTTTAGACTTGTAGAAAATATCCAAAAACGGGATGAAATCATTGTTGGTAGGGATAAATAACGATGACCCATGATTTGCTATTATGCTCCAAAAGAGCATTTGATTAAGAAGTAGGTAAAGAACTCTCACGTTGATCTTGGAAATCACCTTCATAATAATTTCGTCACGATGATCACCCACGTCAGACATTGTCTTCAAAATCATATCAAAGTAGTCACATGAAATTCCACTATTTGATCAGTACGAACTGTACACATAATCGAACTGGCTAAGTGGCTTTACTTTGGTAATGTAGTTACCTAACTACATCGCTATGATCTCCCAAGTCGCAGATATTTTGGAAAATTTCTCTTAAAAGTTGAATAGGTTCCAGATAAGAGAAATAATGTTGATCAAGAAAAGTATCTAATTTAATTTCAAAAACTAAGATATGATTAAAAATCCAAAACTTTTGTTTGCAATACGGAATTGTAGTTGGATAAATATATATATATATATAAGGTTAAGGACAATTCCAACCATGACATTAAATTTAGTGTCGAAATAACATCAAATTCAATATTTTGATGTTACACTTTATTTTGCAACTCTAACCATTTTTATCAAATTCTACACTGAAATTTTTTTTATATTATTAATTTCAAATTTTGATAATTTAATACAGTGGTTATTTGCAATTGACTAATTAAATTTTATCATATTAAATTTTATATTTATTTGTTAACTTTGGCAACTTTATGTCTTTGTTATGTACTTAAAAATGTTAATTTTTTTCTTTTACTCAATTTATATATTAATCATTTATTTTATGAAAAATATTTGTTAAAAATTTCATTCCATCGACACATTGTATTTTCTTCAGCTCAAAACTTCATTCAGTAAAACAAGATGATCCATTTTCGTGTGTGTTCCAAAAATCAATCAATTAAACTCTCTATTCTTAATATGACCAAGCGAATACAAAAAATCATATACATCAAGAATTAAAATCATGCACATCAACAAAAATAATATAATATACATGATACCTTTAAAATAATTAGACAAGATGTTGTGGTTGTTCACAAACTCAAGAAATTTGATACTTGGAGCAAGTCTTTGTTAAGTTGATAAGATTTATGGTTCAAAGTGTTATGCACATAGATATGAAGTTCATACCGCATATAGTGAAAGTCATTTGCATTATCAACTTGTCAACATGATTTATATTTGACACTTTTTCAGAGTCAATATTTGGACATAGAAAATAGTTTGTTTGCATAACAATAAAAAACCTAAATAAAAAAACTATAATGTTTAACTATGATTACTCAGCATATTTGTTTTGTTTGGGAAGGTCATATGTTAAAGGATTCTAAATTTAAAGTTGGAGCAAATAAGTTGTGGCTTATAAAGGAAGAATAGATCAGAGTTTGTGCATAAGTCCCTCTCAAATTGGATAATATGCATTTTCATTCTTCTTGATGTTTTATATGTTTCCCTATAATCATACATAAAATGAGAGGAACAAAAAACCAAAATTTTAAAGAAGATAAATTTACCAAAATATCAGTTATAATGCGATAGTCATTTGTTTATGCATTGATGAACATGCCAATGGAAATGCATGCAACAAAACCACTAATAGTAACTAACCCATGTCTTTCCATATGAGACTTTGGTTCCCCAACGATCAACTGCAAAACTTATATGTCTAACTTCATTAAACCGTCTTCGATCAACCTGTAATTTTTCCTTCCAAATAAGATGTCAAAAGTAAAATGCTCAACTTGAATTTTAGCCAAACAAATACCAGAGTAACTCATCAGAAAATTAAATATCAAACTTTATGTATTTTTGCTAGTTCAATAATACTCGATTAACCATGAGCCAACGGTGCTAGTTTTTTGTGTTAACAGTGTTAGTGTTAACTAGTACGTTTTTTTTTTGTCAGTGTTAGTATGTAACATTATGTTATAATATGTGACACTTGACAATGAAATTCACTTTCTTACAAAAGATTATCTGAAACTCCCAAATAGGACAAGGATTCGTTGCTCGACCTTATTATTCAGTCCAAGTAGAACATATTATCATAAATAAATAAAAGATGCAACAACTTATTGTCATTTGTCAAATGTTCAAGCAAAGTCACTTACTAGTCCTCACGGAAACCTAAAATTCCCTACCTAATGATAATTGCTCATGCTTGTTTTCTTTAAAGTTAAAGCTACTTTCAAAGTTCTAACCCAAGAAGATTGTGTCAAACCATCCATATAATACAACTAAAATGTTACGATACATGCCACATTAACGATCGAACAAAACTGATCACGACGAGTGATCGGAATTCCGAAGCTGTTACTTTTCCTAGAACCAGTGCCGGCCCTGAGGCCAAGCAAATGAAGCAACAGCTTGCGGCCCTAATATTTTTATAAGTAATACCGGCCACAAAATTGACAAAACTCTTGCTAGTCTAGTGGTAGAATGTTTTTTAATAGGTGTCAGTTTATGTGTCCGATGCTTCTTCTCCTCACTAATTTTCTTTCCTTTTTTTAATACATTAGTTAAGAGCCCAAAATTTTATTTTTGCTTCTGGCCTCAATAACTATAGGACCGGCTCTGCCTAGAACAAATCTATTGTGATACTTCACAGCAAATGCAACCCAAAATCAATAAGTTATATCCTTTATGAGGTCAACCGACTATTCTATGGGCCCCAAAAATGCAATGTTAAATTATTCGGTAGCCAGCGGGAATCGAACTGCGGGTTCACCTTATTAGGGTTATCCCTTAAGTACCACTAGCCCAAAGCCAGTTGGTTTATTATATCATTTTCTCATGTAAAGGATACTGTTTTAATGAATTAGTGAGGAGCATCAACACTTCTTGCCTCTCATCAAGAAGCAACATTAGCCTAAGATACCCAATCCTCTTTTCAGGAAACCCAGGAGATGAAATAAGCTTCAAACACTCCATCTGGCCAAAATGCGTCGGGTAGCCCAGCATGTGTATCAACATGAGCTTCGCGAGGTTCATGTGCCTGTCATGAGGTTCGTTTTCGTTAATGGAAGCTCGGATATCGGCACACTCTTTTCTCATAACGCCACGCTCCTCCGCAGCTGTTTTGCAAGCTCTTATGGATCTGATCATGTCCCTGAAACCATATCAAATGATTGAATGAATGAAGCTCAATTTTCTTCGAATCCTTCTCTCACTCATGGTTACGTCTGCGACCACTAAGAAGGGAATGGAATTACCTCAGACGAGTGGTAGATGAAAAGGGATTCATGATTGGGTGTTTGTTTCAATAGTTGGAGCTTGCCCCGCCCGGTTAACTTTACGAAAGAATCTATGAATCGAGTTAACGGCGCAGCATAATTCCGTTAACGGAGCTCCGAGTAGAGCTGATCAAGTACGAGAGATGTTCGGGGATGATTGGTAAGTGCCGTGACTTTTATTTTTTGGCTTTAGAATAATAGCTGTAGATTTTATCGTTGTAGCTGTAGATTAATTATTTTCAGAGCTCTATTAAAATTGATTTCCAAAGTTATTTGTTTACTATTTTAGTTTTTATGAATGTAGCTTTAAATTTTTTCTTAAAACGTAATTGGTAAACTAAAGTGGATGTAGAAAAAAATGAACCGTGGGAAACACTCACAGCATTTACCGCTCATCCCTGAAATTGAGACTGAGGATTTGGATCTAGGATGTTCGTTCTTCTCAGTTTACAATTTGAAAACGGCAACTTGTTATTTACATTTTGAAAACGGCAACGTATTATTATTAACAGTTATATAACAAAGACTGGGCCGATTGTGGGCCGCTTTATCACAAAAAAGTCAAAATGTTGTGAGAGAGAAAATTGGTTGTTCCCAAATATCTTCCATACACTTTCAACACAGGGGATCTTTACATTAGAGGAAGCCAGCATATAACCAAAGAACTTGCCGCCATGAGAACTGCATTCCCCTGCAACATTTTAAAAATTAAAAGTATTTGAGTTAGAGATAAGATGACTCATGGAGGAATGCAGAAGAGTGACATACTTGATTGTCATTGTCCTGGTAACAACTTTTATAACGCCAAAGATACTCTTATGGTTTGATGATCAGTTAACGATTTTAACGCCAACTAGTCCACATTTGGTTACTCTGTTCCGTGTTAAATACAAACAACCATAGAGACTTTCAAAAGATATTCTATACAAAGAGAATGAACACTCCAATTCTAAAAACAAAAGAAAACAGAAAACAACAGGGAGGGGAGGTAGAAAGAAAACACCTTCCCCTAGCCTTCATATACACAACAATCCCAAACCCAAAATATTTCTATGTTGGTTTTGGTTAACTTACACTGCCGCACTTCTTCAGTATTATTATCAGATGATGCTCTCAAACGCCACATGTGTTCGTGAGGAAGAGGATGAGGATTCTTGTCCATACTCTGGCTTCGATCTGCTCGATGCAGCACCCAGTCCCTCCAGGAGCTTCAATACGTCAGAGACATCATCCAAGAAGTACTTGGCTTTGCTTGGTTTTCTCCCCACCGTGCAGGCGAATATCTCTGGTCGCATTGGGAGGTCCGGGTTCGTCACTGTGTTCAATATGCTCTCAAACATGTCCTCGTCTGATCTGTCATCTCCTATACACATCACCATGTCGGGTGAGTTTCCATTCTCCACCATTCTGTGTATCACTTTCTCCACAGCCAAACCTTTACTTACTCCCTGCAATCAATAAGAATAACATATTCAATCACATAACTACTTGCAAAGGAGTATAATGTATCTCTCTTTATCTCACCTGTGGTTTGACCTCTACGATGTGTTGGCCTCTCTTGACCACAACGGGCTCGTTTGCAAGTACGCTCTCTAGATGATCCAGAAGCTCCTTCGCTTGGCAGGATCCAAAGTCTGGATCCGCGTCTTGATGATGCCAAACCAAAGCACTCTCTTTGAACTCTATAGTGGAACCATCGGTTGCGTCCATGTATGATCTCATAACCGGTTCTACAATTGTCTTCCACTCCGCTTCAGCTGACGAGTAACAAGTCTCCCATTCTTTCTTGCTACTCCACCTGAATCCAAATACAAATGAGTCTTAGCAGGGCCGTCTAATAGCATGTGCTAGTGGATCATATGTTCTAAAAATAGGCACCTAAACAAAACGATTTTTCGAAAACAATTTTTTAAAAAAGTCAGATAAAACACTAAAAATTATCTGTTTTAGCTGACCACCTAATCAATAATCTCATATAAAGCGCCTAATTACCCCTACCGATTTTTTGAACATTGTTTTTTCCTTACTTGAGATGAACATAATTTTTTCTTTACCAGAGAAAAACATTTTATGTTTAAAAACTTTGAGCATGCATATATATACCTTATGAAGTATCCATGTTCAGCTGCTATTCCAAGATTCTCACACGGAGACAGCCAATCGCTCAGAGACTCCCAGCCTCTGCCACTAACGATAAAGACAGTGTTTTTAGGATCTTCACACAGAGATTTCAGAACAGAAAGCACTTCAGCAGTAGGAGTCTTGACAAGTGAGCTCTCAGGAACGAGAGTGCCATCATAATCCAAAAATATCGCCCTCCTCTCTGTATTTCTATACGTGGAGACAATGTGGTCGATAGACAGCTTCCTAAAACTCGGAGACAATGACAAAACCCTGAAACTCAAGCCGAAACCAATACCCCAACAACGCTTGTTATAATGATCCTGGCTCGCCCTCTCTAGATCCTGCAAAAAGCTCTTCGCCCAATAGCCCACGTCGTGAGTACTAACGTAATGATAGTGTTTCTCATGCCGCAATCGCTTTTCGGCCTCGCTCATCTTGAGAGCTAAGTTAACCGCTTCCGCAACAGCATCAACATCCCACGGGTTCACCCTTATCGCGCCGCTCAAAGAAGGCGAGCAGCCGATAAACTCAGAGACCACAAGCATGCTTGTGCGCGGCGAGTCACGGCTAGTCCCCATGGCATTATCTATACCAGGAGTCCCTTGCCTGCAAATGATATATTTGTACGGAACCAAGTTCATGCCGTCTCTTACCGCGTTCACCAAACAGCAGTCCGCCATAGCGTAATAAGCAGTCTTCTCGTAACGTGGAACGAGACGATCAATCAAGATAACTGGCTGATAACCAGAGGAGCCGTACCGGTCGTTGATCCTTTTAGCAGTTACATATATCTCCCTCTTTGCTTCTTCCACATCCTTACCCGAGGCACGCGCCGGGTTCACTATCTGAATCAGGACTACTTTGCCTCTCATATGCCAATACGACTCGAAAAGATGCTCCATGGCTATGAGTTTGAGGCTTATGCCTTTGAAAATGTCCATATCGTCGATGCCAAGGATCAGCTTCTTCCCTTTGAACTGTTCTTGAATCTCTTTCATTTTCGCCGCGGTGGATGGGAGGTTCAGAACAGACTCAAGCCTACCTATATGGATGCCAATAGGAAGAATCTTGATAAACACCGTTCGACCAAAGTAATCGAGCCCGATGTGACCGCGCTTGGACTCGTAATCAAGTCCAAGCATTCTACTGCAGCACGACAAGAAATGCCGCGCGTAATCAAACGTGTGGAAACCGATGAGATCGCAGTTCAACAGCCCTCTCAGAATATCGTCCCGGACGGGTAAAGTCCGGTAGATTTCTGAAGAGGGGAAGGGGCTGTGGAGGAAGAATCCGAGCTTGATCCTGTTGAACCGCTTCCTCAAGAACGTGGGGAGAACCATCAGATGATAATCTTGAATCCAGACGTAGTCGTCCTCGGGGTTGATGACTTCCATCACCCTGTCGGAGAATATCTTGTTGGCGGAGACGTAGGCCTGCCAGAGACGGCGATCGAAACGGTCGCCGTGGTCAGGGAACATGGGGAGCATATAGTGGAAGAGCGGCCAGAGGTGGTGTTTACAGAAGCCGCGATAGTACTTTTCATGAATCTCTTTTGGCAAGAACGTAGGAACGCAGTTGAATTCCGAAAGAAGCTTTTGCGAGACAGCTTCTTGCTCATTTATAGCAATATCAGCGTTGAGTGAGCCTATGTAAACGAAGTCGGTATCGGGAGGAAACCCGTCTCTGAGCTGGATGAGGAGAGAATCTTCGTCCCAGGTGAAGCACCACTGTCCAGTTTCTGAGTCTTTTTTAGTTTGAAGAGGCAACATGTTGGCGACGATAATCTTCCGCTCGTGGGAGCCGGTGGAGGAGTTAACGTCGGAGGATCCGTCTCCTTCTAACTCGGAGACGATGCCAGGAACAGTCATGACGCGAGGAAGAGCTCTCTGGGTTTGAGTTTGAGGGAAGTCCAACAAGTCCCAAGATGATAAGTCGAGAAAGTTTGCACAAGATCTCGACACCATGGAGAAGCAAAGCAACAAGAGAGTTGTGTGCTGACGGAGCAAACACGCGTCTAAACACTTATGGTCAAGTACCTGAGAATAAAAGCAAAACCCGTTCGCTTAAAATCAAACTCTTCACGTCACCACAACAATGATCTTACGACACGACCGAGTCTATGAGTAAATATAACAGAAAATTTAACTTTTTTTTTTGTAAAAAATTATGGACTACAGTCCATAATTTCCTTGGGCCAGGAACAAGAGCCGATTGATAAATTTTCTTTCCGCAACTCGAACCTTAGGTTTTAGGATAGAAAGTTTTACCAGTAGAGCTAACAGCTCCGGGTAAAAAAGATAAACTATTTTTTACATCCAAAACAACAAACAATGGCAACAAAAGATGATTCAGAAACATAAAAACGCCAAATCAAGCTCAACACCCAACAACAGCTAAAGAACACGTTTTTACTGTGATTCCAAACAAAAGTCAAGCAACCCAGAAAAAAAAAAGCAAAAGGAAAAAAAGGTGGTTCACTTCTGCTTGCTCACCTTCTAATCGCCGTTGATTGTCTTCTTAGTGGAACCGATGAAAGAGAACGATAAGGACTTATTAGAACTCTTTGGGACATTCGATGCAGAGTCGGAGCATCGAAGAAGATTGATGCGAAAGAAAAAATGAATAAACCGAGATGCACATATACACGTTTTCTAACGATCTATTTTTTTTTTCTTTATTGTTTTTTATATTTCTAATTTGGCGAAATGACGATATTACCCTTAATCCTCTTATCATCTTCGTACGATAGGGTTGGCAGATGACTAGATAATGCGGTGGACCTCTCCTTTTTTTCTTCGGCCGAGACAAATAAAATAATATCCTTAATCCAATCCAAATGTTAATGGACGTTTGTATTAAATTATGCGATTATGAGATCTCATCAAACCTACTGTCTAGGTCGTATATTGTGTTCTGGGTCCACCTTTATAAACTTTTTAAAAATTGACATTTTTTGGCTGTTTTGTATTTGACCTATCGTTTACGAGTTTATCCGAATTGGAGAACCACGGCATATTCAAAATCAAGTAGTTTTGGTTGACATGACTCCAAGCATATATTCAAATTTTTATTTGACCTGAAAAAATAGGAACTCCAAGCGAAACTAATTCCAGGTTTCTTTCGGGGAAGCGAAATTTGCTAAGATAACTTTTTTTTTTTTTTTTTTAGTTTTTGTCACAAAAATAACATTCAACGAAGAAAATGACCAAAATAAATTTTATCATCGCTAACATGTTGGAAAAAATACTCTGAGCGAAACTAATTCCCGATTTCTTTCTAGAAATGCAAATACTATAAACATTTATCAGAAAATATGAATAATTATTTTATATTTTCACATTCCAGATTATATAAAGCTATCCCACCAAACAAATAACATACCATTTTTTTTTTAAACAAATAATATACAAAGTTGACAGCGAAAAGACAAATCATATAACAGGATGGAGAGAATCATACAAAACAGGATGGAGAGTTTCCTATGTGTTGCATCACTACATATTTGTTGATCATATATTATTTAAAATATTAAAATTCAGTGTTTTATATCGAATTGAAGTTTGTTTAAATGAAAAACTATTTATTAAAAAGTTTATGATTTGAAAGACAAAAATAAACATATTGGATATTGTCAAGAAATCCTAGTTTGATTAATGACGACCTTAGGTAATTATGGAGAGATGTAAATTTTTATTAAACCAAATCAATTAAAGATGGTTTCAGACTTATGTTCAGATTTAGGTGTTAATTTTGGACCTTTTATCTTAGTAACTTATATTTTTATCTAAAAATTACACACACACATATATATATATATAACTGATAATTCCATAAACTTAAGTTTAGTTAAAATATATAAATTTCTTTGAAGAATAAAATCGGGCCAAAATAAATTATTATTTAAAAAAACGTATCTATATTATTAAAAGAGAAGTACCCATTTGAAAATGTTCTTACTTCATTAATTAAACTCCTTATTTTTCTGTTTGGCTTTTTCAGTTGCATTTATGAAATATCCTAAAACGAATAAAACTGCCTAATTTATTACTTGTCTTTTCGGTTACATTAATGAAATATGCTTAAATGAATTTAAACTTCTTATTTTATTATTTGTCTTTTTCAGTTACCTTAATGAAATATCTTTAGATAAATTTGGACATAATGTCATTTAATCAACCAAAAAAACTCATGAGTTATCTTTACGTGCATAATTTTAATAATAGAGATTTTAAAAAACTTGCATCATTAAAATGTTCCTAAAACATGCAGAACTAATATATAACATGCATCAATAAAAGTAGAATTTGAGTCACACAATTGTACGGATATTATTTTCAGTTGATTAAATTTAAAACTAATTATTTATTCAAAAAAATATTTAAGAATGACTATCTTTTTAAAAATTATATGGTATTATTTGCTTATAACTCATTTGTCATTTGCTAAATTGTTAGAAAGAAAATTTTAGCATAATATAACTCAGTTGTCATTTGCTAAATTTATGGTTTTATTTATATTTTTATTATTTAATTATAATATTTTCATTTTATATTTGAAAGATAAATGAATTTTCTTTCAAACAATATTTTTGTAAATGTACTTTTTTTTAAATAATCAATTTAAATTGTTATTATCATTGAATATAATTATTTTTGACATAATTTGAGTTTTCGTTTACATCAAAACTTATCATATTTTAGGATAATTTTAATTTAAAATGTAATTTTCATATTTTTCAAACAAATTCTAAAAATATTTTTTAAATATTTTGTTATAATTTTTTTAAAAAATATTGAGTTGCATTTCAAATAAAAAGGGAAAGATATCAAAAATATTCTAATTAAAATATGTAAAATTTAATATAGTTTTAAGGAAATGGCCAAAATAAAAAAAAATACATATAAAAAAATCATGATTTTGTTAACTGGCGGATCATTATTTATATGATATCGCACACGAAAGAAAATTTCCTGTTTTTACAATTATCTAATTAACTCTATATAATCATTTGTTTTTAAAATGATATCACACATTCGTAAAAAATATATAGTTTAAGATGCAAAAAAAATATTTACTTAATGAATATAATACGAACGAATATTACAAATACATCATTTAATAAAATAAATAATTAAAAGCTGAAAATTCATAGCCGCGCTGGTGCGCGGATCAAGGTCTAGTTCTTGATTAAGATGAAAAATACTTTCTTTAATTTTGTAATTAATTGCAGTTAATGTGATAATTAATACAATATTCATCCCCGCTGTAAATTGATTTTATTGGCATTACTCAAACCATTTTCCTGTTTTGAAAACGCTCATGAACATTCTCTCTGGTCTCTATCATTGTTTTTCTTTTATTGTTTTCAAAAGTGCTTTTTTTTTTTTGCAATTAAAAGGGTTAAATCCGGATCTATTAAAAACACATATCTAACCTCCGGATGGAATTACGGTCCACGTATAGACCTTTTTTTCCTGGGCATTCAAAAGTGCATATTTCATTGTAATTATCACATATACTTATGGTTCTGTCATGAACCAACCCGCTTGCTGTGGCGGGTGGCTTTTTTTGTTTCACAAAATTATTTCGGTTTATGAATAAATTTTAGATATATTATTATATACATGATTTGGTAAAATTTAAGTCAGAATTATATTATTCTGGCGGTGTAGCTGCATTTTCTTTCTTGTATAGAATTAATTTTGTTGACAAGTCGTGTCATGGTTAACTCTACAAAGTGCAAGTAACGTTTGAAGGAAAAGAATTGTAATCTATTAGTAAGTAACCAAACTAATTCCACACACGATCTCTAAGACTAGATCCATATAGATAAGATGATTTGAATCAATCTTCCTGCTTTGACAAGAAGGAAAATATCATTAGAAATACAATTATCTTCTCGTTTCTAGAAAGTCTATAGAAAAAGACATACAATGGAGCAAACCAAAAAATGCAACATGCATGTACATAGTAGATAAAGTAAATTTATACTAGTTAAAGAAGAAGTCATTATTAAATTTTATAACCTGACCAAACAAAAATAATTAAAACATGTACGCACACACATTATCGTATTGAGATTAGTTTTAAATTTTTGTTAATATTATAAAGGCACCACGCTGTTCGGGGTGGCCTCTCAAATCGCCCAAGGGCCAAAAGCTTAGGCAGCATTAGGAATATCACTAAACATGCTAACCATGTAGGAAATTACGGTAATGCCCTCCATTAGTTTTAGTGGTTGGAATGTAATAACGTTGACAACTAAGCCGTGTTATGTTTTCACGTCGTCTAACGAGGATTGGGTTGATTGGATCCAAATCAGATAAACACTTCCTTTTTTCTTCTTTCTTTTGCTGCTTTTTTTTTTCTGTTGATATCTTCGCCTTTTTATTTTAATATAAAACAATTTATTTTACAGCGACCTTCCACTCGACAGGGGCCAAGCGCGTAGGTGTGACGACACATGTAAATCAGAGCTGTGATTTCAGACATTTGTGTTCGAAAAAATATCTAAACTTTTGTAACAGGGCACGTGGCAGATGAGTGGGATCTACATGGATGTCTGTAAATAAACGAGTAACAATTCGACATGTCATCAGACATTGTCTTAGAGAGTGTGGGACCCGAAGCGACTTTATCTTAGTTCCTTGGTTCAGATTGTTTCCTGAATGGATAAGTCTTTCGGGGGGGGGGGGTGGGAGAGATGCTATTTTGCCATTACGGCTATTCCATTTACGTCGGTACAATCTAACCAATGACCTATCGACACGTTTCGAGAAGACAACACCTGTTTATAGATATTATGATGTTTTCGATCCTCAGCAGTAGCCCTACGACTTCGGTTTTCCAAACCGAACCGAAACGAAACAGTCGATTTTCGGTTTACCGAAATTTTTAAAACCTATTCAAAAATTAACCGAATTAAATTTTTGGTTTGGTTCGGTTATCGGTTAATTTCGGTTTTCAAAATTATTTTCGAAAATAACTGTTTTTTGCTTTCGGTTAATTTCGGTCTAATTTTCCAAAAAAAATTGGATATTTTCGGTTAAATTTGATTATTTCGGTTAAGTTTGGATATTTTCGGTTATTTTTGGTTTCTTAATTTTTTATTTTTTGAAAATCGAAAACCGAACCGAACCGAAAACCGAATTACTTTTCAAAATCCTACCGAACTAAACTGAACTCAAAACCGAACCGAAAACCGAAAAATTCGGTTCGGCTCGGTTCGGCCCGTTCGGACAAAAGTCGCAGGGCTACTCAGTAGGTTTATGAAAAATTAGAAAACAATGAATTATATACTACTAAAAAAGGAAAACCAGAACTACAAAAAAAAACCAAAAACGAAGAAAAAAAAGGTAACTAGTTCGATGCATCAGATAGGCAAATGGCTTGGTGAGATACAATCTTGTGTTGAGTCTTTCACATAAAGAGTCTCGACCAAACCCAATATCTGTTGCTAGTTGTTGATATTTCATATACTCTCTATTTGTATTTGGTATGATTCCATAGCATATCTATTAGATAGTGATTTCGTTGTTCGATCAACGAGTTATGAAGTATAAAAGGACGATGTCACCTTAGTCTAAAAGTCCGGAGGAGGGAAAATATAATTTTATTGGATTTGTCTGTGAATCTAATAGTAGAAAAATTAGATGCGGTGTTCTCTTATATAAAATTTCTGTTATTGTAACTCTAATGTAATATGAAAAATCGTTTCCAGTAATAAATATTTTTATCTATAGATACAAGTCCATTTCAGCGAAGAATTTTGAATTTTTGTATCGTTTACTTTTACAACATCTATCCTCCTCTTCCGCATTGTTTTTTTTTCATTGTAACATTTTCCAAACACCGTGAAAAATATTCTCTCGACGCGTTTATTACGCGCGTTTCTGAGAGTTAAGATTGTACTATTAGTTGTGGACATCGATCTGGTTATCATAGTATTGAATTACGTTAGTTAGAAACTGAAAGCTGAATAATACCAAGACACTGCATTAATCCGAACCAGCTCACGTGGGACATTGAGCATTGATCGACACGCTACATCTATGCTGAAGCAATTGATGATATATATAGCATCTTGCTTTTCTATGTTATTAAGAAACAAACCAATCTTCAAGAAAGATATGCAGTAGTTCATCAGTTTCAAATTACTGGTAGTTGTAAGGTAGAATTTTTGTTTCAAAATAAGTGTCCTTTTATAATCAATGTAAAATTTATTGATTATATATTTTTATCTATTTTTAATTGGTTGAAATGTGGTTAAGTGTATTGATAATGATGTTTTTATCTAGTAAATATACAAAATTAAATGTTTTCTTAATTCGTGTGCCGAAGTCTAAAACGACAAATAATCTGAAACAGAGGGAGTATTCACTATCCAGTCACTGATTACATGATTCAAGTCAAGATACTCAATCATCATATGCAATGATGATAACAAAGAAGAAATCATTTGCCTATCCCGGTTAAGCTTCATGAAAGTCAAGAGGATTTACTAGCCTTTATGACAGTCATTTCAAATTCCAAAAAATGATATTTAGTTGCACAGAATCAGCTCTTTTGGATGTAAACTTGTCCTCCGTTGATAGAATTTCAACTGTCTGCGTATGATATAAAATGCTAGCTTGACCAAAAATTCGGAGTTTTAAATAATTGAGGCAGAAAGCTTATAAAATTCTCTGTTTCAATGAAAAAGCAAAGGAAGGAACTTGTTGATAGGGCTTTGCTAATATGTGATGTGCAATGCCATTATGCTAAGATAAGACATACTCTTGCATTAGTGTCACAGGTACACATGCTTGAAACAAACATAACATTCTAAAAATTGTTAAAAAAAAAAGTTTTTATTCTGATAAACGCAACCACCCTCCAGACTACTTCTTTCCCCCTTTTCAATTGGTTTTTGACTCAATGACCTTCTTGGCGAAAGAAGGCAAACAGAAGGCAGCTGAATGAATCTGAAACCCATAAGAAACAAGAGCAGGTAAGGATTTGAATGTCAAGATGCATAAATGTGACATATCAAAGAGTTTCTTTTGTTTTCACCTCAGCGTTATAAAACTTCAACGGTCCACTTGATTTGCTGTCATCAATGGGGTTCACAGGGTGTTTGAAGTCAACGTCAGGTCCCTCAGTTGAACATAGCATGAATCCAATAACCCCACTGCAAAACATTAAAAAGAAATGATTAAGCTATAAACTTAAAATCACAAAAACTTGAGAGATTGAATGTTAAAAGAGTTACAAAACATGCCTCGGGTATGTTGGAACACTGGTCCACGCGTAGTTCACAGAGCCTTTGAAGATCTCACGACAATTGGAAACAATGTCTTCGATGATGTCCATGTGAAGCCACAAGCTTTCAGCCTGAGTGCACACAACTCCACCAGGGCGAAGCGCTCTAGCCACGGATTGGAAAAAAGGTTTCTCAAACAGCTCCTTTGCAGGACCTGAGACACACACAAGCACCAAGTAGTTAAAAATCAAAGCCTGCTTCTCAACATAACAGCAAGGGTTAACTCTGATGGTACCAATTGGATCTGAGGAGTCAACAATGACTGCATCATATGAACCTTCAGCAGCATTCTTCAAGTAAGCAACACCATCGCCAATGACGAGGTTGACACGAGGATCCTCGAATCCAATTGCTACATTAGGGAAAAACTGCTTAGAGACCTGAAAATTCAAAGAACGTAGCAACAAATTAAACTACTCTGATGACAACGGATTCATCGAAACAGAGATGGAGGAGAAGGTGAAAAGTATGTGAGCACTCACGTCAACCACCATTTTATCAATCTCACACATGTCAATCTGCTCAACAGAGGAATGGCGTGCAACTTCCCGCAGGACACCTCCATCTCCTCCTCCAATGACCAACACCTATGGAAAAAAACTAGAAAGGCACTGATCAGTGATCATATACATTAGAAAAAAAACAGAATTTCCGGCTGTTCCACTAAACAATGACCTCAACTAGTTAAAATCTGATATACTTGGGAGTGAGTAAAAACAACATCCTCTCAACTATATTTGCGAAGTGATTTATATACATGTCACTACAATTATTCTCGCTGAAAAAAAATGACATGACACTTAAAATAGATGACATAGTTTTAGAAAATGGTGACATGTCATCATATTAATTGTGAGATGTAAAATTTCCTTATAAAAATTTAAATTTTTTTGCAGGAATTTTAAATATGGTAATAAAAATAACTCATATATCATCATTAATGTCAATTTTCCATATAAATATTTATTTATGGTAAACTATTAAATATATTAATAATTCATATATCACAATTAAAATAATAATAATATATATATATATATATATATCTCACATTAATAAAAATAAACTAAATAAAGTAACACTAATCCAAAAAAAATTGATAGTTAAATATTTAAACATTATTTAAATTTATCTGTTCATCTTCATCGTTTAAATTAACAAAAAGACTTTTCAGTTTAACTAAAACAAACAAAGTTTCAAATTTATTAGAATTTATATTTATATGTAAATATATATATATATATATATATATTTAAAATTAGATGGGAAGATATATATATATATATATATATTTAAAATAAATAATCATTAAACACAATAATATAATTAAAACTATTTTTATAAAATCTAATTTTATCTTTCTTAAAATTTAAATAAAATCAAATTTAAATAGTTATACCAAATCAAAAGAAATCAGATTACAAAAATACGTTTATGATTTTTTATAACAATTGAAGTTAAAATATAAATTAATAATGTTGAAATATAAATCAAAATTTTCTTTTGAAATAAAAAATGTTATGTTAAAAATTATTATTTCTGCGCATGACATAGAAAAACTTAAAAGGAACTCATCAGATACACTCCGGCTAAAAGCAAAAACATTATTTTTTAGCTGCTCCACTCAGCCATAACCTCAGCTAGTTAAAAGGAGTAAAAGCAAATTTGGATGTAATGTAAGAAGCTTTGATTTATCTTATCCTTTCTCAAGCAAGTCCCAAATAACAACCTAGAGGATAATCATTCAAGCCAGTTAAAAACATTTTCCTCCATATTATTACCCAATAAAACATTTTCTTGTACATCTATAAAGCTATAAATGTTAATCATCATACCTTTTTCTCTAGTGGGCATTCCTATCACCACTCTGTAGTGTATTCATTTATACCAGCTAAATTATATTAAAATCTGATAAAAGAAAGTGTGGATTGCTCTATTTCTTCATAAGTAATGATTAAGTTATCCTGCTTTACCGGAGAAGAAAAAAAAAAGTAATCTTCGTAACCTTTCATTACATTCCAAAGCAATAGCCTTTTGAGTATTTTACCTTCTTTGGGTTAGGGATAGAGCACAAAGGAAGATGAGTGATCATCTCCTGATAGGCACATTCGTCTCTCTCCGTAAGTTGGATTACTCCATCCAAAACCAAAACTTTCCCATACGTCGCAGACTAAAGAAACAAACCAAACACACATTTAAAACAGAGAGATGATTGCAGATCTAAGCAAAAGTTATTGTCTTTGTCGTTGTTGTTGTGTTACCTGGAAAACAATGATATCCTGGTAATCTGATTTGCCTTGAAACAAAACTTTCTCAACCTTCAAAGAGTGTGCCTCTCCTGCATCCACAAAAAGACATCATCAGCTTCTTTTTAATCAAAAAAAGTAATCACCTTTATGATAAAAAAGATAAGAACGAGAATCAACCTGGCCACATGGGACTCATCTCGGAGAACCACCCGGGAATCACCGAGGAGAAACAAGCCGGCTTCTTTGTCTGCTCCCCGTTAGAGGCCGGAGCTGAGTTATCCGTCTCCATGGAAGCGACGGCGGCGGTGGCATGATCATCCTCTTCTCTCGGTCGCTTCAAATCGGTGACAGAGGCTTCTTTGGTGGCATCCATTGCTACTGCTGATTAGAAGACGAGAGAGGGGATTATTAGGTCTTTTTTGCAGGATTTGTTTGGATGTGAAGTGAAGCTGAATATATAAGAAGTAAAAGATTCGATAGTAAGACTGTAAAATATCAAATTTTATTTTGTGTGGGTTATAATTCCAAGGAGTTAATTGAGAAATTATTATGTGATGATATAGTATATAATACGGACGAAACTGCTTTTGCCTCGAATATATCGTTGTCTTGGCTTTTTGGTCTGTCTGTTTTTCTTACTCGCTTCTTGATTACCCACTCGCCTTTAACCACCTTCACGCCACGCGCTTTTTCACGTGCAACGCATGCTCGGCCAAATCACACAACATAGAGAGGATTAGCAAGTGTCCGATGTATTCTTGTAGTTTCTATAAATTTAACTAATATTCAGACTGTTCAGGAGGCTCTAATCATAAAACAAAACAGTTTTATGATGTTAATCTTAAGTGTTTATGTTGATGTGTTTGATATTTACTAGTGAGATAACACAACCATTGAACTATTACATAGGGAAGGTATATAAGATCATTAGTTACCGAATAACAAGTTTCATTTACAAATTTTTTTTATAGTTTTCTACTGTATTTAATTTGATGTCCTTGAATCGTTTTGTAATATGGCTCTAATCGTTTCCAGAACCGAATCTCCGGTCCGATCCCCAATCTCTCCGGTTTAACCCGGTTACAGACCCTGAACCTCCACGACAACCTCTTCGACTCTGTCCCCAAGAAGCTTACCTGAGAACAACCCTTTCTCTCCATGGGAGATGACCATGGACAAGCAGAAGACCGGGTTAGCCATCCACATTTGCTACAAGTCTAGTTAATTTTCTATTTTTTTTTAACTTATGTACGTATATTAGCAACATACACTTGGCAAATACCTTGCTACCATTCAATTTTATCTGTCATTTACAATGTCTAGACACACAATGACTCTGCTTGTATTGCTAATCTTTTGTATTACAATGTCTAGACACACAATGACTGCTTGTATTGCTAATCGTTTGTTTGTACTATCAGATAAGCTTGCATCTGAATTGTATGTCAACTGGACTTAGTCTGCCAAATAGACGTATAGCCTGCCTCTTCTTTTGTTTGCTTGCTAATTGTTTTATTATCCTTTATGTTTCTATTTTACAGTGTCATAAATGTTGGTTGTCTTAGTCTTGATAGCAGGGAGTTGACCGCTATTGTCCACAGATCCTCCCACTTATCTGCCACGGTAAAAACACTAGATCATTGCTTGTGTAGGAATATCTATTACACTGATCCTTGGCAACCAATTATGTATAGTCCATTCAATTTTTGTAGGTTGTTGATGTTCTAATCCATCATACCCGGTCGTTGTTCCTATCGTATTCTGAACAGTCTCAGTCCAGGAGCTCTGTTTTCATGGACACCATGTTTGTTGCACTACTTGCAAAAACTTTCCCAAAGTTCTCCATGTCCTCCAAGAAAGAGAGTTTCTGATTCCCACCTTCTTTGTGCGATTACGCTGTGGGGAGATTGCACAGTTGTTGAAGCTACTTGCAAAAATGTTTCATTTTAAGAGTAGAAATAAACCAACAAAATAAGCAATAGATGAGCAAAACTAATCGCAAACCAAATTACTTCAAACTCAGTTATAACAACATAATTTGGCAATGAAAACCTGTGTATGAACTTTGTACATTTTTGCCAAAAGTTTGTTTAGCTGGCATTATTACTATATATTATTTATTTAATGTATTAGGTTAACCAACTTTAAAATCTACGTATAATCCCGCAAAACTAACACGAATCCAAATTTCTTGAACATCATTTATAACAACATATTTGACAATAGCACTTAGCGTATACAAGACATCAAATATTTTCTTAAACCCAATTTTTAGCCGCAAGACGAAGGAAAATTACATCCACAACACTTACTTAACCGTTACAAAACACCATTAGCTTGTAAATAATCAACACTACAAGTTCAACTACGACATAGCAGTCCAACAACCTTGCATCAGCAGCATTCCGGAATTTTATAACATCCACTCCTAGATAGTGCTGGGAAAATGAGTTATTATCTGCGGGTTCCGCCCCGTTTGACCCGCCGCGGGGCGGGTCAACCGATTGAAAAAACGGGTTGAGTCAATCTTAAGCGGGACATGTGCGGATCGACCAAATTTTAGTCGCGGATATCCGCCAATCCGTTAAATAAAAAAACAAAAATAAATTGTAAAATAAAAATTAAGAAATTGCAAAATTGTAAAATCTTTTGCTCTGATTCTTTTCTCCATGCTGCCTCTGTTGACAGAAACGATAACCCTCCCATTGGCCAGTTCCATTTCGTAGCTGCCCTCACGTACAAGCTGGGGAAATAAACCTAAGCTAATCATTACTAATTCAACCAATTTGGGATCAAAACCCTTTTAGCTTCTAACCTTTTATCACCTGTCGCAACGCATATCTCGATATTATTAAGAGAAGGTTAATTTTGTCATTTCGCCTGTCACTGCCACTTTCAAAGGCCCACTATTTTATGGTGTTGGGTATTTTCCTAATTACTACATTCTCCTTGTATTTTAAGCCAATTCACTCTATTTTTTTTATTGTAGAGGTGTATATTACGCTGATATATTTCGTCTGATAACAAGTACCGACCATGAATACTGCCTGCTGTTTCAGTTTCATACGTCTCTTCCCAGTTGAAGCCAAGCATTTCAGTTTGAACGGTCCACTAAATTTGGTTTTAGTTGAGCCGAAATCTTTTACGAAAACGATATTAGAAACGAAAAAACACATATGAAAAAAAACGAGTTCTTTATTACTAAAAAGATAGTAAAAGGAATGTTACACATCCTTGTGGGTCTAATGTGGCTAAGATTGTGTCAGTGACTGGATCTAAACAAATCATGATTAGCCGTGGTGGGCCTAGTGGCGAAGATTGAGAGCCAGTTTTAGCGTAAACACATGTCATAGCAATTGATACCAAAATCCCAAATTTCTCCAAGTTTATCTTAATTTTAATGCAAACACAGACGCTGACTAAACTATATTATAATGATATAATATAACTAATATACTTTCACATGTTCACATAATCACATTTGATATGATGACCTATTTTTAGTGCGGTAGGTGAACCACTCAAATCCACTCTTATAGGAGTTAGTGAATTTTTAACTCTTAAAAATGAGATAAATTTTTTTTTTAGAAACACTTAATTATAATGGTTTAATGGTATTTGACCAAAAAAAATGGTTGAATGGTAGTCTCTTAACAAAAGTTCTTCACAATAAAAAAAATATTAAACTTATTTTTAAACATAAAATTTTACAAGACAAGAAAATAATACAAGAACAATAAAATCAGTTAACGTGATACAAGAATACAAAACAAAAAAGAATACAAGAGCAACTGGTACTCCGTGACCTCTCTCGCCAAGAACAAAGCAAAGACATCACCTCTCTCAACACCAACAACTCTTCCATTCTATCCAAATTCCATCTGCTTCAAAGAAAACGCAACAAGTTTAAACAATGACACCAAGCGTTAATAAAGGCAATGCTGTGTTGTGAAGAAACAATGACACCAAGCGTTAATAAAACCAACTAAGTATGATATAGGCAATGCTGTTTCCAGAGAGTAATTGACATTAATTAGACAAACAAACAAACAAAAGTAGATGTTCAAACTGCTATAAGATAGTATGAAAATTATACTTACCACCAAACCATCGAAGCTCTCTTCCTAGGTTTATTACTGCCGCATCAATTCAAACAAGAAATCAGAAGCAGTGATTCGAGTATTAATTTTTGTTCTGGTTCTGCTATGTACAAAAACTATATAGAAATATAGAAGCTGAATGAAGATTACAAAGTGTACCTGTACATTTGGAGCCAGTGACTAGCAATATCTAAGGCAAGCAGTGAGAGGAAAACCAAGCTTGTTGGGACAAGCAATATCTAAAGTTTTCCTGTGGATGTGATTCCGAAGTAGAGATCATACAACAACACACATCAGTAAGGAGTTCAAAAGAAAAAAAAAACAATCAACTTGCCAACAGAGACAGATTCAAAACAAAATTCAAATTTTAATAAATCAGATTGATAATCAGAAACAAGTTGATGATCAAAAACATAAACAATAGAAACGAAACGATCAATCTTACACTTTAAGATAAAAGATCGCATAAGCGCAGTGTCTTCACTCCGTAGCTCGATCACGGAAGCGTTATATCTCATCAGAGACACAGACAAAACCTCGACGGCAAAATGCGTAGGACGGGAAAGGAGCTCCTTCGTAAAGGAGGATGTCTGATAACCGAAGCGAGAGAACATCCAGACATCATTAGAATAGACCCTCCTGTCGGGTAAGAAGCAGAGATCGGCGTCACTGTGATGGGATGAGACTTGTTCAAGCAAGAAGATACACCGATCGGGATAGATCTATGTCGCCGTCGAGGAGAGGAAAGAAACAGAGAGAGAGAGAAAAAAAAATGAGACGGAATCACCGAGGCACCTCTCCACCTCTCCTCTGCTTGTGACACGTGCAACCTAAGCGACGTCTCTTGGTTCTCTTAATCAAAGGACGTCTCTTCTGATTTTTTCTTTTTTTTTTTTTTATTGTAAATAACCTAAGAAACATACTTAAGAAACACCAATAAACATGCTCTTTCATACTTAAGATTTTCAAAATTGGAAAAGAATCGGGAAATAATATTATTTTCTCTTTCATTCTTGTTTACTGAATGCTTTTTTTTTTACGACATTGAATGCTAAATAAACTAATAAGGTATGATTTGTCCGAATGAACCAACAAGTGAGTCAGTGACACCATATTTCTTGCTTATGAATTTCTGATAATTAATTTCACGATTTTTCTTCATAATTTATTAACCTAAATATATCAAGTTTATAACTAAATTTTCCAAATGATATAATGTTTATTTATTTTTAGCAAAAACTAATAAAATAAGAAATGATTTTTTTTGTCAAAACAATCTTCATATATAAGATTTGCAAACATTATAATTCGTATCAAAATTAGAATAATATATTATATACATTAGCTCCGAGGAAAAAAATTATTTCATTCTAACGCGTTGTTTATATATATATATAAATATTAAATATTCTTGTTTATTTTCAATATTATGTGAACATAATATTGATATATATGATATTAAAGCTTACAATAATTCCAAACAATATTGCACCACATAAAATATATTTTATGCAAGTGGTCGCGAATAATGTTCCGACAACTGTTCTCTTTTGGTCTAACTGACCTGTGTGAACGGATAATATCAAATACTGTATGTCTTAAAAGTGGTTCTTCCTACGTTTGCTATATAACGAAACCACGCTCGTCCTCCTTGAGAGCATATACTGATTCAAAGAGAGAGAGAGAGCCTTCACCGCGACACTGTACTAAGTTTCCATGGCGTCAAGAAGAGTTTCCTCGCTGCTCTCTCGCTCCCTCATGTCCTCCTCTTCTCCCTTCTCTCTTAGAGGTAGGTATTCACATATCCGATGCGATTCATTTTGTAGATTCATCGCAGATCCACTTGTTTTTTTTTGATATATCTTATCGGCTAATCCGGTCAGTCTCAGAGAACAAATAAGATTCTCTAGATCATCTCTACTAGGATAGCTTTGGTTCTGTTTGTGTTTGATTTCGATTCGATCGGTGATCTCCAAGATTTTTGGATTCTCTATCGATGTGATTTGATTGATTCTCCTCAGGTAAAGATCCTCTCATGAACAGAGGAGCTCGCAGGTACAGCAACCTCGCTGCTTCTCTCGAAGACACCATCACTCCCCCTGTGAAAGTCGAGCAGACTCAGCTCCTAATCAACGGCAAGTTCGTTGATTCAGCCTCAGGTCAGAGATTCTTGGAATTGTAATAAAACTCAGTGAATATTATTATTGATTGTTTACACTTACATTGAATGATGTATTACAGGAAAGACTTTCCCCACATTGGATCCAAGAACTGGGGAAGTGATAGCTCAGGTGGCTGAGGGTGACGTGGAAGACGTGAACCGTGCGGTTGTAGCCGCGCGCAAGGCCTTTGACGAGGGTCCATGGCCTAGAATGACTGCTTACGTAAACCAAAAAAAAGTTTCCTTTACGTTTTTAAAGATTAACTCTCACACATGTTTGGATTTTGTTTTCTTCAGGAGAGGTCGAAGATACTGTTTCGTTTCGCTGACTTGATTGAGAAACACAACGACGAGATCGCTGCTCTCGAGACTTGGGACAATGGGAAGCCTTATGAGCAGTCTGCCAAGATTGAAGTTCCTATGCTTGCTAGAGTGTTCCGTTACTATGCTGGTGAGAGTGAAAACCAAAAGATTAAATTGTATGGTTTTTTTTTTTTTCTTGATCTCTTTAATGATTTTGTTTTTTGTTGTGAGTTTCTCAGGTTGGGCGGACAAGATCCATGGAATGACGGTTCGAGGAGACGGTTCGCACCATGTGCAGACGCTCCACGAGCCGATTGGAGTCGCTGGACAGATCATCCCATGGAACTTCCCTCTTCTCATGCTCTCGTGGAAGCTTGGACCAGCTTTAGCTTGCGGGAACACCGTTGTGCTCAAGACGGCTGAGCAGACTCCTCTCTCTGCTCTTCTTGTTGGAAGACTACTTCACGAGGTAGCCCATGTACTCTTTGTTTCTGCTTACGTTTGTCATGTGCTCAAGTATCTGATATTTGTGACAGGCTGGACTTCCTGAAGGAGTTGTGAATATAGTTTCTGGATTTGGTCCTACCGCTGGTGCAGCCATTGCTAGTCACATGGATATTGATAAGGTTTAAAACACACACACCTTGAATAGACATTCAATAGTTTTAAAGATCTGCATTCTATAGAATTTTCAGATAAATCCTCTCTACTCTACAGGTTGCTTTCACCGGTTCTACTGATGTTGGAAAGATTATTCTTGAGTTGGCTTCAAAAAGTAACCTCAAGGCAGTGTCTCTTGAGCTTGGAGGCAAGTCACCATTCATTGTATGTGAAGATGCTGACGTGGATCAGGCCGTTGAGATGGCTCATTTCGCTTTGTTCTTTAACCAGGTAACTAACTTTAGACAAACATATGTACTTGTTAAGAAGCAATAGCCTCCTGATAATAGCCTCTTCTGGCTAACTCTTAGGGACAATGCTGCTGTGCTGGCTCGCGTACATTTGTACATGAACGAGTGTATGATGAGTTTGTAGAGAAAGCTAAAGCTCGTGCAATCAACCGCGCTGTTGGAGATCCCTTCAAGTCAGGGATTGAGCAAGGTCCCCAGGTAGAGAAACAGTAACCATACTCTCAGTGAAAGACAAAAGAGCATTTCCACATTCCTAACTTGTTTGGAGAAAAAAAAACAGGTGGACTCAGAGCAGTTCGAGAAAATCCTGAAGTACATTAGACATGGAGTCGATAGTGGAGCCACCTTACAAGCTGGAGGTGACCGTCATGGTTCCAAGGGTTACTACATTCAACCTACTGTCTTCTCTGACGTCAAGGTAAGTAAAACAGATTATTACCCTTCATACAACAAATTGATTTATATCGTCCCGTATTGATCTTGGCAGGACGACATGCTCATAGCAAAAGACGAGATCTTCGGACCAGTTCAGACCATACTTAAGTTCAAGTACAGACCCAATGCTTAAACCAAATATGTCCCTCTTTTTTTTTTCTGATTAAATTTACTGATGGCAATTGATGTTTCAATAGGAATCTGGATGAGGTGATTGCAAGGGCGAACAACTCAAGGTACGGTCTAGCTGCAGGAGTGTTCACACAGAATCTGGACACAGCGAATAGGCTGATGCGAGCGCTCAGGGTTGGAAGCGTTTGGATAAACTGTTTCGATGTGTTTGATGCAACAATTCCATTTGGAGGGTATAAGATGAGTGGCATTGGAAGAGAGAAAGGTATCTACAGTCTCAACAATTACTTGCAAGTCAAGGCTGTTGTCACTTCCATCAAGAACCCCGCTTGGCTCTAAACCGAACCTATCCCTCGAGGTTGGTTGGTTAATAATGGTGGTTTTGCTTTGGGAAACCTGGAGTTGGTTTTCTAGATTATGATGATAAATTTTATCTTCAGCACATTTAAACATAAAGCTATATGTATGAATCATTTCTTGATATTGGGGAATAACTACTTAATGAATAAAACAATAATATTTCTATAAGCAGTGGAAACTAAAAACTAAAAAGCCTTTTCACAGTAGTAGTAGTGGTAGATGTGGTAACAATATAAAAAAAAAAATCTTATTATCCGCACTTAATGATTCAAGGATTCTTCATTTTGATTCTGAGCTTTCTAGTGATCTGTGATGCTCTTGGATGTACTTGCCGTCTAGTGTTATCAGCAGACTGTTCTGCTTCCACCCAGTTTACAACTTGGAGAATCAGAGACTGTGGAACCTTCTTAACATCTGCATCTCCTGTGCCTTTACACTTCTTCATCCCTTTCTCTAGAGCCTTCTCTATAAACTCCATGAACCAATTTGCAGCTTCTTTCTCTGTCTCTTTAGCCAACCTAGCCGTGTTTCCTAACCCGGAAGGAGGAGGAGGAGGAGGAGCTGATGGGTTCTTGTTCTCATCGTTTGACCTCAGTTGCTTGTGGTTTTGCTGCTGCTTCAGGGAAGCAGTTCTTCTCTTCGTTGCAGTTTTCTCTTGATCAATAGAGTTGTGCTGGATCTCGTTAAGTATCAAAGACGTTGTTCCATCCTCAGATTTGTTCTCACTAGCTGATGAAACAGCTGCTTCAATGGCAGAGATTTCGCTCATGGTTTCAGATATCTGCTTGTGAAACTCCAAGAACTTCTCGAAGCACGCAGCAGGGCAATCAGGTTTGGCTGATTTGCTCAGATTGGCCAAAGTCCTGTATTTTCACAAGAACTTTATCACATTTTTATACTCAAAGACCAAATAAGATCAGACAGCAAAAGGAGATTGAGTTGTATACTTGAGATGACGAACAAGTGTTTCAGAGACTGTAGCTTCTCTCAATGCCTGAAGAGCTATCTTCTGAGCCGTCTCCCTCTGCTGCATAGCTTCCTGTGCCACATCAAGAGACATCTCTCAGTATCACCAAACAAAAGTCTTAATAAGGCACTAACAAACTGAATCACCTTGCTCAGTGTGCTGAGTCTTCCTGTTAGACTCGAACTCTTCTCTGGTTTTTCCACCTTACAATGCTTTGGAGAAGCCAATTTAAAGGTAGACTTTGGAGCATCTCTTTCCTCTTCCATCAAAGCAGCTGCAGCGGTTGCTCGTCTAGTACGTACACTCGGAGGCGGCGAGTTACTCTTCTTTGCCTGCAAAATCTCCATTGGTTAAACTCTCTCTCCCTCTAGAAGAAACTCAACAAGACAAAAATGTACCTACAGAGGATTTAAAAGGACTAAGAAGAGCAGAAGAAGAAACAGAGCTCATCTTCGCCGTCTCTCTATCGCAAACACTCCTACTCCTCGGAAACTTGGCGCTCGGCGGCACAACACAGCTCTTCCTCATCATCGAAGCAGGGCTCTCTCCCTTCAACTTCCCCAACACCCCTCCTCCTCCATAAGAACACCTAACACCACCCGGCGACCTCCCCCTCGTCATCGGAGAAGCCCCCGCCGCTCCAAACCCAAATCTCATCTGCTTCGCCGGAGTACACTGATCGAAATCCAAAGCCGCCGGAGACTTTAACACAAAAGGAGACGCAACGTCGCCGTTTTGACCCCAAGACCCCCTCCTCTGCCTTTCCGTGCCTCTCGCGCTGACCTCGGGAGTCCCGAGCAGAGGATGCCTCCCCGGGATGGGCCTCGCGCCTTGCACGATCGGAACGGGGGTCCCAGGATCAAGCCTGTCGACGTAGATGAACTGGCCGAGCTGCATCTTGTTGCTTAAAACGACATCGTCTTGGTCGGAGGGGAGGGTGACGTAGATGGAGTGGGAAGAGTCGGAGAGTTTGATGAAGAAGCCCTCTTTCGGCAACAGATTCTTCTCGTCGAGATCGATCGGGACGATGTCCGTGACTTGCACCAGAGAGCTTCTGTGCTCTCCGGTGGGTTTGACTCCCGTTTTCATGCCGTCGATTAGCTTCTGGAGGATCCCGGGTGCTAGAGCCGCCATTGCTGTCCAGAGTTCTGAAGAGATTCAAGAAGGTTTAGATTTGGATTTGATTTTTGATATGGGAGATTGAATTTGATGTGATTGAGAAAGTTGGAGTTCTTTTTTTTTTAACTAGGCGCGGAGAGCTAACGGCTACGATAATAAAAGCAAGTTTTTTTGAATGATAAAAGAGAAAAAGAGATTTGATGTGTTGGAACGTTGTGAGTAACGGTCGAATTTGGTGTCGTGGGGGCTGTTGTCATCTGTGTATTGTATTCGTTGATTCTTTTATTTGGTTTGTACTATAATACTCTACTAGGATAAGACCTGCGCCTTGCGCATGTTGAGTTTATTTGTATATATTATCGATAGTTTCTTTTAGGACAAATCTCCAAAATAACACATTTATAAGTTTATATCACAAAAATAGCACTCCAAAACTAAAATGACCAAAATAGCACCTTTCTAAGTTTATCTTTTGAAAATTTAAATTTTTTTATTTTTCAAAATTTGAAATCTTATCCCCAAAACCTCATTTCTCAACTCTAAACCCTAAACCTTAAACTCTAAACCCTAAATCCTAAACTCTAAACCCTAAACCCTAAACCCTAAACCCTAAACTCTAAACTCTAAACCCTAAACTCTAAACCCTAAACCCTAAATCTTAAACCCCACCCTTTAACTCTAAACCCTAAGTTTGTAACTTTTGATAAAACATTAAGTGCTATTTTTGTGACTTTTGACCTTGAGTGCTAGTTTGAGAACAAAAACTTGATTTAATGCTATTTTTGTCTTTTTCTCCTTCTTTTATATATTTGATCATTTTATTTATATATATAAAATATTTTTTGTTGTTATTATATAATTTTTTTCCGATAGATCGGATCAATTTTTATTAAAAATAATGGAACAAACTATAATTAATACATCATGGGTTGATCGGATTGGACATTAAACAAATTATGACATAAAAACCTTATTTTTTCCATCAACACATTCTTGAAAAAAGTGAACAGTATTGTTTTCACAGTTGAATTATTTTGACTTTTATATTCCATTATGGTTTTGAAAGCTTTCAAATCAACCATAAAATTGATACATGTCATTTTAATGTTTTTAGTCGTATACTTAACGAAAACTTACATTTTTGTAGTTTAAAGCCGTTTTAAAAAATTCAAAATATAACATATAAGAAAAAATCTAACATATAAGAAAAATATAACATATAAGGTGTCCTCATTTTTGTATTTTAAAGTCGTTTAAAAAACTATATATAACATATAAGGTTTCATCACTTTTGTAATTTAAAGTCATTTTAAAAAATTCAAAATATAACATATAAGAAAAAATCTATTTTTTATTATATGGTTAATGTGATTTTTTATTTTTTTAATACTATAAAATTAAACAAAATGAAGAAGGATGCAAAAATTGTTATCAAATCTTTATTATTCATAATCATTAATTGTCATATATATGTAAATCATATTAGGTAATTTTGTAGTTTTTATTTAATGAAAGAATACACACTTTTTATATTTTAGGTTAATATAATGTTCTCTAGTGGACATTACACAAATTATGACATAAAAACCTTATTTTTTCCATCGAACAGATTTTTGAAAAAAGAGTATTGTTTCCACAGTTAAATTATTTTGACTTTTATCTTCCATATGGTTTTGAAAGCTTTCAAATCAACCATCGAATTGATGCATGTCATTTTAATGTTTTTAGTCGTATACTTAAGGAAAACTTACATTTTTGTAATTTAAAGTCGTTTTAAAATAATTCAAAATATAACATATAAGAAAATTCTAACATATAAGGTGTCCTCATTTGTATATTTTAAAGTCGTTTAAAAAATATATATATAACATATAAGGTTTCCTCATTTTTGTAATTTAAAGTCATTTAAAATAAATTAAAATATAACATATAAGAAAAAATCTATTTTTTTATTATATGGCTAATGTGATTGTTTAATTTTTTTAATAATATAAATTTAAACAAAATGAAGAAAAATGCAAAAATTGTTATCAAATCTTTATTATTCATAATCGTTAATTGCCATATATATATAAATCATATTAGGTAATTCTGTAGCTTTTATTTAAGGAAAGAATACACACTTCCTATATTTTATGTTAATATAATGTTCTCTAGTGTTATATAATTATGGAATAATGTGACATCATTAGATTAAACTATACTTTATATTAGATGCTCTATAATTCTTTGAAATAGAATTTAGAAGGCATTTAGAGTGCCACCTAGGATTTGAGTTTTTTTTTAATTAATACAAAATTAATGTTCTAATTTTTCAAATGATTCTCAATTAATATATAGGGGATAGTTTTGATTATTGGCAGGATCTTTTTGGGGTTTATACGCCTTCTTTTTCTGATCCATTTGTTTAAATAATACTAAATCAGCAATTAACAATGAGTTTCTGACTCTGTTTTTCTCCAAAATATTGAGAAATTGGTATATATTTCGTTTGGATTTGTATGGAAAAGATTTCACCATGATTATCTTTCTACGTTTCTTTAAATACATTATTTGCATTAAATATTATAAATCACAATGAATTATTAAAAAAAATTTCTAGGTATACGTAAAAATGTTTTTGTCACAGATATAGACCTTAAACATAAAAATGACCAAAATAGACTTAAATGTTTTATAAAAAAACAGTAAATATACACTTATACATATAGGATTAATTAATCTAGACATTATGATTTAGAGTTAAGAGGTGGAGTTTAAGGTTTAGAAAATAAAATTAAAATTAAAATTTTTAAAATAAAAAATATTATTTTGATCATTTTAGTTTTTGAGTTCTATTTTTGTGACAAAAACTTAAAAACGATCTATTTAAAAGAATTGCCCGAATTATTATTCAAAAGTACTTGTTTGCAGTCATGAAAACATCTCTTTAATAAACTAAACAATATGTTAACTTTTGAGCTAATCTAACATGTGTTAATATATTTAGTTTGGATATGCATGGAAAAGATTTCACCATGATTTTTTTTTTCTACAGATTTCACCATGATTATCTTTCTACATTTCACTAACCACATTATTTGCATTAAATATTATAAATCGAATTATTATTCAAAAGTACTAATTTGCAATTATTAAAACTTCTCTCTAATAAACTAAACAATATGTTAACTTTTGAGCTGATCTAGCATGCGTTAAATTTCTAATTTTTCTAGCTAAACTAGCACTTTTGAATAATAATTCATCTAATTTCTTGTTTTCAGGATTTAAATATTACAAATCACTATGAATTATTATTCTAGTTATGTGTATTTAAATGTGAAACTGTGTTGTTTTATTTTATGGACCCCAAACACGGCCGATATATATATCTAACCGCCATTGTGTCTGGTCCGTATCAACCGCCATAAAATCATCTTAGGTGATGATTGTTTTAGAGAAAATTGCTAAAAGAGAACAAGAAAACAGCATAGTTGTCCCTATGGTATAAATCTTTTTTTGTCCATTTTTTCTCCGTTTTACCCTTTCCATATGTTAAAATTAATGAAATAAATAGTTATATGAATCAGAAAAATTATTAAAAATATAAACAATTAATAAAACACCCATTTACACAAACACATATTTTTTTTGGGTTGAAAAACATAATAAATAATATTTTTAAATTACGTTCTACTAAAAGTAGAATTCTGTTTCTACACAAAACGGGTAAGTAGAAAATGAATTCTAGAATGAACACATCCATCTACTTGTTTTAGAACGTACAAACTACTTTTTACTATAATTCTAAATATGGGGAATACGTATTCTACTATTTGTAATGATCGCTACTTTTATTCAGAAAACTGTTTCTACTTTTATTGAGTATTCTAAGTTATCAGGAATGCAAAATCTAAAACATATACGAACGTCCACATAGTGTAGAAATTACATTCTGGAATTTTGTTATGTTCTACACAGTGTAGAAGGTGCCTTCTACGGATAAAAAAACTGAATTTTCGAAAATTAAGGAAGTTGCAGTTTTTAAAATATTCTCAAAATATTCTAACTTCCTAAAACGTGTTTTCATTGATTTGGTTCGTGAAAAATTAAAAAAAAAATCGATTTTGAATGTTCTTCTTCACCAATCTATGATTTTCCAATGATTTCTCTATAGTTTGTCTTGTGATTTTTACAAACTCTTGTTCTATGATGCATATCTATACAACATGTGGTGTTTGGGAGTTTGGAGCAACCACGGGATGGGTTTTTACGGCTGATGAGAGAGGGGCTAGGCTACTGTTATTGGAATCAACTTCTACCTTAGAGGATTTTAAAAGAATGGTTTTGGAAGATTTTGATATGGAAGAAGATAGCTTACCCGATTTGGAGTTGAGTTATCTACCTAATGAGTTGATCAATACATCAACTTGTCCGCCTGTGATCATTGCAAATGATCGACAGCTTCAGAATTTTGTTTGTTTTGTTCAAAAGTGTGTTTCTACTCGATTGTGTGTAACATCTAAAGCCAAAGTTGAGAATCTGAATGAACCAGACTTTGATCTTAACAAGTCGCCAGCTGATTCAACTACTGCTCAAGAGGAGGGAAACTCGGTTGATAGGGGGAATGAACCAGCTCCTGTGTTTGTTGAGAGGCAGTGCGAGGAAAAGAAAGAAAAGATTAGAAGAGTCGAAGTTGATGAGGATGCCTATCATGCCGATACCATGATCTCGGCCAAAGAGGACGTACATAAGATGTCAAAGTTTTCTGTGCTCAATGTTGTTAAGAAGGGACAATTGTTTGAGAACAAAACTTTGCTGAAGGCGACTTTTGAGATATGTGCAATGAAGCATAACTTTCACTATGAGGTTATCAAAACGGATAGACAACTTTGGTACGTTAGATGTGAGGATAATGCATGCAATTGGTGTGTTCGAGCAGAGTGTTTGCAGGATTCTGAATATTTCATTATCAAAAAGTATGTCGGTGAACATACATGTGCACCTTCAAACAAAACCAAACCGGGTAGGACTGCTTCGGCCAAAACTATAGGCAGTCTGATTATGCATAGGTATGAAGGGGTTAAGGAAGGGCCGAAATGCAATGATATAATACAGATTATGCTTATGGATCATGGCTGTGAGATCACGAAATCTTTAGCATGGGATGCTCGTGAATATGCGGTTAATGCTGTTAGAGGTATACCAGAGAGAAGTTATGGAAAAATACCGAAATACTTGCACATGCTCAGAGAGGCTAATCCGGGAACACATTCATCGTATGAGATTGACAGCAAAGGGAGATTTCGGTACCTGTTTATTGCATTTGGGCAATCGCTACGAGGATTTAACAGAGTCATAAGGAGGGTTATTGTGGTTGATGGCACTTTTCTGAAGAACAAATACAAAGGAGTTCTATTGGTTGCAACTGCTGTAGACGGAAATTCTAATTTGTATCCTCTTGCATTCGGAGTAGTCGACTCAGAGAATGAAAATTCTTGGGAATGGTTTATGAGACAACTAAATAGTGTCATTGCTGATGATCATCATTTGGCTTTCATTTCGGATAGACATGCGGCCATTGCTAAGGCGCTTGAGACTGTGTATCCAACAGCTAAACATGGTATTTGCATTCATCATTTGTTGAATAATGTGGTAACATATTACCATGGGAAAGGACTTGTTGGGTTGGTTGCAAAGGCGTCCAAGGTTTATAGAGTTGCTGAGTTTGAAAAGATATTTGCTAATGTGTGTAATATCAGTCCGGCAATTGGAAAATACCTAAGGGATGCTGAAGTCCAAAAGTGGGCAAGATGTCAATTCTCTGGATATAGATATGACATAAGGACAACAAACCCTGCCGAATCCATCAACTCTGCTTTGCGTTCGCCGAGAGAGTATCCAATCATTCCCTTGTTGGACAGTATCAGAGAAATGCTGACTCGGTGGTTTTATAACCGTAAGAAAAAGATTTCAAAGCATAATCATCCTCTTACCGAAGATGTGGAGAAAAAGATTGAAAGGAGAACCGAGAAAGGCAAAAGATTTGCAGTTTACCCTGTCAGCGATGGTCGCTTGCTTGTTAGAGGTGATAAAATCGACTGCTTAGTTGATTTGGATAGACGTACTTGCTCATGTGGGAAGTACAACCTGATGAAGATACCTTGTCGGCACGCAATTAAAGCTGGGTTTCATGTTGGCAGACAGCCACACACATTAACTGATTTATTTTACACTACAGAAGCTTGGCGAGAAGCTTATCATGAAAGCATCAATCCTATTGCTGTTCCTGAGGATGCTTGGTCCATGCCAGAAGATGTTGTCGTGGACAATGTGCTACCACCAGAGTCAAGAAAATCAGTTGGAAGGAATAGAAAACGGAGATATGAAACTGTTGAAGATAAACTTCGGTCATCGCAAACATCACAAAAGAGGCAGCCTCGCAAGTGTAGTAGATGTGGTATTAGTGGGCACAACAGAGCAACTTGTAAAATACCAATATAGTCAGTCACATATGGTAAGGGTCAGCTTATATAGCCAGTTCGTTTATATGTTTTTCAATCTCGATTTAATTGTGTTTCAGGTATTTATGTTTCTGTTACAGGTTGGTCTGTTCAAGTATGCAAGTTGTGGTGTTTGAAAGTGCAGTATTGCCTTGTCTCGTATGGTTTTTTCTTCTAAAAACAATCAACTTTGTTTAACTTTGGATACTTTGGATAATTCTTGTATGGTTATTTTATCAGTTTCATTGTTATACATTGGTATTATTTTCACTTCACTTCTCTATCTCTCTGTTTGTTTAGTTATGTTCAGCTATGCTTTTGAGTTCGAGTTTAAGTTTGTTTGACAATAGCTGATGTCTGATTTTTCAACAAAAAAGGTGGATTGTAAGAACAGATCACTGAGCACAAAATATAAGAACCATTTGACTGGTAAAGTCGACACAAATATTGTTGCAACAAAACACTTATTGAAGCCAATACTAAGAACCAAATGACTGGTAAAAATGAAAAAAACACACTAACAAGAAGATACTTAGAACCAGTAGACTGATTTCACTCATTCTTGGCTTCTTAATCTTCCAAAAAGCCATAGAATGCTTCCTAAGCAACCTAATTCGAGTGAATTTTTCTGCTTCCTAACTTCTTCTTCTATTCTCTGTGTGATACTACTTTTCAGATCTTCAATCTCTTCTACAATTCTCCCTTGCTCAGCCTCTACCCTTCGAATCTCATCAAGCAAGGCGTCATCAACCCACTTAAATAAATGATTTTCCTTCTTTCGCTACATAGAAACGAAAATCAAATTAGGAGAAGTAAAATGGAATGAAAAAACATGCTGTTTATCCTACACAATCGAAAATCGAATCAGACAAAAAAGGAACATAACAAATCGGTAATTGAATCGAAAAACAAATCAAGACTATGAACCTGTGCCCCTATTTCACATCTATAGAACCGTCGGTAAGGATTGTCATCAGTTCTCGAGTAGAATATCACAACCCCTTTCCCGCACCAGCACCTAGATGGCACCCCGTATGAATGTCGCCTTGAAGTATTCATGTGTGTGAGAAACTGCTTCAGAGAGAAAAAGGAGATTGACGAAAAAGAAGAACAGAAAAAAATGGGAAAAGTCGGGTTTGGTTGCTGAGTTGGTGTTATATATGTCGGGTTTTAGGTTTATTGTGGATCTAGTTCTGGTCGGGTTTGATTGTTGAGTTGGATCAAAAGTCTGGTTTGCAAGAAGCCAAGTTAAGTGTATTACATTTGATTCGATTTATTTACTCCTACGGGATGATCTAGTAAAACAATTATTCTAAATGTTCTTGTGGTCTTGTTCCGGGTTTTTGTTTCGTTTAGGGTATGTTTAGGGTTTAGGTTAGGTTTGACTGTGGTCTTGTTATGGGTTTTTGTTTCGTTTAGGGTATGTTTAGGGTTTAGGTTAGGTTTGACTGTGGTCTTGTTATGGGTTTTTGTTTCGTTTAGGGTATGTTTAGGGTTTAGGTTAGGTTTGACTGTGGTCTTGTTCCGGGTTTTGTGTTTCGGTTAGGGCATGTTTAGGGTTTAGCTTAAGGTTCTAATTTAAAACAGTGTTAAATTCTAGCATTCTTCAGCTAAAAACTCTTAATAACAAAACCACAAGATGTACATTTGATTACAAGAGTCAATCCTAAAAATCATAATTAAACACTAGAAGTTATACAATAAACTAAGCAGTCTTGTTCCTAAAAATGATAATAAAATCTAGAAGTTATACATCAGATTAAGCAATCTTGTTCATTACATTAGAACTTGAAACCAAGCAGTCTCACAAAATCTCTTCTACAGTCGAAGAGAGACACTCCGGGGATTGATACTTTGACATCCTATCAATCAATTCCGGATCATTAGCTGCTTCCCAAAGATCCCATAGAATCCTGTGGCGAGCTTCGATAATGTTACCATCATGCAACAACGACAACTCCAATCCAAGCGCATGACACTCAATGAACTTCACTGCATAGACGCCACAGTCGCATGCACTTTTATTCAGATTCCCAACGGGGACATAGGAAACAGTATATGCACCGACTGCGAAATCCTTCTGGTGTCTCATAGGCTGAACTGCCTTGACAATACGCGGAATAAGGTTTGCGAACCCATCCACCTCCTTGTACCTTTTCTTACCCGAGCAGTCGAACACTTCAATGCTCCTCGTCACGAAACTGATGCACAAGGCGATCCAATGATTCCCACTGACATGAACAGGGACATACAGGCGATCCACATCTATATTCCATATCTCATGTGTCCTGCCATGTGGTGGAAGGACTCCTTTACCGAACTGCAGTAGCAAATTATGAAGCATGTAGCTCTTTCTACCCTGAGCTTCTAAATGACCATACTCTTTTTTAATCATATTGCTGAAGACGACAGTCATGAAGGCGACACGATGAGGTCTCCATCGTTTCAAAGATGTTCTCTCCCGGAATACGTACATTGCAGCGTCAATCTCCTGCATATTTTGAAAATCTTAGCACACACAATGTATTTAAAAGACACATATGGAAGCAAATAGTCTCTAAGGTTTACCAAGCTATTTAACCACTCAGATTTATCCATAAGACGATTAGCAATCTCAAAATCTAAAGTGGCAGGTCCAATCCGTATAGGTCTGAAACCAAATACAATGATAAAATTGTAAAACATTCATTAGTTTATTTTAAATGTATTAATACATGTCAGATGAATGAGAATAGAGTACTTACGTGGAGGAAGTTGACCAAGTTCTAACTTTTTCCCAATCCTCTTCACGGAAAAACACCAACGCGGCATCTGGCGAGTCTTCTTTGGTTCGATCCATTTCCTCATCATTCCACTGCAGTGGAGCCATGTTAAACGGTTTCGATTTACTTAACGTCTCAACTTTCACTTGAGACAGATCAAAACCGTCAACAAATGTAGCTTGGGACAGGTCCCGCAAGTCTTGTGTACTCAATCCAAAATCAAAATCATTAGTTTCTGTAGCAATCTTTTTCCCGTCCTATTCATTAAAATTTAAAACATTGCATATAAGAAGAAGCCATTTATTCATAACACAAACAAAGCATTACATTCATAGAGTTTAATACACAAACATTCAAACATATTACACTTTAGAAACCTATTACACAAAGTTTCACATTCCATATTACATAATATTACACAGTCAATATAAAGTTCCATAAGCCTAGCTCCAGCACCCTAACTCAAGCATCCTAGTTCCAGGTTCATCAAGTTCTACACTTTCTCTTAGGTAGTACCTTTTTTGTTGGAGTAGGTTGATCGCCTTTGCGCTTAGGTTGAGCTTGAGCGCCTTTGCTCTTAGGTGGAGCTTGAGCGCCTTTGCTCTTAGGTGGAGCTTCCTTGGCTTTGCTGTTTAGTGGAGCTTCTTCAGTTTCTTTCTTACTAGGATAGCTTCCTTCACCAGTCAAACTGATTGCGTCCTTGAGCTGTGAAACCTCAATCTCCATCTTTTCCATCCTCTCTGTAAACACCCTCTCCATATTCGCCATTTGCATACTGAGCACATCTCCCAATGAAGTGACAGATGTGCGGATAAGACCCTCAATGAAACTCATAGTTTCAGGACCAAAAGTCAGAAACTTTTCTGCTGATCGCTTACACAGCACCTTCTTCTTTCTTGTCTCTGCTCCTTCATCAAGAAACTTTCTCTTGCCTTTTCCTGCGACCTTAACCGAAGAGTTCTCCTCGTCTGCTACAACATCCGTATGATCCACGATCTTATCAGCTTCTGACCCTCTATCATGGCTGTCGGGTTCCTCCATTTTAGACTCTTCAGGGTCTAAAACTGGCCAGTCTGTGTTGCTCCAATCATACTTGTTCCTGATCCTCCCCAAAACAAGGTCCACTCGTTCATCTTCCATCTCACCCTCCCTTGTGTACTGAGCATCTAGAAACACATCACCATTACCAGTCACTGATATGACCGAGAAGAAGTTATCCTGCAAACAGTTAAAACATGAAAATCCAAACAAAATATATACAACAACCATATAAAAGAAAAAAACAGAGAGAATGTTACCTTCTTAGTTAAGGAGTCCTCGAGCTCAATGATGTCTTCATAAGAAACTTTTGCAACTCCTTTCCAATTGCCACACCTTGGACCTTTGAAGCTGTCTGAGACTCTTCTGCCTAATATTTCTCCAAAATCAGGAATTGCCTCCATAATCCAAATCTGGAGAGCATAGGAGAAACCCTCGAAAATGTAGCTCTCCTTCTTACCCAACTTCTTCATTGCCTTCTCAATCGAACTCAACAGGAAATCATACGAGTGAAGACCCCAATGGAACTTCCGAACCTTGTCAAAATCCATCACCAACTTGATGTACATATGAGGGATGGACACCTTCTCATCTCTCCCCATCACCACACCCACTATTACACACAAGTAGATCAACCTCATCCTATCAAGCCGCGTCCAAGTGTGAACTTCTTGTAGATGAACCTTTCTGATCGACTGCAAGGTGATCTTACCACCTGTGTGCAGTAGGTTACTCCAAAAACCCCCGTCGTTTTTCCATTTCACTACGTCACTGTTAGTTTCCCGTGTAATCTTGAGGCCTGTCACAGCATGGTACTCCTGAAGCGAAAACCGGAGAGGCGTCCTCGCAAAAACAAACCACTTCTCATGCAGCTTTGAGGTAATCAGCTGTCTACATATGAAGCTATCCACTAGTTTCCCAGAGAACTTGAGATCATTTTCGGCAATAGCCATGATATGTGTGAAAACAGGATCTCTCTTCACATCATCGTACTCTGCACACATAGCTTTCTTCAGATCTCTGATAAGTTCCATGCGGCAACTGTTGTTGATCTTCTTAACCCGAGGTTCTGAACCCTCTGCATATAATCGTTTAGGTAGCTCCAGCTCCATATCTACAAAAGATAATAAAACACATGGTTGTTAACAGCAATATCATAAACATGCAAACGTCCGAAACAAGCGTAAGAGTGAAACTGAGCCAGAGTGAAACTGAGCCAAACACAAGATAATAATCAAAAGCAAAACACCATTGTCTAATCAAATTTAAATTTAGAAACACAGTAGATCGATTAATCAAATAAGACAAGTCAATCTCCATCTCGCAATCAAATCAGCAAATTAAGACAATTAACAGTCAAATACACACAAACTTTGTTCAGCGAAATCAGTATCGTAACACTCATAAAGACAAACACAAACACTAACATTGTTCACCAAAATCGGTTCACATAATCAAAAAGTCAATTCAGACAAGCAAACAAATATTGATCCAAGTCAAAGTAACAAACTTAATAATGAAACAAAGACTAAGACAAATCAAAGAAACAAACCGTTCACAAATTGAGACCAGATAGCCGGATGAGAGAGGCGGAGAAGGGGAGAGAAGCCGAAAGGTGGAGAGAAATGGAGAGAAGCGACGAGAAGCAGAGAGGCGGAGAGTAGCGGAGAGGTGAAGAGAATCAGAGAGAAGCGCCGAGAAGCGGAGAGGCAGAGAGGCGGATAAGCTCGATTTTGCCTTTGATTTCACTGGTTCGTCCACAAGATCGCCATCTTCAAAGTCTCAATTTTTTGGCCATCAGAGAGAGGCGGTGAAACAAAAACGAAATTAGTTCAGAGGTGGAGGCAAACAGAGAGAAGCAGCGAGCAGCAGAGAGGCGGAGAAGCTTGATTTCGCCGTTGAATTCACCGGTTATTACACAGGATCGCCATTTTCAAAGTCTCGATTGTTTTTCTTGAGAGAGAGGCGGAGAAACCAACAAGAAATTAGGGTTACGTGTTTTGTTCCCTTTTTGTTTTAACTTTTTTAATATATCTTTGTAACACGTTTTTTTAAAAAAAAAAATTACTTAGCACATGAAACAAACACAATTAAATTATGTTTAATTAGATTAATTCAAGGTTAGTTTTGGAATTTTGGAAAATTTTATACTAAAGGGACAATTTAATGATGGATTTATACCATAGGGACAACTATGTTGTTTTCTTGTTCTCTTTTGGCAATTTTCCCATTGTTTTATTGGTTTTTAGATTTTGGTTTTTGGTTTTTAGTTTTTTGTTTTTAGCTTTTGGTTTTTAGTTTTTGGTTTTTGATTTTGGAGTAGATTTTAGTTTTTGATTTTTTGATTTTAAAAATAATAAAATGAAAATATTATTAAGAGTAAAAAAAAGAAAAAAATACTAGTCCTAGTCCTAGGTAATACTAAGTAAAACAAAAAAAGGAAATATAGCTTATATGTATCAACAATATTTTTTTTTTGTGATGACTAACTTCGAATAAAAAATATATTTTATTTATATGTATAGGAGTTATTTATTTTACATCAGTTTATTATTAGATAAAAATAACATTCAAATATTATAATATTTTTATTACAATAAAGCTTTTTTATAATTAGCATAGATGTAATTTACTATATTAAAAAAATGTGACCATCAGTTTATTATTTCATAAAATATTATTCAAATATTGTTATAATTTTATTAAAACTAAACTGTGTTATAATAAGAATATGTAATATGCCTTACGTGTGCTTTAAGTATTATATAGATGTGCTCATGAATTATTATTAGCAATCAAAAATGCCTTAGGTAAAGTGTCATACGTTTTTTCTATAGTGCCAAAATGCCTTACGTAAGTCAATTTGTAATAATGCATAAATGTAAAAAGGTTTTTGGCAAGAAAACTAGGAAAAACTGGTTTTTGGTTTTTGTTTAGAAATTGACAGTTATTTAAGAAACTAGTTTTCCTAGATTTTATGAAAACCCATTTTCAAAAAGCTTGATCGGGTGAAAATTGGTTTTTGGAAAAACAAAAACCAAAAACTATTCTAAAAACCAGAAACAATCAAGCTCTTAGTTGTTGACCCTTCGAATCAGGATCCATTATCTGATTCGAACTTATCCTTCTTGTTTATTTGATTCCATTCTTCTGTCTTTCTCCGATCTTAGCTTACCTTAGTTCCAAAATGAAGCCGCCGTTGAAAGGCCACGAGACCAGAGAAACCCCAATACGTGAAGTATACGATACAACCACTATCCCTGAACTCCTCCAACTGATCGATTCAATACTTGAGGAACTTCACCGATCACTCGGCATAACATCCGTTGAGGCAAACCAATCAGAGAAGAACCAGACGAGTACGGATGGTCCAGACCCGACGGATACCAAAAGGTTAAGCGAACCATTCTTCTTGAAAAATATTTTACTTGAGAACTCATCTGGTGATACCAGTGAGTTAACGACGTTAGCTATGTCTGTTCACGCCGTAATGTTAGAATCTGGATTCGTTTTAATCAATCCTGTCTCCTCTGATGATAAGTTTAGCTTCTCGAAAGAGTTAATTTATACTCTGCCTGAGCTTGTCGAGTCTGTTACCGTTACGTTTCAGAGCTTAACCAATAAAGTTGTAGTCTACGGGTCTTTAAGTGGGAATGTGCGGAGGGTTTATCTTGATAAGAGTCGGTTTATGCCCGTTATTGATACTCTGAAGTCTGACGAAGAAGTCTCTTCGAGCATCTTCAAGGAGGTGTTTGTGTTCTGGAGATTGGTGAAAGATGGTCGTCTTGTTACACCTTTGTTGATCGGTCTATGCTATAAGTCCGGCTTGGAACCTCCACCGTGCTTTACACGTCTACCGACAGAGCTTAAGGTGAAGATAGTAGAGTCCCTTACGGGAGCGAGTCTTGCGAAGATGGCTTGCGTTTGCAGGGAGATTCGGTGTATGGCATCGGGTAACGACTTGTGGAAACAGAAGATCTGGGAAGAAGCTAAGCATCTTCTTCTTGTTGGGAATGGAGGCAGGGGCTCGGTTAATTGGAAGGCGAAGTTTGCTAGTTTTTGGATGCACTACAAACAAAAATTGTCCCCAGTTGTACAACAACACGAACGAGAAACCTTAACGGACATTGACATGGCCATGCGTATGCACCATACCTGTCGTTTTCCCATCGTTAGTGACCCTGTCCCTGACCCTTTCGGATTGTCTAATGGTGATGACTTGCATGGTTCCCTCGGTGTACACCGTGGACGACAGAGGCTTGGCCGACATCGTTTTAGTCCTGGATGCAATCTTGGAGGAGGCATTTTAGTTTACAACTGTCGAAGCTAATGTTTGGGATGTTGCATTTAGATTTTATATGTTTTGAGAACTTATTGCCCTCGTCTTCCTGATGTAAAACAATGTTGGGATTTCATTGGCTTAGAACAGCTTGTGCTCAAGTATAACTTTTTCTTTTTGTTTTAAAGGTTTTTGGTAACTTTTGCCACCAACAGATGAATGTTCTTGTAATTAGATTTACTGCGTCATAAAGTAGATGTGCTTTCTTTTTTGGTAGAGACTCACGAGAACTATGAGAAACTGTGAGTTCCAGCGTAGCTTTATTAATCATGGTCATATATATAGGCAATCCAGATAGCATAACAATGGTAACATATAGCATAGATATTACAAACAATAAGGTCAAGAACACAGTTTATAGAATTACAACAGGTTACATATGAATGAAATGGAAACATGAATTTAAATGAAATTTGAATAGCCAAAGAATTCATATGAACCTTGAAAATTTAAAAAGAACGAGGAACAAGAAGAATTAAAAACATAGGACATCATATGAGACTTGATATCTTATTTATGAGTTACATATTAGAGTTTTAATAATATGAAGGTGGGGGAGGAGATTTGTATTCAACCTTTGGTGAAGGAGAATATGTTGGTGGTGGTGGGGATGTGTAGACATATGGTGGTGGAGGAGATTTGTATTCAACCTTTGGGGAAGGAGAGTAATGAGGTGGTGGAGGTGGAGAACTGTAGACATACGGTGGTGGAGGAGATTTGTATTCAACCTTTGGAGAAGGAGAGTAATATGGTGGTGGAGGTGGAGAACTGTAGACATACGGTGGTGGAGGAGATTTGTATTCAACCTTGGGTGAAGGAGAGTAATAAGGTGGTGGAGGTGGAGAGCTGTAGACATACGGTGGTGGAGGAGATTTGTATTCAACCTTCGGTGAAGGAGAGTAATAAGGTGGTGGAGGTGGAGAGCTGTAAACATACGGTGGTGGAGGAGATTTGTACTCAGCCTTCGGTGAAGGAGAGTAATAAGGTGGTGGAGGTGGAGAGCTGTAAACATACGGTGGTGGAGGAGATTTGTACTCAGCCTTTGGAGAAGGAGAATAATATGGCGGTGGAGGTGGAGAGCTGTACACATACGGGGGCGGAGGAGGTTTGTAGTCAGCCTTTGGAGAAGGAGAATAATATGGTGGTGGAGGTGGAGAGCTGTATACATATGGTGGTGGTGGAGATTTGTATTCAACCTTTGGAGAAGGAGAATAATATGGTGGTGGAGGAGGAGAGTTGTATACATATGGTGGTGGTGGAGACTTGTATTCAACCTTTGGAGAAGGAGAGTAATATGGTGGTGGTGGTGGAGAACTGTAGATATATGGTGGTGGAGGAGATTTGTACTCTACTTTTGGAGAAGGAGAATAATATGGTGGTGGTGGAGAGTTGTAGACATATGGTGGTGGTGGAGATTTGTGTGTTGGCTTAGGGGAAGGTGAGTAGTATGGTGGTGGGGGAGAGCTGTAGATATATGGTGGTGGTGGAGATTTGTAGGCGGGTTTAGGTGAAGGCGAATAGTATGGTGGTGGTGGAGAGCTGTAGACATATGGTGGTGGTGGAGATTTATATGCGGGTTTAGGTGAAGGAGAATAGTAAGGTGGAGGTGGGGAGCTGTAGACATATGGTGGTGGTGGGGATTTGTATGCAGGCTTAGGCGAAGGCGAGTAATATGGTGGTGGTGGAGAACTGTAGACATATGGTGGTGGTGGAGATTTGTACTCAATCTTTGGAGAAGGAGAGTAGCATGGAGGAGGAGGTGGACAAACACATACATGTGGGTGTGGTGGAGATTTGTACACAACCTTAGGTGATGGTGAATAGTATGGTGGTGGTGGAGAGTTGTAAACATATGGCGGTGGGGGAGATTTGTATGCATGTTTAGGTGAAGGAGAATAGTAAGGTGGAGGTGGGGAGCTGTAGACATATGGTGGTGGTGGAGATTTGTATGCAGGCTTAGGCGAAGGCGAGTAATATGGTGGTGGTGGAGAACTGTAGACATATGGTGGTGGTGGAGATTTATATGTAGTTTTAGGAGAAGGAGAGTAGTAAGGTGGAGGTGGGGAGCTGTAGACATATGGTGGTGGTGGGGATTTGTAAGCATGCTTAGGCGAAGGCGAGTAGTATGGTGGTGGGGGAGAGTTGTAGACATATGGTGGTGGTGGAGATTTGTATGCATGTTTAGGTGAAGGCGTGTAGTACGGTGGTGGTGGAGAGCTGTAGACATATGGTGGGGGTGGAGATTTGTATGCGGGTTTAGGAGAAGGAGAGTAGTATGGTGGTGGTGGAGAACTGTAGACATATGGTGGTGGTGGAGATTTGTATGTGGGTTTGGGTGAAGGTGAGTAGTATGGTGGTGGAGGAGAGTTGTAAACATATGGAGGTGGTGGGGACTTGTATGTTGGTTTAGGTGAAGGCGAGTAATATGGTGGTGGAGGAGATTTGTAAACATAAGGAGGTGGTGGAGATTTGTAGTCAATCACTACAAGAAAACACGTCTGTTGCGAGGGAAATTTGCGAGAGAAAAATTTCCATGCAAATTTGCAACACGTTTGCGACGGAATAGCAAGAAAAAATTAAAACCCTCGCAAATGTCTTGCAAATTTGCGAGGGAAAATTTTCATCGCAAATTTGCGAGAGATTTGCGAGGGAAGTTACAGATTTCTCGCAAATCCCTTGCAAATTTGCAAGAACACTTTTCTCTTGCAAATTTGCAAGGGATTTGCAAGAATTTTGTCTATCTATCTTTTTTCCTCACAACTCTTTCGCAAATTTGCAATGATTTGCAAAGAACAAGCTTGATATTTACATTTTATCACATTTCTTTCACAAAATCAAATAAAGTTAATAAATAAAATATTTAGTGTTTAACAAGCACATCGATAAATATTTTGGAGACTTAATCAAATATCAGTCAACTAAATATTCACGGGATACCTGTTTCCTGACACTTAAACTAATATTAAGTAGTACTAAACATCAAAACTCTATAATTTATACAATAAATACATGTCAAATTTCTAAAAAAAAATTGAAACAAATTTTCTTGTTAATTATATTTTTTCAGAAAACAAATACAAAATATATATTATTCCACCAAACAAAATACTAAAACCCCAAACTAAACCCTAAAGTCACTGACATATGAATTGCAAGGAATTTGCATGGGAACCCTCACAAATTCCCTTGCAAATCTGCGAGAGAATCTAAAAGCTCGCAAATTACCGAAGGATTTGCAATGGATCCCTCGCAAATCCCTTGCAAATATGCGAGGGATACAATTTCCATTGCAAATTTGCAAGAGATTTGCGAGAGACTCGTTACAGTTTTCTTGCAAATCCATGTTTCCATACTTGAACGATTTGGGTTTCATCAAGGATTTTTGTGTCAGATAACACATTTTATATTGAATCATTTAGTGTCTAAAATGTATGTCAAAAAATATCTTAAGAAATTTAATTAATTATAGTTATGAACTTAATTTCCAACACTTGATTTGTTATTGCAAGTAATTAACATCAAACCTAGGCCTGGGCATAATATCCGTAACCCGAAATCCGAACCGTACCCGAACCGAAAAACCCTATCCGTATCCGGTTCGAAATGTAAAAAATATCCGAATGGATCTTGTAAGGTGGTACATAACATATCCGAACCCGAAATATTATTATCCAAACCCGAAAAACCGAAAAAAACTGAAAAATCCGAAAAAAAAATCTGAAGAAACCGATCTGAATGTCCAAAATAATATACAATATAATTATATGAAACATGAATATATACTTCAAATATTCAATTTCATATTTATTTTGATATGTTATCTAACAATAAGTATTTAAAATTTAAATAACTGCCTTAAATACTTAATTATATATATATATATATATATAAATAAATATATATTTCTTTTGTTTTACTTTTAAATTTTAAATTTTATTTCAGGTATATCCGAACCGATCCGATATAATCCGAATCTGAATGATATATGATTACTTTATGGGTTCTATGATGTGATACAAAACCGACCCAAATCCGATGTGTTATATCCGAACCCGACCTGTACTTGCAAATTTACTAGAATGGGACATATGAGGTGTTATAAAAAAAAATCAAAATCCGAAAAATTCGATCCGAACGCCAACGGGTACCCGAACGCCCAGACCTAATCAAACCCTTATAACTTATATAACTCATATACATCAACTAAATTTCCTGAAAATGTTAAACATATTTTTCACGCTAGTTATTTGTTTTGAACCGAATCAATAACACTTGATTTGTTATTACAAGTAATTAACAGCAAACCCTTATAACTTATATAACTCAAATACGTAAACTAAAATTTGGAAAATGTTAAACATATTAATAAACTAGTTTATAAAGCCAAAATATAATCAAACACATCCACTAAATTATCTACCATTAACTAAAATGTTTTAAATTTTTTAAAAGTAAAACTCTCATTGGTCAATGCATAGATGCAATCTATGACCATTGATTAAACTTGAATCAATGGTTCAGATGTTGTTTCGTTTCAATCTCCGCCTCTCCTCCTCATTGGTGGAATATCTAAATGCAAGGATTGTAATCTGTGTCCATTGATTAATTTTGAATCAATGGTCCAGATGCTTTTTTTTAATCTTCTGCTCTCCTCCTTTCACGTCCCGTAGTCTCCTCCTTAACACTTCTTCTTGCTTAACTCTTCCTCATCTGCAATTCTTCTTCTTTATTTCCTTAGCATCTCATAATCTAGTCTACAATTTCTTCTTATCTCTCATCCTTCACGAGCCTATAACCGTTCATCTTCTTTTTCACGCCTCCCTTCCTCATGTACGAATCCAGATCTCCTCCTTTGATGTACTGCCAAATTCGTGAACGCCTCCCAAATCTGAAGCTCGATCTTCTTCACCGAATTCTCCCGCCTTTCCTCACTCACCGCCTCTGACCAAGTCCCTGAAATCTGTAGTTTTCGCCGTCGTTCGTGACTCTTGCCGGTGATGAAGAAGAAGCAAGGATAGAAACATGGGAAGGACATCGGCCGGCGTCTTTTTTTTTTTTTTTTATTAGTTTTTTTTTTCTTTTTTTTTTTAAATTAGGTTAAGTTGTAAACAGGTAGGTGTGAGGTGCCAACAAAAAAAGAAATAAAAAAAAAGTTGTAAACCGGTTTAATATATAGGAATATGTATTTGTAAATTTATAATATTCATAATATATTCTCTTATGTACACATATTCACATATATATACAATTAATATATTTTTCGGTAAGAGTGAAATTATTTGTTAGTTATATATATGCTATATATTTATTTTATTTTTCAATTTCATAATTTTTTTTAAAAATATTTTTCAAGAAATTGCAAGGAAACTGCGTTTCTTAAATCTATCGCAAATTTGCGAGAAATCATTTTTCATCGCAAATTTGCGAGGATACATTTTCCGTCGCAAATTTGCGAGGAAACATTTTCCGTCGCAAATTTGCGAGAATGGATTTGCGAGGAATATGTTTTCCTCGCAATTTCCTTGCAAAGCGCGATTTGCAAGAGAATTGCGACAGTTTTTTCCCTTGCAACAAACGTGTTTTCTTGTAGTGAATCTTTGGAGAAGGTGAGTAATATGGTGGTGGTGGAGAATTATAAATGTATGGAGGTGGTGGAGATTTGTATGTGGGCTTTGGAGAAGGTGAATAGTATGGTGGTGGTGGTGAATTGTATACATACGGTGGTGGAGGAGACTTGTAATTTACTTTTGGAGAAGGAGAGTAGTACGGTGGTGGTGGTGGTGAGTTGTAAACATATGGGGGTGGTGGTGGAGATTTGTAGTCTACTTTGGGAGAAGGTGAATAGTATGGTAGTGGTGGAGAGTTGTAAACATAAGGAGGTGGAGGAGATTTGTAATCTACTTTCGGAGAAGGTGAGTAATACGGCGGTGGTGGTGGTGAGTTGTAGACGTATGGGGGTGGTGGTGGAGAGCTATAGACATAAGGAGGTGGTGGAGATTTATAATCAACTTTAGGAGAAGGTGAATAAGATGGTGGTGGTGGAGAGTTGTATACATAAGGAGGTGGTGGAGATTTGTAGTCTACCTTCGGAGAAGGTGCATAGTATGGTGGTGGTGGAGAACTGTAAACATAAGGTGGTGGTGGTGGAGACTTATAATCTACTTTAGGAGATGGCGAATAATGCGGTGGAGATGGTGGAGAGGTGTATACATAAGGAGGTGGTGGTGATTTGTAATCAACCTTTGGTGCAGGAGAATTGTACACTGGTGATGGTGGTGGTGGAGAGCTATATGTGTAGGGCTCATAAGAAGCAGCAACCATTGTTGCCATGATAACAAAACCAAGAGCATAAACGAGATGGGCTGAATGCCCCATCCCTGGAGAAGATGTCATTCGTATTTTGCTTGCTTCTTGAACGTTTTTTTTTCCTTTTTGTTTTGGTTTATGATTCTTCATAACATGCGCATGCCTTTATATAGAGTATGGGTTATTACCAGATTTTCTATATGTTTCGCTTGCAGCTCAGACTCAGTAATCATGGAGGCATGTCTGCGTCAATCTATCGCAATCGTGTAAGAACGTGCATCAAATGTCAACGATTCATTTTCTTATTTTTTACCTCAAGTTCGTGAAGAAAGATGCATATCATTGATTCATTGTTCAATTATTATGTCAACGCCCCAACTAATTTGTTTCTTGGTCTTCTTAAGTTTTTTTCTTTTCAGCTTTTCTTATCCTTCCTGGTTGGAGAAACTAGTGGAAATTTTCAAATCGGAACCAGTGTCATACATTCGATGTTAGTATTTATGTATTCCCATTGGATCTCAATGATTGATACTGACGTAGTTTGGTAACGTTTTGGAAAGTTTTTTGGCAACTTTTGCTACCAACAGATGAATGTTATTGTAACTAGATTTCCGGCGTCGTTAATTTCGTCATATTACACAAATTTCGTTGCATTAGCTGATGCTAGATGCATATCAGAACTATATTTTACGTGAGTACGTAATATATTTATCGAATTTAATTTAGATATTAACAAGTGTGTAAATTTTTATAAAATATATATTTGAACTCTCATGATAATTTTAATAAAAAATCAATTTTTTTATTTCTCTACTTTTTCTTTTTAAGATTTGTTATAAAGTACATCGAAGTTGAATTTTAGTAATCTAAATGTTTATTATTTGGACATCTTTTTTTTCATGGTTGTTGAAAAGCGTTTCCTATTTTACTTTTGTAAAAATCTCGGAATTCTGTTATTTAACTTTGTAAATTAAGTTGAAAAGCGTTTATTTTAGCTTTTGCAAAACTCTCGGATATCTGTTTTTCTCAAACTATATACTGTTTAAAATATTTCATAATCTGAAGTACGAAAAAGGGGAAATTAAAATTGATAAAATAAATTAATAACTAAATGATTATAAAATAGACATTGACCAAGGAAGAAAAATAGTAGATTTACAAAATTGTGGGGTTAATTTGATTTTCGGCAAACAATAATGTGGTCAACAAGCTTATTTTACAATATTTTATCAGATTTGTTTTAAAAAAATACAAGTGAATAATTTGTTTTCTAAAAATTTATAGGAGTCACTTGAATTTACGTGAGACGAGATTTCTATATTATAGGTATTTTTCTTTCTGTGTGCCCTAATTTTTTTTGTATATGCAAATTGTATTAAAAACGATCTACACTTTCAATTAAGGTATTGAACTTTTTTACCTTACAATCAATAATAAAATTATATATATGTTAGATTGTTAGATCATCTGCTTAGTCATGGGGAGGAGGGCATGAAGGTAAGAACAGAGAAGAACCATAAACTATAGAAGAAAGAAGAAGTCTTTGAAAAGAAGACGAGAAATATAATTAAGTGTTGGTGGTCTAGGAATGGAGTGGTATAATGGAAAACATTTCCATGGAATTGTCATGAGAATAGTCCTTTTGGGGACATCCTATAAATTTTCATGAAAATATTTCACACTGAAATAAAAAAATAATGAAAAGGAAAGAAGGATGAGACGGGATATTTAGATGATTTTTTTAAAAAAAAATCTCACGAGAATTCTTTGACACATTTTGTCTTTTATAGATTTGTTCAATTTCTTAAATTAAAATTAATTAAAATTATTAGCTAAAGAAAATAAATTAAAATAAATTAATTATATTTGTTGTCTTGAGATACTTGTAGGAAAGTGAAAAAGATTAGAGCGTTTTTTACTATAGAGTTTTTCAAGTTATATATTAGAGTATTTTCTTAATTAAATAATAATATATATATATATATATATATATATATATATTCCCTATATATTAAAAAAACATTGTTATTTAATGTTTTCACATTATGTTCACCACGTGGCAGTTTAACAGTGATTTGAGAATTAGTACACTGACGTGTCGTGTACAATAAAGCTTCCCAGCCAAACTCTACATAAATGTGTTAACACTATATACTATTTTACCTTTTTTTGAATATAAACTCACATGCATGATTCTATGGGTTATACAAATGTTCTACATAAAAAGATGATTTGCAAAAAAAATCACTAATGAATATGCCTATTTTATTTTTACTTAATTTGTATTTTAAAATTTTTATCTTTCAGGTGTTATTTTGAACAAAAATGTATTTTAATGTTAATTAACGGTATCTTTATATATTTATCAACCATTTTTATATACTTTTACATACACATACATATAGGTGTGAGGGGGGGGGGGTTTGGAGGTATCGTGATCCGATTTGTTTCGTCCGAATAATCAATTATTCGATTCGTAGCCATCCAGATATTCGGTGTCCCAGATATCCGGAAAAATTTAGATTTTAACTGGTATACGAGTCGATCCGTAAAAATAAATTAAAAAAATAAATAATATAAAATAAAAAAAATTATTACAAAAAAAAAACTTATTTACTTTTTTGAATATTAATAACTAATTTAATAAATTTAGTAAATAAAAATATTGTAAGACATATATAAAATATAATATTTATATAACCTATATATTTAATTCATTAAATATATGTATATATATTCATATAACGGATCAGATCGGATATCCATTTTAAAAAATATTAGTATTTGCTTTGCTTCGTAGAGCTACGGATATCCAGATTTTTTTGTTCGAATCAAAAATAATAACAAGCGATGATTCTAATTCTTTTGGAAGTTGGAATATTTTTTTTTATTGTTTTCTTTCACTATCGACGAAATTATAATGAAATGACTTATCTTAATAATTTTTTTTCTTTTTTTTGTTTAATTATTGTCTAAATTTGATTTGATTTTTCATGCATTTATAAATTCTAATATGAAACCATTGGTTCGACATCATGACTGTCTAAAATTCATATAACATGAAACCAAACAAATAATAATCATTTTTGGTTATCATCGAGAAAACCAAAAACCTCAAGTATTTTAATCGAATAAACAAAATACATACTGATTTAGAATGATAGTTATATTTTAGTAGATTAACAAAAAAACTAACTAAAACCAAACCGTTATCCAGATTAAACAGACCTAATATCTTCTTATCTTATGAAATAACAAAATTAATAATCTTGTTCCGCCTAAAGCGCCAATTATTACCTACTATGTAAATTGAGAACTCCGTGGTAAGAAAACTACCCTTGTTCTTATTGGATGGAAAGCCCTGCGAACTTAAGAATGCAAGTTATCGTACGAAAGAAAAAAGTAATGAATTAGTTGTCTCATCAATTTACAATACTGAAGAGAACAAGGCCAGTGGGCCATTACTTGTGGACTATTACTTATAACTTATAAGAAGGTCCAACTGTTTACATATATGGGCTTTTGTTTATCGGCTAAAGAGGATGAAACATGAAAGTAGATAGACCTAACTTATTGAGAACATATAGTTTTGGAGAGAAAAGTTTCACTAGATTTATTTGCAATGAGATTTATCAATGAAGTAAATAATATGTTTTCCTGGAAATCTCATATTTGTCTCCTTCTTTTAAAACATTATAGAAAACACAAAGGATATATTTAGTCTTTTTTGTGCATAATTGTTTGTCTGATTTTGCTTATTTTTATCTTGTGATATAAGTAGTATGAAGTCGATGTGGAGACTTCTTCGACCTTGCAATCCGGCAGGTTATTTCGGCGCCGGTCGACCTCTTATATTCTCTAAGTTGTTGGTTTCTGGTTTCTAATCTATTCGGTTTAGATAAGTGGGGTTATCGTTCAGATTTAGTTTACTTTTTATATATTATTTTTTTTGCGTGTCTCCATATATTAAAAAAATCAAAAATATTTAATCTGAAGATTTTGTTTAAAAAATGAGTAGTATAAATGAAGAAGAATCCAAAATTGTCCATGTTGTTTAGTGTTTTTGTGCATAATTGTTTGTCTCGCCGCAATCTTATTCCTCTTTGAACAGAGAAAGAATAGACTACACAATACTGACTTTGAATGATTTAGGGATTTGAGTATCTTTTTAATTTTAGAATATTAAAAGTATGATAATTTTTTAACTTGGAAAACTTTTATCCATTTTTCCTATTTTACAGGGTATTTTCACTAAAAAGTTAAAAAAAAATCTTAAGATAACAGTAAAACATGTTTTTATTTTTAAAATAACACACAAAACATAAAATAAAAATCCAATGAAAGATAGAAAAATACATATATCCCTAATAGTAAATGGGAATGAAATATATTACTCATTAAAGATATTTTTAATCTTTTTACTGCTATATATTTAAGTCATTTTCCTATTGTGTATTATTTTATCATACAAAATTTATTTGAATTGACCTTTAAGAACCGTAAGTATTTTTTAAGATCTAGCTGAAACATTTTAACTGATAACAAAAACACATTGCATAGTATTAGTGGTCATAACATATTAAATACATATAAAATATACATCAAAACTTGAAAATCAAATACGTCAAAAAAAAAAAACTTGAAAATCAAATAAAATGGAACAAAAAAATTAAAATTGTATAACATTTTATGAAGTTTTAAAAATGTAAGTGCCAAGCACTCCCAAAATATCCACTGTCGACTTGTTTTTAATAATAAGAGTCCGACGGTTCCTTTCTTTCTACGCAAGGAACGACAAAAGGACTCATCAAGTATCATCTCATTTGTTTTTTTTTTTTTTTCTTCCTGAGCCCAGTCTAATAGACCTAAAATGTTGAATCTAATTGTGCAAGAGATAAAATTATCAAAATCAAATGTGATCCCAGTGATTATAATTTAAAACTGAAAGATGCTGCAAGGTGAGGATTGTTGATATCGAAATTTTTATTTTGGCTTCATTATCGAATGAGGTATTTGAATAATAATTTATTAATTATGATAATTAGCGGTAAATCCACAAATCACAATGGAAATATCGGGTTTGAAAGTCCGCTTAAACCAAGATTAAAGGGAAGTTGAAAATAATTAGAAGTCCGCGCATCGGGTAACAAACTTTTGGGGGTTCTATAAAGTCCCGCGAGTCTAACTAACTTTATCAGAGTCTTCACAAAGTCCCAGAGTGAGAGAGAGAGAGATTCTCTTCGACGGCGATTCGTTAACGGACTTCATACTCCTCCGCCTTCTTCCACTTCACTCTCGGCCGCGCTCGCTCACCGCTCTTTCTCCGACTGATCGTTCGCCTGCTTCGTCCTTTCGCAATGTCAAGTGAAGAAAATAACGGTTCGATTTCTTTAATTACGATCGCTCGTACTTCGTTTCCTTTCTCGTCGTAGCGCTCGATTCGTTTGTTTTAGAGATGTTTCTCGTAGATCGTAACTCCCTGGATTCGTTTGTTATAGAGATGATCTTGTATCGTTTACAATCGGTAGATCGCGTAACGTTGTCGTCTCTGTCTTGTGTTGTTATGAGTGGCGATTACTGTAGATAAACTTCATTGCGTTGTTATCGTATATGAAGTTTGATCTGATTAAGCTTCTCGTCTTGTGATTCTCTGCATGTAATAGGCAAAATGAGTTCATCGGGAACGACGTCGCCTCTGGTTGCGAAAGACGACGAGATTCTTGAGAATCCAATCGGTGAAGAAGAAGAGTCACTTGAACGAAACTCGACTGAAGAAAACGACTCGGTAAATCTAAAGATTAGTCAAACGTTTACTTTCGTTAATTGCAATGGCTGTGATTAATTAGAGTTTGTTTCTTCAGGGCGATGAAGCTGCTAGTGCTAGTGCTGTGAATCCTTCGACTAACGATGCTGCTCAGATCGTCCCATTGCTACAGAATCTCCTACTCACCAATGACATCCAGAGGGTATAATATTTTTTCCACTCCATAGAATGTTGTTTCTATATTCTTCTTTCTGGTTGTTGTACGTTTGTACGCTATCTTCTTTCATGTTCTTTGGCAGGAGAGGTTAACCGGATTGTTTCAACTCTACGCTCCAGCTGCTGGTAATTTCATGTTCATATTTTCTTGCATCTGCTCTGTTCATGGCAGGAGAGGTTAACCGGATTGATCTTCATTTTTTGTCAGTAGACACAAACGCAAACGTGAATACCGAAGAAGACGAGCAGGTTGAGTTTTTGCTTCTCATTTTGCTAATGACATTATGTATAGAGAGGAAGTTGGTGTGAGGACAGAGTATTTAAGAGTCTTTTTAAGTTTGTGAAAATTCACAGACAGCAAGGGAGGCAGCTCTATCTTCTCAGGTTCATTTCTTGGAGCAGAGGTAGTAGTAAAGATAAAACTCCACTTTTGATATTTTTTTTTTGTTTACAATACTTCCAAAATTTGGGAAAATTTGATTTGATTGTTCCAATGGTTTCAAATGATGCAGTGTGCAGATGCTTGAAGAGGAGGTTGAGAATCAGAAGAAACTAAACGCTCAGGTATTGTGATTGTGCACATACGTTTAGCCACAACTCACCCACCATTGATCATCACCATGGTCCTTCTTTTTATCAGATTACCATTAACGTTTTTATATATGATGGTTCATGAAATGATTGCAGCTAGAAGAACAGATCAAGCGCTTGACGAGGAGCAGTGATCCAGAAAGGCAGGATTGACTTTGCGCTCCATCTTGAAGGAGGAGGCATATGCACCACTCTCTTTGCATTACATCTTTTTTTCGCTTAGAAAACGTTATGAACTGATAAACCGCTTTGGTTGATGATCCATTCTTTGATTGAACAGTTTACAAGTTTCCTCTAGTCATATAGAATGACTCTCTTTTGTATATAAATAAGAGATAAATAATACTGAAACTTTACTAGCTCTTGAAACAAAGTGGAAGAAGAAGTGATTTTAATCCTTCATTTTTGGTTCAACTGTTCAGTTAAGAAAATTGTGACTAGAGAATGCATGTGATTTATTACTATTAGGTTGTTTATTATACAGTTCAAACAAACATATAATACATACCTCTCGATATCAAGCTGCAGCTTGCAGCCTTGCACACAGCATTTTTCCTTTGGTTACATAAACATATACGCACACTCGCCATTCTTTCATATTCAATTTAATTTTATATCTGAATCAATCTTTCATCTATCTTAAGATTCCTCAAGCCATGCATAACATGCATGTTAGTAACCGGAAGCATACCCCTTTTGTCCCCAAAGTTGTTGGTTTATGGTTTCTAAGAGGAGCAGCAACAACATAATCCAAGTACCTAATGTATATAATATTAGTAAAATTTATTGTTTTAACAAAAAAATTAAATATTATGAAACCAAACTAATCAGATAATGACAAGTGTAGAAGTAGTACCTAAACTTAGTGCATCAGCATCGAGGAAATCCAGTTCCGTTTCTTAATTTTTTTTATCTGATTTAAAAAAAAAAAAAAACTAATTGCGGGCCACCACCTGTCGTGGGGCCCGCAAAACAGTGTAAAAAACTCACAACAAACATCTCTTATTTCGCGACAGGAAACCACGTTTCTTCCCATTTTGTAGGATCCACCCCACCTTTTCACTCTAAAAACCTTCCTAAATACCCCCGATAAAAATGCTCTTAGTGGAAGAGTCTCGTTATAATGAGACGTCCCTCTTTCTCTTCCTTCTTCTCTTCTCTCGTACTTTTCTATTTTATTTAGTATTTTAACTTGGAAAAATTTTATCCATTTTTATCCCATTTAATAAGATATTTTCACTAAAACCTAGAAAGAGAGAAATATTTTAAGATAACAGTAAAAAATGTTTTTATTTTTAAAATAATACACAAAAATATAAAATAGCAATTCCTAAAAGATATCAAATATATACCCCTAATCGTAAATGGTTATAATTATAATATTCATTAAAGATATTTTACTCTTTTATATTAGTCATTTTCTATTGCATATTATTTTTATGATAAAAACTATATTTGTTCTCTTTATTTAATATATATTTAAAACATTTTAACTGATAACAAAAACATATTGCATAGTATTAGTGGTCATAATATATTAAATAAATATAAAATATACATTAAAACTTGAAAATCAAATGAATGGAATAAAATTAAAATTGTAACACATTTTATAAAATGACACAAAAAATTAAAGTTAAAACTTTTAAAGTCTTAAAAATGTAAATGTCTGGCACTCCAAAATATCCAAATCTCGGCTATTTTTTTATAATACTCTAATGATTCTTTCTTTCTATGCAAGGAACTATAAATGACTTATATATTACTCTCTCCGTTTCACAAATAGTGTAACTTAGAATTTTTAACACATATTAAAAATTGATTGAAATGCATTTATGATTTCATTAATGTCATCTATTTAACTAATAATATTTTAAATAAATACAATTATTTATAAGATCAATGCATTATGCATTAATATTGAGCAAAAACTAAGTATAAATTGTATTGAAAATTGTAGAACGATACTTTTTATATAACAAAAAAAAAAACTAAAGTGACACTTAATATAAAACAGAGAGAATATCATCTACTTTATTGTTTTTTGCTGAGTCCAATTGACCTAAAAATGTTAAATGTGATACGAGTGATTATAATTTAGAACTGAAAGATGCAAGGCCAGGATTGTTGATATTTGAAATCTTATTGTAATTATTTTTCCCTCCATTATCTAATGATGTATTTGAACAATACTTTATTAGTTATTATGATATAATTAGAGGTAAATCCACAACTGATATATCGGATTTCAAAGTCCGCTAAAACCAAATTAAAGGTTAATTAGAAGTCCGCGCATCGGGTAACAAACTTTTTTGGGGGTTCTATAAAGTCCCGCGAGTCTAACTAACTTTTTCACTCTCTTCACAAAGTCCCAGAGAGAGAGAGAGAGAGATTCTCTTCGACGGCGATTCGTTAACGGACTTCATCCTCCTCCGCCTTCTTCCACTTCACTCTCCGCCGCGCTCGCTCACCGCTCTAGGCTCTTTCTCCGACTGTTCGCTCCGCGGCTTCGTTGTTTCTCAAGTGAAGAAACTAACGGTTCGATTTCTTTAATTTACGATCGCTCTCGTACTTTCGTTTTCTTTCTCGTCGTATCGCTGATCGTAACTACTCGCTGGATTCGTTTGCTTTAGAGATGTTCTCGTTGTGAATTTTCGTTTTCTTTTGGAATCGGATAGTCTCGTAACGTTGTCGTCTCTCGTTATGAAGTTTAATTAGCGTTTTGATCTGATTAAGCTTGTGATTCTATGCATGGATTAGGCAAAATGTGTTCATCAGGAACGGGATCGCCTCTGGTTGCGAAAGACGACGAGCTTCCTGAGAATCCAATCGGTGAAGAAGAAGAGTCACTTGAACGAAACTCAACTGAAGAAAACGACTCGGTAAATCTAAAGATTAGTCGAACTTTTACTCTCTTTAATTGCAATATTGACTGTGATTAATATTAGAGTTTGTTTCTTCAGGGCGATGAAGCTGCTACTGCTAGTGCTGTGAATCCTTTGTCCAGCGATGCTGCTCAGATCGTCCCATTGCTACAGAATCTCCTACTCAACAATGACATCCAGAGGGTATAATATTTTTTCCACTCCATAGAATGTTGTTTCTATATTCTTCTTTCTGGTTGTACGTTTGTACACTATCTTCTTTCATGTTCTTTGGCAGGAGAGGTTAACCGGATTGTTTCAACTCTTTGCTCCAGCTGCTGGTAATTTTCATGTTCATATTTTCTTGCATCTGCACTGTTTTACAAGTTGATTTTGATTATGATCTTCACTTTTTAACTGAAGACACAAACGCAAACGTGAATACCGAAGAAGACGAGCAGGTTGAGTTTTTGCTTCTCATTTTGCTAATGACATTATGCATAGAGAGGAAGTTGGTGTGAGGACAGAGTATTAAGTCTTTTAAGTTCACAGACAGCAAGGGAGGCAGCTCTATCTTCTCAGGTTCATTTCTTGGAGCAGAGGTAGTAGTAAAGATAAACACTCCACTTTTGATATTTTTTTGTTTAGGATACTTCCAAAATTTGGGAAAAATTGATTTGATTGTTCCAATGGTTTCAAATGCTGCAGTGTGCAGATGCTTGAAGAGGAGGTTGAGAATCAGAAGAAACTAAACGCTCAGGTATTGTGAATGCGACTGCACATACGTATAGCCTCAACTCACCCACCATTGATCATCACCATGGTCTTCTTTTTATCAGATTACCATTAACGTTTATGTATGACTGTTCATGAAATGGTTGCAGCTAGAAGTACAGATCAAGCGCTTGACGACGAGCAGCGATCCAGAAAGGCAGGATTGACTTTGCGCTCCATCTTGAAGGAGGAGGCTTATGCACCACTCTCTTTGCATTCTTTTTTTTTTGTTTACTCTCTTAGAAAACGTTATGGACAGATAAACCGCTTTGGTTGCTGATCCATTCTTTGATTGAACAGTTTACAAGTTTCCTCTAGTCATATAGAATGACTCTCTTTTGTATATAAATAATACTGAAACTTTACTAGCATTTGAAACATAGTGGAAGAAGAAATGATTTTAATCCTTCATTTTTTTGCTTGACATGTCTACGTAAATGATTAGAGAATGTGATTTATTATTAGGCAATCAAAACAAACATATTAATACCTCTCGCTATCTACTCCATATTCATGCAACTCTCGCATGTAACGTCAAGAACTAATGAAAATCAAAATCTTTCTTAATCATGGGCATATTCAATTCATTCTGTATCTGAATCAATCTTTCATCTATCAAGGTTCCACAAACCATGCATAACATGCATCTTATTAACCGGAAGTATCCCCAAACCGAAATAACTAGACCGACTCTATCTAAAGTAATAACTAAGGGCAACATTATCGGTCAAAACGTTTTTTTGGTCCTTAAAATTTTTTTTTTTTGTTTTCTGGTTTAAAAAAAAAAAAATTAAACCAGTCGCGGGCCGCCACGTGTCGTGGGGCCCGCAAACAGTGCTAAGGACGCAGTGCAAACGTTTCTTATTTTGGGACATTAGAGCGACTGCGACGGAGGTCCAAGTGTGATCCTTAGGCGTAATCCTTAGGTTAGTGACAATATAATAATATTAATTATCCGACTTAAGCTAAGGATTGACCCGTCGCGAAAGGTTTTAAGGATTTGATCCTAGTGTACGTGTCATGCGTTGAGAGGGCCGGTGTCGTTTGTGTTGCGTTGGGTCAAAAATGGTTAACTCATTTTCGACCGACCGCGTAGAAAAAAGGGGCTCTCGAGAGAAAGGCGACAGGAAGGGCGATTCCTCTCCGTGTGCTTTACGAAGGTAGATCGTTGCGTAATTTTCTTGATTCCTCTGATTTTTCGATTCAGACCACGTTATCTTCTTCCTTCCTCTCAATCTGGTTGGGTTATGGGGTTTGAATCGATTTCGTTTAACGATTAAAATTAGGGTTTCAAAACGATTTGGGTATAAAATGATTTGGGGAGAGGGGTTTTAAGCTCGTTCAATTGATATGTTCTCTGTTTCGTTGCTCGTTGCTTCCGTTTGAGTAGCTCGTTGATTTCTTTAAGTTGTAATTCGTTTAATTATTTGAATTCGTTGAATTAATATTTAGTTTTTGCTGATGATTATAAGCTTTGTACTGGGGTTTTGGTTGAATTTGTTTCGCTAACTAATTTGTTTTTAAGATCGTTCAATCTTCTTTTAACTTTCTCTTATTTATCTCGTTGAATTCGTTTTGTGATGATGATTATTGTTGTTTAACTATGTTCTTACATAATTTCTTTCAGGTTAACGAAAATGGGACAAGATTACAGCTACAGTCAGCCCTCTTCATCATCAGAGTCTCTAGACATAACCTCCCTTCTTGAAGCCGAATGTCAGATTTACGGGGATGAAGCTGACAGTAGCTACTGCAATTCATTGCCGGTTCAGTATCCACGTCAACCAGAGGCTGATGATGGAATCCCCACGACATGTTACTGTGGAGCTCAGCCTGTTCTCGGATGCTCTTACACTTCTAAAAATCCATACAGAAGGTACTTTACGTGCGACAATGCTGATGATGGAGACTGCCACATTTGGAAATGGTGGGAAGTGGCAGTAATGGAGGAGATGATGGAGTTTCAGAGACAACTTAGGGATCTTAAGGTCCAAGGTTATGAGAGTGAGCAGAAGGTCCTTCACCTTGAGAAGACGGTACATGAGCTTTCCAAGAACAAATCAGGAGTTAAGCTAACGGTCTGTCTGTTAGTTTTAATAGGTTTGGTGTTATTGATTGTGCAAGGTAAGTTTCTCTCCTCTGTTTCATTGTATTTTCTTGAATTTTGATGAAACATTTTAATGTTTTATCTCATGTTTTTTTCAGGAATCATTGGAAAGGTTTCAAAGGATAGTGGCGGTCTTCGAGATTTTCTGTAATAAGGTATGATATTTTTACAAAAGTTAGTACTGTTGTTGTGTTTGAAATGAACTTAGTTTGCTTGTAACTTGCTATCTGCTCTGATTTGAGTTGCTTTAATTACTTACTTAGGAATTAATTCGGTCTAGCTTTGGTGTTAAATGATAGTTATTTGCTTTCTATCTACCCAACTGCTCTGATTTGATAGACTTTAATTAGTAGGAAGTTAGCTTACTTAAGGGTCTTTGTCGGTAGAATAATGTCACACACCAACTTGTAAACATGGCTAACACTTCCGAAGCTAATTGGTTCGGTAGCCAAGTTCCCGATGAGTCTGGTGTGAAGGAGAAGAGGAAATGGTCTCCCACAGAGGATAAAATCCTTATTGGTGCGTGGCTTAACACCAGTAAGGACCCTGCGGTGAGCACTGAACAGAAAGCTGATGCTTTCTGGAACCGTATCGTTGACTACTACAACGCAAGCCCTCTCCTGGTGGGTACTATACCGAGGAAGCTTTGTCCTTGCAAGCAGAGGTGGGCTCGGATAAACGAGCAAGTATCCAAGTTTGCTGGATGCTATGATGGGGCTTTGAGAGAGCAGAGAAGTGGGCAAAATGATGATGATATCATGAAAGCGGCTTTAGACATTTTCTTCATTAATAACGGCTACAAGTTCGCCCTGGATCACTGCTGGAGGGAGCTGAGGCATGATCAGAAATGGTGCGCAACTCATACGGTTGTGTTCAATGTGGTTGGAGATGGGAAAACTACTCCATTGATGTGTGTATGTCCAGAAAGAAAAGAGTGCTCTGAAATACTGAGCAAATACTTGAGCAGAAAGAGTGGTGAGTCTTCTCACAGATGAATTAGGAGAATGCTCAAGTCTTTTCCTCTGCTTTGACCGTGTGTTTAGCTACCGTTACTTCTTATAAACCCTTATGTGTAATCTTTATATTTAATCATGTTTTTATTTAATCATGTTTTATTTAAAATTTTCTTTCTTAAATTATATAAAAAAAAATATTTATATACCTAAGGACTCCGTAATGGGACTCACCATTGGACTCACTATTTCGATTCGGATCCTTCACTATTCAAATAAAAACAAAACAAAAAAATATTAATATTAAACTATCTAAGGACTCCGTAATGGGACTCAACATTGCGGATGCTCTTATGGCACAGGAATTGAGAAAAAGTGGTGGGCCCACGCGTAAGGAACTCCCACCGGTAATGTTGGCCTAACCACTAATCATAATCGGCTTTTAGGCCCATTTACTACAGATCTAAGTCCATGATGCTTGGCCGTCACGTCGCTGTCCGACCTACACCTTTTAAATAACAAAACGTTTAATCTTTTATTCAACAAAGGCACCTACCTATGCATTTTTGGACTCTTTTGCGCACTTAAATTTTTAGTTAATGAAAAAAATCAAAAAAGAAAAATCAATGACTGGGCTTGAGTTGCAAACTTGCAAACCAGAGTCGAATTTTGATCGTCTTGCAGTGGATACTGGTTAAGGGCTTCACGGGGATCGGTTGCGGCAAGCGAGAGACACGACCCGAAAGCAATGTCCGGCCGATTTTGCGCACATGCTTTAACGTCGAAAGAGGAGGTCACGAGAAGGAAACTTGCTCCAGATCTTTAACTAGTTCCCGGCCCGTATGGTACACTCAACCTCCACACAACTAATCCGTATTATTAATATCAATAACCTTTCTTAATTAACTTAACCTTCTGTATAGGCTGTCTCCCTCAGACCATATCGTTGACTTTCTATTTCCCTTGATCTGTCATTTTTCACCTTGCTCTTTTTTGGGTGGCTCTGAAGTTTCAAGATCAGAGTAGAAGACAGGTGTTAGTGTTATTCAATATGTTTCAAAATAAGGATGTGTTTCCTGGATTTGTGGTCTGGATTAATCAGACTATTCGAGAGCCTCTTAAGGTTTAACTTTCATTAACATCTCTAGAAGCTTAATCAAATATAGAACATAGTTGGATCATGCTTTATGTGCTACTGTTTTATAGGCTGAGTTCAAGAGATTAAAGAATGTCAAAGAGGAAAACTTGGTTAAAAGTCTTAAGGCAGAGATAGAGACTACTCATGATAAGCATAGAGATGAGGAGAAGTTAGAGAAGCAATTACAAGCTTGGAGAAATAATCCTTCATGGATTGATCAACCTCCTAAGGTTCAGGTATGATCATAACCAAAAAAAAAAATCTCAAAACATAGAGTAGCTGGTATTCAAAGAAATATTGTCTTTGCAGGTGAAAACACAAAACGGTTCATTTTGCCATTTGAATGTAGAAGTTAACGTGGGATTGCCTCCTGAAACAGTCTACAACATTTTCACTCATCCAGACAACAAACGATACTTCAAGAACATCAAGGTGCTTGCTGGTCTCTGCTGTCTTGTATGATTCAAAAAGTAGTGATAATTAAGATAATTTTCTTAATCCCTAAACCAGGAATGCATATCAAGAAAAGTTTTGATGGAGGAAGGACCAATGCAGACAGTGGAGGTGAAGCAAGCCGCGGCTTGGAAGTTTCTATGGTGGGCTGGTACTTTCCCTGTACATCTAATTGTCCAAGAAAATCGAAAAAATCTCACCGTAAGATATAATTATAATCTTCACAAAAATCATTATTTTTGTTCTGTACTCACCACATCAAATTTGTTTTTCTCTCTTTATTGTCGAGCACAGTCAAAATATAAGCAAGAGAAAACAATGTTCATGAAAGTGTTTGAGGGTTGTTGGAGAGTAGAGCCATTGTTTATAGATGAACATTTGTGTGACCGCATGAAACCAAAAACTCTACAAGATTACGACAGTTGTAGCAATGGACGAGGGAGGATAGGGTCAAAGGTGACAATGGATCAGATGTTTCAGCCTTCTGCTATACTTACTCCCCCTCCACTTTCTTGGTACATTCGCGGGATCACCATTAAAACCACAGAAAGTATGATTGATGATCTCCTCGCTGAAGCTGCTAGGCTCCGAGGAGGAGGAGGAGGAGGCCATGATGATGATGGTCAAGGAGAAAACGGCGCTGTATTGGAGAAGAGCAAAGATGAGCACATAAAGGAGAGATGGAGATCACGTAGGAGAAGTAACGGGATGAGATATACGAATCGGAGAATGATGTAATTAATGTAATTGTGATTTAAACTTTATTTATCTTACAAACTCAAAACTCATGATTTTATGATTTGCTTCAATCCGGGTCATGGTACCAAATTTGATATTCTCTCCTTAGTTAGGTCTTGCTTGTACGTCAAGAACTCACGAGAACGGAGCTGCCAGCTTCACTGTTTTCCGTATGTAAATTGTAACCCTAAAATATCTGACTACCTATTGTTAATTTAAGCAGTGCCAATTCATGGCACAACCGGATAAAACATTCACTTTGGCCCTAAAATTTAAAGAGTTTATAGTCTAAAGGTGGGCGTTCGGATACCCATTCGGATACCCATTCGGATACCCATTCGGGTATTTCTAAATTTCGGTTCGAGTTTGGTTCTTTGCCATTTAAATTATTTTAAATTTTTTTTTAATTCATTATATACTTTAAATTCTCAAAATCTATAAACAAAACAATATATTACATATAAATTTGAATATCATATGTCAAAGTACCTAAAATTAACATATAAATTGGTTTGGTTTGAATATTTGGATTGAGAATCAATAGATATTCTAAGTATTGTTGGTGTTTTGAGTATACTTTAGCTATTTTAGACATGTACTTTTGACTATTTGTATATATTTATAAGTATTTTGGACAAATTAAAAGTATCTTATATATTTTGATGTTTTTAATATATATTAAATCTAAAAATAATTAATATATATAGGTATATAAATCAATTTCGGATATAATCGGGTACCCGAAATACTTCGGTTCGGATCGGGTTCGGTTTCAGTTCTCTAAATACCAAAATTTTGAACCCATCGGATATTTAATCAATTTCAGTTCGGGTTCGATACTATTTTTTCGGATCTGGTTCGGTTCGGTTTATCGGATCTGGGTTTTTTGCCCAGCCCTAGTTTATACATAAATCGGATAGCCCCAAAATTTTCAAAATTTTTTTATTAATAACTTCAAAATGTTTATGGTATTTTAAATTTCAGATCCGACCATTGATTAATGGCTTTTTGCAAAATTGACCTAGAACTCAAAGTCAAACACAAAACTAACCTCTTTTTTTTTTGGAAATTGGTTTTGCCCTATTCACCCCACAAGTTCATATAATTCACGAAAATGCCATCAAATTTTTTTTTTCCGAAAATGACATTTTTACTCTCTCACCCTCATCATCTTCAAGTAATTACAAGATTGCCATTGTCATCAATACCCCAACCACCATGACCAACCCATTTGAAGCTCTTAATGCACCTAAAATCGATATACACTCTCTATTTCTCACTTGTTATGAACTAAAAACAACATCTCTTTCACTTTGCCTCCATATTCATCCAAAAAACTCAAGCTTTTGATTCAAATTTTTTTATGGTTGATAGAGCCATTCAAGCATATTGTTCTTGGTGGGTTACTTTCGTTTGAGGTTCTGGGTGGTTGGAGAAGACTATGTGTGCTAAGGAAGTCATTTCACTAGTTTAAGGTATGAAATTGAAATTTTTTTCAGATCTGTTCGCGTAGAAGACTTACCCGTAAGTAGTCTGGCTGTAGAAGACTTACAGGTAAGTCTTCTGGTCAAACGGACGACTTACTTGTAAGTCTTCATCTTTGTTTTTAAAAAAAAAAATCTAGAGAATACCCTATCTGGTCAACGGACGACTTACTTGTAAGTCTTCATCTTTGTTTATTAAAAAAAAATATCTAGAGAATACCCTAGACGACTTACTAGTAAATCTTTGTTTATCCTAGTAAGTCGTCTAGGATAAACATGTTAGTTTTGCATTTGACCGAATTGTGTCAGATATTTGACTTTTCCTGGATGACTTACCAGTAAGTCGTCTCCGGGAAAACAAAAATTTCAATATTTTATTAAAGCTAGACGACTTATCTGTAAGTCGTCTCAGGTTACTTTTGCAATTGAAAAATAAAACTTAAATATTTAACTTTTCCCAGACGACTTACGCGGAAGTCGTCAAGTAAGATGACTTACTTGAAAGTTGTCCGACTTACTTAAAAGTCATCCAGGATAAGCAAAGTCGTCCAGATTTATTTCCTAGATTATGGTCAAACCTTGCTTATCTCGGACGACTTTCTCGTAAGTCGTCTACCTGGACGACTTTCAAGTAGTCGTCTGGGTAAAGTTAAATATTTAAGTTTTTTTTCGAATTGCAAACTAACCTGAGAAGACTTACAAATAAGTCATCTAGCTTTAATAAAATATTGAAAATTTTTTTTACCCATAGATGACTTACTGGTAAGTCGTCCAGAAAAAGTCAAATATCTGACACAATTCGGTCAAATGCAAAACTAACCTGTTTTATCCCAGACGACTTACTGGTAAGTCGTCTAGAGTTTTTGTTTTAACAAACAAAACTGGACGACTTACTTGTAAGTCGTCCTATTTAAAATTCAATTGCAAAAATGACCTGTTTGGACGACTTACTGGTAAGTCGTCCAAACAACTTACTAGTATGTCATCTGTGTCAATGTTTAGTAAACTTTCATTTTCTCTTTGTTCACTAATGTGTTTTATTTTGAATTTTTGGAGATGATGCGTCAGTTACATGCAGTGTATGGAGAATGGTTTTTGAAAGATTGCTGTTGGGATTTTGTGGTTGATAATGTCAAAGGAGCGAGAATGTTTTTTTTGAATGAAGGTTCGACACATGCTGAACTTCTTGCAATAGCTCAAAAAGATTATAACCTGGACATGAGCACAAAATCTGTGGAGATAACCTACTCATTACCAGCAGAAATGATGCTGGCTCCAGACACCCCTCCTATTCATGTTACAAGTGATAGACAAGTTCGAAACTTGCTCGAGATAACCAAAACGCATGGAGTACGGCTTGGTGTATCAAGCCGTAGCAAGGTGGAAACGGTTTCAAAGTTCAGGGAAGAAGATGATGAAGCTGATGAATGTTTTGAAGAAGATGATGATGATTTGGTTGAAGATGAAAATCATGATGGGGAGGAGGATGATGGGGAGGAGGACGATGGGGAGGAGGATGATGGGGAGGAGGATGCTGATATCTCTATTGTTGCTGAAGCGGACGAGAATGGTGAGGATTACAGTGTATATGGAAAGGTTGAAGATGAGGATGAGGAAGATGATGATATGTGTTTTGAAGATTTCAAAAAGATTGAAGGAGGAAGATAGAATGGTAACAGTATCTATGTCAACCAGAGTTTTGTTAGCAAGGATGCACTGCTTTCAGAGCTGCGGTTGACAGCAGTGAGGCTTAGGTTCTCCTTCAGAATATACAAGTCAACGAAAACTCTCCTTGTGACAACATGTCCGGTAAGTGGTTGTGAATGGAAGATCAAAGCGAGTGTGAAACATAGGACAAACACGTTTTGGGTAACAAAGTATGTTGAAAAACATACATGCTCAGTGGGAGACCGAATCGCTCAGCGGAGACACTGTACTACGAAGTATGTTGGTAGGCTTTTCGTTGATCGTGTTGGAATCATTGATGGGTTGAATCCGCAGCATGTCACTGATGCAACGAAGAACATGTTTGGCATGAAGCTTGATTACACCACTTCATACAGAGCACTTTTATATGGACAAACATTGGTGAGAGGATCAGCAGAAGATGGGTATTCGCGTCTGCCATCATATCTCGAGCAAATCTCCTTAGCAAATCCCGATTCTATCACAGCTATAGAACTTGATTCTATCAATAGATTTAAGTATCTATTCCTCTCTTTTGGAGCTTCTATCAAAGGTTTTAAGTATCAGAAAATGGTCATTGTGGCGGATGGGACTCACCTAAGTGGGAAGTATGGAGGTGTTATGTTAGTTGCAGCCGCATAAGATGATAATTTTCAGATATTTCCATTGACTTTTGGGATCGTAGATGCTGAAGATGAACCTTCTTAGGAATGGTTTTTCACAAAATTGGCTAGTTGTGTAAGTGATGAGCAGCCTATGGTGATAGTCTCCGACCGGCACACGACCATTAAAAGTGTGTGTGATAAGGTGTTTCCTTGGGAAACCCGAGGAATATGTTATTATCACCTTCAAGATAACAATGTCAAAAAGTATAAAGGGAAAATCTCTTGTACTTGGTGAAAGGTGCTGCTTATGCTCATACGGTTTCAGATTTTTTACCGGTACATGGCCAACGTCAGCCTATGGTCAAGGGTTTATTGTCAGGGGGACAAGTACAACATAAAGACAAGAAACATCGCTGAATCTATTAATTTCGCTCTGAAGCGAGCTAGAGGATTTCCTATTCAGTTCCTGTTGGAGTTCATAAGGGAGAAGCTAGGAAAGTGGTTTTGGAAAAGGAGAGAAGATGCTTTGAGTCTCCCAACTCAATATAGTCGGGGTGTTGAATACTTGCTTGCTGTTCGATCGAAGATAGCGGATACGATGACGGTACAACCAATTGATGGATGGAGATTCTTTGTGAAAGGTGGCAAAATGGACTGTGGTTGATTTGGAACATGGAAAGTGTGATTGTGGTGTCTATGCAGTGGAGAAAATACCTTGCTCTCATGCTATAGCTGCTGGAACATATGATGGTTTGCATATCTCCACACTTGTATGTCCAGTGTACTCAAAGGATTTTCTGTTTGCAGGATACTCAGAGAATATATATCTTTGTGTTGGACAACAAGTTGAGGAACGCACATGCTTTCCTCCGGATGTAAAGCGTGGTCCGGGAAGACTGAAGAAATCAAGATGGCAATCTTGGTTGGAACTATCCAGGATGAGAGGACGCAAACCCCGGAAGCAACACATGGTTTATAGATGCTCAAAATGCAAGGAAACTGGCTATACGAAACCACAATGTAAGAAATGACGTGGACGACCTTCAAGTAAGTCGTCTCGAAGGTCGTCCAGTTAGACGTCCAGGGTTTTTTCTTCCAGAAGACCTTCAAGTTAGTCGTCCAGTGTTTAGTCTTCCAGAAGACCTTCAAGTAAGTCGTCCAGAAGACCTTAAAGTTAGTCGTCCAGGGTTTTTTCTTCCAGAAGGCGTTCAAGTTAGTCGTCCAGTGTTTAGTCTTCCAGAAGACCTTCAAGTAAATCGTCCAGAAAGTCGTCCAGTTAGTCGTCTATTATAAGTCTTCCAAGACTTCCGGTAGAACATTTTAAAGCCGACCTGAAAATTCGGAGAAGATATAGTCGCCTTCGACACATCGGTTATATATCTGCAAAATAGACGTGAAAAAAAGAAAGGGTGTATAAATTGATAGAGACAACGTTTTATGTTCATCTTTTCCTCAATCAATCACTCGACAGTAAGAGATATAACTTACCGGCGGCGGAGTTCAACGAGACGCCTCTGAGAGAATGCACGCTAGGGTGTCCTCTCAGATCTTAAATAGAGGAAGCGGCTGTGAGAACGGTGGTGAGAACGACGGTGATAACGGCGGAGAGATAACCGGCGGTGAGAACGATGGATTAGAGAGAATCGACAGAAATCGCCTTCGAAATCGTCTTTGAGAGAAATGGCGTTAGAGTTTTTTTAATTTCGCGAAAAAGTGATTAAAATAAAAACACCTTATATGTGGCCGGTAAATAATCCAGTTAGGTTTAAAATTACATTTTAAAATTAAAGGTTCGGTCCGGTTTGGACGACTTACTAGTAAGTCGTCTGTTGAATACTGTACACCAGACGACTTACTAGTAAGTCGTCTGTTGAATACTGTACACCAGACGACTTACTAGTAAGTCGTCTGTTGAATACTGTACACCAGAAGACTTACTAGTAAGTCGTTTGTTGAATACTGTACATCAGACGACTTACTAGTAAATCGTCCCAGACCCTTAATTTAACCCCTAAACTAAATTGACAAAATTAACTAACTAACCACGTTATAAAGCCGTAGTTATACTTAAATAGTGTTTACTATACACATAAATAAACACACTTAGGTAAATTTTAAAGTTTTCAAAAAAAATATTTATGCATTCCAAAATCTAACCCTAAGAACACATACAATACTACACATATGTTGGCAAAACCTAAACCAAAGAATATCATGACTCACTACTTTCACTCATCTATGTTGAAAACAATTAACTTTTGTTATATCTTAATTTATATCTCTTAAAACATATGTTAATTACTTGATTTCAATTTTTCACTTTTCTAAGTAGAACTAGACTGGACAACTTACTGTAAAGTCGCTGGACAGACGACTTACGGGGGTTAGAAACGTAAAAAAAATTCGGTTTTTTGTTTGTTCACAAGGGGCTGGTTGTAATTTCAATAGTCTTTTAGGTTACTTTTGCATTTGATTCAAGTTTGAGTTTACTTTTGCATTTGAAATCAAGTTGTGAGTCATATTTGGCAATTTTCTCATTGATTAAACATTAAAAAAAATTGGACTACCAAAAAAAAGGAACATGCACTTTGGTGGGTTTTGATTCATTTTACTGAGAACTTGGGTCTTCTCTTTCCTCAGAAAGATCTCGCTTGTACGTCATGTAATCACGAGAATTGAGCTGCCAGCCTGCCACTTCATTGTTTCACCATGCATAAAACTTAACGTACACCATTCTCTCAAAATGCAGAATATACTTTAACTAACTTTCCACAAACCATAATATATATATATATACACGCAAGTTTTAGATCGTCATTTACTCTTGCTCTCATCAGGTAAGTATTAGTTTTGGTAGGCTAAACTTTTGAATAGAAAATGCGTATATTCCCTGGATTTGGTAGCTGGATAAGTAAGAACAGTCAACAGCCTCTTAAGGTCAGCTTATATCATCAATCAGAGGACCTGAGGAAGTCAAATGGATATATAAGCACATTTTTATTCCGTTTGTTGATGTAGGCCGAGTCCAAGAGATCTGAAAATGTCGAATCTAAGTCGGTGTCAGAGAAAGACACCAATAATAATGCTCCTTCTAACAAGAAGAAGAAAGAATATGTTTATGATGAAAAAGAGGAAATGAGACAACATATACTTTGGTATGAAGAAGAGAAGAAGCATCCTTGGCATAATCCCCCTCCCAAGGTCAAGGTACGAAAAAAAATCTCTAAACAAAATATAATACCCAAAATCGTTTTGCCTTGGTAGAATCAAGAACAAGATCCTTAAAATTTCTTGATATTTTGATCTTTGAAGGTGACAACTAAGAAGGGTGTTTACCATATGAACTTAGAAGTGACCATAGGAGCGGCGCCTGAAATGACCTTCTTATGGTTGACTGATCCAGGGGGCAGTTCGTTTTTTGATGAGAAGAATTGGCGCGTCCTTATGGTTTTCTTTTCTGATCATATTATATGATTCCAATGTGGTATTAAATATATAGAAATACATGAGAATGTGATGTCTCTTTTTTGTTATCAAGGAAAACATAAAAAGAAAGGTTTTGACTGAGGATGGTCCGAGGCGGGTCATCAAGGTGGAGAAAGCTGTGGTTCATGACTTCTTTTCGCTAACTACTATTCCTATCCCGTTACATCTAATTGTGGAAGAAAACGAAAAAGATCTTACGGTAAGAAGCCTCTCTCACAAGAATCAACACCTTTTTTTGTACCTAACTCAGCTTACTGACAGGGAAAATATAAGAAAGAGAAAGTAATGTTCATGAAAGTGTTCGAGGGCAACTTTAAAGTGGAGCCTGTATATGTAGATCAAGAACGGTTGTGCAAAAAGAAGTTACCAAAAAATCAAGAAGAATATAAAAAATGTAGTGGTGGCCAAGGAAAGACTGCGTCAAAATTGACAATAAATCAATACTTTGAGCCATATCCTCCATTTAATCTACCGCCGCTTTCTTGGTACATCCGTGGGAGCACCATCAAAACCTCCAAAAATCTGCTCATTGCACTTCAGAACACATCTAAGATTATAAGAACGGCTAAGCTGCCCGAAGATTATGAAGAATTTAGAGCAAAGATGAACTCCAGGAATAAAGCAAATTCAATATTTTATTAGAAAAGCTTTAAAACAAATTACAACGAATCTGTTTAATCAGAATAATATGACTTCGCAGCTTGTGAATCAACATTGATCACTTTCTAACCTATCAATCTAAGCAACACAACTCTCGTTGCACACTTGATTATGCTTGATAAGAAACTCTCACACCCAGCTCTCTGATCTCTCAAAACCGTGACTAGCTAAAAACCTCTCCAGCTCCTTTTTATTACCACCTAGATGATCCTAACGACTCCTTTGGATAAACCCAAATCTCGTCACATAATCCTTGAAAATCTCATTTCGAGTAGATCTTCTTTTAACACAGACTTCTTTGCCACGTCATCTATTGTTACAAAAAGAATACTCCTGCGCCTTTGGTCAGACTTGGTAAACATTCTCTAATAAGACGAGAATTCCAAGTCTCAACAGAATATACCAGTACAGGTTGGTCCGTCCCGTCCTGTACTGCAGCGGGCTCGCCTTCATGGGTCACGGCGGGTCAGTTTCGCGCGGACTGCGGTCTCCAAAAGGACTGCCCAATCCCGCCCTGCCAAGCGCACAATCCTTTACGGGACGTCCCGCGGGACAGACGCTAATGGAGTGCATCAGTACGCTTTTTGACGCTGCAGGCCGCTCCAGAAGGCTTCTTGACACTGCAGGCTAATCCAGGACGCTTTTTGATGCTGAATGCTGCTCTAGGACGCTTCAGGCTGCTCCACTACATACCTAAGTGCTCATAATGAAGATACATAAAGCATATGCTATTAAAGCTGTATCAAATTTGCTATATATTGTTCTTGTAGTCCATTACAACTTGCTCCAAGTGCACATAACTAATTTGTTATATAACGTCAGCTGGTGGTAATGACCAGACACCCCGGTGTGCGCTCAACACATACATCAAGTCAACACCATAACATGCTATATCGTTTTGAGCCTACACCGGCATTCACAGTCATCACCAGCCGCTTCTTTGTTCACCACTACAAGAAAACACATGTTTAACGACGAAAATTAACGAGGAAAAACAATCCTCGTAAATTTGCGTCGAGTTTACGACGAATTTACGTGAAAAACTAAAGTCATCGTTATTTCCTCGTAACGTAACGACAAAACTGTTTCGTCGTAAAGTGGATGTAATTTTACGAGTATTTTACGAGGAAAAACTATTTCCTCGTAAATACGACGTAAACTTTGCGTGGTATTTACGAGGGAATAGTTTACGTGTATTTAGCGAGAAAATTTTTGAATCCACCAACTTTATAGGTGTTACACGTTTTTTTTGCCCACCTAATTAATTTTCGTCGTAAATTCATAGCAAAATTACAACTACCAGATTCGAATTTTCCTATAAATATGGATGTTTGAACATCATTTTAAACACACCAACAACAAAAAAACGTGAAAGAAAAAAAATGGCTGGCTCCGGGACTATTTACGAGTTGCGGAAGTGGATGTATATGCATAGAGATGCTAACGGGAGAGTGACGAAAGAATACCTTGCGGGTCTGGAGACATTTATGCATCAAGCAGATTCAACACCGCTCGCCCAAGAAAGTGGTAAGATGTTTGTCCTTGTCGGAAATGCAACAATTCGAAACTGGCAAACCGTGAAAATGTTTGGAAGCATTTAATAAATAGAGGTTTCACGGCAAATTACTATATCTGGTTTCAACATGGAGAAGGTTTTAATTATGATCAGAATGAAGCTAGTAGTAGTAATAGCAATTTTCAGGAAAAAGAACCGGTTGATCATCATTTGCATAATGAACATAGTTACCATCAGGAGGAGATGGTAGATTATGATAGGGTTCATGATATGGTAGCTGATGCATTCGTAGCTCATGATGAAGATGAAGAACCTAATATAGATGCAAAAAAGTTTTACGAAATGTTAAACGCGGCGAATCAACCACTTTACAGTGGTTGTAGAGAAGGTCTCTCTAAATTGTCGTTAGCTGCTAGAATGATGAATATTAAAACTGATCACAATCTACCTGAAAGTTGCATGAACGAATGGGCGGACTTGTTTAAAGAGTATTTGCCGGAAGACAATGTGTCTGCTGATTCTTATTATGAGATTCAGAAACTGGTTTATAGTCTTGGGTTGCCTTCGGAGATGATAGATGTTTGCATCGACAACTGCATGATCTATTGGGGAGATGATGAGAAGCTAGAAGAATGTCGATTCTGCAAGAAGCCACGATTCAAGCCGCAAGGACGGGGACGTAATAGGGTACCGTACCAAAGGATGTGGTACCTACCAATTACAGACAGATTGAAAAGATTGTATCAATCAGAGCAGACTGCTGGAAAGATGAGATGGCATGCCGAGCATACTCAGACGGATGGTGAGATGACTCATCCATCAGATGCAAGAGCCTGGAAACATTTCAACAAAGTACATCCAGATTTCGCTAGCAATATCCGGAATGTGTATCTCGGATTATGCACAGATGGATTTAGTCCGTTCGGAATGTCAGGGAGACAATATTCATTGTGGCCAGTCTTTCTTACTCCATACAACCTGCCACCGGAGATGTGCATGCAACGGGAGTTACTATTCTTGACCATATTAATACCTGGTCCGAACCATCCAAAAAGGTCCCTGGATGTTTTCCTACAACCACTGATAAAAGAGTTGAAGGATTTGTGGTCAACAGGGGTGAGGACGTATGACTGTTCAACGAAGACGAATTTTACGATGCGAGCGATGCTTTTGTGGACCATAAGTGATTTCCCTGCCTATGGGATGTTGTCTGGATGGACTACACATGGGAGATTAGCTTGTCCATATTGTAATGGAACGACAGATGCGTTTCAACTGAAGAATGGTAGGAAGACAAGTTGGTTTGATTGTCACCGTCGATTTCTTCCCATTGGCCATCCTTACCGAAGAAACAAGAATTTGTTTAGGCACAAAAGGGTTGTGAGAGACACTCCTCCTCCATATCTAACTGGAGAACAAATTGAAGCGCAAATCGACTACTACGGAGCTAACGAAACAGTTCGTTGGGGTGGTAATTGGCATGTCCCTCGTAATATGCCAGATTCTTACGGTGTTCATCACAACTGGCACAAGAAGAGTATATTTTGGGAGTTGCCATATTGGAAGGATCTTCTTCTGCGCCACAACCTCGATGTGATGCATATAGAGAAGAATTTCTTTGAGAACATCATGAATACAATATTGAATGTCCCAGGGAAGACAAAAGACAACATAAAATCGAGGTTGGACTTGCCGGATATTTGCTCAAGAAGCGAGTTACATATTAAAAGCAATGGACAAGTTCCCGTTCCGATATTCAGATTATCTTCAGAAAAAAAGTCGGTGTTGTTCAACTGGGTGGCATCAGAAGTGAAGTTCCCCGATGGGTATGTTTCGAATCTCTCTAGATGTGTTGAAAAGGGTCAAAAGTTCTCCGGGATGAAGAGTCATGATTGTCATGTATTTATGCAACGACTACTGCCCTTTGCATTTGCGGAGCTACTTCCAACAAACGTACATGAAGCACTTGCAGGTACGTAGTGTATTATATCACAATAATTTACAAAATAATATATGACTAACAATGTGTTTAATTTTTTTTTGAATATAAAAGGCATTGGAGCATTTTTCAGGGATCTGAGCACACGCACTCTTAAAGAAGAAGTTGTGGAACAGCTTCAGGAGAACATTCCCATCTTATTGTGCAACTTGGAGAAGATATTTCCTCCCGGATTTTTTGACGTCATGGAGCATCTAGCTGTCCACCTCCCATATGAGGCATTGCTTCGTGGACCTGTACATTACGGATGGATGTATCAGTATGAGCGAGCCATGAAATATTTGAAGGGAAAAGCAAAGAACCTCGCCAAAGTTGAAGGTTCTATAATTGCTGGAAGTTTGACGGAAGAAGTTTCTCACTTCACATCGTACTACTTTGCGTCAAAAGTACGTACACGGAGAAGAGCTCCAAGAAGATATGATGATGGTGGTGTTGCGCCAACATATGCAGTTGCTGGTGTTCCAGACATCTTTAGCCAGATTGGGCGACTCGGTGGGAAGTCTAAAGAGGTTTGGTGGTCGAGTGAAGAAGACGCTCATAGTGCACACACCTATATTCTACTCAATTGCGAAGATCCATTGATGCGTTATTTTGAAAGGTAACATATATTGACACTTCGAAACACATATAAGTATAATTAATTGTATAATTGCGAGAGATTCATTCCTATAAAATGTGATTTTACAGCCTATTTGTTTCTCAAGTCGAAGAAACATTTCCTGGTATATCCACAAGTGACGTAGACAAAAGGAAAGATCAACACTTCATTAAGTGGTTGCGGAATCAGGTATTAACTAAAACTTTTTTTTCATACATTATCTGTATTTCATTAACATTCTCTTTATTTTTGCAGGTTGATTATGACGACGACGATGCAGATTATCCTAAGTGGTTACACGAAGTAATTCAATCTCCACTTGTAAAGGTCACCACATCACAGATGTATTTCACACGAGGCTATACTTTTCATACATATGACTATGGTAGACAGCGGGCGACCAGTAACTATGGAATATGTGTGAAAGGGGAAACAGATTTCTACGGGATCTTGACGGAGATTATTGAAGTCGAATTTCCAGGGATACTGAAGCTGAAATGCGTCCTCTTCAAATGTGAATGGTTCGACCCCGTCGTCAACAGAGGTGTTCGGTCTAACAAATTCGGTGTAGTTGATGTCAACGGTGGACGAAGGTACAACAAATTCGAGCCTTTCATCTTAGCTTCACAAGCAGACCAAGTTAGCTTCCTTCCATACCCTCGGATGAGAGATTCAGGTATAAATTGGTTAGCAGTGATCAAAGTTACACCTCGAGGACGAATCATCAGTGGAGAAGAACCACCATTGCAAGAAGAACAGATAAATGAAGTTGAGGAACCTGAACAAGAAATTGATGACATCCTTCTCATTGATCCGCATAATCACGAGTACGAAGATCTTACCGATGATGCCACAGACGAAGCTGTTGAAGACGAGTTTAATGAAAATGATGATGTTTCTAGTGATGACGAGAATGTCGATGTATCCGATTGATGTATTTGTTTTATGAATAAGATGAGGGAGTTTGTTTTATGAATAAGATAATGTGGGGTTTGTTTTATGAATAAGGTAATGCCGGGAGTTTGTTTTATGAATAAGCAAATGTGGGAATTGTGGTTTGGAATGGAAATAAAGATGGGGTTTGGAGTATATGAAGTAGAAAATAAGGAATATGGGATTTGGGGTTTCGGATTCAAGGGATTTAAACATAACACTCGTTAATTCCACGTAACAAAAATCGTCGTAAAGGACTCGTAGGTCAACGAGGAAATAACGACGAAATATAAAAATAAAGAACGCAGAACTCGTTAATTCCACGTAGGACAAAATCGTCGTAAATACCACGTAGGATGAATTCGTCGTAAAAACCACGTAGGATGAAATCGTCGTAAATAAAACGTAAGAAAACGAGGAAATAACGACGAAACCTAAAAATAAAGATGGGGTTTGGAATATATGAAGTAGAAAATAAGGAATATGGGGTTTGGGGTTTGGGGTTTCGGGTTTCGGGTTTGGGGTTTGGGGTTTCGGGTTTGGGTTTCGGGTTTGGGGTTCGGGTTTGGGGTTTGGGTTTGGGGTTTGGGTTTCGGGTTTGGGTTCGGGTTTCGGGTTTCGGGTTTCGGGTTTTGGGTTTCGGGTTTCGGGTTTTGGGTTTCGGGGTTTAGGGGTTCGGGGTTTGGGGTTTCGGGTTTAGGGGTTCGGAGTTTGGGGTTTCGGGTTTCGGGTTTCGGGGTTTCGGGTTTTGGATTTTGGGTTTGGGGTTTCGGGTTTTGGATTTCGGGTTTCGTGTTTCGGGTTTCGGGTTTGGAGTTTCGAGTTTGGGGTTTCGGGTTTATGGGTTCGGGGTTTGGGGTTTCGGGTTTTGGATTTCGGGTTTCGGGTTTCGGGTTTCGGGTTTGGAGTTTCGGTTTGGGGTTTCGGGTTTAGGGGTTCGGGGTTTGGGGTTTTGGATTTTGGGTTTCGGGTTTCGTGTTTCGGGTTTGGGGTTCTAGGGATTTAACCATAACACTCGTTAAAAATAGCGACGAAACTTAAAATTAAATATGGGGTTTGGAATATATGAAGTAGAAAATTAAAGATGGGGGTTTGGGTTTCGGGTTTCGGGTTTCGGGTTTGGGCTTTCGGGTTTCGGGTTTGGGGGTTGGGGTTTGGGGTTTCGGGTATGAGGTTTCGGGTTTCGGGTTTCGGGTTTGGGGTTGGGGTTTCGGGTTTCGGGTTTCGGGTTTCGGGTTTCGGGTTTGGGCTTTCGGGTTTCGGGTTTGGGGGTTGGGGTTTAGGAATAACGACGAAACTTAAAATTAAATATGGGTTTGGAATATATGAAGTAGAAAATTAAAGATGAGGGTTTGGGTTTCGGGTTTCGGGTTTGGGCTTTCGGGTTTCGGGTTTGGGGGTTGGGGTTTGGGGTTTCGGGTATGGGGTTTCGGGTTTCGGGTTTCGGGTTTCGGGTATGGGGTTTCTGGTTTCGGGTTTCGGGTTTCGGATTCTAGGGATTTAAACATAACACTCGTTAATTCCACGTAAGATGAAATCGTCGTAAATACCACGTAAGCATAAATCGTCGTAAAAACCACGTAACCAGAAATCGTCGTAAAGACCACGTAAGCAGAAATCGTCGTAAAGACCACGTAAAAAGATTTAAACATAAAACACGTTAATTCCACGTAAGCATAAATCGTCGTAAATACCTCGTAGTGTAAAAACTAGAAAAAATGGAAAAGGATCAAAATACCAGAATAACATGTGGCAAGACTTCCAGCAGTTATAATACGTAAGTCTCGCCCACATGAATTCTAATATCTTATCCTTTTCCTATTTTTTTCAAATATTTATAATTTGAATATGATTTTGCTGAGGAATGTGATTTCAGATAGGTGTGTGATTTGGGAGTTTATGTGTGGTTTGAGAATGAGAGTTGTGGGTATATTTATAGGAAAGCAAGCCTCGTTAATTCCACGTAGGCAAAATCGTCGTTAATACCTCGTAAACAAAAACACGGGCCTTTGTGATTCCTCGCAATTTCCTCGTAAAAAAAAAACACGGGCCTTTGTAACTGCTCGCTATTTCGTCGTAAACTTACGACGAATTTGCGACGATATGTAATCTTATATATACACCCGAGCGCTCACTCTTTCTTTCCTCTCTACTTCCTCTCTACTTTCTCTCCATTTCGTAGCAATGGTAAGCCTCTCTGATTCCTCTCTAATTTGGTTAGTTTAGGATAGATTAGGTGGTTAGTATAGGGAATTTAGATAGGTTTGCGGATTTTATGTTATTTAGTGTTGATTAGGTGGATAATGTTGGGAAATATATTGTTGATGTTAATTTTAAAAATTTCATTTTTTTCCCAGGTTCGAAAAGGAAGACTTACTGCCCATTACAGAGAGATCTTCGGTGAGCCGGGTAGTCGTTTAGACCCGGCCTCTTCTTCCGCTCCCAGTTCTTCGGGCCAGGAGACTGTCCCCGAGACTCAGTACACTCAGAGAGTCTCTGGGTCTACTTCTTCTAGTGCACCATCGGCTCCTCATGTGCCTCCTCCGATGCCTCCTCCTGTGCCTCCTCCGATGGCACCTCCGATGGCCGCCGATATTCATCCTGATCTGATGGTGCCTCCGAGTGCTCCTTACTCGCAGTACACTGTTGAGGGCATTCTCAGTCTGCCAGGCAGAGAAGGTTTACCAGTCATCGACCCAGACCGACCAGACGGAACGTTGTGGTATGTTGCATTAATTTTTTTTTAATTCGTTTAAATTTCTTTTATAGCATTAAAAAAAATTTATATTTTAAATTTGTATTTTCCAGGTGGGGGGTTGACGGATGTCTTGCATCGGACGTAACCGACACGATCAAGGGTTACTTCTCCATGGCACATCCAAACTGGAGTAAGACGCCTCACTACGTCAGAAAGACGTGGTTCAAAATTTACGCTGTAAGTTTCTATTAATTAATTATATATATTTTAATTTTTTCATGATTTATATATATACTTTCTAAAAAACTAATTGTTAATTTATTTTTTCCAACAGCAAAAATATAATTGGGCCTTGGGGATCACTGAGAGGGTGAGGAAGAAGTTTAACGCGAAAGCGAAAGTTCGCTTGTTGGACACGGTCTCCAACTGGAAGGGTGACTGGATCGTGAAGGGGTATGAGCGTGGCAAACCCGCTGAGCTCACCACGGATGTGTGGGATGGCCTCATCCGTTATTGGCGCCTTCCTGATTCCATTAGAATCGCCCAGGCTTGCTCTAACTCCCGTAACACGGTCGATGAGCACGGGAACGGGCCGATGCTTCACACTACGGGCCAAAAACCCCACGCCGGTGTCCGTTTGGAAATGGTAATTAAATATTTTATTAAATAATTTTTTAATACATATATTAATTTATTCTAACTTTCTTAACTGTTTTTTAGGCCAAAGAGACGGGACATCTCCCGTCTCTTATGGAACTTTACGAGAGGACCCACAAGAACAAGGCGGGCGTATTTGTAGATGGCAAGTCCGAGCAAATCTACAACGACGTAGTTGCTCGGGTTGAAGACCGCCAGACTCAGCTGACCCAGCAGTCTACCGACGGATTACCCGTCACCTTATCCACACTTGAAGTGGATAAGATTTACGAGGAGGTAAATTTTCAAAAAAATTAATTTTTAATTATTCATTTAATTTAACTTTAAATTTTTACTTACAATATTTATTTTTTGTTTTTAAGGTTGTCCCTAAAAAAAAGGGACGGACGTTGGGTATTGGTTCCGTCAACGATGTTCCGAGAGCGACATCGTCTTATGGTCAGCGACGGGATGATGAAGTCACGGAGCTGCGTAGAGAGTCCGCTCAGCTGCGTAACGAGTTGACCGCGACAAAATCTCGTATGGGTGGAGTCGAGGGCTTCTTGGACGTTATTGCGGCCACAAATCCGGAATGGGAGTCCATGTTGAGGAACATGCGACAACAACATCCCATTCAAGGCGAGTCATCCGACGTACATAACGAGGCGGATGTTACGAGGAGGAGTGATGAATTCTACCGGGTGATGAACGACCCTTAGTTTTTTTTTTTGGTTGTTGTATTATATAAATTCAAAACTTATTTATATATAAAATATTTTCATATTGATTTATTTTTATTTTGAATTTTAATTTATTATTAAATTAAATAATTTTAATTATTTTTAATTATATTTTTAAATTTTGTAAAATAATAAAAACGAAGTAAATTCGTAGCCAATGTACGACCTCTTTGCGTGGAAACCTTACGAGGAAATGACGAGAAACATTTAACGAGTATTTTACGAGGAACCATTTACGAGGAAATAACGAGGAAAAGTTTACGACCATTTTATGAGGAAATCATTTCGTGGTTGTTACGTGTATTTTGCGAGGAAACTCTTTCAAGGTATTTATGTGTAGGTTACGAAGAACTATTTTCGAGGTATTTACGAGGAATTATAGCGACGTCCTTACGTGGAATATTGACGTGGTCTTTACGACAAATCGCCCTACTTCGTCTTTATGACGAAATATATTCCTCGCTAAGTTACGACGAATTAGCGAGGAAATATGTGTTACGACAGACGTGTAACGAGCAAACGCGTTTCCTCGCTAATTCGTCGTAAAGCCTCTTTTACGACGAAATAACGAGGAAAACCGCCCTCGTTAAGATTATGTTTTCTTGTAGTGCACCTACAAAAACAAAATACATATCTGAGACTTAATACAAAAATAGAAATAGAATATACTCACAATTTCAAACAACAGTTAACTGAGCTACCTAGCAAACCGAGACAGAGACATAACACTTTCACGTAACATCAAACTAAGCTAAACAGCAAACATCACAAGGAATAAAATTATATCAGTGACAAAACAAGTAACTAAAGAGGATAAATGGAGAAGAAGGCGACCATGCATGCAGCGAAGACGAAGTGACGGTGGTGGATCTTAGAAGAATAGAAGCTCTGGCAGTGGATCTAAGAAGAATAGAAACTCCGGTGGTGAATCGAAGCAAAGGAGCTCCAGAAGAAGAAGATAACCCACCTGAAATAATGAGTTCGAGTGTTAGACCTGAGAAAATATAAATCAACAACAAACCATGTTTGATCTTTCTTCGCATGTGACATGCATGCAGTCACCGTCGCTGAAGAACCCATCGCCGGAGCTGGATCTTCATCTTCGGTGGAAAGTGAGTTCGAATACTTCTCTCGATGGCTTAAAGAAGCTCCACTCTTGGATATACAAGACACATGGGAGTTCGGAAGTACCATCAACCTTCAAATATCCGTCATCGGAGCTCCATTTGTCGTCGGCGAACATCTTAGGCCGAATCGCCTCCTTTCCCTCTCTCTCTCTCTCTCTCTCTCTCTCTCTCTGTGTGTGTTTTGCGGGTCTTCAATATCCCGCAGGTTAACCTGTGGTCCATCCCGCTTTCGGTCCGATCGCGCACAGTACTATCTCACGAGACCCACAAGTTTACGAGCTTACTAAATAAAGACCCAATCTCCCCTAACAACAAGCCTTAAAAGTCAGGCCTACGGTCCAGGTCCTTGGTTGACATTTCTATATGCCACCAAAACCGTTGATTAAGACATCTAGTCAAATGAGACTTTTTTTAGTTTTATATTTGCATTAGTGTTCATAATAAATAAAGTTGATGAAATTTTCTATGGTTAAAATAATATACGTTAGTCATTTTCGGTTATAATACTTTCAGGACATCATGTATGAATTTGTAAACTTAAAAAAAAAGGATACATTCAGACGCAACTGGTGATAATTTGTTTATAACTAAAGATTTTTCGACAATCAAATACGACAACAAATAGAAAATTTATCGAAATCCTTAAATTGTTATCAAACATGCATAAAATTGTTATCACATAATATTATTGACTAGTATTAACTGCCGCAGCTTAAAAGTTTCTTAAATTGAGATTGCTAAAAATTATTTACGATCTAACATGCTGCAAGAAATATTATTGCGTTGGATTTGTTATCAATTGATACAACCATGGTTCAATATTTAACTACACAAGTTCATTGAATAATTATGGAAGGAAAAATCTTTATATATAAAGTTGTCTTTCCTTCTCTCTTAGAGTGTCCGCATAGGATGATATGTCACTAATTTGGTTGTCGAGCATCTGACACGTGTCCGATTAATGAAAAGCAGTGTGTCGTCGTTCGGCTTTCGCCCGGGCTTCACATGGGCTTGCTCTCAGTTTTGCGGCCCAGCGACCACCTAACTATAAGCAAACCCTAATCTGTGGTGATGAACAAATTTGTGTTCTTCATTTCACTTCGATCGGTTTCGATCGGCGGCGGCCGACGATCGATTATCCACGCTGTTTCAGTAACGGATCGATTTATGGTTTCCCATTAATTCAGTTGACCACTACGAGTTCTTCAATGCGTCGTTACCGTCGGCGAACTCTCTAATCTCGGGTATAAATAGGTTAGTATACCTCTTCTGGAGTTTGCGATGGCTAACTCAAGAGTGTTTTTCTGATTTGAAGTTCGGTAGGTGTTCATCGGTTGTGGAGGCGAGTCTGCTGCAGTACTGGGAGGCTAGGAACATCAAGCCTGGTGAATCTGAAACTATTATTTAGCATTGAGATCGATTTCCAGTCAATTAGCATTGGTTCTGTATTTTTGTCCCCTTTTATATATAAGACGGACTGTTATTTATTAATGTAGGTGCTACGATTGGCATCAAGTGCCACACTGCATTTAGGAAGATATCAAAATGGATCAAAGCTGTCCTTCATTGAGCTTCAGTTAATTTATTTGTTTATAATTTCCGTTCTTATGCTTTTTGCCTTACTGTTGATTTCTTATAACCGGATCTGGATTGTTTATGATTTTGCACAATCTTCCAACTCTATGCTAGAAGATATTCTCAAAATTCTTAGTTGGTAAGGAATCCAACAATCAATATTGTCAATATTGTCGTTTTGATTTCTATGGGCTCTTCGTATATGTAGTTTCATGATGTCTTAAAGTAAATATTACTTTTTCTGTATATGTAAAAAACCATCTGATTCTCATACATTGCAAAGCCGGAAACGTAATATACTCCTTATTGCTTTTCATCTCTTGAGAACCAGCAGAAGAATTTGGAGAAGAAGATTGTGACCGAGATCTTACCGGCAAAGAAATTCCACAAAGCTGAAGAATACCATCAGCATTACCCCTCCAAAGGTGGGAAGAGTGGCCATGCACAGTCCCCTTCAAAGAGCTGCAAGGACCTTATCAGCTGCTTTGGCTGAGGAAAAGCTTTTGTTCCTCTTCCACCAAAACAGAGGATTCTCAGAGAATATGTATCTGTTTGTATGTGTGTGTGTGTTGATTTGTAAGTCTCAGTTAGTAATAAAGATGCATGTATGATCATCTCAAGTGTGTGTTCCGAAAAAAAAAGTGTTCCAAAAAAAAAATGATCATCTCAAGTGTGTAACTGATGTATGTTGGAATAATTAATAAGTACCATCATTAGAACCTAAACCTCTTATTTACTTATGTTTTTGTGTTAGGATTCTCTAATTTTCTTGAACGGATGCATGGCCTCTAACCACTTTTGCCACTCATACACCAACATGTCCAATTTTTTTTAAAAAAATTACGATGTTGCTGAGGTGATTTTAGCAGGACACAACCATCCATTGACTGGCATGTGTTCTATCAGCTGCATGTAACACTTTTTGAGATATGGGTTGGAAGAAGAAAAGGCTGCAAAAGGATTAAAGAACACGTGACATTCACACTACTTGAATTGTAACGTAAATAAAATTGAAGTTTAAACTCTCTGATAGTCTGATGCCAGTGTCTGCTGTTGCCACTATCATCTGTTATGAGAATTCAGAGAGTTAATTTCGTAGTTAATGTTATGTTTTTATTGTACTTCTCTAATTTTTCACAAGAACAAATAATTTCAAACTATTTTTCTTATATAGTTATTTAAATCAAAATTTCGGATTTTAATACAAAGTTCTTACAATCTAGATTTACTTACCACTTAATGACGTTTATAAGTGGTATATGACATCATATATTACGCTATTTTCAAAACTGAAAAGGATGTTTGATCTCTCACTAACAAGATATATATTAAAAGATAGCTACAGTAATTTTGTTTTATTTTCAAACTTCTAAATGAAATTACTTTTCCCTTTTTTGTCAATTTTTAACTAAAACTCATCATGTCTTTTTAGGTATATTTTGGATGAAAATATTATTGTCTTCAATGCGATTTTTTTTTAGAAAGTTGAATGTGCTTTCTGTTAATATTTTCTCCTATTTTTAATTGAGTTATTCTTGGGTTCATCCAGCCAATAGGATTTCATTATTTCAAATTCGATATCTTTTAAAAAAGAAAACAAAATATTATCAAGTTATATTATGTTTTTAAAATAAAAAAGTAAAAAAAAAAATAGCAGCTACAGAAAAAAAAATTTAAAAAATCTTTTTAAAGTCGTCAACAAAACACTAAACCCTAAATCCTAATCCATAAACCCTAAATCTTTGGGTAAACCTAAACCCTTGGGTAAACCCTAAACCCTTGGGTAAACTTTAAACCCTTGGGTAAACTCTAAACCCTTGGATAAATCCTAAACTCTAAATAAAAACACTAAACCCTAAAACACTAAACCCTAAATCCTAAACCCTAAACTCTTGAGTGTTTTAGTGTTTAGTGATTTTGATTTAGAGTTTAAGATTTATCCTAGAGTTTACGATTTACTCAAGGGTTTAGGGTTTAGGATTTAGGGTTTAGGGATTAGGATTTAGGGTTTAATGTTTTGCTGACGACGTTAAAAATATTTTTTTTTATAATTACTACTATTTTTTACTTATTTATTTTTACCTTTTAATTTTAAAAAGATAATATAATTTGTAAATATTTTGTTTCCTTTTTTAAAAGATATCGAATATGAAATAACACAATCCTATTGGTTGGTGAACCTAAGAATAAGTCTTTTTAATTTATAAAATTTTCGGTTTAGATATATACTGTCAACCGAATTACTCGAAAGTCAAAATAAACAACCAATCTTTGATCACAAGACCCATAAGGGTGATTGGTAGTTGCTGTAGATGCTGTCCATAACCTTATTTATTTCTAAACCATCAAATTCAGAGCAATCAAGTTTTAATTTTTTTTTAAACCACAACTTTTGAAATAAACTACAGCTGTACAAGTGCCATGCAGAGCCAAATATCCAAAGTAATTTTTTAGTGCTTTCCATAAAATTATACAGCAATAAAATTTAAAACCACAACAAAAAGTCTGCAGATTTTTTTTACACCAAAAATTTTACAGCTACAACCATTACCAATCGGATCTAAATTATAATCCTACAACGCTCTTGAGACATTTACTACACTTCAAGCGGTCGAATATAACATCTAAAAAATTGGTTCCAGATAATACCAAACAAATTAAAAAAAAACAATAAGCTAACCATGTGAACCAGTGTATCTGACAGTTAATTGAATAATCCTGGGTCGTCGACCCCTTATCGTCTACGGTTCTCTGCTCCGGCGTCCGGTACTCCGGAGTCGGAGGCGCTCTCTCTACCTCTAATCTCCGTCTTCTCCTTGCGCTTGGTCTCTGCTCCTCCGCTCCTGTCCGATATGCTCGGTGGTCTCTGGTTTCGTGGCGCCCCTTCAGCTACGGTGGCCTGCTCATGAGGGTCTACCGCATGCGGTGGTCGTTTGTCTCTGGAGCCCTGGCGAGGGCAGCGAGTGAGGCTCAGTTCAATTCGTCGGTTTTTACGGTTCGTGAACCGTCCAGATCTCGTTTTCCATTTTGTAGATCTGTGCCAGTTCTCGATGATTTGGTGGCGCGTGGCTGTGTGGGTAGGTTCCTCTGCTCGGTATCTGCTCTTCACTTTCGAGTCTGCTCGGCGGCGAAGTTTCGGCAGAGTGGAGCGACGGCGTGAGTGTTTCTTCCGCTTGGTGTCTTGCCGGAGGAGCCTCAAGACGTCTTGTTTCGAGTCTCGTCTTCCGGTTGTGAGCTTGGTGCGGAGTATGCTCGAGAGACTTGAAGGCATCATCCAAGGTGGTTTCCTCGCTTGGAGGGACGACGCGCTCGCGTGGAGGCCGTGGCGTGAGAAGATCGGATTGCATGTTCGAGTTGTGGTTCCGGGAGATGGAGGCTACCACAGATCCGTCGTCGCCGGCTTTTCTCCGGGGGGTGGAGGCTCCTTCAGCTCCGTCGACGCCGGTTCAAGTTCCCGGGAAGGGAGTCTTCCTTAGATTTGCCTTCGCCGGTTTGGTGACGGAGTGGGGATGCTTTCATAGATCCGTGCTGCCGATGAGAAACCCGAAGCTTTTGGGTCAAGGTTACTATTGTTCGTTTAGTGTGAAGCTAGAAGTGGTTACTGTCTAGGTGGTTCTGGGCCAGGGTGGAGGAGTTCTCGTTTTGATGATGAAGCTCTCCGCCGAGGTGAAGTCGGTCAACTCAACAATTTGGTGGTTCTCGATGCGCGCGTCTAGGGTTTTAAGCGGTTCAAAGGCGGAGATGATCTCGTGTTTCGATTGATCTCTTCCGCGTGTTGACAGTGCGGGTAGAATGATGTCTTCTCTAGTGGTTGGAAGTTTGGTTGTGGCGGAGGAGATCTCGATGGTTTGAGAAAGACCTCCGACATGATGTAAAAGCAAGGAAAATAAGTGGTTTCGGCGGAGGCTCTGCGGGTATCTGAGCTCTGGCGAAACGAGCGGTCCGGCGATCTCTTCTGGTTTCTTCCGGAGTCGATGATGGGCAAGTTGAGGCGGAGAAACGCATGCCGGTCTGAATGGTGTAGATCATCCCACGTGTCTCTTCCTCTGCTTCCTTGTTTCTCTCATGGGCCTTGATCGTCCGGTTTTGTAAGGTTGGGCCGAGGGGCCGTCTAAGTTGTTTGGGGCTTCGGCCGTATGTTGTAGCCCGTTTATGTTTGGGCCTTTGGTGTTTCTGTTGTATCTGGGCGTGGCCCATTTGCTTTTAATAATATAAACCTGATGGAAAAAAAAAGACAGTTAATTGAATAATAATCTAACAGATGAAAAAGAAAAAAAATTCAACTCTGAAAAAAAAAAACCATGTGAACCAAAGACAAGAATTGATATATTAAACAATAAAAAAAATATATCACATCCTGCACATTGAGTGGACCAACCCTAACCCTAGTACAATATATTTTAGTGTTTTAACTTTTTCGTCCTTTATAACCGTTTGATGAGATTGGATTATTTATGAAAAGGTTATATGTTTAATAATTTTGGATAAAATACATAAAAAGGTATAGCTTATAAATTCGCTTAGGTAATGTAAACTGCCAGACCGACACTAACGAAGGACCACGCAATATACCTAGGTGAAGACATGAAAAAAGCAAACATGGAGAACTCCAGTTTTGTTCAATGAACATACACAAATAATATTTTTTTTTTCCCAAATTGAAATTTTATTGAACCACTGGGCCTAGCCCACGGCCGAGGCCCAAGACCACTCGCTTACAACCCACAAAACCCAAGAAAGACATGGGCAACAGAAAAAACCGGCCGAAGCCCAAATAATACACATGGCCCAAGGCCCACAAACGCTGCGCCGTGGTTGCTCTGGACGCGCGGGAAGGAAGCAGAGCAGAACACGTGCTATGATCTGGATGATCCGCCCTCCACGTGTCGCTCGCCTCAACTTAGTCGCCCCATCCACGCACAGCCACCGACGCTTTCCACCGTCACAACTATTCGCCGGAGCTCCGAACCTAAAGAGCCTCCGCGCCATCGGATTTCTAAGCCGCCTTGTCACCCCGCAGGAGAGTTCAATCGTTGAACGAGATCTCTTCCGCCTATGAACCGCCGGAAACCCTAGACAAGAACGACGAGAACTACCGCTAACCTTCTCTTCAAACAAAAGAAACAGTCGCCGGAGATCTTCTTCTTGAGATCTTAACCGTTGCGACCCACGACTCACCTCAACCTTCAACAAATCGAAACCGTCACCTCAACCCAAAAGACCCGGGATTCCACAACGACAGCGCGGAGCTTTGTTAGCCTCCACCCTCCGTGACCAAAACCGGCGAAGAAGGAGCTGATTGAGCCTCCTCTTCCCAAAAGCTAGAGCGGCGATGGTAGAACTGAGGAAGCCTCCACCCCATCCCGCAACAAGACCGACGATGATGGATCTAGGTTAGCCTCCATCTCCCGGGTTAAACGACTACAACATGCAAGCCGCTCCATCTCCACCACAATCCTTCAGAACGGCCGCGCCGTTACTCCAAAGCCGACTCTCCTCACATGGAAAACCTCGGCGTCAGAGCTCCGACAAGGCAACCGTTGATTAACGTTTCTCCCAATTGTTGTTGAATCTTTCCTCCTATCGATCAATAAAATCATGGCAGAGATGGAGAGCCTCGATCCCGAAGGAATCGACTCAGTCCGGATGACGTGGAACGTCTGGCCTCGCAACAAAGTCGAAACCAGCAAGTGCGTCGTCCCCGTCGTGACCTGCATCTCCCCGATCCGCTACCACCGCGACATCCAATCCGTCCCCTACGCTCCCCTCCGCTGCCGCACCTGCTCCGCCGCCCTCAACCCCTTCGCGCGCGACGATTTCTCCCAACATACACAAATAATATATTCTTATACAAATAAATTAACATTACAAAAAGAAGTCTTTAATGGAGAAGACCGGTGTCAGGTTCGTCAATATGTTTAAAAACAATGATGTGTTTCCTGGATTTGCGGTCTGGATTAATCAGACTATTCAAGAGCCTTCTCAAGGTTAACCGGTAGTTGATGTAGGTGCTGTACATAACCTTATTTATTTCTGAAGCACCAAATTCAGAGCAATCAAGTTTTAATTTTTTTTTTAAAACCACAGCTCTTGAAATAAACTACAGCTGTACAAGTGTCATGCAGAGCCAAATATCCAAAGTAAATTTTTAGTGCTTTTCATAAAATTCTACAGCAATAAAATTTAAAGCCACAACAAAAAGTCTGTAGATTTTTTTCTAGAGCAAAAATTTTAAAGCTACAGCCATTACCAATCGGACCCAAATTATAATCCTACAACGCTCTTGAGACATTTACTACACTTCAAGCGGTCGAATATAACATCTAAAAAATTGGTTCTAGATAATACCAAACAAATTAAAAAAAAAACAATAAGCTAACCATGTGAACCAAAGATAAGAATTGATATATTAAACAATAAAAAAAATATATCACATCCTGCACATTGAGCGGACCAACCCTAACCCTAGTACAATATATTTTAGTGTTTTAACTTTTTCTTCCTTTATAACCGTTTGATGAGATTGGATTATTTATGAAAAGGTTATATGTTTAATAATTTTGGATAAAATACATAAAAAGGTATAGCTTATAAATTCGCTTAGGTAATGTAAACTGCCAGCCGACACTAACGAAGGACCACGCAATATACCTAGGTGAAGACATGAAAAAAGCAAACATGGAAAACTCTAGTTTTGTTCAATGAACATACACAAATAATATATTCTTATACAAATAAATGAACATTACAAAAAGAAGTCTTTAATGGAGAAGACCGGTGTCAGGTTCGTCAATATGTTTAAAAACAATGATGTGTTTCCTGGATTTGTGGTCTGGATTAATCAGACTATTCAAGAGCCTCTCAAGGTTAAACAGTCATTAACATCTCAAGAAGCTTAATCAAATACAGAACTTCAAGAGAGATTAGTTGGATCATGCTTTATGTGCTATGTTATTGTTGTTATAGGCTGAGTTCAAGAGAGATTAAAGAATGTCAAAGAGCACAGCTTGGTTAAGACTCTTGAGACAGAGATAGAGACTACTCATGATCAGAATAGAGACGAGGAGAAGTTAGAGAAGCAATTACAAGCTTGGAGAAATAATCCTTCATGGATTGATCAACCTCCTAAGGTTCAGGTATGATCAGAGGCCCAAAAATTTCTCAAAACATAAAAGTAGGTAGTATTCAAACAAAATTGATTTTGCAGGTGAAAAGACAAAACCGTTAGTTGATATCTTATGATTTTCATAGTTTTTAGCATCTATTACTTAATCATTGGCGAACCTACATTGCTCAAGAAGGTGGCAAGTGCCCCCACAAAATTTTCAAAATTTGTTAAATATGTTTAAACTTTGATTATTTTTCTTTTAGTAAATAACATTTTTACCTATACTTTTTAAGTTTATGTAAGATTTTCCCCCACAAGAAAATAATTCTACATTCGCCACTGTTCTTAATCATACTTGTGTTTTCAATTGCATTTAGGTGTCTACATTGCATATATTTGTTCATTTGTATGCATTAAGGGTTGGATTGCACACTTGAAAAGTTTGGGGAAAATCGCAAGGTTATACTTGCAAATTACAGAGTTTGTGGCCAGTTTGAGAACCATCAAGAGTCAGGGGATCATTCTGCAAATTCGAGAGTCTAAGTTGCACAATTAAGAAGTCTGGGGCTGATTCGTGAGGACATAAGTTTTATTTCAAGAGTTTTGGGTCAATTCGTAATTATTCAACAACTGAAGGACCAGCTGTGCAATAACTTCAAAGTTCACCATTGGAGAGACCGTGAGCTTTCTCTTCGCCGATCTGGAGCCCGACGACGACGGAGACGAGCGGAGATGGCTTGAACTTGAGATTCAGAAGCTGAAGAGATGTGGCCGTGAGGAAAGCTGGTCGTTCTGGATTTGAAGCTCAGTCACGACGGAGATGGAGCTTCCATGGCGGACTCATGTCGAGGAAGAAGCTTGGTCATGAGCTGAGATAGCTCAGATTGAAGACGCGGCGAATCAGTACCTTGGCACGGAGAGCTCGTGGGTTGGAGGCACGAATCAAACCACGACGAGGAAGTTGATTCACAGCGGTTGGTTGTTGCGGGGAAGAGACGTCGCTGGAAACAGAGTGGTTCAATGTTGCGGGTTGGTAAGGTCGCTCCTATTGTCACAAGCTCGGGAGCGGATTGATGCTAGCGAGGAGAATAAACAGCGCGCGGTACTTGGAAAAAATCGTAAGCTTCAGAGCGGCTTGGCGAAACGTGTTGATGAACCCGCACGGCAAATTCCACATCCAAGATCAATCATCAGAGCGGATTGGTGGAGCGGGACGCTAAAGCCGCTACAGGCACGATTTTGAGATGTTAACCGGTTTATTCCGGTTTGACCTGGTTTACTTCAACTGAACCAGGACGAATTTGGACCTCTTATAAATAGTTTTAGCCTCCAAAAACCCTAATATATCTCATTTTCTCTCAAGACTTTGTCTAAACTTGTAAAATTGAATTTTTTGATAATCTAAGGAAGTACTTCATCTTATATTTTTGTTTCTCTTGCTCATTAACATGATTAGCCTTGATCTTTACATGGGTTTAAGGTTTCTCATGGAGATTAGTGAGTAGTGACCTTCTGATTCATGGGTTAGATAGATTAGGGTGATTAGGTGGATATTTAAGATGTTTATTGCTTGATTAACATTGTTCTATGTTTGCTAAGTGTTCTTAATGCTAGATTAGACATGATCACTCTCATCTAGACCTTAAGTTATTTTACACCTGGAAGGTGTTTGTTAAAATGCTTGAATGAACTTAGTATTGTCTTTTACATACTTGGCCAACGGCAGTTGATATCCGAGGTGTTTAAGTGGTTAGTAGACTTGTGATTTATGCATGCTTGAATGTGTTAGCCAACGGGAGTTGATGTTTGATGCATGACTAGCATAGGGATTATTATCACGGGAGTGGATTAATCTATTTTTAATGAGATCTAGACCTATAGACTTGTTGATTGTTTTGTTTGAACATCCTAGATTGAACCTTGATCACTTTATATCAATTATCTTTGCCCATGGATCCATCCTTAGCATATGATTGAAAGTTCTTGCACATATTTTTTGATTGGATTTGAGCACCTTGTTTATATTCTTAGGACATTAGCTTGTTACAAAATCATCCATATTCTTGTTTGCTTAGATTATGGAAGCTTGTGTATTTTTGGTGTTGTAGATCATTAATTCCTTGTGGATTCGATCCTAAAATGCTACAATGACATACCATTCGATTGTGGTATTGTTGGCACATAAGGTTAATTGGTGTGTGCTTACACGCGTAATCAATTTGGCGCCGTTGCCGGAGAACTAAGTAGATTTGTCATTAGAATTTCATACTTTCTTGAGATTAAGCTTTATTTTCTTATGCTTTGTTTTGGTGGGCTAAACTTTAATAGAAAATGGGTGTATTCCCTGGATTTGGTAGCTGGATCAGTAAGAATAGTCAACAGCCTCTTAAGGTCAGCTTATATCATCAATCAGAGGAACTGAGGAAGTCAAATAGATATATAAGCACATTTTTATTCTGTTTGTTGATGTAGGCCAAGTCAAAAGGATCTGAAAATGTCGAATCTAAGTTGGTGTCAGAGAAAGACACTAATAGTAATGCTCTTGCTAACAAGAAGAAGAATAGGAAAGAACACTATGATGAAAAAGAGGAGAGGATACAACATATACTTTGGCATGAAGAAGAGAAGAAGCATCCTTGGAAAAATCCCCCTCCCAAGGTCAAGGTAAAGAAAAAAATATCCAAACAAAATATAATACTCAAAAATCCTTTTGCCTTGGTAGATTCAAGAACAAGATCTTTAAAATTTATTTAATTTTTTGATCTTTGAAGGTAACAACTAAGAAGGGTGTTTACCATATGAACTTAGAAATGACCATAGGAGCGGCGCCTGAATTAACCTACTTATGGTTGATTGATTCATGGGGCAGTCATTTTTATGATGAGAAGAAGCGGCGAGACCTTATGGTTTTCTTTTCTGATCATTATATATGATTCCAATTTGGTATTAAATATACATGAGATTGTGATGTTTTTTTGTTTATTATCAAGAAAAACATATCAATAAAGGTTTTAACGGAGGATGGTCCGAGGCGGGTCATCAAGGTCGAGAAAGCTGTGGTTTATGACTTCTTTTCGCTGACTTCTATTCCTATCCCGTTACATCTAATTGTTGAAGAAAACGAAAAAGATCTTACGGTAAGAAGCTTCTCTCACAAGAATCAACACCTTTTTTGTACTTAACTCAGCTTACTGACAGGGAAAATATAAGAAAGAGAAAGTAATGTTGATGAAAGTGTTCGAGGGCAACTATAAACTGGAGCCTGTATATGTAGATCAGGAACGGTTGTGTAAAAAGAGGTTACCAAAAAGTCAAGAAGAATATAAAAAATGCAGTGGTGGCCAAGGAAAGATTGCGACAAAATTGATCATAAACCAATACTTTGAGCCATATCCTCCATTTAATCTACCGCCGCTTTCTTGGTACATCCGTGGGAACACCATCAAAACCTCCAAAAATTTGCTCAATGCACTTCAGGACACGGCTAAGATTATAAGAAGTACGAAAGGTTGAGTTGAGCTGCCTGAAGAATATGCCAGATTGAGACGTCAAATGAGACTTTGTTAGTTTTATATTTTATTAGTGTTTATAAAAAAAAAATTAGATGAAGTTTTTATAGTTAAAATAATATTTGTTAGTAATTTTCAGTTATAACACTTTTTTTGAAAAAGTCAGTTATAATACTTTCAGGACATTATGTTTGAATTTGAAAACTTCTTTAAAAGATCGTACATTCGATCGTATGCATTCAAACACAATTAGTGATAATTTGTTTATTTAGCTAAAGACTTTTAGACGAATAATAAGACAAACAATATAAAGTTTATTGAAATCCTTAATTTTTGAAAAATAGAAAATTGTCATCAAACATACAAAAATTGTTTATCACGTATTATTGACTATAGGTAACCGCAGCTGATTTTTTTTTTAAAAAACTGAGATTACTTAAAATTATTTACAATCTAACATGTCGCCGCATTATTCTTCCAACATTCTTGGCATGTTATTAAGAAAGATTTAGTAGAGATAGTGAATAATTTTCTGGTTTCAGGGGTAATGGATGCACAACTAAATATTACTAATATATGTATGATACCAAAAACGGAGAGACCTACAAGGATGACGGAGTTGAGACCAATCAGTCTCTGTAATGTAAGATATAAAATCATTTCCAACGTCTTGTGTCAGCGATTGGAAATCTGTCTTCCTTTACTCATATCAGAGACTCAATCGGCTTTTGTGGCAGGAAGGTTGATTTCTGATAATATTCTTATCGCCCAGGAAATGTTTCATGGATTGTGGACTAATAAAGCATGTCAGGGAAAGTATATGGCAATTAAAACAGATATGAGCAAAGCATATGATATAGTAGAATGAGATTTTATTGAGGCTTTATTGCAGAAAATGGGTTTTGATATTCATTGGATTAAATGGACGATGGAATGCATTTCATCGGTTCAATATCGGGTTCTTATAAATGGTCAACCCCGTGGCCCCATTGTTCCACATAGAGGTCTACGCCAAGGAAATATTTTATCGCCTTATTTATTTATTCTCTGCACTAAGGCTTTAATTGCAAACATAAAAAATGCGGAGAGAGAGAAACAAATTAGGGGAATGAAGGTAGCTAGAGCTTGCCCATCGATTTCTCATTTCCTTTTTGCGGATGATAGTCTCTTCTTTTGTAAAGCTCAAAAAGAAGAGTGTCAAACCATCTTTAGGATTTTAAAAGATTATGAGGCAGTATCGGGCCAGCTAATAAATTTTGATAAATCTTCCATTCAATTTGGATATAAGATTGAAGAACCTGTCAGATAGGAATTAATAGATATTTTGGGTATTCAGAATCTTGGAGGAATATGATCATATCTTGGTCTTCCAAAAAATTTGGGGGATCAAAGATTCAAGTTTTTAGTTTTGTTCAGTATCGTTTATATAATAGAGTAAATGAGTGGACTTTCAAGTTTTTTACAAAAGGGGGAAAGGAAGTGATTATTAAGTCGGTGATCACGGCATTACCAAATCATTCGATGTCCTGTTATCGATTACCTAAAGCAACGGTGAAAAAACTGACAAGTGCGGTACCACAATTTTGATGGAGCCCAGGGGGAAGCACAAGAGGGATGCACTGGAAATCATGGGACAAGGTATGTGTAGATAAGGAGGAATGTGGCTTAGGTTTTATCACTGATTTCAACACAGCGATGCTTGGTAAACAATTATGGCGTCTGATAGAGAAGCCAAATACTTTATTTTCTCGAGTCTTCAAAGGTCGGTATTATATGAATGCTTCACCATTGGAACCGATTCGCTCATATTCTCCGTCATATGGCTGGCAGAGTATTGTTTCTGCTAGATATCTGGTTAGCGAAGGACTAATCAAAAGGGTGGGATCAGGATTTTCTATATCGGTATGGAATGACCTTTGGCTCCCAACTACTCGCCCGAGACCAGCTAATAAAAATCAACACAATCTATACCCCCATCTAACAGTAGAGTCCCTCATTGACTCTACCTTACGTACTTGGAATTTAGAGGTAATTCGGGCTTTGGTGGATCCTCACGATGCGAATATAGAAAGTATTCCACTAAGTAGGAATCAGAGGGTGGATAGAGATGGATGGCACTTTACAAAAAATGGAAAATATACGGTTAAATCAGGATATCATGTAGAACGGATTTATCGAGACAAAGAAATACCTCCATTACTGATTGGTCCCACAGTTGATGTTTTGAAGGCTTACTGCTGAAAAATATGGTGCCCACCAAAGCTAAAACATTTTCTATGGAAATTAGTGACAGGATGCATAGCAGTTCAGAAGAATTTACAGGCAAGGGGGATTCAATGGGATATTTGTTGTACCCGATGTGGAGCTCCTGAGGAATCGATAAATCATGTATTTTTTGAATGTCCTCCAGCTCTCCAGGTTTGAGCTCTTTCGAAGATACCATCAAACCCAGTCTATTTTCCAACAAGTTCCATATTCACAGATGGAGGATCACCAGTTTGCATGGATTCTATGGTATATTTGGAAATGTAGGAATAATAAAGTTTTCAGCAACTTGAATATAGATCCTATGGATACGATTAAATTGGCGGAAACATAATCAACATTATGGTCTGAGGCACAAGTAGTAAATGACCAGAGGACGCCAACACCAAGAATAGACACGGTATTGCCGTCGATCCCAGGAAGATGGTGTTTTACGGATGGCTCGTGGAAGGAGGGTGCTAGGTTTTCAGGACAAGGTTGGCTTAGTACTTTGGAAGGTTTCGATGGATTACTGGGGGCGAGGAATGTAAGGGCTAGTCTTTCGCCTCTTCATGCGGATATGGAAGCACTTTTATGGGCAATGGAATGCATGAGGAACTTACGTCAATTTCAGGTTACGTTTACAACGGATTGTTCTCAATTGGTGAAAATGGTTTCAGAATCAGAAGAATGACCAGCTTTTGTAACTTATTTGGAAGATATCAAGACCCTGAAAGAGAGTTTCACCCGATCAGAGATCATCTATACCACGGACGCAAAATTCAAAGGCGGATAGTGTAGCACGCAGTGCTAGAAAACAGCCGTCTTTCGTCGTTCACATTCATACAGACACTACAAGAAAACACAAATTTAACGACGGCCAAAATCGTCGTTATTTCCTCGGAAAAGAAGGCTTACGAGGAAATGGCGATGAAAGGCGTTTCGTCGTTATATGATTGTCGTAAGAGAAGATTCGTCGCCACTTCCTCGTCAATTAGCGAGGTTATATTTTCCTCGTAAAGAAGAATTAAGTTTTCGTCGTAAAGACCACGTGGGGTTTCCACGTAACGCGGTCATTGTGCTTCCTCGTAAGAAACTCGTAAATGATTCGTCGTAAAAAACCCGCAAAAACCTCTAAATAAATTCGTCGTAATAAAAACGTAAGGAACACGAAAACAATTCGTCGTAATAGAATCGTAACTAAATCCACGTAAAATCCTCGTTAATTGTTCCTCGATATTTCATCGTTAATTTTTCTCGTTAATACATTGGGAATTAGCGACGCAATTACTTTGTTTTCTATTTACTGAATTTATAAATAAAAATTTTATTTATTTAATTTATTAATAAAATTTTAATTGAAATTAAATTGAATAGAAAATTTTTTTTTGGCCGAATTAAAATGAAATTATATAATATATAAATAAGTTTTGAATTTTAAAATACAATAACAAAAAAAAAACTAATGCTGCATTGCCGCGTCGTAGAATTCCTCGCTCCTTCTCGAGAGATCTTCCTCGTTGACTTGCACGGATGTCTCGCCTGGAATGGGGTTTTGTTGTCTCATGGTCCTGAACATGGCCTCCCATTCCGGATTTGTGGCCGCTATGACGTCCAAGAAGTTCTCGAGACCAGTCATACGAGCTGTGAACGACGATTTTGTCGAGGCCAACTCGTTTTGTGTCGACGACAGCTGATGTTGTGTCGTCTCCAACACGTCGCGCAGCTGAGAGACTTCATCATCCCGTCTCTGGCCATAAGAGGAAGTCGCTCTCGGAACATCGTTGACGGAACCAATCCCCAACACACGTCCCTTTTTCTTGGGAGCGACCTTAAAAAACAATAAAATATATATTAAAATTTAAATTTTAAAGTAAAATGGAATTAATAAAAAATTTATATAAAATTTACCTCCTCGTAAATTCTATCCACTTCTATTGTGGATAAGACGACGGGTGATCCGTCGGCGGACTCCTGCGCCAGCTGGGTCTCACGCTCGTCAATACGAGCTGCCACATCATTGTAGATCTTCTCAGACTTCTCATCTACAAATGCGCCCGCCTTGTTCTTGTGGGTCCGATCGAAAAGTTCCATAAGAGTCGGTAAACGTCCCAACTCCTTGGCCTAAAAATAGTTAAGAAAGTTTTTATTATATATATATATATATATATTAAAAATCAAAAAGTTAAATATTTAAATTACGTACCATTTCCAAACGGACGCGGGCGTGTGGCTTTTGGCCCGTACTATGTTGCATCGCCCTGTGGCCGTGCTCATCTACCGAGTTACGGGAGGCGGAGCAAGACTGGGCGACTCTCATGGCATCAGGATCCCTCCAGTAACGGATGAGGCCATCCCACACGTCCGTGGTGATGGTTGTGGGTTTGCCCCGCTCATAGCCCTTCACGATCCAGTCACCCTTCCAGTTGGAGACCGTGTCCAACAAACGTTTCTTCGCCTTGTCGATAAACTCTTTCCGCACCTTCTCAGTGACCCCCATGGACCAATTAAATTTTTGCTGCAAAAAAAAAAATATTAATAATTAGTTTAGAAAAATAAAATTTAAAAAAATATAAATCAGGAATAAATTGTAAAAACTTACAGCGTAAATCTTGAACCACGTCCTTCTGATGTAGATCGGAGTGGATTTCCAGTTGGGATGTGCCATGGAGAAGTAACCTTTAATCGTCTCGGTTACTTCTGTTGCAAGGCAGTTATCAACCCCAAACCTGGAAAAAAAAAACAAATTCAAAGTTTTAAATATTTATTAAAGTCACAAATGAATTTTAAAAAATAAATGTAACATACATACCAAAGTGTTCCTTCAGGTCGGTCGGGGTCTATGATCGGTAAGCCTTCTCTGCCTGGCAAACCGAGAATGTCCTCAACAGTGTACTGAGAGTAAGGACAACTCGCTGGCACCATCAAATCAGCATGAACCTGATGGGCGGGCATCTGAGGAGGCACATGAGGAGCTGGCATCGGAGGAGGAGCTACCGGAGGAGGCACATGAGGAACTGATGGCGATGCCGTAGAAGAAGGCGAGACTCTCTGAGAAGATTGAGTCTCGGGGACGGTCTCCTGCTGACCCGAAGAACCGGTAGCTGAAGAAGAACCGGGAAGTGAAGGCGGGTCTAACCGACTACCCGGTGGACCGAACATCTGCGAGTAGTGAGCACTACGCTGGTGTCTACGAATAGTCTGCAAAATTTAAATTTCTAAATTAAAGTCAAGAGTAAATAAAAAATTATGAACAGTATTAACTACGTAATTAATAAAATGAGGAAACCTAAATTTTGTAAACTAATTTCGTAAACTAAATTCCCTAAACTAACCACCTAATCTAAATTCCCTAAACTACTTAGAGAGGAAAGAGAGTTACCATGTTGAGAGGAAATGGAGAGGCTGTAGAGAGGAATTAGAGAGGAAATGAAGAGGGCTGCGGTTTCGCCTATATATAGGATTAGTGTTCGTCGAAAATTCGTCGCAAAATAACGAGGAAAGACAGAGGCCCATCTTTTATTTAACGTCGTTCTTGCGATGATTTTTGTTTTATCATCGATTTTACATGGGCCCGTCTTTCATTTCGTCGCAAGACCCAAGCAAATTAACGAGGATATACAGAGGCCCGTGTTTTATTTAACGTCGTTCTTGCGACGATTTTTGTTTTTATCATCGATTTTACGTGCAAATAGTGAGGCTTTTTTTGCTAACCCCTAAAATCTTAAACCCCAAACCTCAAACCCTATCTTTCTTATCTCCAAACCTCAAACCCTATCTTTCTTATATTTCTTATCTTATACTTCATATATTTCTAACCCTTTAACTTCAATATATATATTTTTTTGAATTTGAAAGGTTTAATACGTTGGAAAACAATTTTACAAATTTTGAATTTGACATATCACACAACAAATCAAACACACGCTACAAATCATATATGAAAGGTTTAAAAACAAAAAAAAAGAGAAGAAGATATTTGAATACAAATGATGTAGATTTATGTGGGCTACACTTACGTATCTCGTCATATGTGTTTCCAATATCTTTCTTCTTTTTTTTTTTTAGTTTATATAAAATTGAAAATTAATTTTTTTTTAGTTTATATGAAGTAGGATGGGGAGTTTTAGGGTTTGCACATTTGGGGTTTAGGGATTTGGGTTTCATTTTAGTTTAGGGTTTATATTTACCGACGAATTAACGACGAAAAGTAAAATAAAAAAGCTAACCTCGCTCATTCCACGTAAGTTAACGAGGCTCTTACGACGTTTTGGTCTTACGTGGAATAAGCGAGGTCCGCTTTTTTAATTATAAATCGTCTCTTAGTCCACGTAAGTTAACGAGGCTCTTACGACGTTTACTGTTACCGTGGAATATGCGAGGTAATGTATTATAAATCGTCGTAAAATTCCCGTGAGATAACGTGGAAAGTACGACGACTGTCTCTAAACCCCTAAAACGAAACCCCAAATCCCAAACCACATCTTCTTTATCTTCTACTTCATATATCAAACACTTCTATCCTTTAACCTCAAGCAATTCATTCTAATCCAAACCGAAAATTATAAAAACACAATTCCTTTACTTATAATTAATGTCGATATCTTATTTATAAATAAACTCCCATTATCTTTAATTATATATAATAAATCAAACTCATACAAATATGAAATACATTAATCGGATTCATCGACATTCTCGTCATCACTTGAAACATCATCATTTACATGAAACTCGTCTTCAACAGCTTCCTCCGTGGGATCTTCGGTAAGATCTTCATACTCGTGATTATGCGGATCAATGAGAAGGATGTCATCAATTTCTTGTTCAGGTTCATGAACTTCATTTATTTGTTCTTCTTGCAATGGTGGTTCTTCTCCTACGATGATTCGTCCTCGAGGTGTAACTTTGATCACGGCTAACCAATTTATACCCGACTCTCTCATCCGTGGGTATGGAAGGAAGCTAACTTGGTCTGCTTGTGAAGCTAAGATGAAGGGCTCGAATTTGTTGTACCTCCGGCCACCGTTGACATCTACTACACCGAATTTGTTCAACCGAACACCTCTATTGACGACGGGGTCGAACCATTCACACTTGAAGAGGACGCATTTTAGCTTCAATATCCCTGGGAATTCGACTTCAATAATCTCCGTCAAGATTCCGTAGAAATCTGTTTCTCCTTTCACACAAATTCCATAGTTACTGGTTGCCCGCTGTTTACCATACTCATATGTGTGAAAAGTATAGCCTCGTGTGAAATACATCTGTGATGTGGTGACCTTTACAAGTGGAGATTGAATTACTTCGTGTAACCACTTAGGATAATCTGCATCGTCGTCATAATCAACCTATTTAAAAATAAAAAGAACGTTGAAATACAAATCATTCATGTATGAAAATTTTAAAAGTATTTGATTAATACCTGATTCTTCAACCACTTAACAAAGTGTTGATCTTTTCTTTTGTCTACGTCACTTGTGGATATACCAGGAAATGTTTCTTTGACTTGTGAAACAAACATGCTGTAAATTCACATTTTACATGAATTAATCTCTCTCAATTATATAATGTATACTCAATTTAAGTTACCTTTCAAAATAACGCATCAATGGATCCTCGCAATTGAGTAGAATATAGGTGTGTGCACTATGAGCGTCTTCTTCACTCGACCACCAAACCTGTTTTGATTTCCCACCAAGTCGTCCAATCTGGCTAAAGATTTCTGGAACACCAACAACTGCATATGTGGGCGCAACGCCACCATCATCATATCTTCTTGGAGCTCTTCTTCGGGTACGTACTTTTGACGCAAAGTAGTACGATGTGAAGTGAGAAACTTCTTCTGTCAAACTTCCAGCAATTATAGAACCTTCAACTTTGGCGAGGTTCTTTGCTTTTCCCTTCAAATATTTCATGGCTCGCTCGTACTGATACATCCATCCGTAATGTACCGGTCCACGAAGCAATGCCTCATATGGGAGGTGGATAGCTAGATGCTCCATCACGTCAAAAAAGCCTGGAGGAAATATCTTCTCCAAGTTGCACAATAAGATAGGAATGTTCTCCTGAAGCTGTTCTACGACTTCTTCTTTAAGAGTGCGTGTGCTCAAATCCCTGAAAAATGCTCCAATGCCTATTCCAAAAACAATTAAACACATTGTTAGTCAAATACTATTATTGTAAACTAAACCAATTTAATATTATTGTCCTATTGTAAACTACCTGCAAGTGCTTCATGTACGTTTGTTGGAAGTAGCTCCGCAAATGCAAATGGCAGAAGTCGTTGCATAAAGACATGACAATCATGACTCTTCATCCCGGAGAACTTTTGACCCTTTTCAACACATCTTGAAAGATTTGAAACATACCCATCAGGGAACTTCACTTCTGATGCCACCCAATTGAACAAAACCGACTTTTTTTCTGAAGACAATCTAAAAATTGGAACGGGAACTTGGCCATTGCTTTTTATATGTAACTCACTTCTTGAGCAAATATCCGGCAAGTCCAACCTCGATTTTATGTTGTCTTTTGTCTTCCCTGGGACATTCAATATTGTATTCATGATGTTCTCAAAGAAATTCTTCTCTATATGCATCACATCAAGGTTGTGGCGCAGAAGAAGATCCTTCCAATATGGTAACTCCCAAAATATACTCTTCTTGTGCCAGTTGTGATGAACACCGTAAGAATCAGGCATATTACGAGGGACATGCCAATTACCACCCCAGCGAACTGTTTCGTTAGCTCCGTAGTAGTCGATTTGCGCTTCAATTTGTTCTCCAGTTAGATATGGAGGAGGAGTGTCTCTCACAACCTTTTTGTGCCTAAACAAATTCTTGTTTCTTCGGTACGGATGGCCAACTGGAAGAAATCGACGGTGACAATCGAACCAACTTGTCTTTCTACCATTCTTCAGTTGAAATGCATCTGTCGTTCCATTACAATATGGACAAGCTAATCTCCCATGTGTAGTCCATCCAGACAACATCCCATAGGCAGGAAAGTCACTTATGGTCCACAAAAGCATAGCTCGCATCGTAAAATTCTTCTTCGTTGAGCAGTCATACGTCCTCACCCCTGTTGACCACAAATCCTTCAACTCTTTTATCAGTGGTTGTAGGAAAACATCAAGTGACCTTTTTGGATGCTTCGGACCGGGTATTAATATGGTCAAGAATAAAAACTCCCGTTGCATGCACATCTCCGGTGGCAGGTTGTATGGCGTAAGAAAGACAGGCCACAATGAATATTGTCTCCCTGACATTCCAAATGGACTAAATCCATCTGTGCATAATCCGAGGTACACATTCCGGCTATTGCTAGCGAAATTCGGATGTACTTTGTTAAAATGTTTCCAGGCTCTTGCATCTGATGGATGAGTCATCTCACCATCCGTCTGAGTATGCTCGGCATGCCACCTCATCTTTCCAGCAGTCTGCTCCGATTGGTACAATCTTTTCAATCTATCTGTAATTGGTAGGTACCACATCCTTTGGTACGGTACCCTATTACGTCCCCTTCCTTGCGGCTTGAATCGTGGTTTCTTGCAGAATCGACATTCTTCCAACTTCTCATCATCTCCCCAGTAGATCATGCAGTTGTCGATGCAAACATCTATCATCTCCGAAGGCAACCCAAGACTATAAACCAGTTTCTGAATCTCATAATAAGAATCAGCAGACTCATTGTCTTCCGGCAAATACTCTTTAAATAAATCTGCCCATTCGTTCATGCAACTTTCAGGTAGATTGTGATCAGTTTTAATATTCATCATTCTAGCAGCCAATGACAATTTAGAGAGACCTTCTCTACAACCACTGTAAAGTGGTTGATTTGCCGCATCTAACATTTCATAAAACTTTTTTGAATCTATGTTAGGTTCTTCATCTTCATCATCATGAGCTACGAATGCATCAGTTACCATATCATGAACCCTATCATAATCTACCATCGGCTGATCCTCCTGATGGTAACTATGTGCATTATGCAATTGATGATCAACCGGTTCTTCTTGAAAGTTGCTATTACTACTACTAGCTTCATTCTGATCATAACTATAACCTTCTCCATGTTGAAACCAGATATAATAATTTGGCGTGAAACCTCTATTTACTAAATGCTTCCAAACATTTTCACGATTTGCCAACTTTGAATTGTTACATTTCCTACAAGGACAGAATATTTTACCGCTTTCTTGGGCGAGCGGTGTAGAATCTGCTTGATGCATAAAACGCTCCAACCCAGCAAGATATTCTTTCGTCACTCTCCCGTTAGCATCTCTATGCATATACATCCACCTCCGCAACTCGAAAATATTTCCCAAGCCCGACATTTTTTTCACGTTTTTTTTCTTGTTGGTGTGCTTAAAATTATGTTCAAACCTCCATATATATAGAAAATTTTCGAATCTGGTAGTTGAATTTTGCTAGGAATTTACGACGAAAAATTAGGTTGGTGGCAAAAAAAACGTGTTAAGTTGGTGGATTTCTCGTTCTTTCCTCGTAAGTTATTTCCTCGTAAAAATCATGCTAAAATTACGACGAATTTGCGACGAAACACATTTTTCTCGGAAAAACCACGTCAACTTACGACGATTTTACGAGGAAAAGCTTTACTCGGTATTTTACAAGGCCATTACGAGGAAACTTTATTTCCTCGCAATTTCATCGTTAAGTCATCGTAATTTCACGAGGAATAGTTTTCCTCGTTAAATTTCCTTGCTAAAACTGTGTTTTCTTGTAGTGAGATCATTCGGTTTGGTTCACAGAGTCAATATGAGTCTGTATTGTTGATGATAAAAAAAAAAAATCTAACATGTCGCCAGAAAGATTAAGTGTGTTGGATTTGTTATCAGTTGATACAACAATATTTCAAATTTGACTAAAGTTTATTGAATAACTGTGGAAAAACAAAATACAAGAAAATATATATTTTATTTTTTTAAATTTAATGTCCTTTATAACCGTTGATGAGATTGGATTATTTGAAAAAAGTTACATGTTTAATAATTCTAGAAAAAATATATAAAAAGGTATAGTTTGTAAATTCCCTTAGGTAATGTAAACCGATAGATCGACACTAACGAACTACGCAATAAACCTACGTGAAGACATGAAAAAAGCAAACATGGAAAACACTAGTTTTGTTTTTTTCAAAAAAAAAACACTAGTTTTGTTCAATGAACATCCACAAATAAAATATTCGTAAACACATGAATGAAAATTACGGGCTTAATTATTAATCGACTTTTAAAATGTGTCTGGTCCATTAATATTCCAAAATTTTAAAAGGGCCGTTAAAGATATTTTCTGAAAAATGTTAAATCCCATGGTCCCCCTGCATTCGAGAAGGACTATATTTGAGAAGTGATTTTGATATGTGTCATCACCACTTTCATTCTCACAAAACAATGATGACATGTCAATAAAGAAAATGATATGGCATCCCGATAGTTAAGATATATAAAAAAAATTATTTTAAAATTTTTGTCTTTGGTAAGGTTACTCAAATATGATAATAACTGTTTTCTATATACAAATTTATATTTATTTATAGATATTCACTTTGATATGATTTTTGAAATATGGTAATAGCTAATAAATTTATATATTAACTTAGAAATCATAAATTTTATTATATATATATATATAAACTAAGTGTAGTTATAATTATATATTTATCAACTTATATATGTTATTTATATTTAGTGTGTATATATAGTTATTATAACTAATTTATATATTTAAAAATACACAAATTTAAAATAAAAGTAATTAAATAAAGTGTAATATGAATAAAATCTGTATGAAATGTAAATAATTTTTATTTAAATTTAAATAAATCATACTACAAAATTAAAGTAAACCTGAATTAACAAAACTACAAATAGTTACATTGCAGTTTTATTTTTTAACTAATAAATTTAAAATATAAAAATTGAAGAATTTTTTTAAATCAAAATTATACTTTTAGATTTATTATTTCTGCGCATGGCGCGGAAAAACTCCTAGTTTATCATTAAAAAGAAAACTTTCTACAACTTTTTTTTAATGCTCTATCGACTGATCTTGTTAGCTTTCAGAAAAACGTACTTTATACTATAGAGTGATACCTATCACACCATATGATCTAAGTTTGGAGTACTTTTAGACTAAAGTCAAAGAGGGACCGATCATCTCTTACAGCCAACCATGTTAATCAATTGGATTCAAAATTAGCCAAGAAATAATAAATTAGTTCCGAGAGAAATCCAACCTATGACCGATGGTACACACTTGTGTGATCTCATTTCTCAAATTGTGCGACTGTTCCTGTGTGACTTTGTTTCTCAACTTGTGTGACTCTATTTCTCAAGTTTGATTTAAATAAATTTGAAAGTGAAATAGAATCGAAACTCTACTCGTGTCTACTCCCACAAATCTTCTACTTCGAACCATATTTAATGATCGAAATACGGTTACGGACGCCTTTGTCAATGAACATTAGGAGAGTTGCACAGTTCTTATTACTATTCTTTTTGTTCCATTTACTTTAGTTCGACGTTACCGGGTCGGGTTGGGTTATCTCGAAGAATCCAAAAAATAACATTTGAAAACTCCGGTGTCAAACCCAGGAATCAAGGAAGAAAGAACTAAAATTTTGTAAGCTTTGGGGATTTGTAAAATTTTAGGTTAATATAAAAAGAAATGTGGATCAAATATTTTTTGGGTTTTAAATGAAAAACCTTTCATTTAAATAAAATGCAAGAAAAAAAATTTCACATTTTTTATGATAAGAAAAATCTTATAGTATAAATAGGACACTCTTTTATCAAAATTCAATAGCTTGTGAAGATACTATAGAAAAAGACGGAGAGAGACCATTATGCAAACTACACACGTACTGCTGGCTTGGGATTGGGTCTTGAGTCTTTTTGGAGCAAATTCATACTAAATGTTTTGTATAATTTCCTAGATAAATCCTTACGGATTGTGTCTAATTCATTTCAATAAATCTAAAAGTTTGGATGTATATCAAGATAATTCTGGGAAAAATTCCAGATAATCATCGAAATATATATTCCCTCTCTCGCGATATAAACATGAATATTTCCAGGATATTCTTTCTTTTATTGTTATCTTTAGCTTAGAGTTCACATATTCTGTTTGGGGTGTTGCGAACAGTCTCATCGTGGCTTTATCTTGGGATTAAAAAATCGCACACAACCTGTCACATATTATGGCTATTTATTAAGTTAAAAAAAGATATCAAATCTCGACTCCACCAATTCGTCTATTTCTTTACCAATTTCTAAAATGTTTTCATACTTTATATTATTTTTATCGCTTTTGTTTTTTGATTTTTCAATCAGGATTTTCACGGTTCTTTCAATCAGGATTTTCACGATCCTTTCAATCTTTAACTCAATAAATTCGCTTCTTGCTTATAGCATGAATTGGATTGAACACTAGCAACATAAACGGACTTCAGCCTGACAAGTTTTACGGAATAAACTTTAAACAGTGGCAGCAAAGGATGCAAAAAAGTTCTGGCTTGTACGTCATGTAATTCACGAGAAATGAGCTGCCCACTTCATTATTTCGCCATGCATAAAACTTAACGTACAACATTCTCTCAAGATGCAGAATATACTCTTTCTTTTTTTTTTTTTGCTAAAAAGATGCAGAATATACTTTAACTAACATTACAGAAACCATAATATATATACACAAGCTTTAAAATCAACATTTTACTCTTGCTCTCATCAGTTTTGGTAGGCTAAACTTTCGAATAGAAAATGGGTGTATTCCCTGGATTTGGTAGCTGGATCAGTAAGAACAGTCAACAGCCTCTTAAGGTCAGCTTATATCATCGATCAGACGACCTGAGGAAGTCAAATAGATATATAAGCACATATTTATTCTGTTTGTGGATGTAGGCCGAGGCCAAGGGATCTGAAAATGTCGAATCTAAGTCGGTGTCAGAGAAAGACACTAAAAATAATGCTCCTGCCAAGAAGAAGAAGAAAAAAGAATATTATGATGAAAAGGAGAAGATTAGACAAGAAAAACTTTGGCATGAAGAAGAGGAGAAGCATCCTTGGCAAAATCCCCCTCCCAAGGTCAAGGTAAGAAAAAAAATCAGCAAACAAATATAATACCCAATTTTTGTTTGGCTTGGTAAAATCAAGAACAAGATCCTTAAAGTCTCTTATATTTTTGATCTTTGAAGGTGACAACTAAGAAGGGTGTTTACCATATGAACTTAGAAATTACCTTGGGAGCGCCGCCTGAATTAATCTACTTATGGTTGATTCATCCACACGGCAGTTCGTTTTTGGATGAGAAGAAGTGGCGCGACCTCATGGTTTTCTTTTCTGATCATTATATGATTCCAATGTGGTATTCAATATATAGCAATAGATGAGACTGTGATATTGTTTTTGTTTATTATCAAGATAACCAAATCAAAAAAGGTTTTGATGGAGGATGGTCCAAGGGAGGTTTTCAAGGTGGAGAGATCTGTGGTTTATGACTTCTTTTCGCTGACTTCTGTACGTATCCCGTTACATCTAATTGTGGAAGAAAACAGAAAAGATCTTACGGTAAGAAGCATCTCTGACAAGAAGCAAGACACCTTTGTGTTTGTACTTAACTCATCTTACTGACAGGGAAAATATAAGAAAGAGAAAGTAATGTTGATGAAAGTGTTCGAGGGAAACTATAAAGTGGAGCCTGTATATGTAGATCAAGAACGCTTGTGCAAAAAGAGGTTACCAAAGAGTCCAGAAGAATATAGAAAATGTAGCGGTGGCCAAGGAAAGATTGGGTCAAAATTGACAATAAATCAATACTTTGAGCCATATCCTCCATTTAATCTACCGCCATTTTCTTGGTACATCCGTGGGAACACCGTTAAAACCTCCAAAAATCTGCTCTATGCGCTTCAGAACACGGCTAAAAGTGTACGAATGGCTGGGCCGCTGGAAGAACCACCAAACCGTTGATTAAGACATCTAAAAAAAAAAGTCATCTAATCAAATGAGACTTTTTTAGTTTCATATTTTTATTCATGTTTATAATAAATAATTGATGAAGTTTCTATAGTTAAAATAATATTTATTAGTCATTTTCAGTTATAATACTTTCAGGACATTATGTTGAAATTTGAAAATTTCTTTCAATAATAGTATGCCATACACAATTAGTGATAGCTTGTTTATATAACTAAAAAAAAATCGACAATCAATAGGACAGAAAAAACAAAGTTAATAGAAACTCTTGTTTTTTGGAAAATAGAAAAATTATATGTTTAATAGTTTTAGATAAAAAAAATATAAAAAAGTTATAGATTATAAATTTGCTTAGGCAATGTAAACCGATCGACCGACACTAACGAAGGATTCTGCAACATACCTAGGTGAAGACATGAAAGAAAATCCTACTTTTGTACAATGAACATACACAATTAATATATTCTTAATACAAATAGATGAACATTACAGGTTTAATTATTAAATGACTTTTGAAATGTGTCTGGTCCATTTATGTTCCAAAATTTAAAACCCGTCACTTTTTTTTTTTGAAATAATGTTAAAATTATTCATTTCAAAAAATCTCTTTATACCTTGTGTGACTGTTTCTCAAGTTTGATCTAAAATTTATTTAAGCGCTAAAATAGAATCGAAACTCTGCTAGTGTATACTCCCGGTTTGCAAACCAAGCTTGCAGAAGCGAATCTTCCATTTCCAACCATATGTAACGGCACCGTTACAGACGCCTTTGTCAATAAATATTAGGTGACCTGCAGAGTTTTTATTGTTGGAGGTGGCTTTTGCCCTTCAACAAGGCTTCTAAGATAATGGATTCAGCATATAGGTCACTAGAAAAAACGCTAGACATCATTTGTTTATAAAATAAGGAAACACCCTCTCTTTGAAAGGGATCATTTTTCTCATTCTTTTTCATCTTCTCTCATTTTCTAAAGAAAAAACACTCTCTAGAGAGAACACCTTATCACATGCCTTTTTCTAGGCACACGTGTCCCATTGTTGTAGAACTACGATTGGCTTGATCCCTACCAAAAAATATGTTATGTAAGCATCCTTTCAGTGGTCCAGACACAATCATTAAACCTCTTTTATTTTCCATCTATCTAGTTCAAGCTCAACATGAAGGCTTCTCCTAATTTCACCATGGAAATCTGTCATTTCCTAGCACATCACCGATTTCGGTTCAAACACTTATTATCATTCTTTTTCTTTCACTTACTTTAGTTCGACCCGGGTCAGATCGAAGAATCTAAAAAATATCATTTGAAAACTCGGGTCAGATTGCGCGGTAACCCGGGAATCAGGGAAGGAGTGACATTCACAATAAATAATATCAAAGGAGGGAGAGCACAGGAGACGTGCCTACGCTCACTCACAGTAATTGCCACACCCTAACTTCTCTGTCAAGTCAGGTTTAGAAAATCTCTGCTTTAATCTCTCTGTTCATCTCTATGCTCTGTTATGATAACTTATGCTTGAAAATGTATATGGGTTATTATAAGCACAAGATCCTAGTAAAGGATACTCTGGTCCCGGTGGTTCAACATTCATCTATGGTCATCAAATGAAATCTAGTGAATCTGCTATCATCCGTATGTAAAGCCTCTTGAGAAAGTAACCCTAATAAATTACGTATTGTTGATTCAAGGACTGTACTTAAAAAGGAACATGCTTTTTGATGGGTCTCCTCTTTCCTCAAAAAGGTCTCGCTTGTACGTCATGTAATTCACGAGAGTTGAGCTGCCATGCATAAAACTTAACGTACACTATTCTCTCAAGATGGAGAATATACTATTCCAGAAACCATATAATATACACAAGCTTTAGATTGTCATTTACTTTTGCTCTAATCAGTTCTGCTAGGCTAAACTTTCGAACAGAAAATGCGTGTATTCCCTGGATTTGGTAGCTGGATCAATCAGAACAGTCAACAGCCTCTTAAGGTCAGCCTTATATCACCAATCATAGGAGCTGATCGATGAAGCCAAATAAATATAAAACACATTTTTATTGGGGGTTTTATTGTTTGTTCATGTAGGCCGAGTCCAAGAGATCTGAAAATGGCGAATCTAAGTCGGCGTCAGAGAAAGACACTAACAATGCTCCTGCTAAGAAGAAGAAGGAGGTGGTATATTATGATGAAAAAGAGGACACGAAACAAGAAGGACTTTGGCATGAAGCAGAGAAGAAGCATCCATGGCATAATCCACCTCCCAAGATAAATAAAAGAATAGAACGCGCCTCACGCGCCTTTGCGAAAATCTCCCAAACTGAGAACCACTTCGTTTCACCTCCTCCGTCGCCGTGTCCGGCGCCGGCCACCCCCTGCGGCCATGGCAAAGAAGAAGCCACCCAAAGGAAAGCCACCAAACCGTTCAACCACTCACCCCGGCTCCGCCTCTCGCTCCACCTCCGCGTCCAAGCCTCGCGCTGTCTCACCACACGCTGCTGGCTCCGACTCCGCTACTGGAAAGGTCGATCCTGGCTTTCCTCCAGTCAAAGATGCTCAGACTACTGCTACTGTAGTGGATCTGGCCATGGAGATTGAAAACCCCAATCTCGAAAACCTAGCTACAGAATCGAATGCTGTACCTAGACCTACAGTTCCCGACACCACTGTTGATGCAAACACTGGTAAGGAAACGGGGACTGACTTGAAACCCTCTCAGGATGGACCGACCAGCAACGGTTCTTCTCCTGCGGAACTCTGGAAAGGTTTTGTGAAGGAAGCTTCTATAAAACTTCAACCGAAGGAGAAGCCGTTCTTGCTCGACTCTGGTGAACCGTGCGTTACCATTCCAAATGCAGTTGTTGAAAAGAACAAAAAAGCTTGGGAATGCTTTATTCTTGGTCAGTTCTACAACGACGCCCCTGCCCGGGGTGCCGTTCATGCAATTGTAAACGGAATTTGGAGTAAACACCGTAGAGATATCACAGTATCGAAGATGGATAATCAAGCTTTCCTTTTCCGTGTACCCTGTCCTCATGCCCGTAGACGCATCCTTGCTCAGAACTTCTGGCAGATCGATGGGCAAACGATGTTTGTAGCCAAGTGGTCTCCAGGCCTTCAACAGGTTAAACCTGAGCTCGAGATGGTGCCGATTTGGCTCGAGCTTAGAAGAGTTCCGCTTCAGTTCTTCAACCAAGATGCTTTGCAAGAAATTGCAGGAATAGTGGGCCACCCTGTTTGCCTTCATCCGTCAACAGAGCAACTTATCGACATTGAAGTGGCAAAGGTTTACACTGTTATTGATCCTCGAAAGCCTCTTCCAAACTTTGTCAATGCACGGTTTGAGAGCGGAGATACTCGACGCATCTCTGTCTCTAGCCCCTTCATGCCGTCTTTGTGCTCCTTTTGCAAGAAAGTCGGTCATACCATCTCCCGCTGTAAGGATGCGCCTAAGACATGTACTCTCTGCAACTCTGTCAAGCACCTAATGGTTGATTGCTCGAGATATAGCCGTGAAAAGGCAAGAGGAAAGGCTCATATAAAAAGCCTTCTACCAATTGTCTCTCAGACAAAGAAAGTCTACAGACCAGCGGGAGATAAGAACAAGGGTGAGACGGCCTCTTCTTCTGTCCCTCCAGCACGGTCTGATATTCCCTCAGAGCGGTCTACTCCTGCTCGGGCTAATTCTCCTTTACTACGGACTACTCCTCCTTCACTTCCACATCGCTCGAACTTGGAGAACAGGCAAAGATCAGTGTCTCCTATCAGCCACCACGCTCAGCGTGTGAATCCTCATTCCCAGACGTTGGCTGTCGAGACTAATGATCTGGTGGAAGGTCGCCTTGTCGTAGATTTAACCTCTTATTCCTCGAAAAACTCCATCTCATCTGGTCATGTTTCTGATGGTAGTAACTTTTCGGGCGATGAGGATCCGGGTGACGGAGATGATAAATACATCGAAGTCATTTCTCGAAGAATGAAGAAACAGTTAAAAGGAAAGGCTAGGGCAGGAGACCCTCTAATCCTCTAAATTTTACCTCTTATATATGGATCTTTTTTGTTGGAATATAAGAGGAATAAATGATTCTGTAAAACGGAGGGGTTTTAGGAAATGGATGCGGAAGAATAAACCTATTTTTGGTGGTCTCGTGGAGACACATGTACAGCTACCTAAGTCGGATGGTATTTTAAACTCTATTCTACCGGGTTGGTCTTTTCACAGTAATTACGATCACTCGGATATCGAAAGAATTTGGGTTGTTTGGCACCCATCTGTTCAAGTCAAAATCATCTCGAGCTCACGTCAAATGACTACTTGTCTTGTGAAGCTCCCAAATGTGAGAAATGAAATTGCAATCTCCTGTGCGTATGGTTCAAATTGCAGGATTGAGAGACGCACGCTTTGGAAAGAATTGGAAGCCTGCTCCTCATTTCCGCAGCTGGTAAACATCTCGTGGCTTATTTATGGTGATTTCAATGAGATATTAGATCCCTCAGAACACTCAAAGATTGACCAATTCTCTTTCCCACGGGGCATGAGGGACTTCAAGGAGTGTATTGACGAATGCTCTCTCTTTGACCTTCCTTACTGTGGGAACTCTTTCACTTGGTCCAATGGACATGTGTCAAAAAAGCTGGATAGAATTCTCACTAATTCAGCTTGGCTCCAGCAATTTCCGGAATCTATTGGTGTCTTTGGAGTTCCGGGTATTTCTGATCACTCTCCATGCTGTGTATTCCTTGACCAACACAGGCCAAAGTAGAAACGACCCTTTAAATTTTTTGCTCACCTGAATCAACATGAGGATTTTGTTGAGATCCTTGGTAACTGTTGGAATTCTTTGGATTTTCATGGTACTAATCAGCTAAGAGTTTCTAAAAAGTTGAAAGAGCTTAAGGGAGTTATTAAAACCTTCAGTAGAGAACACTTCTCTCATCTAGAGCAATGGGTTGAAGAAGCTTTCACGGATCTTTGTCTTGCTCAAGCAAACTCTCTTGATAACCCATCGCCTACTGCTACTAATTTAGAGAGAGATGCGCATCACCGTTGGCATGTACTAGCAAAGGCTGAGGATTCCTTTCTGAAGCAGAGATCGAGGGTTCAATGGTCTGTCGATGGGGATTCAAACACTGCATATTATCACAGAATAATTAAATCAAGGCAAGCTCAAAACCAAATTGTGTTTCTGGTAGGCAGGGATGGAACTATTATTGATGGGATTGAGGACATAAAAGAGCATGCTTTTGATTACTACACTCTTCTTCTCGGCGGCCCAACTTCATCAGCTGCTCCTTCTCCTTCTGTTATCGCCTCTTTCCTGCCTCTTCGTTTCTCTCATGAGGCTGTGAGTCTCCTTGATGCAGGTTTCAGCGATCTCGATATTCAGACAGCTTTCTTTGCTCTTCCAAAGTCCAAAGCTCCTGGCCCGGACGGTTACCCTGCAGAGTTCTTCATAGCGAACTGGAGTGTGGTTGGGATGGATATGATAGCAGCGATCAAAGAATTTCTGACTACAGGCTGTCTCCTACAGCAATGGAACTCGACTATCATCTCCCTGATCCCCAAGAAGCCTAATGCGAATCAGATGACTGAGTTTAGTCCTATATCGTGTTGCAATACTGTCTACAAGGTAGCCTCTAAGCTTCTTGCGAACAGAATAAAAGCAGCTTTGCCAAAGCTCATCTCATCTTCTCAATCAGCTTTTGTACCGGGGCGTCTTCTGGTTGAGAATGTGTTGTTAGCTACAGAGATTGTCTCTGGGTATAAGTGGAAAGACATCTCAAAGCGATGTATGCTGAAGGTTGATCTGCAAAAAGCATTTGATTCGATCAACTGGGATTTTATCTTGAACACACTAGAGGCTCTCGGTTTTCCTTCTCACTTCCGGAAACTGATTTCTCAGTGTATTTCCACCACCAGATTCTCTGTTTCAGTGAATGGGGAGCTTTGTGGTTATTTTAAAGGAACAAAGGGATTGCGTCAGGGAGACCCGCTATCTCCCTATCTTTTTGTTATCGCCTTGGAGGTCTTTTCCCAAATGTTCAATGCAAAATTCAGAGTAGGAGACATTGGCTATCATCCCAATACATCAGAGATTGAGGCTACGCATCTGGCTTTTGCTAATGACATTATGATATTCTTTGATGGTGAGAAAAGCTCCCTTGAAAACATTGTTGATACTATGGAGTTATTTGCCACATGGTCGGGATTAAGAATGAATAAGGACAAGACGGAACTCTTCGTTGGAGGCTTGAATCAGGCTGAAACTACTGACCTTACTAGTTTCGGGTTCAACCTCGGTTCAATGCTTGTCCACTACTTGGGCCTCCCTCTTATGCATCGCAAGCTACAAATCTCCAACTACAGACCACTGCTCCAAAAAATCAAGGGACATTTTACTGCTTGGTCTACAAAGAAGCTATCTTATGCTGGTCGTGCTCAGTTGATCTCTTCGGTTATCTATGGCAACATAAATTTCTGGACATCTGCATTTGTTCTCCCAAAAGGATGCATCAAACAAATCCAGAGTCTTTGCTCTCGTTTCCTATGGACTGGAAATATCACTCGCAAAGGAGTTGCGAAAATTGCGTTGAGTACAGTGTGCTTACCGAAAAAAGAAGGAGGACTGGGGCTTAGGGATTTTGAGACGTGGAACAAGACTCTTTGCCTAAAGCTTATTTGGATGTTATATACACCAAACCCGTCACTGTGGGCTTCTTGGATCAGGAAATAAAAAATTGGAGATGAAAGCTTCTGGAGCTTAGAAGCTAAAAAGGCGGGATCTTGGACATGGAGATCTCTACTGAACCTGCGCCTTATAGCTTCAAACTTTCTGAAAGCAAATCTTGGGAATGGACAGAAAATTAGTTTTTGGTGGGACATTTGGACCCCTCTTGGTCGCTTGATTGAATTATTTGGCGACTCGGGCCCTAGAGAACTCTGCATTCATTTATATGCTTCAGTTGCTGATACTTGTGATGAGAATGGCTGGCGGTTGAGAGGCGCTCGATCTCTTGCTGCAGAAAGCCTTTCAAATTCATCTCACGAGTATTATTCTTCCTTCACTCTCTCAGGATGATGTTGTGTTTCACGGGGTTATTGATGGTGATGCTATGCCTCGTTACTCTGCCTCTCGTACTTGGGAAGAGCTACGAAACAAAGCACCGTTAGTCTCTTGGTCCAGCAGTGTATGGTTCAAGATGGCCACGCCTCGTCACGCCTTCCTCATGTGGATTGCGCATAATGATAGAATGCCTACACGGGTGAGACTATCAAGCTGGGGTCTAGGGACTTCTACAAGCTGTTGTCTCTGTGATTCAGCTCTGGAAACAAAAGATCATCTTCTTCTGGGTTGTGAAATCAGTGAACAGATTTGGAAACTGGTTCTTCGACGGTTGGGCTATACACATTCAGCCTTCATGACTTGGACTTCTTTTATTGAATGGATTTCTCTAAAGGACTCCACTACTCCTTTGATTTTCAAGAGGCTGGTTGCTCATGAACTATCTACAACATTTGGGCAGAGCGGAATAAACGCCTGCACCAGGGAATCTCCTCAACTCCTCCAACGATCTACAAGCTCATAGACCGCAACATCAGAGACACGATCTTGGGGAAGAAAAAGATCAAGAAGAGCTTCAAAACACTTATGCTATCATGGCTAAGAAATGTTTAGAAAATCTTCTTCTCATGATATGGGTTTCACTTTGTTTTTATTTTTTTTTTGCCAAAGTGCACCCCGTCTGGTTTTAGTTTTTTTGTAAAGTTTACAAACATCTTTCATATTTATATGATATTCACATCCTTGGCAAAAAAAAAAATAATCCACCTCCCAAGATCACGGGAAGAAAAAAATCACTCAAACACAATACAATACTCAAAAAAAAATTTGCCTTGGTAGAAATAATAACAAGATCCTTAAATTTTCTTATATTTTTGATCTTTGAAGGTGACAAATAAGAAGGGTCTTTACCATATGAACATAGAATTGACCGTGGGAACAGCTCCTAATATTGTCTACTACGTGTTGACTGAAAGCGATCCGTTTTTCGATAGGAAGAAGTGGCGCGACCTAATGGTTATCTTTGCTGATCATTATATGATTCGAATGTGGTATTAAATATAGTCAATACTTGATATGTGGTGTAAAAAAATGGGGAATTGTCTGTGTTATTATTAATGAGTAATAGAAGTTCCTTATATAAGGATTACAAAGTATAGGAAAAAGGAAATTATCCAAAACCTAATACAACATGAAATAGGAAAAGATCTAAAATAGATAAATGGAAAACATTCTATATCTAAGGTCGGCCAAGTGATAGGCCGACTCTCTGTCCTCAGCCGCCGACTCTCTCTCCTCCTTTGGCCACGGCTGGGCCTTGTCTTGGTCTTGGTTATGGGCCATCCACATAATGATTTATAACACTCCCCCTTGGATGCCATAACCATATGGGTTTGTATCATGCATGACGTTGCCTCATTAAAACCTCTTTAGGAAAACCAAAAAATCCAAGGTGGGAAAAAATGGAAACCGTAGACAGGAAAAAGAGTACAACACACGACACTCCCCCTGATGAAGGCATCACTGAAGATTCTTCAACTGGCGCATTCCTATCTGATGAACCAGCTTCCTGAACGTTGAGGTCGGCAGAGACTTAGTGAATAGATCGGCCGAATTGTCACTGGACCGAACCTGAACCACTTCAACTTCTTTAGCCTTCTGCAGGTCGTGGGTGAAGAAGAACTTAGGCAAGATGTGTTTTGTTCTATCTCCCTTAACATATCCATCTTTGAGCTGAGCTATACAAGCTGCATTGTCCTCATAGATGATCGTTGGTTCTTCTTTTTCCTTTCCCACGGCCAGGCCACTCTCTTTAAGAATAAGGCCGGTCATGTTCCTCAACCACACAAGCTCTCGGCTTGCTTCATACATGGCTATGATCTCGGCATGATTAGATGATGTTCCACTAAGGTTTGTTTTGTGGACCGCCAACTTACTGCAGCCCCACTGTGTATAAACACATAACCTGTCTGAGATCTAGCATTGTGTGGGTCGGATAAGTACCCAGCATCTGCATATCCGGCCATGTTCTCACTTGGCCGATCGGTATAGAACAATCCGAGATCGGTTGTTCCTTGCAGATATCTGAACAGATGTTTTATTCCGTTCCAGTGCCTAAGTATCGGACATGAACTGAATCTAGACAGTAAACTCACGGCAAAACTGATGTCCGGTCTAGTATGGCTAGCCAAATACATTAAGGCTCCAATGGCACTTAGGTAAGGTATTTCCGGCCCGAACATGTCCTCTTCCGGCTTCCTTGGTCCGAATGGATCTTTCTCAAGGTCTAAGGACCTCACGACCATAGGACTCGACAAGGAATGAGCCTTGTCCATATTAAACTGCTTGAGTATCTTTTCTGTATATGTCTTTTGATGCACAAGGATTCTATTATCCATATACTCAAATTGCAGTCCCAAACAGAACTTAGTTTTTCCTAAGTCTTTCATTTCGAATTCTTTCTTTAGACATTCGACCGTTTGGGTAATCTCTCCAGGGGTTCCAATCACATTCAGGTCGTCCACATAGACAGACATAATCACGAAGCCCTTGCTGTCGAATCTCTTTATAAAAATACATGGACTTATTGGATCGTTCTTATAACCTTCTTTCATTAGGTACTCTGATAATCGGTTGTACCACATTCGACCTGATTGTTTCAAACCGTACAAGGCTTTATTCAACTTAATACAATGCTGTTCTCGAGAACCTTTCTTATCTTTGAGCTCAATACCCTCTGGAACTCTCATATGAATTTCATTATCCAGTGGACCGTACAGATACACAGTTACTACATCCATTAGGCGCAGATCAAGCTTCTCTTTCACGGCCAGACTGATTAAGTATCATAATGTAGTTGCGTCCACCACAGGGGAATAAGTTTCCTCATAATCTATTCCTGGTCTCTGTGAGAATCCTTGTGCTACAAGCCGTGCTTTGTATCTCACTACTTCTCCTTTCTCATTTCTCTTTCTCACAAAGACCCATTTGTATCCTACTGGTTTGACATCTCTAGGTGTCACAGTTATAGGGCCAAAAATGCCTCTTTTCTTTAATGATTCTAACTCCACGTTTATAGCTTCTTTCCATTTGATCCAATCTGATCTTTGCATGCATTCATATATGGACGTGGGTTCCAGATCCTCATCTTTTTCCATGATCTCAAGTGCTACTTTATAAGCAAAAATATCATCGACGTCAATATCATTTCTGTTCCATTTCGTTCCAGACATTATATGGTTTATAGAGATCTCTTGATTGTCCGGCCCTTGTGTCCCATGAAGTTCGGCATCCCGAACCCCATTATATGGGACGGTCGGATCATATGGCGTGGTCGGCTCACTTGGCTCGACCGTCTGGGTCGGCTCGGCCGGTCCATCAATGTTCTGGACGGTTTCCATGATACTCTCAGATCCAGCACCTCTCTTGGACTTCCGAGGCTGTTTATCTTTGGAACCAATAGGTCTACCACGTTTGAGACGTTGGTTAGACTCTGTAGCCACTTGACCTTGTCCCTTCTGGACGTCTATTCGTATTGGTGCATTACAAGCCGGGATATACGATTTTGTCACTCTATTTGGGTCAGCAAATGAATCTGGCAGTTCATTAGCTAGCTTTTGAAGATGTATAATCTTTTGGACTTCCATATCACATTCTTTAGTCCGAGGATCTTGCCAAGATATTGATGGTCGAGACCATTCGATTTCATTGCTTAATTCTTTGCTCAACCGGCTGTTATCTCCCCCTAAGGTCGGATATGTGGACTCATCAAACTGTGAGTCTGCGTATCTGGCCTTAAACAAATCACCGGTTGTTGGCTCAAGATATTTTATAATGCGCGGGGAGTCATATCCTACGTATATTCCCATCCTCCTCTGTGGTCCCATTTTCGTTCTCTGTGGTGGAGCAATTGGAACGTAGACGGCACATCCAAATGTTTTGATGTGGGATACGTCTGGCTCATGACCCATGAGTAACTGGGATGGCGAATATCTATGCTCACTAGATGGCCTGATGCGAATCAGTTCTGCTGCATGTAATACGGCATGTCCCCACGCTGATACCGGGAGCTGAGACCGCATGAGCAATGGTCTGGCTATCAGTTGGATACGTTTAATGAATGATTCGGCCAAGCCGTTCTGCGTATGTACATGTGCCACGGAGTGTTCTACACTTACCCCCATGGACATACAATAGTCATTAAACGTCTGAGACGTAAATTCACCAGCATTGTCTAGACGTATAGTCTTTAAAGGAAAGTCTGGAAAATATGCTCTTAGTCTTATTATCTAAGCAAGCAGGCGTGCAAATGCCAAATTTCGTGTGGACAGTAGACAGACATGCGACCATCTGGTCGATGCATCAATCAGGACCATGAAATACCGAAACGTCCCACTAGGTGGGTGTATTGGTCCACATATGTCTCCCTGAATCCTTTCCAGAAAATTTATGATCTCTTTATTAACTTTGGCTGGTGATGGCCTGGTTATGAGTTTCCCTTGTGCACATGCTGCAAATGTGAGATTGTATGGGACAACTCCTTTGAACGTGTGCCCTTGTGAGTTCATCATCAACTTTCGCATCATGTTAGTACCGGGATGGCCAAGCCGGTTATGCCATAAGGTGAAATTGTCGCAGGCATTAGCCTCGATCATACTGACCTTTGCATAGTATAGGCCAGTAGTCATTGCAGGTAAGGTTTCTAGGATCCTTTTATAGCCTTTGGTGATCGAAATTATGTTAAGGAATTCTTTATTTCCTTCTTCCCATGTTTCAAGATGGAAACCGTTCAATCTTATATCTTTGAAACTCAATAGGCTCCTTTTAGAGCTTGGGGAATACAAGGCATTTCTGATCTCTAGATGAGTGCCCTTAGGCATCAATACATAAGCCTGGCCGTGACCTTCAATCAGGCCGGCTACACCTGCAATGGTGTGTACGTTTGCACTTTGCATTGTGAGATTTAAGAAATATCTTTTATCTCTAAGAATTGTATGACATGTGCCACTATCCACCACGAGTATGCTCATTTCGTCATTCATTTCTATAAATAAGATTTCATTTCTCAGAGATTTCAAAACTTTCATTTATTAAAGTTGCAGAACACCGAAATTAAAAACACCAAATCAATCATAAAACAATCATAAAGCAATAAAACAAGTCGTATCGAAAATTTTAGTCTTTGAGACAATCAGAAGTCTCAAAGTCCATCAGGTCGTCATTTGCAACATCAGATTCTTTATCAGCCTCATAACCGGAATCATGGACCATATGAGCCTTCGGGTTCTTGTCCTTAAGACTCTCTTGGTAGAACTCACATAAGTGCTTAGGAGTTCTACAATTCTTGGCCCAATGGTTGCTCATCCCACATCTGTGACAAACGGATTTGGTTGAGTAAGACGGTTTGGATATACCGCCTCGACCTCGTCCATATCCGCCTCAGCCACGACCGGGATTGGAACCACAACCACGGTTATTGTGGTTTCCTTTCCGGCCGGCCAAGTGTCTATCTCGACCGTTCGAGTAATTGTCACGGTTCATGTATCCACAACGGCCTCTGCCATGTGATCTTTTATCATTCTGTATGTAATTGCACTCGTTGGGATTTTTCTTTTCAACTTCATTGGCCTCTGGTAATGGGGCAGATCCGACAGGTCTAGCTTCACTGTTCTTCATCAGGAGCTCATTGTTTGCCTCGGCCAGAAGCAGGCACGAGATCAGATCAGTGTATGTGGCGAAGCCTTTCATTCGGTACTGCTGCTGCAGGATTATGTTTGAGGAATGAAACGTAGAGAATGTTTTCTCAAGAAACTCTTCTTCGGTTACTACTTCACCACAAAGTCTCAGCATCGAGACAGTCTTAAATAAGACCGAATTGTACTCATCCACTGACTTATAATCCATGAATCTTAGATTCTTCCAGTCATTTCTAGCTTTTGGGAGTAACACCGTTTTCTGGTGATCATATCTATGATGTAAAGCATCCCAAAGCTCTAGTGGATTTTCCATCGTAATGTACTGATCTTTTAGACCTTCAATGAGGTGATGGCGTATAATACTTATAGCCCTGTACTGATTCTTATCAGTCTCATTGTTGTCCTTGATGATTGTGTCACCAAGTCCCTTTGACCTTAAGCTGATCTTTGTATCTAGCGCCCACTGTAAGTAGTTATCTCCTGAGAGATTAAGGGCTGCGTAGTCTCTATTTGAGATTTTCGACATCTGAATCACATTATCATTTCAATTTTAGGTTCACAATGTGATCATGTGGCCGCATGGTATAACAAGCTCAGCCACAAACTTGTCTTACGCATCTATGAGAAAACAATCAATCTAATCGACCATGGTGCGAACAAACAAGCCGCACGGCTATGTGGACAATCAATAGGATCGGACATGTAATTCTAAATTGACCATGGTGCGAACAATCCTAACATTTGTTTCTACATGTATCAGGGAGATTAATGCCACACGGCCATATGAATTTAAATGCAACCAGATTCGAATTCGTATGTTTTCTATATGCTGGTAGATTTCATTAATCAATGTGAATGCAATCCAATTCAAATTCATATGTAATGCAAACAACCTTAGCAATTAGATTAGGGTTTCTACTTTAAAAATCTAAGGCTTTCGGTTTTAATTAAAGGTTTCAAGGCCTTTAGGATTCAAGTTCTAGATCAGATTACTTCAATCAATCTAACAATCCTAAAACCTCAAATCAATCAATTCAATCAATAAAAATCGAATTCAGTCCTTTTAGGGTTTAGGGTTTCGATTCCTAAATTAGGGTTTCTCAAAATCAAATCAGGAACAATCAATTCAAGTTTTAAGGAATCAATTTCTATCTTTCTAGTTAGGAGATTGCCGATTTTTAATCTTGTAGGTTTTAGGGTTTTGATCAAGATCAAAGTTTCCATAATTATGGATTAGTGTTTCTGATCAATCTAGGTTTTCAGATTAAGTTATACCTTTGTTTGTAGAGGTATTAGAACCGGACCACCTTTAGAGAGAGAGAGAGAGGACGAACGGATGCAATTGGGTCGCGGATGGGAGCAGACGCGAGCTGAGGACGATCGCCAGCTGTCTCGGGTGCGAGTCTCTCGGACGCGGGTCGTGTCGGGTGCAATCGCGTCTCGGGTTCCAGCTGAGGACGATCGCCAGCTGTCTCGGGTTCTGAGCTGGAACGTGATCTTAGAACGTCTAGGATTCAAGAGGGATCTTCTGAGTTCTTGGATGAACTAAGAACAAGGTTAGGGTTTTGGGTTGTGGTCGCCGGTTTTGGCTTTTAGGGTTAGAGGTTTCGATTTGTCTCAGGGATCTAGAGACGATCGTGCTAATAACGTGTTGTAAAAGAATGGAGAATTGTCTGTGTTATTATTAATGAGTAATAGAGGTTCCTTATATAAGGATTACAAAGTATAGGAAAAAGGAAATTATCCAAAACCTAATACAACATGAAATAGGAAAAGATCTAAAACAGATAAATGGAAAACATCCTATATCTAAGGTCGGCCAAGGGATAGGCCGACTCTCTCTCCTCAGCCGCCGACTCTCTCTCCTCCTTTGGCCACGGCTGGGCCTTGTCTTGGTCTTGGTTATGGACCATCCACATAATGATTTATAACAATATGTTTATTTTTTTTGTTATCAAGAAAAACACATCAAGAAAGGTTTTGAAGGAGAATGGTCCGAGGCGGGTCGTCATGGTAGAGAAAGCTGTGGCTTATGACTTCCTTTCGCTGACGACTATATCTATCCCGATACATCTTACTATGGAAGAAAACAGAAAACATCTTACGGTAACAAGCTTTCTCTCACAAGAATCAACAACACCTTTGTGTTTGTATTGATGAAACCTAACTAATTCAGCTTATTGGACAGACAAAATATAAGAAAGAGCAAGTATTGTTGATGAAAGAGTTCCACGGCAACTATAAAGTGGAGCCTATATATGTAGATCAAGAACGGTTGTGCAAAAAGAGGCTACCAAACAATCCAGAAGAATATAAAAAATGTAGCGGTGGCCAAGGAAGGATTGGGTCAAAATTTACAATAAACCATTACTTCCAACCATATCCTCCATTTAGTCTACCTCCGCTTTCTTGTTTCATCCGTGGGATCACCATCAAAACCTCCAAAAAATTGCTCAACTTGCTTCAGGACATGGCTTTTTCTTTACGACAAGCAGGGCCACCCTCAGAATAAGCTATCAAAGCGAGAGAAAACTATGTTGTTGAACTACATAATTTTTAGAAAATTAGAAGATTATTAGTAAACATAGAAAAACTGTTTATCGCGTATGATTATTTTGGTATCGACTACCGCAGCTGAAAATTGTTTTTTTTTTTTAAGTTGAAACTACTAAAAGTTATTTGTGTTTTTAACATATCATAAGAAAGATCAGATGGACTGGATTTGTTATCAATTGATGGTTCAAATATTTAATTGCACTCGAATGATCATGCAAGAAAAAAAAAACAAAAAACTATATTTTAGTGTTTTAAATTTAGATTTTTTGTTAACAGTTGATGAGATTCGATAATTTTATGAAAACAATTTTTTTTCTATTTTTTATTGTTAATAATTTTATATAAATATATATAACGACAGTTTTAAAATTGGTTTAGCCGTTTAAGCAATGTAAAATGTTAGACGATACTTACGAAGGGCTACGCAATATACCTAGGGGAAGACATGAAGAAACAAACATGGAAAACACTAGCTTTGTTCAATGAACACACGCAAATACCTGTTTGAAAAACGATATTCTTATACAAATATACGAATACAAACATATGTAGTGGTAATACTGGAGGAAACAATTGAAAGAACAAATACATGATTAATTTAAAGGCCCACTAAAGAATTATCACTCTTCTTTTTTTACTTGCTCTGATTTGACATTACTAGACCTTGGCATTCGGGGTCCAATTGGATTTCGGTTTAGTCCAATCGGGTTTTGATTTTTTGGGTTTATAAAAATCAGCTCCATTCGGGTTATATGAAAATTCTGTTCGGGACCGGTTCGGGTTCTAGGGTTTGGATCGGGCTAGTATATCTTCAAAGAACTGGTACAATCCGATGTATTTTCGGGTTCGGGTCCCAACGGTTCTTCGGTTTAACTATACCTGATTTATATCTACTTTGTAACCAAAAAATAAGTAAAATCGATTCTTCGATTTTAAAATACTTGATTTGTACCTATTTTGTAACCAAAACATAAGTAAAATCAGTTCAAAATAAGAAGGGAACATCAAATATTATCATTCAAAATCAAGCGAAAGGTAAACATAGTTATTAATAGAAAAAAAAAACCAAATCACTACAAGAAAACATAATCTTAACGAGGGCGGTTTTCCTCGTTATTTCGTCGTAAAAGAGGCTTTACGACGAATTAGCGAGGAAACGCGTTTGCTCGTTACACGTCCGTCGTAACACATATTTCCTCGCTAATTCGTCGTAACTTAGCGAGGAATATATTTCGTCGTAAAGACGAAGTAGAACGATTCGTCGTAAAGACGTCGCTACAATTCCTCGTAAGGACGTCGCTACAATTCCTCGTAAATAACTCGAAAACAGTTCCTCGTAAATAACTCGAAAACAGTTCCTCGTAATCTACACGTAAATACCTTGAAAGATTTTCCTCGCAAAATACACGTAACAACCACGAAATGATTTCCTCGTAAAATGGTCGTAAACATTTCCTCGTTATTTCCTCGTAAATAATTCCTCGTAAAATACTCGTAAACTGTTTCTCGTCATTTCCTCGTAAGATTTCCACGTAAAGAGGTCGTACTTTAGCTACGAATTTACTTCGTTTTTATTATTTTACAGAATTTTAAAATATAATTAAAAAATAATTAAAATTATTTAATTTAATAATAAATTAAAATTCAAAATAAAAATAAATTCATATGAAAATATTTTATAAATAAATAAGTTTTGAATTTATATAATACAACAACAAAAAAAAACTAAGGGTCGTTCATCGCCCGGTAGAATTCATCACTCCTCCTCGTAACATCCGCCTCGTTATGTACGTCGTCGGATGACTCGCCATGAATGGGATGTTGTTGTCGCATGTTCCTCAACATGGACTCCCATTCCGGATTTGTGGCCGCAATAACGTCCAAGAAGCCCTCGACTCCACCCATACGAGATTTTGTCGCGGTCAACTCGTTACGCAGCTGAGCGGACTCTCTACGCAGCTCCGTGACTTCATCATCCCGTCGCTGACCATAAGACGATGTCGCTCTCGGAACATCGTTGACGGAACCAATACCCAACGTCCGTCCCTTTTTTTTAGGGACAACCTTAAAAACAAAAAATAAATATTGTAAGTAAATATTTAAAGTTAAATTAAATGAATAATTAAAAATTAATTTTTTTGAAAATTTACCTCCTCGTAAATCTTATCCACTTCAAGTGTGGATAAGGTGACGGGTAATCCGTCGGTAGACTGCTGGGTCAGCTGAGTCTGGCGGTCTTCAACCCGAGCAACTACGTCGTTGTAGATTTGCTCGGACTTGCCATCTACAAATACGCCCGCCTTGTTCTTGTGGGTCCTCTCGTAAAGTTCCATAAGAGACGGGAGATGTCCCGTCTCTTTGGCCTAAAAAACAGTTAAGAAAGTTAGAATAAATTAATATAATTATTAAAAAAATTATTTAATAAAATATTTAATTACCATTTCCAAACGGACACCGGCGTGGGGTTTTTGGCCCGTAGTGTGAAGCATCGGCCCGTTCCCGTGCTCATCGACCGTGTTACGGGAGTTAGAGCAAGCCTGGGCGATTCTAATCGAATCAGGAAGGCGCCAATAACGGATGAGGCCATCCCACACGTCCGTGGTGAGCTCAGCGGGTTTGCCACGCTCATACCCCTTCACGATCCAGTCACCCTTCCAGTTGGAGACCGTGTCCAACAAGCGAACTTTCGCTTTCGCGTTAAACTTCTTCCTCACCCTCTCAGTGATCCCCAAAGCCCAATTATATTTTTGCTGTTGGAAAAAATAAATTAACAATTAGTTTTTTAGAAAGTATATATATAAATCATGAAAAAATTAAAATATATATAATTAATTAATAGAAACTTACAGCGTAAATTTTGAACCACGTCTTTCTGACGTAGTGAGGCGTCTTACTCCAGTTTGGATGTGCCATGGAGAAGTAACCCTTGATCGTGTCGGTTACGTCCGATGCAAGACATCCGTCAACCCCCCACCTGGAAAATACAAATTTAAAATATAAATTATTTTTTAATGTTATAAAAGATATTTAAACGAATTAAAAAAATTAATGCAACATACCACAACGTTCCGTCCGGTCGGTCTGGGTCGATGACTGGTAAACCTTCTCTGCCTGGCAGACTGAGAATGTCCTCTACCGTGTACTGCGAGTAAGGAGCACTCGGAGGCACCATCAGATCAGGATGAATATCAGCGACCATCGGAGGTGCCATCGGAGGAGGCACAGGAGGAGGCATCGGAGGAGGCACATGAGGAGCCGATGGTGCACTAGAAGAAGTAGACCCAGAGACTCTCTGAGTGTACTGAGTCTCGGGGACAGTCTCCTGGCCCGAAGAACTGGGAGCGGAAGAAGAGGCCGGGTCTAAACGACTACCCGGCTCACCGAAGATCTCTCTGTAATGGGCAGTAAGTCTTCCTTTTCGAACCTGGAAAAAAAATGAAATTTTTAAAATTAACATCAACAATATATTTTCCAACATTATCCACCTAATCAACACTAAATAACATAAAATCCGCAAACCTATCTAAATTCCCTATACTAACCACCTAATCTATCCTAAACTAACCAAATTAGAGAGGAATCAGGCTTACCATTGCTACGAAATGGAGAGGAAGTAGAGAGGAAGTAGAGAGGAAAGAAAGAGTGAGCGGTCGGGTGTATATATAAGATTACATATCGTCGCAAATTCGTCGTAAATTTACGACGAAATAGCGAGCAGTTACAAAGGCCCGTGTTTTTTTTTACGAGGAAATGGCGAGGAATCACAAAGGCCCGTGTTTTTCTTTACGTGGACTTTACGACGATTTTGCTTACGTGGAATTAACGTGATTTATGTTTAAATCTTTTTACGTGGTCTTTACGACGATTTCATCCTACGTGGAATTAACGAGTGTTATGTTTAAATCCCTAGAACCCCAAACCCGAAACCCGAAACCCCAAACCCCAAACCCCAAACCCCAAACCCCAACCCGAAACCCGAAACCCGAAACCCCAACCCCGAAACCCAAAACCCGAAACTCGAAACCCCAAACCCGAAACCCCAAACCCGAAACCCGAAACCCCAAACCCCAGATTCCTTATTTTCTACTTCATATATTCCAAACCCCCATCTTTAATTTTCTACTTCATATATTCCAAACCCCAAACCCGAAACCCGAAACCCCAAACCCGAAACCCGAAACCTGAAACCTGAAACCCCAAACCCCATATTCCTTATTTTTTACTTCATATATTCCAAACCCCCATCTTTAATTTTCTACTTCATATATTCCAAACCCCAAACCCGAAACCCGAAACCCCAAACCCGAAACCCGAAACCCGAAACCCCAAACCCGAAACCCGAAACTCGAAACCCCAAACCCGAAACCCCAACCCCGAAACCCGAAACCCGAAACCTCAAACCCGAAACCCGAAACCCCAAACCCGAAACCCGAAACCCAAACCCCCATCTTTAATTTTCTACTTCATATATTCCAAACCCCCATCTTTAATTTTCTACTTCATATATCCCTAGAACCCCAAACCCGAAACCTGAAACCCGAAACCCGAAACCCCAAACCCCATATTCCTTATTTTCTACTTCATATATTCCAAACCCCCATCTTTAATTTTCTACTTCATATATTCCAAACCTCATATTTAATTTTAGGTTTCGTCGTTATTTCCTCGTTGTCTTACGTGGTTTTTACGACGATTTAATCCTACGTGGACTTTACGACGATTTTATGCTACGTGGACTTTACGACGATTTCATCCTACGTGGACTTTACGACGATTTCATCCTGCGTGGACTTTACGACGATTTCATCCTACGTGGACTTTACGACAATTTCATCATGCGTGGACTTTACGACGATTTCATCCTACGTGGACTTTACGACGATTTCATCCTGCGTGGACTTTACGACGATTTGTGCTTACGTGGAATTAACGAGTGTTATGTTTAAATCCCTAGAATCAGAAACCCGAAACCCGAAACCCCAACCCCCAAACCCCATACCCTAAACCCGAAACCCCAAACCCGAAACCCGAAACCCCAAACCCGAAACCCCAAACCCGAAACCCCAAACCCGAAACCCGAAAACCGAAACCCAAACCCCCATCTTTAATTTTCTACTTCATATATTCCAAACCCCCATCTTTAATTTTCTACTTCATATATCCCTAGAACCCCAAACCCCGAAACCCGAAAGCCCAAACCCGAAACCCAAAACCCAAAACCCGAAACCCGAAACCAAAAACCCAAAACCCCATATTCCTTATTTTCTACTTCATATATTCCAAACTCCATCTTTATTTCCATTCCAAACCACAATATCCCACATTTGCTTATTCATAAAACAAACTCCGAGCATTACCTTATTCATAAAACAAACCCCACATTATCTTATTCATAAAACAAACTCCCTCATCTTATTCATAAAACAAATACATCAATCGGATACATCGACATTCTCGTCATCACTAGAAACATCATCATTTTCATTAAACTCGTCTTCAACAGCTTCGTCTGTGGCATCATCGGTAAGATCTTCGTACTCGTGATTATGCGGATCAATGAGAAGGATGTCATCAATTTCTTGTTCAGGTTCCTCGACTTCATTTATCTGTTCTTCTTGCAATGGTGGTTCTTCTCCACTGATGATTCGTCCTCGAGGTGTAACTTTGATCACTGCTAACCAATTTATACCTGAATCTCTCATCCGAGGGTATGGAAGGAAGCTAACTTGGTCTGCTTGTGAAGCTAAGATGAAAGGCTCGAATTTGTTGTACCTTCGTCCACCGTTGACATCAACTACACCGAATTTGTTAGACCGAACACCTCTGTTGACGACGGGGTCGAACCATTCACATTTGAAGAGGACGCATTTCAGCTTCAGTATCCCTGGAAATTCGACTTCAATAATCTCCGTCAAGATCCCGTAGAAATCTGTTTCCCCTTTCACACATATTCCATAGTTACTGGTCGCCCGCTGTCTACCATAGTCATATGTATGAAAAGTATAGCCTCGTGTGAAATACATCTGTGATGTGGTGACCTTTACAAGTGGAGATTGAATTACTTCGTGTAACCACTTAGGATAATCTGCATCGTCGTCGTCATAATCAACCTGCAAAAATAAAGAGAATGTTAATGAAATACAGATAATGTATGAAAAAAAAGTTTTAGTTAATACCTGATTCCGCAACCACTTAATGAAGTGTTGATCTTTCCTTTTGTCTACGTCACTTGTGGATATACCAGGAAATGTTTCTTCGACTTGAGAAACAAATAGGCTGTAAAATCACATTTTATAGGAATGAATCTCTCGCAATTATACAATTAATTATAGTTATATGTGTTTCGAAGTGTCAATATATGTTACCTTTCAAAATAACGCATCAATGGATCTTCGCAATTGAGTAGAATATAGGTGTGTGCACTATGAGCGTCTTCTTCACTCGACCACCAAACCTCTTTACACTTCCCACCGAGTCGCCCAATCTGGCTAAAGATGTCTGGAACACCAGCAACTGCATATGTTGGCGCAACACCACCATCATCATATCTTCTTGGAGCTCTTCTCCGTGTACGTACTTTTGACGCAAAGTAGTACGATGTGAAGTGAGAAACTTCTTCCAGCAATTATAGAACCTTCAACTTTGGCGAGGTTCTTTGCTTTTCCCTTCAAATATTTCATGGCTCGCTCATACTGATACATCCATCCGTAATGTACAGGTCCACGAAGCAATGCCTCATATGGGAGGTGGACAGCTAGATGCTCCATGACGTCAAAAAATCCGGGAGGAAATATCTTCTCCAAGTTGCACAATAAGATGGGAATGTTCTCCTGAAGCTGTTCCACAACTTCTTCTTTAAGAGTGTGTGTGCTCAGATCCCTGAAAAATGCTCCAATGCCTTTTATATTCAAAAAAAAATTAAACACATTGTTAGTCATATATTATTTTGTAAATTATTGTGATATAATACACTACGTACCTGCAAGTGCTTCATGTACGTTTGTTGGAAGTAGCTCCGCAAATGCAAAGGGCAGTAGTCGTTGCATAAATACATGACAATCATGACTCTTCATCCCGGAGAACTTTTGACCCTTTTCAACACATCTAGAGAGATTCGAAACATACCCATCGGGGAACTTCACTTCTGATGCCACCCAGTTGAACAACACCGACTTTTTTTCTGAAGATAATCTGAATATCGGAACGGGAACTTGTCCATTGCTTTTAATATGTAACTCGCTTCTTGAGCAAATATCCGGCAAGTCCAACCTCGATTTTATGTTGTCTTTTGTCTTCCCTGGGACATTCAATATTGTATTCATGATGTTCTCAAAGAAATTCTTCTCTATATGCATCACATCGAGGTTGTGGCGCAGAAGAAGATCCTTCCAATATGGCAACTCCCAAAATATACTCTTCTTGTGCCAGTTGTGATGAACACCGTAAGAATCTGGCATATTACGAGGGACATGCCAATTACCACCCCAACGAACTGTTTCGTTAGCTCCGTAGTAGTCGATTTGCGCTTCAATTTGTTCTCCAGTTAGATATGGAGGAGGAGTGTCTCTCACAACCCTTTTGTGCCTAAACAAATTCTTGTTTCTTCGGTAAGGATGGCCAATGGGAAGAAATCGACGGTGACAATCAAACCAACTTGTCTTCCTACCATTCTTCAGTTGAAACGCATCTGTCGTTCCATTACAATATGGACAAGCTAATCTCCCATGTGTAGTCCATCCAGACAACATCCCATAGGCAGGGAAATCACTTATGGTCCACAAAAGCATCGCTCGCATCGTAAAATTCGTCTTCGTTGAACAGTCATACGTCCTCACCCCTGTTGACCACAAATCCTTCAACTCTTTTATCAGTGGTTGTAGGAAAACATCCAGGGACCTTTTTGGATGGTTCGGACCAGGTATTAATATGGTCAAGAATAGTAACTCCCGTTGCATGCACATCTCCGGTGGCAGGTTGTATGGAGTAAGAAAGACTGGCCACAATGAATATTGTCTCCCTGACATTCCGAACGGACTAAATCCATCTGTGCATAATCCGAGATACACATTCCGGATATTGCTAGCGAAATCTGGATGTACTTTGTTGAAATGTTTCCAGGCTCTTGCATCTGATGGATGAGTCATCTCACCATCCGTCTGAGTATGCTCGGCATGCCATCTCATCTTTCCAGCAGTCTGCTCTGATTGATACAATCTTTTCAATCTGTCTGTAATTGGTAGGTACCACATCCTTTGGTACGGTACCCTATTACGTCCCCGTCCTTGCGGCTTGAATCGTGGCTTCTTGCAGAATCGACATTCTTCTAGCTTCTCATCATCTCCCCAATAGATCATGCAGTTGTCGATGCAAACATCTATCATCTCCGAAGGCAACCCAAGACTATAAACCAGTTTCTGAATCTCATAATAAGAATCAGCAGACACATTGTCTTCCGGCAAATACTCTTTAAACAAGTCCGCCCATTCGTTCATGCAACTTTCAGGTAGATTGTGATCAGTTTTAATATTCATCATTCTAGCAGCTAACGACAATTTAGAGAGACCTTCTCTACAACCACTGTAAAGTGGTTGATTCGCCGCGCTTAACATTTCGTAAAACTTTTTTGCATCTATATTAGGTTCTTCATCTCCATCATGAGCTACGAATGCATCAGCTACCATATCATGAACCCTATCATAATCTACCATCTCCTCCTGCTGGTAACTATGTTCATTATGCAAATGATGATCAACCGGTTCTTTTTCCTGAAAATTGCTATTACTACTACTAGCTTCATTCTGATCATAATTAAAACCTTCTCCATGTTGAAACCAGATATAGTAATTTGCCGTGAAACCTCTATTTATTAAATGCTTCCAAACATTTTCACGGTTTGCCAGTTTCGAATTGTTGCATTTCCGACAAGGACAGAACATCTTACCACTTTCTTGGGCGAGCGGTGTTGAATCTGCTTGATGCATAAATGTCTCCAGACCCGCAAGGTATTCTTTCGTCACTCTCCCGTTAGCATCTCTATGCATATACATCCACTTCCGCAACTCGTAAATATTCCCGGAGCCAGCCATTTTTTTTTTTTCACGTTTTTTGTTGTTGGTGTGTTTAAAATGATGTTTAAACATCCATATTTATAGGAAAATTCGAATCTGGTAGTTGTAATTTTGCTATGAATTTACGACGAAAATTAATTAGGTGGGCAAAAAAAACGTGTAACACCTATAAAGTTGGTGGATTCAAAAATTTCCTCGCTAAATACACGTAAACTATTCCCTCGTAAATACCACGCAAAGTTTACGTCGTATTTACGAGGAAATAGTTTTTCCTCGTAAAATACTCGTAAAGTTACATCCACTTTACGACGAAACAGTTTTGTCGTTACGTTACGAGGAAATAACGATGACTTTAGTTTTTCACGTAAATTCATCGTAAACTCGACGCAAATTTACGAGGATTGTTTTTCCTCGTTAATTTTCGTCGTTAAGCATGTGTTTTCTTGTAGTGAATAAGTGAAAACATAAAACGAAAACCAAGTTCTCATGAAATGAGAAACATTATTCAATGAAAACAAAACCAAAATCTAAAAGCTTCAAGCTCCAACCGCCACATTCAACCATTAATCTTCATGTAACAGATAATTATTTTAGATGTTCAATATAATTTGGATAAATATTAGGAATTGAGATCATGTTTGGTACAAGTTCTTTTTGTGGATTTTGAATGTTTCGGGTTCTATCGGGTATCCATTTAGGTTCGGGTTCGGTTCGGATAATACCCATAACCTGAAATACCAGAATACAAGATCCATTCGGTATTTAAATCGGGTTCGGATCGGTTCGGATTCATTTTCAGCGGACTGGGTCCGGTTCAGATATTCGGGTTCGGTTTATTTGCTCAGCGCTAGACATCACCATTATGCCAACGGATGAGTGTTTGAATACCTTTTTTTCGCCCAACCGCCCAGGACGGATTTACGATAGTATATAAATAAAACACAATCGAATCCAACGAATTGTCCTACAAAACCTTTAAAACATGCTCGAAACAGCCGATTATGGGAAACTTAATTGCCTAGTCAGGAGAGCTATTTCTCAACTTGTCATCAAGAGTGAGATAGAAATTCAGATGAACTGGATGTTGCACTTGGATGAGAGTCTGGGAAGTCTCATTAGGTTCGATCTCAAATTGTTGTAATCTGACTCTGGTTGAACTCCAATTTTCACAAGTTCGAGTTGCAGTTTTCCCAAGAAATGCCTCATCTGTTTAATCTCTCTACAAGTTCCCCCATATCCTGAGATCTCTAGCACCTTCAGAGGAAGAGACGGTAAACAAGACAGTTTCGGTTTTCGACCACCAATCACTCTCTTATGTATGGGACGATGATAGCAAGGGCACACATCTCCACATCTACCTGTAACTCGATGCAAGAGACCCTGGAATCGTTTAAAAGAGAAAAAAAACAATTTGATGTGTGTATAATAATAAATCAGTTGCAAAATGTAATTTTTGTCCATCTAAGAAACTGATACCTTGATGACTAAATTTTGTAGCTTTGGGGTAATTCTGAGCAGACGTGGCAGAACTTGCCAGCTTTTATCCCTGTCGCTCTCGAATCATAAAGTAACGAGGTTGTGGAATTTGAAGATGAATTGGCAGCCGAAATGAAGCGCCTAATGTATGTATTATTATCAAAACCATATATATATATATACATATTCATAATAGATTTATGATAATGATGAATTATTTGTATTTTAGTTATACTATTTATTTTGATAGTTATATTAATTAGTTAGAATTATTTTTAAAGATTTTAATAGTTTTTAGGGATTTTTTTTTGTTTTTTTTATGCATGTCCAGAATTGAATTCCAGTTTTTATTAATAGAATTGAGATTTGTTCTAATTATTACTAAAATATAATTTATTTTATAAAGCTTCAGCTTCATCAATAAATAAATCAAAAATACCAAAAAAGAATTAAAGAGAGAAAAGAGATACTACTGACCTCAAGAGAATAAGCAGATAAGTGAAGGATCTTTACGTAACTGGCCATGGATTGTAGCATCACCGAAGATATCATCAAAACCATTCACTACAAGCAAATCATTAAACTCACCTGTCTCGGTATCATCATCATAAGTTCACAACGGGTGACTCCAATAATCGAAGATTTAGTCTAGCTTCGACAAGCGACTCCATGTCGCCAAAACTATCATAATAAACATGGACATAACTAGAAAATTCAAAGAAGACAAGGTTTTGTGGACCACCGATGCGAACTTCAATATCTGAGTAAACATCTTTATACTCAGGAAGAAGAACAAGGTAATAAATCACAAGTCGCTTCAAAGGATAACTTGGCACAAGTCCAATCCAACTTGGCGGGTGTGAAACGCCATCGTTACGTATGAACAATTCTTCCAGAACAGGGCAGATAAGGATGACCTTGAAATAATAGGAATCATCAATAACGATATCGCCCAGATAAAGCTATTTGAGGGATGGGAAAAACCTATCTTCATTTATTTTCTCATTAATGAAAGGTTTATCAGTAAAGTCCATGTGTCCATCAGGGAGATGTTCGATAACGCATCCATCGGATAGTGTAAGCTTAACCAATGTTTTTGACCGAAACAACAACTCTACTCTATCTTTGTCTATCCGATGAGGACACCGCAAGTGTAGTTCCGATAAGCTGCGTTGTAACGAAACGCGAATCCAATCGTCAACACGAGAATTTTCGTAGCAGTGGCCATTCACGGAGAGAGTCTTGATGGGACATGTACTTAAAAGAGCGACTGTCTTGTCCACAAAATCGGAGAATCCACTACTTGATCTTGCAGTAGCAGCAGCATCTCGGTGGTCGGGATAGAGAAAGATGGGGTCATCAAAATCAAGGCTGCTGTCTACAAGAGGGAGCAGATTCATCCACCTCTTGGACAGAACCGATGTGGAAACAGCAAGTTTTGTCGGAAGTAAAGACAGGATTATGCCAAGGGCAAACTGCTGATTGAATATCTATGAGATATACACTCCAACTGACCCTTTCTTCTGAATTTTAGAACCGAAGCCTGACCCATGAAAGCAAAATTTGATTAGATTTTGGATTATATATGATTAGGTTTTAGCAAGTGGTCCTGCAATTTTCCTTTTCTGTTTTGTTTTATATTTTCCGTACCAATTTTAGATGAAAAATAAAATAAAATAAAAAGAAAATAAAAGGAAGAGTTTAGGAAAGTAAAGTGTTTGAATACCTATTCGAAGTTGAATCAAATATTTCAATTTTTTAATATTTTGGTTTAAAATTTGTTTACTCATTTAAATATTTTTCATATTTGGATCAGATTTGATTCGGTAAATATCGGATTCGAGTATTTTGGGTTATGTTTGAACTTTGTATTAAATATTAAAAACATATATATACAATCTTTTCATTTGAACGCTTTTATTTGTACTAAAATAAAATTCTAAACTTATTTGAAAAATAATGTTTTTAAATTTGTTTACATGTCATCGCCACGTTAATTCTCACAAAAAAAATAACATGGCTTAGTTAAAATACTAGGTTAAGACATGCGCTTTACGCGAGATAATCATTATATATATAAATTATTTTATGTATTATATATTTTTATATATTATGAAATAATAAATATATATATATATATTTTTTTTTTTTTTTTTTGATGAAATGTTAAATTTATTGATCATCATGGAAAAAGAATAGTTATGTACAAATGAATGCTAAACGGGAAACTTCTTTGCTATTCTAAACCTTAATTGTGTTAAATCCGAATACTAAACCATACCTGCATCAATCCCAACAACCCTTTCTTCTCATAATAATAGCGTGTAGAAAGAACCCGTTGCCTAATCGTCTTCTCGATCATCTTAGCAAGCTGGTGCGCTAGCTGGTCGGCTTCGCTGCGTGTGACGTCTCTCATTTTTTTCACGCCATACATAGTAGACAGTGACATGCAGCGCAAATCTCAGAAGGATAGAGGCAAGCCTGTCACGTGTAGCACCAAGTATACGAGCCAAAATCTCTGCCCAATCAGGTGAGGGAGCTGGTCGCAGCAAGGAACCACAAATCTGCAACCAAAGGTCATATGTATATGGACACGCGAAATACAAGTATTCTCTTGATTCTTCTGGTTCACACAGAAGGGACATCCTTGCATTACCCCCCACACTTTCATTCTAGTCCCCGTAGAGAGCATATCCTTGACAGCCAACCATGTTACAAAAGCATAGCGGGGCACTCCTTGTTTGAACCAGACAAGTTTTGCCCAAAGTACCTTGATATGGCGAGTTCGAATCATGTTCCAAGTGTTAGAAGCGGAGAACTCCTTGCCGTGCTCCTCCTCTCCTCTCTTCCTGATGTATTGAGATTTTGCATGGTTTTAAGCATCATTTCCACACACATTTAGATCATTTAAGATGCATTTAGAGTCTAATTAGGTACATAGCATATGCATGTGTGGTATTTTAGGTATGGAAAATCTCAAGTTGAAATATTGAGAGTTTGATGGGCAAGCATGAAAAAAAGGTGCAAAGGAGGCTTCGACCGCGGACGAGTTCTCCGGACTAACCCTGTCTGTAGATTATGGGCAGTGAGGTCAAGTCTGAAATGGAAGATCCGCGGACACCGACCGCGGACAAAAGCAGTCCGTGGAATCCGGGCAGTGAGGTTGGATCAATTTGTGCTTGGCGGCGGACTAAAACCGCGGACCGAGCCTGTCCACGGTCGATGCCAAGACCATCTCACCCATTTGTCTTTCGGGTCAAACCCGGGTTTGTCGGATCGATCCGGTTCGAGTTTTAAGCTATTATAAATACATTTTAGACCTAATTTTAAGACTTATCTCATTTTCTCTCAAGACTTTGTCTAAACTTGTAAAAGCTTGAATCTTTTGACAATCTAAGAAAGTACTTCATCTTATATTTGTGTTTCTCTTGCTCATTAACATGATTAGCCTTGATCCTTACATGGGTTTAAGGTTTCTCATAGAGATTAGTGAGTAGTGACCTTGTGATTCATGGGTTAGATAGATTAGGGTGATTAAGTGGATATTTAGGACGTTTATAGCTTGATTAACGTTGTTCAATGCTTGCTAAGTGTTCTTAATGCTAGATTAGACTTGATCACTCTCATCTAGACCTTAAGCTATTTTACGCCCAGAAGGTGTTTGTTAAAATGCTTGAATGAACTTAGCATTGTCTTTTACATATTTGGCCAACAGCAGTTGATGTCCGAGATGTTTAAGTGGTTAGTAGACTTCTAATTTATGCATGCTTGAATGTGTTAGCCAACGGGAGTTGATGTTTGACGCATGACTAGCATAGGGATTATTATCACGGGAGTGGATTAATCTATTTTGAATGAGGTCTAGACCTATAGACTTGTTGATTGTTTTGTTTGAACATCCTAGATTGAACCTTGATCACCTTATATCAATTATCTTTTCCCATGGATTCATCCTTAGCATTTGATTGAAAGTTCTTGTACGTATTTCTTGATTGGATTTGAGATCACTTTGTTTATATTCCTAGGACATTAGCTTGTTACAAAATCATCCATATTCTTGTTGGCTTAGATTAAGGAAGCTTGTGTATTCTTGGTGTTGTAGATCATTAGTTCCTTGTGGATTCGATCCTAAAATGCTACAATGACATACCATTCGATTGTGGTATTGTTGGCACATTAGGTTAATTGGTGTGTGCTTAAACGCTTAATCAATTTGGTGCCGTTGCTGGGGAACTAAGCAGATTTGTCATTAAGATTTCAAACTTTCTTGAGATTAAGCTTTATTTTCTTATGCTTTTGTATAGCTACTAACCTTTTATTCTAGCTTTTGCTATTTCAATGATGGCAGCAAGCCACTTTGCTTGGCCAAAGAAGAGGAAGATACACTTGAAGATCACATTGATGATGATGATGAGCCATATATGGAGGAGCCATTTGATGAAAGTATACTCACACCAGAACAGAGTGTAAAGGTGGATGAGCTTTGCAAAGAGAATCCAATGTTGACAAGAGAGGACATGGCAGTGATGCTCAGGTTAAATCTTATGTCACATCGGGCAACACTAGAAGGAAGAGAGCTCACCGGCATTGAGATAAGAATGGCTCAACAGCTCAAAGAGGTATTTTATTGGGTTCCACCAACCCAGCTGGAAGGTATATGCAATTCGATTTTAGAACTTCATTTTGAGGATATTTGCTTGCCATGTGTTGAAGAGATTGCCTCTGATTTGAATTCTCATGTGCTCATCAATGAATGTCTTGATCTGATATGTGAAACTAGAAAACTAGATGACTTGAGAGTAGAAAAGCTTGTTAGAGATCATATTGAAGTTTGTTTTGACAAGAACTATCTTTGTGCTTCAATTGATCTTGAATCTGAGTTTTCACTACAAGAAAACAGCGGTATTCTGACGGACATTTCGACGGAAAATGAAATCCTCGGAATTTCCTCGGAATATACCGACGGAATTCCGAGAAAATATCAATCCGTCAGAATATTCCGAGGAAATTCCGAGGAAAAATGTGTTCCTCGGAAAAAACCGATGAATTCCGAGGAAATATTATAGGGATTTTACAAAATTCCGAGGAAATTCCGACGAACTAGTGATCGATCGATGCGTTTTTGGACATATACCCATCGATCAATCACATTGTTACGCTTTGGTCCATCTTAGTGATCGATCGATGCGTTTTTGGACATAAATCCATCGATCGATCCGTTTATAAAAAAACATTCGAGATTTTGAAACCCCAAACACTAGTTCCTCGGAATTTCCTCGGAATATTCCGAGGAAATTCCGAGGAACACTTGATATCCTCGATCGATCGATGGGATAATCTCATCGATCGATCACATTGTTACGCTTTGGTACATCTTAGTGATCGATCGATGCGTTTTTGGACATATATCCATCGATCGATCCGTTTTAAAAAAAATTGACGTTTTGAAACCCCAAACACTAGTTCCTCGGAATTTCCTCGGAATATTTCGACGGAATTTCGAGGAAGAAAAGGGTTTCCTCGGAATTCCCTCTGAATATTCCGAGGAAATTCCGAGGAAATAGGGTTTTTAAACCGAAAACAACGTTTTGCGGTTTGAATAACACCTATATAACCCTTATTAAGTGTCTTACGTTCATTATGAAGTCAAAAATTTGTTTCTTACCCTATAATAAACACTTTTCCGATTGTATGAACGAAATCCCCATAACATAAGAGAAACACTTATACACTTTAATGAACGGTAAAGGGAATACTTACAATTCGTTTTGAAATTTGTTATTTCATGGTTTATGCTCATCTATACAAAGAATCCTCAATGGTATGCATTACAATTGTATGAGAAATGAAATACTGCAAAAAAATTGATGTTTTGAAACCCCAAACACTAGTTCCTCGGTACTTCCTCGGAATATTCCGAGGAAATTCCGAGGAACAATATAAATTAATAGAAATACATGCACAGGATATTCTTTTTCCTCGAATTAATGAAAATATTCCGAGGAAATTCCGACGGATATTTAAGTGGCCGTCGGAATTTCCTTGGAATATTTTCATTTAACCGGGAAAACAAGCCGCCAAATATTTCGCGAAAATTGAAATTGAAAATACTGAGGGAATTCCGACGGAAAATATCCGTCGGACCCAAGGTTTTATAAACTCGAAACGCATCTTCTTCCCCATTTCTCTCTTCTTCCTCTCCGGCGATCTCTCTCTCCTTCCGGCGATCTCTCTCTCCTTCCGGCGTTCTCCACCTTCTCTCGCGACGATCTCTCCGGCGAATCCTTTCCATTCTCTTACAAATCATGTAAGGACCCTATCCCACTCTCTTAGGTCCTATTTGTTAGGTTTTTAAGTAGATTTGATGATTTTAGAAGGTTTTTGATAGATTTTTGTTAGGGTGATTGGGTAGGATTGTGATTTGTTGTGTAATAGGATTAGAATTGTGATTTTGTTGTGTTGAATTGATTTAGAACTTTTTTTATAAATTGTTCATTATTTTTTTATTTACAAAACGTTTTTTCTATATAAATTCGATTTTACAAAACGTTTTTTGTATATAAATTCGATTTTTGGATTTATAAAAGATGATTTCATATTTATAAAAATATTTATATTTATTAAAACTAATTTTGTATTTATAAAACATTTTTTTGATTTATAAACACTATTTTTTTATTTTTTTATTTATAAAAACTATTTTTAAATATACAAACCGTTCTTTGTATATAAATTCGTTTTTTTTATTTATAAAAGATGATTTCATATTTTGAAATTAATTTTGTATTTATAAAATATTTTTTTTGATTTATAAACACTATTTTATTATTTTTTGTATTTATAAAAACTATTTTGTATTTATAAAAAGATGATTTCATATCTATAAAAATATTTATATTTATAAAACTAATTTTGTATTTATAAAACATTTTGTATTTTTAAATACTATTTTGTATTTATAAAAAGATCATTTCATATTTATTAAAACTAATTTTGTATTTATAAAAAAAATTATTTATAAAAACTATTTTATTATTTTTTGTATTTTAAATATGTTTTCTATTTCAATTTTAATTTTATATTTTCGAATTTCAATTTAAAAAAATAAATTTATAATTTTTTTTTTAATTTTGGAAATATTCCGAGGAAGTTTATCCCTCAGAATATTCCGACGACATCTTCCTCGGAATATTCCGAGGAATTTCCGACGAACTTGTGGTCCTCGGAAATTCCGAGGAAATAGGGTTTCCTCGGGATTCCGTCGGAAATTTCCGAGGGATTTCCGAGGAAAGATGAATTTCCGAGGAGTTATTTCCGAGGACTTTTTTCGTCGGTATGTCGTCGGAATAGCGTTATTCCGACGACATACCGACGATTTTTTCCCTTAGTATGCCGCTGTTTTCTTGTAGTGTTTTGATGCTTGATGAACCTAGACCTCTTCTTGAACTAGCTGATTTAGGGGATGAACTTGATGTTGATAGGCTCTTGTTTGAGATAGAAAACCCCCTTGTCAAAAACTTTCATGAGAATGAGAACATCGTGTTTTATTTGATTGATGGAGATAGAGTTGATTACTTTGTTAAAACTTCGTTTGAGTCTGTAGTTGAATTTGTGTCTCCACCAAATGCTTTTGATTCTTATGATCATCTGGACCTCAAGGAGCATTTCATAATTCATGTCACATCTTTAATGAAGCTCTTTGAGAAAAAAATCTGTATATTTTCTATGGACAGTAGTGTGCTCCTTTGCATACTTGGTTCCTTGTTCTTGTAGGAGAAGGACCAAAGGTGCATTGGCTCAACTTTTTGATACTTATGATTAGCAAGCACACAAAGTCAAGCTAGAGACTTAAAACAAGCTCACTAGGGAGGAAATCCCATATTATCCATTGTATATATTTCTTTATCTTTCCTTTTTAGGTTATTTAATAAGTATGGTTGAGGCTTTTCAGGTTGAATCTAGACACTTTCTTTCACTTTTCCGCTTCAGTCCATGTCTACAAGTGAAATAAATCTGAGGCCAAAGGTCCTCTACCACCCAATTCAGCCAATAACTCCAAGTAAGTGTCACCCCAACCTTGTACATATTTAGTTTTCATGTTTATTTTTTTCCCTTAGATCTCTTCTTTGAGCTTACTCTCACACAAGGGACTGTGTGAAGTAAGTTTGGGGGAGAGTCTACTATCTCACATCATTTTCTGTTTTGTTTACTTGCCATGAGTCTCATGCATTGCACTGTGAATACTTATTTGCATAAAAAATCCATCATAAAATTTTGATTTTTTTGAAAATCTTCATGTAGTTTCATTTGATCCATTTACATCTTTAGGATTGAGTCTAGAAGAATTTAGATTGCATTCATGCATTAGGAGAAACCTTGTAAAGAACACATGTCTAGAACTCAATTTGACATCCTAGCTAAACATAGCAAGTAGGTTAAGCATCTTTTGAAAAAGCTTGTAAGCTTCGAGCCTTGAAAACTCTTCTTGAAACATGTTACTTACTTGATGATTGGCATTGTTCTTGAAACCAACTCCAAATGAACTAAGGCTTAATGAACTTAATCTCTCTTGCATATGGGCATTTGCATACTTGATCATGGATAATATACACATTTGGGTTATCTTTCTCTCTTTGTACCAATCTTTGTTAACGCAAATGGCACTCCCATACCTATGAACCCTCACCATTCCTTGAAGCCAACATTGATTTGCTTGAGTGAGGCCTTTTTGTGAAAGCTAGTCATGTGCAAAATCTTGAGAGTATTAGGAGCGACAATGGTTTGTTCTCATCTTTGGCTAGCATTAGTACCTCATTTGAGCTAGCTTCTAGGATGGTTGTTGGGTTTGTGAGCTTATATTCTTTTGATCTTGGGAATGAGAGAGATTGAGTGAGAAAAATGAACCAAGAAGAGTTCTTAAAGTAAGAAACCCCTAGGGACAAAGAAAGATTTAAAAAAAAAAAAAAAAAAAAACTACTCAAGAAAAGTCCCTAGTTGGTTGAATCAAAGAGAGGAAAAAAAAATATTCATTGGGTGGGAGATGAAAGTGAGTGTATTTTGGGTTTGAGAATGATGAAAAATCGGGGTAGAACTTGATACTACTTAAGTATTGTATGCATGAATTGCTCATTTTCTTAGATAAATTTTGCATAATGATCTTGCTCCTATTCTTGAGTGTGAGTCACAAATAAAAAAATGCATTTGAAACTCATCTTTCTTCACATTAGACCATCTCTTCTCACGAAACCAAATGATTAGGATCAAATCCCTATTTGCAAGAATTTACCTTGTGTGTGTGTGTGTTTGATTAAATGTGAGGGTTGGCTACGGAACTTGATGGTTGAATGGCATTGAAACTTGTATAGAGGTAAAAGAGTTTTGATAGGCCTTGAGAAGCTAGAGTGCACTAAGAGAGTTGTGCATGCTATTTGCAATGTTTTCCTTAAGATGTTAAGTTGAAGGCTAGAAAGTGTTTTTTTGGTTATGAGTTCCCATTTTCAAACTTATTCTCCTTCTTTACCTTGAAAGTTTACTTGTAGACAAGTAAAGGTCTAGTTTGGGGAGTTGGTTTATTGAGATTTTGCATGGTTTTAAGCATCATTTCCACACACATTTAGATCATTTAAGATGCATTTAGAGTCTAATTAGGTACATAGCATATGCATGTGTGGTATTTTAGGTATAGAAAATCTCAAGTTGAAGTATTGAGAGTTTGATGGGCAAACATGAAAAAAGGTGCAAAGGAGGCTTCGACCGCGGACGAGTTCCGCGGACCAACCCTGTCCGCAGATTATGGGCAGTGAGGTCGAGTCTGAAATGGAAGATCCGCGGACACCGACCGCGGACAAAAGCAGTCCGTGGAATCCGGACAGCGAGGTTGGATCAATTTGTGCTTGGCCGCGGACTAAAACCGCGGACCGAGCCTGTCCGCGGTCGATGCCAAGACCATCTCACCCATTTGTCTTTCGGGTCGACCCGGTTCGAGTTTTAAGCTATTATAAATACATTTTAGACCTAATTTTAAGACTTGTCTCTTTTTCTCTCAAGACTTTGTCTAAACTTGTAAAAACTTGAATCTTTTGATAATCTAAGGAAGTACTTCATCTTATATTTGTGTTTCTCTTACTCATTAACATGATTAGCCTTGATCCTTACATGGGTTTAAGGTTTCTCATGGAGATTAGTGAGTAGTGACCTTGCGATTCATGGGTTAGATAGATTAGGGTGATTAAGTAGATATTTAGGATGTTTATTTCTTGATTAATATTGTTCTATGCTTGCTAAGTGTTCTTAATGCTAGATTAGACTTGATCACTCTCATCTAGACCTTAAGCTATTTTACGCCCGGAGAGTGTTTGTTAAAATGCTTGAATGAACTTAGCATTGTCTTTAACATATTTGGCCAACGACAGTTGATGTCCGAGATGTTTAAGTGGTTAGTAGACTTGTAATTTATGCATGCTTGAATATGTTAGCCAACGGGAGTTGATGTTTGATGCATGACTAGCATAGGGATTATTATCACGGGAGTGGATTAATCTATTTTGAATGAGATCTAGACCTATAGAATTGTTGATTGTTTTGTTTGAACATCCTAGATTGAACCTTGATCACCTTATATCAATTATCTTTGCCCATGGATCCATCCTTAGCATTTGATTGAAAGTTCTTGCACGTATTTTTTGATTGGATTTGAGATCACCTTGTTTATATTCCTAGGACATTAGCTTGTTACAAAATCATCCATATTCTTGTTTGCTTAGATTAAGGAAGCTTGTGTATTCTTGGTGTTATAGATCATTAGTTCCTTGTGGATTCGATCCTAAAACGCTACAATGACATACCATTCGATTGTGGTATTGTTGGCACATTAGGTTAATTGGTGTGTGCTTAAAAGCTTAATCACTTCCACACCGCTACATCATCATCATCATGCGCCAGAACTAACAGAAACTCCTTCACCTGCGCAATAATTGGTTCAATGGTCATGTCTCTTGTATTCTGAAACCTCCATTTATGATCAACGAGAACATCAGCGATCCTTGCATTCCTCATGATACCAAGATTATGAGTTCCGCTCTCTCCAATAGCCTCGATTAGTCTTCCCATAGGATGCCACATATCTGTCCAGAAACCCACTGATTTTCCACTATGAACTTCCATACGCAGAAACTGTTTTGCTAAAGGCCTCAATTCCAACAGCTTCTTCCATATCCAAGATCCCACCACTCCTGCTCTGACATCCCAGAAAGACTCTTCTCTTAATATAGTATTCTTCACCCACATAACCCAGAGAGAATCTAAGTTATTGAAGAGCCGCCAGATCAGCTTGAGATCAAACACTATTGAGATGTTTTGTATTCGACGAACACCCAAACCACCCTCTTCTTTTGGTTTACATACCTCTACCCATGCAACTTTGGCTTTCGATGTTATGTTGGAAGACCCACTCCAAAGAAAAGCTGAACATAGACTCTCGATCTCGTCAATACAGCCTTGAGGGAGACTAAATGTGGAGCACCAAAAGTTGGTGAGGCTGGCAATCACCGAATTTATTTGATGTAATCTTCCAGCAAAAGCGAGTGATTTGCTAGTCCAGCTGAGAAATCTGGCTCGTATTTTTTCCACCAATGGCTCATAGTCACTTCTAATCATCGTTTTAGTGGTGAGAGGCAGCCCGAGGTATTTAACAGGTAAGGCTGAAACAGTGAGACCATTCGCTGCAGCGGCATTTTCTAACAACTGCTTCCCCCTTCCTGCCGCAAATATTGTGGACTTTACGACGTTTATACACAACCCCGACATGTGTGCAAAGTCCTTAAAGACCGCAAGAGTACCTGTGAGAGAACTGGAGGATCCATCCGTGAAGACAACAATATCGTCCGCAAAACTCAAATGCGTAAGACTAACAGCAGTACACATGGGATGGTAGCCAATTGTTCCATTGAGCACAGCTTTATTAAGAAGCTTGGAGAGGACATTGCTAATGATGACATACAAATACGGCAATAAAGAACAGCCTTGGCGTATCCCCCTGAAGCTTGAGAAAAATCCTTGTAACTCACCATTAATAGAGACAGAAAACGTTGTAGTACTGATGCATTTCACGGTCCAAGTTACGAACAAGTCAGGTATGTTCATTGCGCGCAGAACAGTTTCAATGAACGACCACTTTACGGTATCAAAAGCTTTTGATATATCCAGCTTTATGGCAGAGCGAGACGAAACCAGAGGCTTATGATAGTCCTTCACCAAATCTGTTGCCAATAGAACGTTTTCAAGCAGCAGCCGACCTTGAACAAAAAAGCACACTGGTTCTTCTCAATTGCTCTTGGGAGAATGGCTTTAATCGATGAGCCATAATCTTAGATATGAGCTTATACACCACATTGCAACAAGCTATTGGCCTGAAATCACTCATTTTCTCTGCACTGGTTGTCTTCGGCACTAATGAGAGGAGCGTAGCATTAGTACTTCTAGGGATCAACCCAAACAAGAAGAAAGACTGGACAGCAACTACAAGATCCTTCCCCACCACAGTCCAGGCCGCCTTATAGAACTCCATAGGGTAACCATCAGGTTCCGGAGTTTTGTTTGCCGGCATAGAAAACAAAGCTGCTTGAACTGGCCGAACTAAAGAAGCTGCATCTTCCTCATTACAGCGGTAGTCCAGCAGTTCCCTTAAGATATCCTCTGAAATCTCCTTCGTCTCAGAATTTCCCTGGTCCTGAAGAAATCCTTCATAGTATGACACCGCTTCTTCTTTAATATCAGACAGCTCAGTAAGTATCCTCCCATCTGATGTATCCTCCCATCTGATGTAATCAGTCTGCGAATGGTGTTTCTTGAACTGCGGGTTTGCCAAGTCTTCTTGTAGAAATTGGTGTTTCTATCTCCTAAGTCCAGTCATTGGACTCTGGATTTTTGATAGAAGAGTTGTTCTTCAATACCAGACAAGTGATGCCAGTGCTCCCAAGCATCTGAAGCCTCCTCAAAAGTCGAGGTATGCGGGTTTTGCAGTGCATTGTTTTGCTTCTCACAGAGCACATCAAAAGCCGCCTTTACCCTTGCTGAAATATCACCAAACGATTCCCTGTTAAGCCTGTGAAGCTCTGACTTTAACATCTTAAGTTTTTCCTGCAGCTTCTTCAAAGCTGTCCGAGAGTGAAAAAGAGGACCAGTGGAATTCCAAACTTGTCCGACCACTTCCAGAAACTGTGGATGGTTCACCACATGTGTAAAGAACTTGAAAGGTTTACGGTTTCCCGGTATGTTGTCTCGCAAGGTAGTCACCATTCTAGAGTGGTTGGAGATCCCTCATGCTTCAAATATTGTATGTGATTGCCCGAAGCTCGATACCCAGCAGCTATTCCCCATAGTTCTATCCAGCTTCTTACTGATAGGGTTCTCATCTTGACTATTAGTCCATGTGAACTCCGGCCCTGTGTAAGGGGTATCAACAAGATCACAACTTCTAATAATATCTTGGAACTCAGGTATGGCTAAGTTCTCTCCTACAGAATCAAGAAACCTAGAGTGTTCCATAGCTGACTTAGTGACATTGAAATCACCTTGTAAGATCCATGAATTAGTTCCACCCGCCACCAACCGCGAAACTGTGTCCATTTCCTTCCATAACTCCTTGCGCTCAACTATGCAATTCGAACCATAGACAAACGAGGCAATAAAGATATCTTCAGTGTCTTTGAACCGCACCCAACAAGTTATCATTTCCGCACTGACCAGAACAGGAACCACATCAACATTAGCTGATCAACAGACCCATATCCTCCCTAGCCTGTGATGACTATAGTTGTGCAAATACTGCCCACCAGAAAAAGTATCTGAAAAAATCTTTAGAAAACTCTTCTCCTGAACCCTTGTTTCCACCAAACATCCCAACTTCAATTTTGCTTCCTTAATCCAATATTTTACAGCTTGTTGTTTGCGCGATTGATTGAAACCACGGACGTTCCATGCGAAGATTGACGTCATTTGTTCCTACGAGAGGAAGCTTTTTTGCTTTGACCGTTCACCACTGCATTAACTAACCCTCTCGAGTTCGCAAACAACGCACGTCCTCTTCCTTTACCTCTGTGGCATGTACCTTGCCCTGCCTTCCTTCTTCCTACTTTATCTTCGACATTCATCTTACTCACTTCTATCGGAGATAATTGCTTGGTATTCTCCTCCTCCAAATTCTCATCGCCCTCCACAATTTCGCCTTCCTCTCTTATGGCTTGCAGAATCTGAAAACTGTTTGGTGAGACAACCTTTGCTGTTAGGTGTTCCTCACGTGGTGGAGATAATCCATACTGATCAGGGGTGCCTAATGTAACCCATTTTTCCGACTCAGCGCCCGTACTAAGGTTGTTCAGAAACAACCTTAGATCCTTCCCCGAATCGCTCGCAGCTTCACCCAGGACGGGGTTTACTGGAAACTCTTCCAGCTCATTGAGTAGAGCAGTGGCAACCTTTTTAGCAGGGATGGTAATTATATCCTTTTCACCATTATCCTTTACTCCTCCAATATCAGATTCTTGCTGCTTCTCATCCTGTGGTTTACGCAAAATCACCATCGTACGTTCTTTCTGACAATCCTTCTCATTATGTCCCCACTTAGAGCAAACATTACAACAAGGCGGGAGCCATGGGAAGCTTACTCAAACAGTGACATCATGTCCATCTTTGCCCTTGAAACAAATCTTTCGTGGGAGAAGCTTCTCCAGATCAACCTCAACCAGCACTCTCGCTACATCTAAACGCACACAGCGTTCAGTCGTCGGATGAAGCTTCACAAACTTTCCTGTTGTTCGAGACATGAAGCTTAGACCCTTCTTTGAATAGAGATAACCAGGGACGTTCTCCAAATCAACCCATAAAGGCATAGCTGAGAGGTCTGGAGGAGCTTTGGCTGACTCCGGCGTCCATTCATTGAGCACCAAAGGGACCTCTGAAATGTGCCAGAACTTCCTCCTGATGATACGACTGCGCACCTGCGCATCTTCCACCCTAAACAGTACTGTTCTCTTACCAATAAATTGGACATCAATTTTTGAAACCTTCCCCGGAGTAGCGCAGATATGGTTCACCGTTGAATGAATAGAACCTATGTGAGGTGCATCATTCATAAAATATCCCACAACAAAGCCCTTCCACAGTGGATCAACATCCTCCAACAACTCTTCTGGAATAGAGACGTCTGCAACACCATCCTTAACCACAAAATATGGCTGAATAGTTTCAGACAACACATCACGCACAGCTTCAGAATAAGAAGCCTTCTTCGATGAACCCTCCATTACCGAAATCGCTTCCGCATCTAACAACAAATCCTCATCAACTCCCGTTGGTCCTTAGCCAGGAACTACCGACTCCAGCGACCCCTTCGAGATACCACCAGCTCCGCACAATGTAGCTTCCCCACCATCACCAGTCGAAACCCCCAAACTATTGTCGCCAATCGAAAACCCCAAAACTTTTGTCACCAGAAATCTGCGCCTCTTCGCCAATTGAAACCCATGTTCCTTCCCCCGAGATCAAACCCTCGCCTGTTGTTTCCACCGCCGGAGAGGACGGCGAAACCATCGAAGATGTCGCTGTCATCAAAGAGAATCGCCGCTCGAGCATTTGGAGGCCTTCCCAATCATAACCTAATAATAAATATATATTTAATAATTAAAAGTTAGTAAATATTACATATCTAATTAAATTAGTGCTAACATATAAATCAATTTTATTATTTCAAACAATATTTTTTCTATTTGATAGGATATATAATTAATTTAAATGATATTAACATACATAGTATATTTTTAGGGAGAATTGCCAAGTGTGACTCAAAACTTGGAGTCAAACCCAAAACAATACCCCAACTTGGGTCAAAGGCAAAAGTAACCTAAAAGGCTATTGAAATTACAATTATCCCCTTGTGACCAAACAAAAAAACGGAATTTTTTTTACGTTTCTACCCCTCGCAAGTCGTCTATTTAGACGACTTGAAAATAAGTCGTCCAGACGACTTAACTGAAAGTCGTCTGTTTAGACGACTTGAAAATAAGTCGTCCAGACGACTTAACTGAAAGTCGTCTGGACAGTTAGTCTTAAACATAATTTAAAAATTTTGTAAAAAATATTTTGATAAGTGAAAAATGGGAATTATGTAATTAACATATGTCTTAGGAGGTATAAATTAAGATATAACAAATTTCAATTGTTTTCAGCATAGATGAGTGAAAGTAGTGAGTCATGATATTCTTTAGTTTATGTTTCATCAACATATGTTGTAGTATTGTATGTGTTCTTAGGGTTAGATTTTGGAAAGCATTAAAACCGTTTTTGAAAATTTTTAAAATTACTTATGCGTGTTCATTTCTGTGTATAGTAAACACTATTTAAGTATAATTTGATTTTATAACGTGGTTAGTTAGTTAATCTAGTCATTTTAGTTTAGGGGTTCATTTTAGGGTCTAGGACGACTTAATATTTTGTCGTCTGAAAACAGACGACTAAATATTAAGTCGTCTGTTGTACATTATCAGCCAGAATAAGTCGTCTAAACCGGACCAAACCTTAAAGTTTACCAATGTACTTTTAAAGCTAACCGGATTATTTACCCAATATATAAGGTGATTTTTTCTTTTTTTGTTTCATTTTTCGCGAAATTCAGAAACCCTAACAGTTCTCTCTCAAAGGCGATTTCGAATTCCCACGATTTCCGAACAAACCATCGTTCTCAACGTCGGCTATCTATCTCACTTCATTCACCGTTGTCGCCGCAGCTTCTTCTAACCCTAGCGCCGCCGATTTCTCTAAACCCTAGCGCCGCCGATTCCTCTAAACCCTAGCGCCGCCGCTTCCACTATTTCCGAACAAACCGTCGCCCTCGCCACCGTGGTCACCAACGTTCTCACCGCCGCTTCCTCTAAACACTAGCGCCGCCGCTTCTTCTAAACCCTAGAGCCGCCGCTTCTTCTATGTAAACCTTAGCGCCGTTTCTCTGTAAACCCTAACGCCGGTAAGTCATCAATCTCCAGGAAAAGATGAACATAAAACGTTGTCTCTATCAATTTACTCATTCTCACCGTTTCACGTTTATTTTTTCAGATCTATAACCGCAATGACGAGTACTCCAACTCCTTCTGCGACTAATCAGGTCCGCTTTGTACTGGAAGACTTGTAAGTAATTTAAGTCGTCTGGAAAGTCTTCCAACTGGACGACTTAGTAGATGACTTAAATATAAGTCGTCCATTTGGAAGACTTTCCAGACGACTTAAATTTAAGTCGTCTGGAAAGTCATCCAGTTGGACGACTTTCCAGACGACTTAATTATAAGTCGTCTACTAAGTCGTCTGGACTTTATTGTTGTCTTTGATTATTTTGCAGACAAAAAGGATGGATATTCCAGAACTCCCCCGTAGGTTATACACATCAGGGGAAGAGCCAGAAGCCCACAATAGCATTTCGTATCATACGGATAACAGCAAGTTGCATACTGCTCTTAGGGAAGCTCTTACTGATGACGAATTTGAAGAGTTCAAGGAGTCGAGTTTGGGAGTTTTCATCAAGTTCAAGGAGCAGGGATTTGGTTGGGCTTCAAGGCTGGTTCACTACATGCTCAGTTTCAAGCTGGACATTAAGAAGAAGTATGAGATGTGGTCTCTCGTTGGTCCAGAACCTTTGAGGTTTTCACTGTTAGAGTTTGAAAACCTCACTGGTCTAAACTGCGAGTACATCGAGGACCTTGAGACACCAAAATGTGACGTTACCCAAGAGATGGTTTCTTTCTGGGGGATGCTGGGAGTTCATCTGGAAGCTGGGCCAACTACTGATCAGATAATAGCAGCACTGAAGAGATGCGGGGATTGGTCCAGGGAAGATCGCAAGCGGCTCGCGTACCTCTCCATCTTCACTGGATTCATTGAAGGGAGAAAGTTTTCAACCGCTACACGATCTACTCTGGCAAGGCTAGTGATGGATTTAGAACGGTTTGAGAATTATCCATGGGGGAGAGTCGCGTTTAAGGTGCTGATGGACTCTTTGTGGAACAAAGAAATTACTGGCTGTTACACCGTGGATGGGTTTATACAAGTTCTTCAGGTCTGGGCGTACACAGCTATGCCGGAATTGGGTGCTAGTATTGGTGGTCCCAGAGCAGACAGTCCGTCTCCACCGATACTGGCTTACGAGGGCAGCAGAGGCCGCAGATCAATGAAAGCTGCTATCTTGAGTCAGGTATTTACTTCAATCCAAAAGACTGCGCAGACGACTTATAATAAGTCGTCTGGAAGGTCGTCCAGCTGGACGACTTATCTAACTCGATTCTTCTATTTACTGCAGACCCGCGTGATCAACTTTGTTGAGAAGGACATTAGTGAAATGTGGCCAAAATGGGACTCTGATGTTGAGGACCTGCCCGCGGAGAACATCATTAAAGTCATGTATGAGCGGAGACCGTGGAAGTGGACCATGGATTGCTGGGAAGTCACTGGTACTAAAGTCTATACAAAACCTAAGGTTGTGACTCCATCGAAGAAAGCCAAAGAGATGGTTGTGTTGGAGGAGGAGGAGGAGGAGGAAGACAATCCAAGACCTCGGAAGAAAGCTCGTAAAGAGGCTCCTAAAGTGGCTAGTGAAGAGGCTAGAGAAGAGGCTAGACGGGTGACCATAGAGGATTTGGAAATTATGTTCAAGGGCGTAGCTGACTGCATGAAAGAAGGGTTTAAGAAGTGCATGAGGGAGATTAGGAAGTCGTCCGATAGATTGGAAGCTGTGGAGAAGAAGGTTGGTGTCACCAATCAGGCTACCCCTCCACCTCTAACCAATCAGGCTACCCCTCAAGATAAACAGCCTACCCCTCTTGCCAAAGAAACCGGGGGTAGTAACAAACAGGCTACCCCTCATGCCAATGAAACCGTGGTTAGTAACCAGCCTCCTCCTCATCAAACCAAACAGCAACATCCTCCTCCTCAAAAGAAACATCCTCCTCCTCAAAAGAAACAGCCTCCTCAAATCAAAGAGGTTAGTATCAAATTCAGGGTTAACTAGTTGTCCAGACGACTGTAAAAGTTGTCTGGACGACTAGTTGACCCTGGACGACTTAAACGTAAGTTGTCTGGACGACTAGTTGACCACGGAAGACTTAATTTTAAGTCGTCCAGGGTCAAATAGTCGTCCAGACGATTTATATTTAAGTCGTCCAGGGTCAACTAGTCGTCCAGACAACTTTTATTTAAGTCGTCCAGGGTTAACTTGTGTGCAACTTTTATTGCAGAGATGGTTGCCGGAGGATACAGCAACCGAGGCGAACTCGGTATATAAGATCTTGCCGGAGGATAAAGCAGATGGTGTCACCTCCAAAGAGATTGTTGCTGTCACTTCCACCGATCACCAACCGAGCCTCGCTTCCACCGATCAACAACCGAGCCTCGCTTCCACCGAGCCAAGCGATCCAGTTTCAGAACCGAGCCTGGTTGTATTGGACAAGCGTGCAAAGAGTAAACGAGCGAAGAAACCTGCTCCCACTGTGAGATCTCCTTATACGGCAGAGAAAAAAAAAGATAAAGTGGCAGCCTATAATCCATTTCCGCCAGTAAACAAAGATAAGTTGAAGGAACTCGCTGATTGGTTGAAAACTGATCCGTAAGTGATTGCTTTACCCATAATAGCTTGATTTAGTCGTCCAAAACTGATTGCTTTTTTGTTTGCAGTCATTATTCAACTAAGACCGAGGACAAACCACGTACATCACCAACAAGGTGGTACCACTTCCTCCGGACAGCCAGAGAATGGCTGGAAGACTGCGTAAGTCTTCTGCACACGATTTAAGTCGTCTACAAAGTCGTCCAAGTAGACTACTTTCCAGACGACTTAAAGATAAATCGTCTGGAAAGTCGTCTACTTGGACGACCACGTAGACGACTTATATTTAAGTCGTCTGGTAACTTCTAACTTGTTATATTTAATATGCAGCATATAGATGCTTGGATTAATGTGCTAAGGCAGAGGTATCAGGAGAACCCACAAGCTTTCAGGAGCGAGCGAATGTGCTTCCTGGATCACAACTTTTCCCAGTCTTGGAGAGAGCAGTATCAGCTCTTCAAAACATCGGAACCTGATCACAAAGGTTTAGGAAGAGTTCTACCTGGTGGGGCGTCAAATTTTTATGACGGATCAATACCTTCATTTTGCCAATCAAAAAAGAAGTGGGGGGGAGGACATTGATGATATCTATGCGCCAGTGAACTTGAACGACAATCATTGGGTTGCTATTTGGATATCGATCCCTAAGAGGCACATAGTCGTCTGGGACAGCATACCTTCATCTAGTGTACCAGACGCATGGGATGCGATAATGGAGCCTTTTCTCCAGATGGTCCCTTATCTGCTTGTTGAGTGCGCAGCCACCGACGAAATACGGGTCAAATACGGGTTGGAGCCATACACATATGAGAGACCGCTGAAAGGTGTACCCACGGCCAACAATGGTGATTGTGGCGTGTACGCTGTAAAGTACATTGAATGTCATGCTCTTGGGGTCTCATTTGACCCTAAAGACTTTGCTAGGTGCAACGCGAAGAAAATGAGGGATAATATGGCGGTGGATATATGGAAGGAGCTTGTTGATCAGCATTTGAAAGAAAATGTGGATGGTGATAAGTTCGTGGGCATATATGATTAGATTTGTGTTTGTATTTGAACTTGTTTTGTATTTGAACATGATTTTTTAACGAGCGAAGTATTTGTATTTCAGCTTGTCTTTGTATAGATTTGTAAATATATAAGTTGTCTGGAAGAAATAAGTCGTCTGGAAGGTTTTCCAACTGGACGACTTACAAATAAGTCGTCTAGAAGGTTTGGACGACTTATTATAAGTCGTCTGGAAGGTTTTCCAACTGGACGACTTACAAATAAGTCGTCTAGAAGGTTTGGACGACTTATTATAAGTCGTCTGGAAGGTTTTCCAACTGGACGACTTACACTGGACTTCTAAAAATAAAATACACTGGACGACTTACACTGGACTTCTAAAAATAAAATACACTGGACGACTTAGTAGAAGGTAGTCTAAAAATAAAATACACTTGAAGGGATAGTAGAAGGTCGTCTAAAAATAAAATACACTGGACGACTTAGTAGAAGGTCGTCTAAAAATAAAATACACTGGACGACTAAAAATTTAGTCGTCTGGACGGGTAATCAAGACTGGACGACTTAAATTTAGGTCGTCTGGACAACTAGTCAACTGGTTGTGTACATTGTGGTTTCGTATGGCCAGTTTCCTTGCAGTTTGAGCATCTCCGTGCCCTGTGTTTCTTCCTGGGTTTGTGTCCTCTCATCCTAGATAGCTCCAACCAAGATTGCCATCTTGATTTCTTCGGTCTCCCCCGACCACGCTTTAGTTCTGGAGGAAAGCATTCTCGTTCCTCAATATGTTGTGACACGATAGGATATATATTCTCTGAGTATCCTGCATACAGATAATTCTTTGAGTACAGTGGACATACAAGTGTGGAGATATGCAAACCAGCATGTGTTCCAGCAGCTATAGCATGAGAGCAAGGTATTTTCTCCACTCCATAGACACCACAATCACACTTTGCATGTTCCAAATCAACCACACAGTCCATTTTGCCACCTTTGACAAAGAAATGCCATCCATCAATTGGTTCGACCGTCATCGTATCCGCTATCTCTTCTCGAACAGCAAGCAAGTATTCAACACCCCCGCTATGTTCAGTTGTGAGACTCAAAGCATCTTGTCTCCTTTTCCAATACCATTTTCCTAACTTCTGCCTTATGAACTCCAGCAGGAACGTAATCGGAAATCCTCTTGCTCGCTTCAGTGCGGAATTAATAGATTCAGCAATGTTGCTTGTTTTTATGTTGAACCTGTTCCCCTTACAATAAACCCTTGACCATAGCCTGACGTCGGCTTTCTCCAAATACGTTGCAAGTTCCGGGTTTGCACTCCGTATCTCAGCCATGTACCGGTCAAAATCGTAAACCGTGTGAGCATAAGCAGCCCCTTTCACCAAGTACATGAGATGTTTCCCTTTAAACTTTTTGACAATGTTATCTTGAAGGTGATAATAACATATTCCTCGGGTTGCCCAAGGAAACACCTTATCACACGCACTTTTAATGGCCTTGTGCCGGTCGGAGACTATCACCAGAGGCTTGTCATGAGATATACAACTAGCCAATTTTGTGAAAAACCATTCCCAAGAAGGTACATCTTCCTCATCCACGATCCCAAAAGCCAATGGGAATATCTGAAAATTGCCATCTTGTGCGGCTGCAACTAACATAGTTCCTCCATACTTTCCACTTAGGTGAGTTCCATCCACCACAATGACCCTTCTCTGATACTTAAAACCTTTGATAGAAGCTCCAAAAGAGAGAAATAGATACTTAAATCTTTTCATAGAATCAAGTTCTATCGCCGTGATAGAATCAGGATTTGCAATGGAGATTTGCTCGAGATATGATGCCAGACGCGAATACCCTTCTTCTGCTGATCCTCTCACCAATCTTTGTGCATATAACAGTGCTCTGTATGAAGTGGTGTAATCAAGCGCCATGCCAAACATGTTCCTCATTGCATCAGTGATATGCTGCGGAGTTATCCCATCAATGATTCCAACACGATCAATGAAAAGACTACCTACATACTTCGGAGTACAGTGTCTCCGCTGAGCGATTCGGTCTCCCGCTGAGCATAAATGTTTTTCCACATACTTTGTTACCCAAAACGTGTTTGTCCCATGTTTGACACTCGCTCTGACCTTCCATCCACAATAGCTAACCCGACATGTTGCCACAACGAGAGTTTTCGTTGATTTGTATAATCTGAAAGAAAACTTACCCCTCACTGCTGCCAACCGCAGCTCTGAAAGCAGTGCACCCTTGCTAACAAAACTCTGGTTGACATAGATACTGGTACCATTCGATTTTCCTCCTTCAATAGCATTTGTCTTAGCATATGTCTTTTGGATTTCTTCAAAACAAATATTATCATCATCTTCCTCGTCCTCATCTGGAACCTTTCCATAAAGACTGTAATCCCCACCATTCTGATCCGTTTCACCAACAATAGAATTATCAGCATCCTCCTCCCCATTTTCCTCCTCCCCATCTTGATTTTCATCTTCAACAAACTCATTATCACCAACATCTTCAAAACATTCATCAGCTTCATCATCATCACCAACATCTTCTTCCCATTCACCAGCTTCATCATCATCACAACCATCTTCTTCCCATTCACCAGCTTCATCATTATCACCAACATCTTTTTCCCATTCACCAGCTTCATCAATATCCCTTTTCTCTGAAACCGTTTCGACCTTGCTGCGGCTTGATACACAAAGACATACTCTATGGGTTTTGAGTATCTCCAGCAAGTTTCGAACTTGTCTATCACTTGTAACATGAATGGGAAGACTGCCTGGAGCCATCATCATTTCTGCTGGTAATGAGTAGCTAATCTCCACACTCACTGTTCTCATGTCCAGGTTATAATCTTCTTGAGCCATTGCAACAAGTTCAGCATGTGTTGAATCTTCATTCAATAAAAACAATCTTGCTCCTTTGAGATCATCAACCACAAAATCCCAACGGAAATCTCTCAACAACCATTCTCCATACACTGCATGTAACTGAAAAATCATCTGCAAATATTCAAAATAAAACACATTAGTAAACATAGAGAAAATGAAGAAGTTCAATAAACATTGCCGCAGACGACTTAGCATTAAGTCGTCCAGAAGACTTAAAGGTAAGTCGTCTAAAGAGGTCACTTTTGCAATTGAAAATTAAAAGGGACGACTTAATTCTAAGTCGTCCGGCTTTGTTTGTTAAAAAAAAAACTTCAGACGACTTATATATAAGTCGTCTACGAGAAACGGGCTAGTTTTGCATTTGACCGAATCGTGTCAGATCTTTGACTATTTCTGGACGACTTATAATTCAGTCGTCTCTGGGAAAGTTAAAATTTCAATATTTTATGAAAACTTGACGACTTACGTGTAAGTCGTCCTAGGTTAGTTTTGTAATTGAAAAATAAAACTTGAAATTTAACTTTCTCCAGACGACTTAGATGAAAGTCGTCCAGCTAAACGACTTAATTTAAGGTCGTCCGGGATAAGCAAGGTTTGACCAGAAAATTGGGAAAAATTCTGGACGACTTTGCTTTCCCCGGACGACTTTAAATTAAGTCTTCTGGAGGGACGACTTTATATTAAGTCGTCTGGTTAAAGTTAAATTATGAAGTTTTATTTTTCAATTACAAAACTAACCTAGGACGACTTACACGTAAGTCGTCAAGTTTTCATAAAATATTGAAATTTTAACTTTCCCAGAGACGACTGAATTATAAGTCGTCCAGAAATAGTCAAAGATCTGACACGATTCGGTCAAATGCAAAACTAGCCCGTTTCTCGTAGACGACTTATATATAAGTCGTCTGGAGTGTTTTTTTTTAACAAACAAAGCTGGACGACTTAATTTAAGTCGTCCGTTTGACCAGAAGACTCATCAGTAAGTCTTCTACATACAGATGACTTACTAGTAAGTCTTCTACGCGAACAGATCTTGAAAAAAAATTCAAATTCGTACCTTAAACTAGGTGAGATGACTTCGTTTGCACACAGGGTCTTCTCCAACCACCCAGAACCTCAAACGAAAGCAACCGTAAGTCAAAACGAAAGAAATATGGCTCTGTCAACCATAGCCCATATTTTGAATCAAAAGCTTGAGTTTTTTGGATGAATATAGAGAGAAAGTGAAAGAAATGTTGTTTTTAGTTCATAACAATTGAAACAGAGAGAGTGTAAAGAGATTTACGTGCATTAAAGGGCATTAAAAGCTCCAAACAGTTCGTACAAGGTTGTTGCCACTATTCATTGCAGTGGCAATATTGTAAATACTTGAAGAAGATGAGGTTGAGACAGTAAAGAAGCCATTTTCGAAAGAAAAAAAAAATGTTAATGGCATTTTCGTAGATAAAATGCAGGTGTGGGGTTAAAATCTCAAAAAAAAGGAGTCAAAAGAAAAGGTTAGTTTTCTGTTTGACTCCAAGTTTTGAGTCACTTTTGCAAAAAGCCCATATTTTTAATATTAATGATGATGATTTCTACTCATATGGTTTTTTGATCATTTGTATCTTTTATAGCAAAAACTTTAAATTACAGATAACAAAATTTTCATTGTGGGATTAATAGTTTTAGTAATTTATAATTTTTTAAAAAATTAAGCTGTCAATGTATGTTCAAAGCTTTTATCAAAAAAAATTCGAAGTAAATTTTGAAATTAAAATATTTATGTATGTTATATAGTATATAATTTATTTTAAAATGATATATATATATATATAATTAATTAAATTAGACTTTTTACTAATATAATTTTGTATTATTTGTATTTTGTCATAACAAAATTTTAAATATGGATTACAAAATTTGAATGTGAGACTTTTAACAGTTTTAGTAATTTATCATCGTTTTAAAAAATTTCAAAATATAACATATATAGAAAAATCTAAATTTTTATTACGTGGTTAATGTGGTTTTTTTAATTTATTTTAATAGTTTAAAATTAAACAAATATGATAGAATATATACTAATTTTTATCAAATCTTTATTATTCAAAATCATTAATTGACATATATACTTTATCCACATTAGACAATTTCGTAACTTTTATTTAAGGAAATAATAAACATTAATAATAAATTTATGGCTATTTTAATAAAAAATTATTATATAATTAGATAGACCAACATATTTATCTAATGATTCTATGAATCATCTTAGTGATGACACATGGCTACAAAAAAAATGTAATGTTTCTCAATTAATATATAGGAAATGATATAGCACTTTCTTATTATACATGTATCTCTATAACACTATTTTAGAAGTCAGTTTCCTATTTGTCGCGCTCACATATATTTTCACTATGTTTTATTACATTGTTAACCTTAATGAAATATTATTTTGTAATTTTCATTATCAAAATTTATATTTTAGTTTTTATTAATAATTTTTTTATGTAAAATATCTATATTTTAAAAAACATAGTTATAAACTATTTTTATTTTCGTTTTTAATATATATATGTATGTACATATATATATATATATATATATATATAATCATATCAATATCATAAAGAAATTTAGTATCAAAAAGGAAATATCTTAAAAGTAAAAATACATAGCAGTATGTTATATTTAAAACATGTAATTTGACAATATGAAATTTCCTTTTATATAAATCCCAATTTCATAAACTATTTACTAATTTCCATTACTAATATATCTATTTATATTTTTCGTTTTACGTAATATTATTTTTTTATAAAATCATATCAATATCATAAAGGAGTTTAGTATCAAAAATAATATCTTAAACAAAAATGTAGTGATTTTTGATATTTAAAACATGTGATTTTTTAAAAGTAGTTTCCTTTAATATAAATCTCACTTTCATAAGAAAAATTTGATACTTTTTGTTTAATAACGTTTTTCTACGATGGTTAATAATTTCAGTTAAATATTTTTCATTTTAAATATAATAACTTCTTTTCATAAGAAAAAGTCAATTTAGTTACCAAATCAGTATTTACTTTTAATACACTAAAGAAATTATTTTTCTTCATTATAAAATTTCTAAAATAATATTTACTTTTTGGATAATTATTCAATTTCTTATTTTAAACAAATTCTCTCACAATTTCATACAATTTTTTCTTTTCATAATTACAGATTCTCAAGCTAATACTATTTGAATGTTTCAATATCTATAAAAAGAAACAAGTATTTATCTCAAATCTAATTCCCTTAGAAAATTGTTTTCCTATGAATGTGGTATTTGCTAAAATTAATTAGGTTACTATTATGTTCTAAAACTCTAATGACCACGTGTTTTTAAAAGATTTCAAATTTGATTCACTTATACAACTTCTGATCAACACATAAACTTTTTTTCTCATAAATTTAAGCCAAAAAATATATCAATTTAAAATACATATTTACAAATCTTAGAAACTAAATTAAATTATATATAATCTGATTTAGTATAATTAAAATTCAATTGAAAAAAATTATACAACTCCAACATACCAAAAATAACTTAACCGATCCAAATTATTATACCTAAAATCATCTATACTATATTAAAAGAGATATATGAGCTCCATTGAGCATGTCTACGTCAGCATAAAAAATCAACTAATAGAAGATCAGATATTCGCCACGTCAGACGCTCCGCGAGTGTCATTTGGGCCTCGCATTCTACAGGCCCGATAATGTTCGGAAACGAAAAGTCCGTGTCTCTCTGAAGTCCCCTTTCTCCTTTGCACGAAGAACCAACCCTTTCTCCTTTCTCCTTTCTCCTTTGTCTTCCTCTTCTCTGTTTACTACATTACACGAATCTTTATGGCTCGGAGGAGGAGCGGAGGGAGGCGGTTTCTAGGGTTTCTTGATGCACGATGGGCACGAGCAGCGACCCGATCCAAGACGGTTCCGATGAGCAGCAGAAACGATCTGAGATCTACACATACGAAGCGCCATGGCAGATCTACGCAATGAACTGGAGCGTCCGCTGCGACAAAAAGTACCATTTCGCCATCACCAGCCTCCTCGAGCAGTACCCGAACCGAGTCGAGATCGTCCAGCTCGACGAGTCTAACGGCGAGATCCGCTCCGATCCCAACCTCGCCTTCGAGCACCCTTACCCTCACACAAAGACCATCTTCATCCCGGATTAGGAATGACAGCGCCCCGATCTCCTCGCCACCTCCAGCGACTTCCTCCGCCTATGGCGAATCGCCGACGATCACTCCCGCGTCGAGCTCAAGTCGTGCCTCAACAGCACTTTCTCGGTTTGGAATGTACAAGGTTGAGCTTTTGTGCAAGACAGTTTCGGACACCAGGATGAGATCCTAGCCATTGATGCGCTGAGGAAGGAGCGTGCACTTACTCTTGGAAGAGATAGAACCATGCTATTACACAAGGTAATAGACTGTTTTTATCATATGGTTTCTGTTGTTCTGTATATGTAAGTTTTTGTTATATGATGTTTTAGATGTCTGAGACCAGTCGTACGATTTACCGTGCACCTGCATCGTCTCTTGAGAGCTGCTGTTTCATCAGTGAGACTGAGTACCTGTCTGGTTCGGACAGGAATGCACTGTTGAAAAAGAAACCAGTGTTTCTCCTTAAGAATGCACATTCCGTTGTAGCTGGTGTAATCACCACTAATGGTAATTGAATCTTAACATCATTTAGTTGCAGAGATCATGATGCTCTGAAAAGTCTTAATGCTTTCTTCTTTTCCTAAACCAGAAAATGGTGATCATGATTGTGTGGAGTATAGCAACTCTTCCACAACGAGTTCTTGGGTGAGTTCAGCTGCTGTGTGAAGAGGTAGTGACTTTGCCGTATCTGGAGCTGGTAATGGTTTTGTGCATTTGATGGTTGTTGAAGCAAGTGCCCTTTGGATCTTTATTCAAGCTTCCACTGATAAAGTTTATTTCCTTAATGTTTTCTAATATTATGTTGATGCATCTGTTGTTTCTGAGAGTGGTTAAGAGAAAAGCATTTCACTTCACCAAGTAGTAATCTCACAGTGCTTCTTTTATCATGTTAGAAGACTGGATTTGTGAACTCTATGGCATTTGCAAAATCTGGTAAATTTTTGATTGCTGGTGTTGGACAGGTATGCCATCATTCTCTCTTATCTTCCTTTTTTCTTTGTTCTCTGCTGTGTTTTTTTTTTTAATGCTAATTTCAGAATTGTTATGGGTTTTGTGATATCAATATGTTGCAAGAGACGAGATTTGGAAGATGGGGATGCATAAAATCTGCGCAGAATGGTGTGGCAATACATCCCTTAAGGCTGTCATAAGGATTTAATGAAGAGTTGGTACTTATATTTTTCTGAATCTCAAGTTATATAAAGAAGTTTTGCTCCCTTTTTGTTTGTTTTATTGTACCCTATTTTTTTATAATACAAGAGTGAGAAGAACTTTAACTTTTTTTGAGGTCCTGATGAATCAAAGATGTGAAGAACTACATATAATTTATATAAAGGATAACTATTAGTAACTACTATCACATTTACTTAAGATGTTTGCTCATCTGAACTTTAACTGTTATTTATTTAAAGCTAAGAGACTCCTGAAACAACTGTTGCCATGACTAAGAAATGTACTCACCTATAAAATGAAGCCATTAACTTCAGTGGATAAGTTTGGGTATAATGAACACACCAAAAAAGAATGTGATTTCACAAAGAAGTCGTCACCACACTTTGAATAAATGGAAACCGTAAAGTTGCCGACCTCACATTAACAACATATACATACTTTTAAATTTTAATATTGAATCAGTAGCGTAACAAACAATAGCGCAGACTTTAAGTTTTCAGGAATTACGTAACGGTTGCTACCTTATGTCTTCGCCTCTTAACTTTTCTCTTGACTCTTAAGGAACTCTCAGCCACACTTGAGAACATACTCATCTGCACACACCCTAACAAGGTGAAGCAGAGCTTGCTATTAGACGTACCTACACCTAAATGCCACGGTGAAGAAGGCTCCTCGGGCCAACACGCTTGAAAGCATCAAACTCAAGTAAAAAAAATCACTATATAAAACTAAAATGGATCATCAACAATCACCAGAAAAAAATGTGACACACACAACAATAAAACAGACATGGCAGTACTATAGAATAAAATACACTAAGTCATCGTACCAACTTTGCATAAAGAAAAACACATGAAGGCCAAATCAATAAGAAAAATAATTAACAACAGTATAAAAATATTAGTTATTCTTACTTTAGATTTTCTTCAATGTCAAATTGAAATACAAATCAAATACAAAAAAATAGAAATCACTACATTTTACATAATTTTTAAATTTTGTGTTCTTCTAACAAAAAAAACAATGTTAGTGGTCTTTTTTTTTGTTACTTATGTTAATGATCTTTTCAACTTAAATAAAAAAATTAATAAAATATACAATTTGATCTTAGAATAAAAACCTATTATTATTATTTTTCAATATAAATTAAATTTTCAAATGTTTTATAAAATTATATTATATTTTAATATAATATAGTTTCAGTGTAAATCCACCTGCCCGTAGGGTTTCTAATCATAAGATAGTGAATATTTTCTACCAAAATTTTGCAGATAGAAATTATAAAACTACAGATTAAATATTACAGTAATTATTATGTAAGTTATTTATACCAAAAATAAAATGAGGGTTCTGTTAAAAAAACTAGAAATTTATATTTTTTTAATTTTCTTTTGTTAATTATTAGTATTACTTATGAAATTCTTACTTGCATTAACTACAATGATTTTTCAATCGTTATTTTTTCTATTTAATTTAGAATTCTATTTCTTCTGTTTTTAATTATAAGTTTAACAATTCAATATATTATATATATAAACAATATGATTGGAATTTTTTTTTAAAAGACTAGCCGCGCGTAGCGCGGCCAAAAGATCTAGTATATTTAATTATGATAATGTAACAATGTAGTTTAAAACAGTGTTTATATTTGTCTTTCTAATATACAAACTACAAAATAATTTAAACTTATCAATAATTAAAAATATAAAGTTAATCAATTATAATGGTTTTATTTTTTTGTAAATGTTTGTATCTGTGCATGGACACGGAAAATCACCTAGTAATCTTAAAAATATGAAATCCAATGACTGCTATCATCCGTATGTAAAGCCTCTTGAGAAAGTAACCCTAATAAATTTCGTATTGTTGATTCAAGGACTGTGCTTAAAAAGGAACATGCTTTTGAATGGGTCTCCTCTTTCCTCAGAAAGGTCTCGCTTGTACGTCATGTAATTGACGAGAATTGAGCTGCCATGGATAAAACATAACGTACACTATTCTCTCAAGATGCAGAATATACTATTCCACAAACCATATAATATACACAAGTTTTAGATCGTCATTTACTTTTGCTCTAATCAATTTTGGTAGGCTAAACTTTCGAATAGAAAATGGGTGTATTCACTGGATTTGGTAGCTGGATCAATCAGAACAGTCAAGAGCCTCTTAAGGTCAGCTTATATCACCAATCATAGGAGCTGATCGATGAAGTCAAATAGATATATAAACACATTCTTTATTGTTTGTCGATGTAGGCCGAGTCCAAGAGATCTGAAAATGGCGAATCTAAGTCGGCGTCAGAGAAAGACACTAATAATGCTCCTGCTAAGAAGAAGAAGAAGGTGGTGATATATTATGATGAAAAAGAGGACAGGAGACAAGAAAGACTTTGGCATAAAGCAGAGAAGAAGCATCCATGGCATAATCCACCTCCCAAGATCAAGGTACGAAAAAAATATCACCCAAACACAATACAATACCCAAAATCTTTTTGCCTTGGTAAAATCAAAAGAACAAGATCCTTAATTTTTATATATATTTTTATATCTTTGAAGGTGACAAATAAGAAGGGTCTTTACCATATGAACATAGAATTGACCGTGGGAACGACTCCTAATATTGTCTACTACGTGTTGACTGATCCAAAAGGCGGTCCGTTTTTCGATTATAAGAAGTGGCGCGACATAATGGTTTTCTTTGCTGATCATTATATGATTCGAATGTGGTATTAAATATAGCCAATGGTTGATATATATTATTTTTTTGTTATCAAGAAAAACACATCAAGAAAGGTTTTGAAGGAGAATGGTCCGAAGCGGGTCATCATGGTGGAGAAAGCTTTGGCTTATTACATCCTTTCGCTGACGACTATATCTATCCCGATACATCTAACTATGGAAGAAAACAGAAAAGATCTTACGGTAAGAAGCCTTCTCTCACAAGAATCAACACCTTTGTGTTCGTATTGATGAAACCTAGCTAACTCAGCTTATTTACAGACAAATTATAAGAAAGGGAAAGTAATATTGATGAAAGAGTTCCACGGCAACTATAAAGTCGAGCCTATATATGTAGATCAAAAACGGTTGTGCAAAAAGAGGCTACCAAAGAGTCCAGAAGAATATAAAAAATGTAGCGGTGGCCAAGGAAGGATTGGGTCAAAATTGACAATAAACCACTACTTCCAGCCATATCGTCCATTTAATATACCGCCGCTTTCTTGGTTCATCCGTGGGAACACCATCAAAACCTCCAAAAAATTGCTCAACGGGATTCAGGACCTGGCTTCGTCTTTTCGAGGGGCAGAGCCACCCTCAGAAGAAGACATGGAAGCGAGTGAGATAGATACTGTCGAAGTACATAGTTTTTTGAAAATATAGAAGATTGTTAGCAAACATACAAAAACTGTTTATCGCGTACTATTGATTATTTTGGTATCGACTACCACAGCTGAAAATTGTTTTTTTTTTTTTTTAAGTTCAAACTACTAAAAGTTATTTCTGTTTTTAACATATCATAAGAAAAATTAGATGGACTTGATTTGTTATCATTTGAAACAATAATCGTTCAACTATTTAATTGCACTCCAATGATTATGCAAGAAAAAAATACAAAAACTATATGTTAGTGTTTTTAAATTTAGATTTTTTTGTAAACAGTTGATGAGATTCGACTGTTTTATAAAAAAAATATTATTTTTCTATTTTTATTGTTTAATAATTTTATATAAATATATAAAACAACAGTTTTTAAATTGGTTTAGCCGTTTACGCAATGTAAAATGTTAGACAGCTACACTTACGAAGGGCTACGTAGCATACGTAGGGGAAGACATGAAGAAACAAACATGGAAAATATTAGCTTTGTTCAAATATTGGAGGAAACAATTGAAAGAACAAACACATGATTAATTTAAAAGGCCCGCTAAAGAATTATCCACACTTCTTCCACTTGCTCTAATTTGACATCACCATCATGCCAAACGGATGAGTGCTTGGATACCTATCGAAGTAGAGTCAAAATATTTCAAACTTTTTAATATTTTGGTTTAAAATTTATTAACCCATTTAAATATTTTTTGATATTTGGATCAGAGTCGGTTCAGTAAACTTAGGATTCGAATATGTTTGGTTATATCTGAACTTTGTATTAAAATATTAAAAATATATAAACAATTTTTTTTTAATTTGAACTCTGGTCCCCGTGGTTTAATGTACAACTCACAGCAGCAACATTCCTCTATGGGAAACAGCTACGAGAGCCAAATTAAGGGGTCATCAAATGCAATCTAATGACTCTGCTATCTGTATGTAAAGCTTCTTGAGAAGGTAACCCTTAGGACAGCATTAACGAGAGATCTTAGCTGGGTTCTTAGAGCATGATTATCGATGTTTTTAACTGGGGTTTTTAATGCAATTATGATTAAAAATAAATCAAAATTAGCTATTATTAGAAGAGACGTTTGTTAATTGAAGACAAGAAGAGACGTCTCTTGTGAGACACGTGTCTCTCATGGAGAGAGTTTCCCCTTCTTCTCTCAACATCTCTCTCTCTCTCGAAGGAAGCTTGATCGGTGGGAAGAAGCAACCGGAGAAGCTGTTGACGAAGTCATCTTCCTCAGCCGTCACACTGCCGTAAATCCACGTCTTTCTCGCCGGGAACCACGACTTCCCCTTCGCGGCGTTTCTGGGTCTGTTGCCGCGTCCTTCGGATGGATCTAAGTTGAAGGAAGAAGACGACGATTTCCTCGCTGCCCTTTGCTTCGATCAAAGGTTCCTCCTTTTTTTCATATTCAATCTCCTTTCAATATTGATTGTTCAATTGTGATGTGATGGGTCTCTTAACGTTTCCGATTTTCAAATCAATCTCCTTTCAATATTGATTGTTCAATTGTGACATTTTCTTAATCTGTTGTTGGTCATTGGTTTGATGGAGATTTTTCTCTTTGATTATGCAGAAATGGAGGTGAAGATCCTTACGCATTTATACAGACAGAACATGGCAACCTCTTTCAGGATTTTGGGTCATCATCTGGTGTGAATCTGCAGCCAGAGCAAGAATCTTAATGTTGCTGTGTTGGTATGAATCTGCAGCCAGAGCAAGAATCATCATCGGAGACGGCATGTAAGTTCAATCTAAGCTTACTTAGTGTTGCTGTGTTGGTATGAATCTTAGTGTATAAAGTCTGAGTCTTTATGGTCACTTGAAAGGATCATGATTTAGTATAGAATCTTTTGCTCTGTTTTTTTGTTCATATGCTGAGGATTGATGTGAAAGTTTCTTGCATTATCGACATGTGTGTTCTTTTTCTGCTGTTATGACATACGTTCAAGCTGTTTAAGGCTATCTGATGAAAGTACTTCAGAGGCACTTGCTGTTAGGAGGTTGCTCGGTCATCGCTTACCTACTGATGCACATAAGGCGAAGAAAGATTGGTACTTATACAATGACTCTCTTCTAAGACTCGTGTTGCTCTTGAAGAAAGATTGGTAGTTAATGAAGATGTAGAAACTAATGAAGTGTTGTTATAAACAAACAATGAAGTCATTCAGACTCCAAAACTTTCTCATTTTATTTGCTAAGCTCTTGTTAGTTACTATGGTTAAACGTATATAGTGTGCTTTGAACTTTGACAGGTATGATATCGTGGAAGGTAACCCTTCTCTATGGGATGGTGTAGCAAGGATCTTTTTCTAGTCTTTAGACGCTGCCATCTTTCTGTTTTCACGTGTTTCAGAGATTCCTTGCGACAGTGTGGTCCTCTTTGTGATATTAACCAACGATAGGCTCACAGTAGGATGTGAATTACAGGTATCAAAGCTTGCTTGATCTCTAATTCAGTTCCAGCAAGACTCAGGTGTTAAACTTGATTGCAAACTTCCGTTTTGTGACATTAATTTGTAGGATGGGAAGAGTTGCATTGCCTTCTCCTATTGCGAAACCAGATACTCTTCAAGGAGATGATGTTGATGATACAATCACTTGTCTTTTGACTCAAGTAATTTCGAGAGTTTTAAAATCTTTATTTTTATGTTTTTATTTTAAAATCAATGTTTAAAATGTTATTTTTTGCTATGTTTTAAAGAAAAGTTTAAGTTTAATAAGAAAAATAAAAAATTTTGGTATTTAATTAAAAAATTTTTTTAAGAACCCTTAATTAAGAGACTTGCATTGGAACACATAAATTTCCGGGTCTCTTAATCCAGTCTCTTAATTCACTTTTACAAATAAAAAATATTAAAAAAAAATAAGAGACCCATTTAGGGTCTCTAGGTTAATGGTGCTCTTAGGTAAAAAGGTGTGTGTGGGCCCCACCAAATTTTAAAAAAACGCCTCTTACGGTTACCAATTAAGAGGCGATTGTTGGTGAGTTTTTGTACTGTTCGTGTACCCCACTGACACGTGGCAGCCCGCGATTGGTTAGTTTTTAATTTTTTTTTAAATTAGACAAAAATAATAATAATAATAATAATAATAATAATAATAATAATAATAATAATAATCTCAAATGGGGTTTTAGGATTATTGGGGGTTCTTAGGGTGAGTTTCTTAGAGCATCTGCATCGCGCGTCTCTACGCGTCTCTAAAAGGGGGGTACGATTTTGCAAAAAACGGTATACAAAGTGTGCACAATAAGAAACGTGTGCTGTGTGTCTTTTGCACTGTTCGCGGGCCCCACCGACACATGGCGGCCCGCGATTGGTGCGCTTTTTCTTTTTTAATCAGAAAAAAATCTCTTATATACTAAAGCGCAAGTCGTCTAACGAGTAAAAATCTGACACATGGCAAAACTTTATAAACAAAACAAAAAAAAACAATTAATTTTTTTTATCCTATTTTTCTGCAATCCAAATTTTTAACTGTTCATATTCCTATTTCTTCTTTGAAAACTAAACCCACGTTAACCTTTTTTTTTTTTTTTGGGCTAAAATAGCAACGTTGATTACATATTTTGAAACTGTTTTCTTCATCTCCTTATCCTATATAAGTTGCAAACCCAATCTACTTTTTTCTACATTGTCTCTCTCACAAACAAAATTCATACTCCGCTTCTTCAATATTTTTTTTACTTTTCATTTGTTGTTGAATTATCAAAATAAAGAACCGGATCAAGTTATCAAAGGAAGAGGTAAATCAAGTTATCAAAGGAAGAAGTAAATATTTAATCAAGTTATCAAAGGAAGAAGCAAATGTTTCATTGTTATCAATCTTATGTTTCCTGCAACAATAATATAACGTGTACATTATCAATCTTATCCATGTTCAACCATAATCAGTGTAGGTTTTCTTTGGCTTATAATATAAATCTAGATATCAATTTTTTTAATCTGCTTCTCTCAATTATATTGTAAAACTCTAATACATATTTTTTATAGATGGAGAGAACAAATCTTAAAGAAGATGACAAGAACCTGCAACTCTGCTCAACCATCTCAAGATTCGATGAATCATCGAGAAGACAAAACGTGAGATAAATGTGCGTAGAGGGTGAAACGTGAGATATAGGTAATTAGAAGGTGAAATCTATGTTCATATTTAATCTTAAAATCGTGTCAGTTTTTTTAAAAAAAATAGCTTTCTTTTTTCTTAAGAAATCTACGTTCATATTCTATTAATTTTAAAATAGTATGTGTCGGTTATGTAAGTTAAAAATCATAATATATGTTAGTATATTGTAACTACTCACTCACGTTTATTTATCACAAAACCTAAGTAATTATACTAGATTTGATATTAATAAATTATAGATAAATCCTATCCTTTTTTTAAACAAAAACCTTTTAAAATATCTATTTTAAAAACAACATCAGATATTCCGTAACAGCCTATATTTTCTTTAATATTAGCTATGTAAAAATATTTATAAGATGCGTAAATATTAAAAATTTATTTTAATTTAAATTTATGATAAAATGTTGAAAATAATAATAAAATAAAATAAGAGACTTTAGCGATGCAGATGCTCTTAGCAGAATATAAGAACCCGTTTCTTAACTTTTAACTAAAAAACCTAAGAATCGGTTCTTAAATAAGAGTTTTAAGAGTCGGTTATTAACTTTTTTAGTTAAAAGTATAAGAGACGAGTTCTTATATTCCGCTAAGAACCTCACTGTAAGAACCCCCCAATAATCATGCTATTATAACTTATGTATAGCTGATTCAAGGATTGTACAAAAAAAAGGAAAACTTTGATGCGACTCATCTTTCCTCAGAAAGCTCTCGCTTGTACGTCCTGTAATTCACGAGAATTGAGCTGCCATGCATAAAACTTAACGTACAACATTCTCTCAAGATGCAGAATAATACTTTAACTAACATTACATAACATATATACACAAGCTTTAGATCGTCATTTACTCTTGCTCTCATCAGTTTTGGTAGGCTAAACTTTCCAATAGAAATGGGTGTATTCCCTGGATTTGGTGCCTGGATCAATCAGAACAATCAAGAGCCTCCTAATGTCAGCTTATATCATCAATCATATATAGGACGCGATGAAGCCAAATAAATATAAAACACATTTTTACTGTTTGTTCATGTAGGCCGGGTTCAAGAGATCTGAAAATGTCGAATCCAAGTCGGCGTCAGAGAAAGACACTAATAATGATCATGCTAAGAAGAAGAAGAAGGACGTCGTATATTATGATTATAAAGAGTTGATGAGACAACGAGGGCTTTGGTATGAAGCAGAGAAGAAGCATCCGTGGTATGATCCCCCTCCCAAGATCAGGGTAAGATAAAAATCACCAAACAAAATACAATAGCCAGATGTTTTGGCCAAAGTAGAATCAAGAACAAGATCCTTAAAATTTCTTATATTTTTTATATCTTTGAAGGTGACAAATAAAAAGGGTCTTTACCATATGAACATAGAATTGACCGTGGGAACAGCTCCTGATACAGTTTACGACTTGATGATTAATCCAAAAGGCGGTCCGTTTTTCAATAGGGAGAAGTGGCGCGATCTAATGGTTTTCTTTTCTGATCATTATATGATTCTATTGTGGTATTAAATATAGCCAATACTTGATATATATATATATATATACTTTTTTTTGTTATCAAGAAAAACACATCAAGAAAGGTTTTGAAGGAGAATGGTCCGAAGCGGGTCATCATGGTAGAGAAAGCTGTGGCTTATAACGTGCTTTCGCTGACGACTATATCTATCCCGCTACATCTAACTATGGAAGAAAACAGAAAAGATCTTACGGTAAGATGCTTTCTCTCACAAGAATCAACAACACCTTTGTGTTTGTATTTGATGAAACCTAGCTAACTCAGCTTATTGACAGACAAAATATAAGAAAGGGAAAGTAATGTTGATGAAAGAGTTCCACGGCGACTATAAAGTGGAGCCTATATATGTAGATCAAAAACGGTTGTGCAAAAAGAGGCTACCAAAGAGTCCAGAAGAATATAAAAAATGTAGCGGTGGCCAAGGAAGGATTGGGTCAAAATTGACAATAAACCACTACTTCCAGCCATATCGTCCATTTAATATACCGCCGCTTTCTTGGTTCATCCATGGGATCACAATCAAAACATCCAAAAATCTGCTCAACGCGCTTCAGGAAATGGCTTTGATTGTACGAGAGGCAGGGCCACCCTCAGAAGAAGCCATCAAAGCGAGAGAGAAAAATATTATTGAAGTACATAAGTTTTGAAAAATATAGAACTATAGAAGATTGTCATCAAACATACAAAAGCCGTTTATCGCGTATTAGCGATTATCTTGGTATCGACTACTCCAGCTAAAAATTGTTTTTCTGAAGTTGAAACTACTAAAATTCATTTGGAATTTAACATATCACAAGATGAAGTGCTATTTGATATACCTAAGTGATGAAGACATGAAGAAACAAACATGGAAAATGCTAGCTTCGTTCAATGAACATACGCAAATACATGTTTGAATAAAAAAAATATTCTTATACAAATATAAGAACACAGACATATGTCGTGGTAGTATCGGAGAAAACAATTGAAAGAACAAATACGTGATTAATATGGGAGTTTGTTGGTGAGTAGCTGGCTCGTCTCTACGATATGGGAGTTTTGGAAGCAAAGGTTTAGAGGACAGACCCATTGTTTCCCCCTAGATCTAAGGGATGAGCTGTAGCCACCGTGGACTTGCCTGTTTTGTGGAGACGTTTTGCTCCTCCTGCATCTCACCTCCATTTCAAAGCTTCCGGTGAATTCTTTAAGACCTCTGTGGACGTATGTGCTTATCTTATTGATCGCGTGGCCGGTTTGGGGAGCGTATTGTATTGTACCGCCTGCGCTTGATCAAAATTGTGCTTCAAGCAAGTGTGTGCGTCTGTTTGTTTGGTCACGAAGTCCTATCTCCGAGTGGTCGCCGGGCAATTGTTTTCAACGCGGTCCTCCTCGACTAGCACCTGAGCGCGTCTTGCCAGCCGTCCGTTGTCGTTAAACGAGAGACCTCTGGATTAACCGCGGTAAATCATAGCCCTTTGGACCTTCTCCTCTATCCTTCTCGGATTTAGGAAGTGCTTAGATTTGGACCAATATTGCTGATGTTTGTTGCTGAATTGTGTTTCATTGATTGGCTTTGTTGGACAAGCATTGAATTTGTGATGTTTAGGGTTCTTTTTAAACTTTTTTGGGGTTCTAAGCATAGGTTTGGCTCTCGAGCAAACTGGATTGCAAGCTCAAACTTGTAATCAAACCATCATTATTGATGATATTTACAATTTAGTAAAAACAAACGGGCTATTAATTATTAATGGGCTTTAGAAAACTGTCTGGTCCATTTTTTATTCGACGTTACCGGGTTCGAGTCGGGTGAAAGCGTCCTGAGAAATAACATTTGAAAATTCAGTTGAATTTGCGCGGTAACCCGGGAATCAAGGAAGAAGTGAAATTCCCAAAAGAAACAAAGGGCCAATTCGAAGAACAAATAGAGTTTTTTTTTAATCGATGAAAGGAGTGAGGGAGGGCATGGGAGACGTGCCAACAACTTATCATCGCATCATGTCAATTTGTTAGATTATTCCTTTTTAAAAAAATATATTTTCTTATTTCTCTCTTCTTCTTCTTCTTTTTCATTTTTTTTTCTGGGAAAAGAAACTGAGGGAGGGAGAGATATACAGGTTCTCCTTCCATTAATGGCTCGCATTTTCTCTACCTGATGTAAAAGGTCCTGCATTAATAAACCCTAGTTTTTTTTTTCTCTCAAGGGAGGGAAAATTAAACATTTAATCAGCGTTTATTGTGCTTTTCTGAGTTTGGTTTATTTTCTTTGATCATTTAATTTGAAAATCAATTGTTTCCATCAATTGATTAACCAAATAGCTTTTGGAGGTTAGATCATTATGTTCTGAATGTTGTTTCTCCAAATAATTATATAAAAAATAAATGTCAGACTCCGGCGGTTCCCCGACTTCTTCACCGCCGGCACCACCAGCAGATTCAGCTCCCCCGCCGGAGACTTCTCCTCCTCCACCAGCTGACTCATCACCGCCTCCACCGTCTGACCCACAACCGTCACCTCCTCCTCCAGATTCACTTCTTCCTCCGCTACCTTCGCTTCTACCACCATTAACCGCCACTCCGCCTCCAACTTTTAATCCTCCACCGGCAGACTCAAACAACTCTCCGCCGCCGCCAACATCAACTAACACCCCTTCTCCTCCGGCAAATTCAGATACTCCACCAGCTCCACCAAACGAATCCAACAACCCTCCTCCATCTCCAGACGTTCAATCCCCTCCTCCTCCACCATCATCTTCTTCAACAAACCCTGAAACCCCACCGCCGGAATCTCCTCCTGCTCCACCGTCAGAACCAACCCACTCACCTCCGGCTCCACCGTCAGACCCCACCAACTCTCCCCCAATCCAACCATCACCACCAGCTTATTCTCCACCGCCGAGCTCGCTCCTTGCACCACACAAACCTAACGGTGGTTCCGGTAGGCCCGTCGTGTCTCCATCAGTACCCAGCAGAGAAACGCCTTCCACAAACAGTAGCAATGGAAACCAGACTATGGTCGGTATGGCTGTGGCCGGTGTCGCCATCATGGCCCTTATAGCCATTGTGTTCTTAGTGAGAAGAAAGAAAAAGAGAAACATTGATGCCTACGCTCACTCACAGTACTTACCACACCCTAACTTCTCCGTCAAGTCAGGTTTTAAAAAAAAATCTCTACTTTAACCTCTCTGTTCACCTCTATGCTTAGCTTTGATAATTTTACTTGAAAATGTAGATGGATTCTCGTACGGACAAGATCCTAGTAAAATCTACTCTGGTCCTGGTGGTTCAATGTACAACTCACAGCAGCAGCAGCAATATTCCTCTATGGGGAACAGCTACGGTAGCCAAAGAGGTCAATCCAATGACTCTGCTATCCTCGGAACCGGCCAGACTCATTTCAGTTACGAGGAGCTTGCGGAGATAACTCAAGGCTTTGCTCGGCACAACATTCTTGGAGAAGGCGGGTTTGGTTGCGTCTACAAAGGCACGTTGCATGATGGTAAAGTTGTTGCGGTGAAGCAGCTCAAAGCTGGAAGCGGACAAGGCGACCGTGAGTTTAAGGCCGAGGTTGAGATCATCAGCCGTGTTCATCATCGGCATTTGGTGTCTCTGGTTGGTTACTGTATTTCGGACCAACATAGATTGCTTATTTATGAGTGTGTTTCTAATCAAACGTTGGAGCATCATTTGCACGGTAAATGGCTTTATACTAAAAGTGTTGTGCTTTATGTGTTGGACTGACTCACTAAGCACTTTTTATCATTACAGGTAGGGGAAGGCCGGTGTTAGAGTGGTCTAAGAGAGTCCGGATAGCTATAGGATCAGCCAAAGGGTTGGCGTATCTGCATGAAGACTGTAAGTAGTTACTCATCCATTTGTTGAGAAACATAGCCTTCACAAATTTTTGGTTGTGTGTTTTTTGATTTTTCTTCACTTAGTCCAAAACATAAGTCAGAGTCACATCCCTTGTTTTGTTTTACAGGTCATCCAAAAATCATTCACAGGGACATAAAGTCAGCAAACATTCTGCTGGATGATGAATATGAAGCTCAGGTAATAAAAAAGTTTCTCTCGTTTTTTTTAATATGCATCATATAACTATGTAAAGCTTTAGGTGATAAGACTTGTTCTTGTATTTTTTTATTGTTTTTTTTCTGGTGTATAGGTTGCTGATTTTGGACTTGCTAGACTCAATGATACAACACAAACTCATGTATCAACTAGGGTTATGGGGACCTTTGGGTAAGCATTTTTCACAAACTCTAAACTCCAAAGCTCAATTTATTATTGATCCAATGCGTGAAGACAAGTTTGTTTTATATTGCATGAAACAATACTTTTTTCATAATGACTTATGGTATTGTCAAAAGGATCAAAGATTTAACATGTTTTATGTTCAGGTACCTAGCGCCAGAATATGCATCAAGTGGAAAACTGACAGATAGATCCGATGTGTTCTCCTTCGGGGTTGTTCTGTTAGAGCTTGTAACGGGACGGAAACCTGTTGACCAGAACCAGCCTCTAGGAGAAGAGAGTTTGGTCGAATGGGTAAGAAACCAATCTTCAATCACAGTAAAAGATTGGCTCTAGTTTACTCATGCAGTACTTATACATGACTTCACAGGCACGTCCGCTGCTTCTGAAAGCCATTGAGACTGGAGATTTCAGCGAATTGATCGATAGACGACTCGAAAAATATTATGTGGAGCATGAAGTCTTCAGAATGATTGAGACAGCCGCTGCATGTGTTAGACATTCTGGTCCTAAACGTCCACGCATGGTTCAGGTAAACATATTTAGCAAAACAACTCTTGCTTGCTCTACACGAAACTCAATTCATTTGGTAAAAAAAAGGTTGTGAGAGCATTGGACTGTGATGAGGAGTCGGGAGATATTAGCAACGGAATCAAAGTTGGGCAAAGCACAACTTATAACTCAGGGCAATACAACCAAGATATCACAAAGTTCAGGAAAATGGCGTTTGGTTCTGGTGATAGCGGAGAGGCAGGGATGTATAGTGGAGATCACTCTGTCATAAGCTCTTCTGATTTCTCAGGGAATGAATCCGAGACTCGACCTTTCAATAACAGACGTTTCTAATCATACAACTGGTGAAAGTAATACATAACTCTGCCTCTTTTTCTTGAGCTATTTAAAGACATTATTTTTGTGTATTGTTTTTTTTTGAGATGCATTTCTTGTTAGGTGTCTTTAGTTTTGTTTTTGAGGGAGGATGAATAGTGCAGAACTCTGTATTCTGATAAAACACGTTCTTCTAGAATTTTGTTGATTCTTTAATTTTGCCAAGATTCTTATAGAATTTACATAGAAAATGCTGTATATATCACACCAAGAGACTTAGAAGTTTGATAGCTTCAGCTCTAAGTTCCATACCCATAAAATCAATCTAGAAAAGAAAAGGAAAAAAAAAAAAAAACACACAAACAAGAAACGAAATAAAGCAGTTAAGATATAATAAGCATAAGTGGTTTGTTTTTGGACACAACAAGATAATTAGTGTCTTGGTCGGAACTCAAAGTCAGGACCTCCACGTCTGACTTCACCTTTAGCATGATGGTCTCCATTTTCCGGTAACTTGAACCTCACTCCATGTTTGATAACGGGAGGAGGAGGTGGACCCCCTCTTCCTCTTTCTTCTCTCTTGTTATCAAACCCCAATTCTATATCATCACCCTGATCTCTTCGAGAGGGTTTCTCAACATTCTCAGGGCGTTTCATGTCCAACCCAAACTCCAAATCACCTCTCTCCCTTGGCTCACGGTCCACAGGCCGAATCTCACGGCTCTTCTTAGACGACCCTTTTGGTTGCTTGCTGTGGTGCTGCTTAGCCTCACGGTTGAATAGCCTCCCGAAGACACAAGCCAGAACTGACAAGACAAGGATTACGGCTAGGACTATGAAGACCGTACCAAAAGAACCGCGAGAGCCAGAGGAAGATGAAGACGAAGAGGATTGATATGGATACTGTTTAGTGTATGCGGTTGGATACACTACAACAGGTTGCTGCATCTGTTGCACTCCTTGGTCTCCCATTTTCTCTCCTAGGTTTTGGCTTATGTTTGGTTCTTAGAGATAAATCAAGAAGTGGTATAAGAAGATGATGAAGTTGTCAGGCTTACTTTGAAGTTCGTTGAGTAGAGATAAAGAAAGGTTATTTTGAAGGTACTTGTGGGACAAGAAATGTGAATATGCTTCTTTCCATGTGAGATAAGTGGTAATGAATTAATAGAAGCATATTGTGGTTTGAAATAAATTTATCATACCAAAAGTGGTAGATAATAAAAGGAATAAGACTAATGTGTCTGAAACCAAAGTTTTAAATTCAGTGAACATTCTCTCTTGTTTTTCTCTCTTTTCTTTTCATAAAGAGAGACTACTAAAGAGATTCTTTGTGATGTGTAAGTGCAAGGAGAGAGATGTACTTTGGAATAAACCTGTTTTCTTTGTGATAAGATAAAGTAAGATTTTGTACAATTTCATCTTTTCCAATAAAAGAAATCAAAAGATTTATGGAGTCCGCTTAACTAATTATCGACTCATCAATATTTTGTGATAATTCACTTCTTTACACACAATAGTTTCAAGTTTCTTAATATATGATGAGCATGTGTAACAGAATTCACTAAAATAAAATAAAAAAACTAACAAACACACAAAAAACAAATGAAAATACAATAATATAGAAAATATGATTAGTAGCTAGAAGAATAATGTGTTTCAAAAAAAAAAAAAATGTTTCAAAAAAAAAAAAAGCTAGAAGAATAATATACCACCACATAACCACAGATCCGGATAAAAATAATTTATTAAAAAATTACACGAACTATATATATGAATCATATGACGCCATAACTTTTTATATCAAAATTATATTTACGGTGTTAACAACATAACAAATATTAATTTGTCATGTGATACTATATTCGGTTTTTAATACATTATTTTGTCTAAATGTGTGATTATGTAATTGTGTATTGTATATGTAGGCAATCATTTTTTAATAATATACATAAATTATATAGTATCGAGGATCCATTGTAGCTATTGTGACTGGTTTAAAGTCTCGTGATAATAAGCGGTCGGATGTTGTGGGGCTCTGCTAGAGAAAATGGTTTAAAGTTATTATACACAACATAGGGATTAGCGTAAAGCATGCTTTTGTATTCCTTCATCCATTCTTTTGTTTTTTCCCACTACATTAAAATGTCTCTAAATAATGAAATCCTAAATAATTGAATGTTTCTTGCGTTTGTGTATAATGGGGTCACCTTTTGATTTTGCTTACATCTTTATTTCCTTTCTGTTAATGAAGAAAAATATTCCTTACTCAATAGTTCTAGCCGCAAAGTGTTTGCTTAAGAAACTATTTTCAAATACAATCTTCACAACGATCATTCGATCTCTGAAAAATACTGGCACACAAACCACCTCAAGCAGCTTACGAAATGTTAACTAATCCAAACTACCGATCATTCGCTAGAATGATCAAAGACCACGAACTTCCGGTTTATTTTTTAAACTTATCGTTGTATGAGTCAAACGTGTATATTTAAAATCTTTAAATAAAAGCAATATTTGAGAGAATTGAGTTTTTTTTTCTTATGAAGCAAAACATATCAAGAAAAGTTACATCAAAGGATAATGGAAAAGGGCAGCCAGAGGATGGTGACAAATTTTTGGCATGGAAGTTCCATAGGTGGTCAAGAACAATCCCAATACGTGTACATACAGTCGATGTAAGAAAGGTCTCTCTCTATTTGTCAGGAGAAACAATGTTTTTTGTTCAACTCTTGGTATTGCGCTTATTGTCGGCAGGTACGTTATAAGATAGAGAAAAACGACATGAGGTGGTAGTGGAACAGGTTTTTAAGCCTTCATTTTTTTTTCAATCTGCCACCGGTTTCTTGGTACATTCGCTGGCTTACTGTCAAGACCAATAAGGCTGTGGCCAAGGATTTTCAAATTCGGACGGGCTATTGAAGACGGGTCTCGGTAACATATGCACGACCACATGATCTCTATTATAAGCGTAGCCGCGGTTCCAACTTATAAATTGAAATTCAAAAATGAAACGTGAAGCAGAAAGAAGTAGAGTAAATCTTCGATTACGAACTATATAAAAAGGCAGTTTCTATGTTCTACGTGCAATAGACTCCTCCTTGCACAATCAGAACAACGATCACAAAATCAAATCCAAATACCCGAAACCAAAAAAGAAACAGAACAATAAAGAAAAAATCAGATAATGTTTGCCCCTGCATCCAGATTTGCCCAGCAAAATCAGCTCAACCACAATCTTTCCCTCTACGCCTGCAAGAATCAAGCAACAAGAACACAGAAGAAAGTATTACAACTTGCACATATATAAGAAAAAAATAAATAAAACAAATTGCGGTTTGGAACTATTCTACCTTGCCGGCGATGTTGTTGGACAACCAGTCAAGACCTTCGTAAAGCCCCTCTCCTGAAGTGGCACATGTGCTCTGGATGTACCTGAACAGAGGGAGTTCATAGAGAGAAATTGATCAGAGAAACGTTATAAGCAAGAGAACAAATCAACATGAAGATTGAGATTGAGATGTTTCATTTATACCAGTGACGCTGACGGAGAGAGTGGAGACCAAGCTTATCGGTGATCTCAGCTGCGTTCATGGCATTTGGAAGATCCTGCTTGTTAGCAAACACGAGCAGAACAGCATCACGCAGCTCATCCTGTATAAACCCATCAAGTGTTTCAGTACGTTAACTTGCATTGCATGGATGATGAAATCAAGAAAAAAAAATAACAGTGGAACCATACCTCATTGAGCATTCTGTGCAATTCATCTCTAGCCTCAACAACACGGTCTCTGTCATTGCTGTCCACCACAAAGATGAGACCTTGAGTGTTCTGGAAGTAGTGCCTCCACAACGGACGAATCTGACAAGTGCAGCAGGTTATATACCATGTCAGTTAATATGGTACACAGTTTCATTACCAATACACATGGGGGAAAAGATCACAGGTTGCAATGCAAAACCAAAACTTGTTAATCATAATACCTTGTCTTGACCCCCGACATCCCACACTGTGAAGCTGATGTTCTTGTACTCCACAGTTTCAACATTGAACCCTGAAAGCAAAACATTTGGTATGAACATCTCTTACTGAAAATACATCACACCTATTGCTAATATAGTACATATCAGAAACCTCTTTGTCGATTTTCAACTACATACCAATAGTGGGAATGGTGGTGACAATCTCTCCGAGCTTGAGCTTGTACAAGATGGTGGTCTTACCAGCAGCATCAAGACCAACCATCAGAATCCTCATCTCCTTCTTGGCAAAAAGCCTGCTGAAAAGCTTCCCGAAAGACAACCCCATCCTTCTTCACTGTATCATACCACAAGCCACACCCAGAATCAAATTAGCATATATCACAAAGCAATGCATCAAGAAATCACGAACGATCTTAAACAAACAAAAGTACAATCAGATCCAAACAGATTCAACAAACGTCCCCAAAACCTAATTCTCATCACATCGTCGAGAGTTTCAGAATCTAAGGTGAAAACTCGAAAATGATTTTCGTAGATCCAGATTAGACGATTCAATTTTGAACCAAAACATCGAAATCTCAGAGAATCGAGCAACACAAGACCTAGATCAAAGCAATAGATCCAATTCCTAAGAGCACAATGAAGAATCTGCAAATTTTGCTTCGGGTTAGAGAATGCATATAAGAATCACAGATCCAGATCAAGCTTACCTCTGCGGAATAGTTTCGGAATCGAGAGAGGGAGAGAGAGAGATAGAGATCCGCGACGCCTCCGTAATGTTGAACGGAGAAGATCTTTATAGAGGCGAAGGACTAAAACGTCAATTCCAGTGTCCTGAAGTACCGGAAATACCCTTCGAAGACCCATTTGTTGAATGTTTTTTCGTGGAGGTGGTTTGCTTGACCCTACGCGGTTTACATGCGATGGTGGGTGATTGGCCGTCGATCGCATCTGACCATTCATCAGTCGACACGTCATTACCGATGTTCCATTTGATGTTGACTTATTTTTGTATATATTTCTCCTGATTTTGGTTTGGTTTAACTTTAGCTGAGATTAATTAAGACATTTATACCATACTTAGATAGTTATATAGATTATTTCACTGCTAATACGTATTAAATTTTATCATTGAGACTTTTAATGTTGAAAAACGTGTACATGAGTCATTGACGGGGACTAACTCCAAATGCCCTTATGGAAAAAAATTCATTCTTCTTGTCCCTTCTCTTTTCCCATTACCCTTTTGTCTTTGAATTCCATATACTAACTTTTCTTTCTTTAATATATTTCTTCTCCACCTCATTAATTCATTTAATTTTTCAATTAAATACACTCAACCAAACACAACAATCAAATGGGGTCCACAAACAACCTTAACCAATCAGATTTACCTTGACCCACATGTCTTCATGTTCCCTCTCCTCTCTCCTCTGTCAGCGTGAAGAGCTCTTCTTCCTCATCCTTCATTGCCGATTTTGAAGCTTTAACATCAGGTAATTCTTGTCCGTTTTTCATGAAATTTTGTGTGAAATATCTTTAAATGTTTGTGTAAACCATGGGTAACCTAAAAAAGTAAGAATTGATGAAAATTTGAAAGAGAAAAAATGAATTTAAAAACTGTGTATATGAATTTCGGGTTTAATTTATGTCTGTTTTTGATTAAATTTTTGCTGGAATACTTATAAAAATAAGTGTATATATCGGCTAGTGTAACAAAAGAAAGGTTGAATGCAAATTTTAAGAGATTTAAAAGGATTTTGTAAACTGTATTTATTGGTTTTAGGGTATATTTTATGTACGTTTTGAGCCCGTTTTGATGATTTCTTCGGTGTAATTTCATTAATATGAATTATATAACATGGGTAATGCAAAATCCGAACAAAATCGGACTAAAAACTTGATTAATTAGTGCAAGAATAATTTCTGGGTATTACTAAGATAACCCGTTTTACTAAGGCAACGTGGTATTACTGATACTACTGGTATTACTATGTTTACAAATATTACTAGTATTACTGGTTTTACTATATATATAGTATTGAAAAAATTAGTATTAGTAAGAATGCTAACAGTAAAATATTACGTGAGAATTAAATTTAAACTTCTTAATAATGCTAATTCTAATTATAATTCATTTTATTTCAGGAAAATGCAAAATCCGCATTGTACAATCATTTGTTTTGATTATGGAGGATATTATATTAAAGATGGGGTTGAAATGAAATGGATTTCGGGAGATGGTGACGGGAAAGATGAAATTCACACTATTGTGTTGAAGAAATCAGTGGATGAGATCACACGCTCTGTTTTGGTTGAGCGTATTTGCAGAAAGATAAAGGTAGATGACTATAAGATGGAAGCGAAGATTAGTTACTTTCCAATGGTAATGTATTCGAACAAGCCATCATATATCTGGGAAGATGAAGACGTTTTTTGTTATCTAATGCAAGTAAATCAAGAGAATTGTAGAAGTGTTCTACATGTGGAGTTCAACAAAAGGGATGATGACACTGATTTCTATGGCAGTCTATCGGATAGAGAGGCTACTGAAAGAGGGGCTACTGATAGAGAGGCCACTGATAGAGAGGCTACTGAAAGAGGGGCTACTGATAGAGAGGCTACTGATACAGAAGCTATTGATACAGAGGCTATTGAGACAGAGGGTGGTGATGAAGAAGGTACTGAGAAGGATGCAACTGATAATGAAGGTACTGGTGGTGTGCTTACACTTTACGAAGACATTGAGATGCATGAGAATGCCACCGAAAGAGAAGCAGGACCCTCAGTTGAAGTCACACCAGTTGTCTATAAGGAGTGGGATGATGGTATGGATTTGGTTTTAGATCAAGAATTTAGAACCAAGGAGGAAGCGCAAACTCATATTCAGGCGGCGTCACATGTGAAGTGTTTTGAGTATGAGGTAATTAAGTCGGATACTAAGAGATATGTGATAAAATGCCGAGGAGCCAAAGAAGGCTGCAAGTGGTTTGTGCGTGTTGCAAAATTAACGAATTCAGATCTTTGGTCAGTTAGAAGTTACATCAAGCAGCATAGATGTTCTGTTGTTACCACAAGAACACTGCCTAATAGAAGGAGAGGCACACAACAAATCGTTGCATCTATCCTGGCCCAAGATTATCCTGGAAGTTTTGACACACCACGTCCCAATGCTCTGATCGATTTGGTTCATCAGAGAGTTGCTGTGGAAGTATCATACACAACGGCATATAGAGGAAGAAGACTAGCTGCTAATAAAGTGCGCGGAACTCCTGAAGAGAGTTATTCTTTATTATCTTGTTATATGCACATGCTGGAGCAAGTGAATCCTGACACAATAACTCGTGTGGTTGTGGATGAGGGCAAAAAATTTAAGTATCTGTTTTGGGCTTTGGGAGCTAGCATAGAAGGATTCCGCGCGATGAGAAAAGTCCTTGTTGTGGATGCAACACACCTGAAGACTGTTTATGGTGGAGTGTTATTTGTTGCGACTGCTCAGGATCCCAATCATCACCACTACCCAATTGCGTTTGGTGTTGCTGATGGTGAGAAATATGAGAGTTGGCTATGGTTTATGGAACAGTTGAAATCAGTGATATCGGATCTCCCTGGATTGGTGTTTCTTTCGGACAGAAACAAAGGCTTGATCAAGGCAGTACATCAAGTGTTCCCTCAGGCCGCTCATGGTTATTGTATATGGCATCTGTCTCAAAATGTTAAAGGCTACGTCCGTAACAACAGAGAAACATGTGCATTTAAGTTTATGGAGTGCGCACACGCTTATACAGAGGCGGAGTTCTTGGTCCTTTATGACGCTTTTGGCAGAAAATATCCTAGTGCAGCGGAGTATCTTGACAGAAGTTGTGAACAAAAGAAATGGGCTAGATGTTACTTTGAAGGAGTTAGGTACAATGTTGACACCACCAATTCAGCAGAATCTTTTAACGGTGTTATTAAGGACGCAAGAAAGTTCACCTTACTTCCAATGTTTGATTTTATCATTGGAAAAATTGCTGAATGGTTTAACAAGCACAGGAAAGAGGCAGCTGAAATGCCACCCGCACTGAAGCTTGTGCCTATAGTGGAGGAGGAAATGACTAAAAGATGTGTTGATGCAGGGTTTCTTCGGGTTGATGAGTTAAACAGCTTCCATCTCGAGTACAGTGTGCATGGTAGTGACGGGAAGCGTTATACCGTGGACATGGCTATGAACACGTGCACCTGTGGGCAATTTGATAAAGACAAATATCCATGTGTTCATGCAGTAGCTGCTGCCACATTCATGACTGAGAAAGCGGGAAAGGAACTCCATCTATCTGAGTATTGTTCTAAGTACTATTTGGTAGAGCAATGGGCTTTGGCTTATCACCGGACAATATATCATGTTCCTCATATGTCTGATTGGGTTATACCAGAAGAAATTAGAGCAAAGAAAGTACTTCCTCCAGAATTTGAAGTCAAGAAAGGAAAACCACAACAAACAAGGAAACCATCAGCAGGAGAAGCGCGTGGAAGAGGAAAAAGAGGCAGAGGGAGTGGAAGAGGGAGAGCCACAAGCACAGACACAGGGAGAGCCAGAGGAAGAGGTATGGCAGCGTATTTTGAATGTGGAAGTGGTTTAGGTTCAGGTGTTTGATTGTTGAAATTTGTTTCATTGTGCTATTCCGACTACTAGGACTACTGGAATTACTATATGTTATTTGGACTACTAGAACTACTGGAATTACTATGTGTTATTTGAACTACTAGGAATACTGGGTTTACTATGTGTTATTTGGACCACATATATATTAGTATGAGTATTTATGTTTAGTATGTATAATCGATATATATTTTATGATTATTATCAATTTGTAGACTAGTTACTTACTAAATATATATTAAGACTATTTTTTATGATTATTTCAGCAGTTTAAGAAAAATCTTTTCATTTTTTCAAAAAACTCTCTTAACTTTCATTGTTATTGTATGAATGGTTAGACCATAGTAAGGAAAATCTAAAAAAATACGTATTCCTGACAAATGCTTCCTGAAAATGTCTTCTTTAATAATTATTATAGTGTAAAAGCATCAGTTTTACTACAAAAAAACTCATTTTCTCAGGGTTTTACTAGATAAACCTAAAAATTGCCAAAAGATTACTATGTGTAAGGTAGTATTACTAAGTACTTGAAACTTACCAAGAATTACTAAGTGTAATCAAAATATAATATCAAAATATATGACGGCTGCACGTTTTACATGTGCATTTTTTATCCATGCACGTTTTACATGTGGTTTGCATTTTACATGTAAACTGTTTTTAATTATTTTATAAAATTGAGTATTTTTCCAAAATTTAAAAAGTAATTTTTTCAAAATTATGAAATATTTTCCAAAATTTAAAAAGTAATTTTTTTCAAAATTATGAAGTATTTTTCCAAAATTTTGACCAGAGTTTCCCCTGTAATTTTGAGTTACCACACATGTTTAAAAAGCATAAAACATCCAGAAACTTAACATAATATCCAGAAGCAGAAACATAACATCCTAACAAGTTCAAGAGAAGCATTTTAGGCAGAAACATAACATCCATAAGCTAAGCATTTTAGGTTTTTGTTTTAAGCTTCTTCTTTGGCACTTCTAGCTCATCAGTCTTTCCCTCAGTGAAAGGAGACTGCACCCACCGTGATGGTTCACTTTTTCTCTTCTCCAGCAGCGGCGTACATGGCTTCAATGTAGCCTCAGTCTTCTTCGGCCTGCCTTTCTTCTTAGGTGCACCATCAGCTTTAGCTTTCTTTTTTTCAGCTCTAGCTTTCTTTTTTTCAGCTTCAGCTCTCATTTTTGCTAGTCTCTCAGCTCTGGGAATGCCATACGGCACTGCTATGACCTTGACCTTAGGCTTGCGCTTAGTCTTTAATTCTACCTCAACTGACTTCTCAGCTAGCTCAGTCTGTTTCTTAGCGGGACTCTCCACAAGATTATCTTTAATTTCCTCAGCTTTTTCCTCCTCTTCCTCTACATCTAGATCGACATCAGATTCAACTGACTTCTCAGCTAGCTCAGCATGTTTCTCAGAGGGACTCTCCACATGATTATCTTCACTTTCCTCTGCTTTTTCCTCCTCTTCATCCACATCTTGATCCTCTTTCTCAGCTAACTCAGCATCTTTCTCAGTAACCTCAGCCTCTTTCTCAACAATCTCAGTCTGAATAGCTTCTTGCTCTTTCTGAGTAGCTTCTACCTCAACCTCTTTCTCAGCTAGCTCAGCAATCCCTATTACCACAACAATCTCTGGTGATATAGAGATTGCTTTCCTCGCAGCTGCTGCCTTAGTTCTACCACGTGGTGTAATGACTATTACTCCGGTAGAGGTAGGAGTTCCCTTGGATTCTACTTTCTCAGCCTCTTTCTCTTCTTGAACCTCTTTCTCAGCCTCTTTCTCAGCCTCTTTCTCACCCTCTTCCTCACCCTCTTTCTCTTCTTGAACCTCTTTCTCAGCCTCTTTCTCACCCTCTTTCTCTTCTTGAACCTCTTCCTCAGCCTCTTCCTCACCCTCTTTCTCAATCTCTTCCTCGGCCTCTTTCTCTTCTTGAACCTCTTTCTCAGCCTCTTTCTCACCCTCTTTCTCTTCTTGAACCTCTTCCTCAGCCTCTTCCTCACCCTCTTTCTCAACCTCTTCCTCAGCCTCAGACTCATCATCAATTGTCCTCCAAAATTCTTCTGCTTGCACTCTCACTCTTTCCTGAAGCCTTAACAGAGAACTTTCTCCATCTGATTCCTCCATGTATTCTTCGCTTTTCTCAACAGAATCACTGTTTTCTTTGTCTTTTTCAGGTTCTTGGTCTTTCTCTTCTTCACCCTTCTCATTGTTTTCTTTCTCACCATCCTTACTGTTTTCCCCACCCGAGACCACATCCTTTTCCTCGCCAGACTCACTGTTTTCCTTGTCTTCCTTAGCCTTCTCACTGTTTTCCTTCCCTTCAGCTCTACCATAATCTCTATCATCCCATCCAAAATCCATATCTTCACCATAGTTCCTCTCCTCATTTTTGTTGCTCTCAATAGAAGTCAGCTTTTCTTCTATTTTCTTAGCCCTTCTTCTAAGTTGGCGCTGGTTCTTTTCAAATTTACTCATCCTCACATCCATATCACCCAGCTTTGCCTCCACCACTGATTTAAGACCAGAAAACCCTTCACTCATGGCCCCCAAAATCTTTTCTTCCAGAGCTTTCAAGCTCTCCAACCCAGATTTAGAAGACGAATCTTCTAAAAACGTCACCTTTTCTTTGTCCTTCTTCTTTTTAAACACTCGTGCAGCAACATCCAAGTCGTATAGCTCTTTCCAAAATATCTTCTTCTGCTTCACATTTAGCCAGTGGTTCCAAGTATCAATTGTGCTTCCCTCACAATGATACTCTCGCTCCTCATCAATTATACGAGCCAACATGATTTCCTCACCCACAGTTGGAACCAACACACTGTTAATAACCTGAAAAAAAAACAGAAAAGGAAAATCAGTTTAAATTTTATTATATTCTTCTAGTTTTTACTACAAAGTATATATACATATACCTTTGTGTGTCCAAGTGCAGCATATATATCTTCCAAAGGATAGCCCTTCATGCTACTCTTTGTAAAGCGGCTCTTGCACATCCTAGGACAATCTTCAGAAGGTGTGTCTGCAGATAGTCGAAATGTTTTCCCCAGCTTAGGAATACACTCAAAAGCCAAAATCTACACAAATATTGTAGCGCTGTCAGATTTACGGTTATAAAACAACTCATATTTGACTAGATTGTATGCTTTACCTCTAATGGAATTATGAATCCAGGAAAGCCGCATGCCGGGTGCACTTCACCCTTCAGAAGCTCCATCATATGCTTAATGTTCTTTATTGCATCTTCAAATGTCAAACGACCCCATGGAAATGTTCTGCAAACATCCAAATCTTCCACGATCCTTAAGATGAACGGGTCTACTGGTCCGGAATCCTTTGCCTGTCCTCTGATAACCCGACCAAGGAAGAACAAGACAGCCATCTTCAATCTATCATTGCATGGCGTCTTCATAGACAACAGCTTCTGCTCCACATCTGTTATGGTGATCTTCTTTAGTCCACCGAAGTAATAATCCACAAACTTCGTACTCCCGAGCTTCAAATATTTCCTTGGATACTCATGGCAGTCTAAGCCCGAGATGAGGGCATGCTCCCTCATAGAATAGCGGATGGGAACACCATTCAGACTAAACCATGCAACATCTTCTTCTTCAGTCGAAATGGTGCGCAAGAGTAACATCCACATTCCTTGGAGCTTCAGGTATTGTTCATCAGGCATGTGGAAGAAGTGACGAAATTGAGGATGGGTTGTGAACCATTTAACCTCCTCCTTAAGCTTCTTAATCACGTCCACTGTATTCTTCACAAAGCACTTGGTTTGAATCTTGCAAGTCTTCGTGAACTCTGTGCTCTTGAAGTATAATTCAAGGGGCTGTGGTGGTTGCCTTGCCTGCAATCATAATATATATGTATTAGTCATTTGTTACTACTAAAACTAGTATACTTTCACACTGACAATGAAACGAGTGCAAAAACTACCTTAGATGATACAGCAGACATGTCATCACTTTCTGAATCAACAGAGAGAGAAACTACAGGCGTTTCTCTTGCCGGCTCATTCCCAGCTGAGACCGCCTTTCTAGCTCTAGTTCTACTGGAGACTCCAACGCACGTAGTAGATGGATTCTTTCTTTTTCGGCCCTTCATTTCCTGTACAAGAAGTTAGAAACGCTGTTAAGAACACAACAAGTCACCGTCAATTACTCCAAATGCAAACCGCATAGCAAACATCAATTATTACATCTCAACAATGCAATACTCAGAGGAAACTACTCACTTACGAAAGGAACGAAGATGGAGACTAGAATTTCGTCGGAGAAAGAAGAAGAAACGAAGCGGTTCTCGATTCTAGAGAGTTGAGACCCGAGAAATAAGAGGGAGAGAGGACGTCTACGGAGAGATTAATGGATTCTTGATTTAGACGAAGGAGGACGACGAAGAAAGCCACAATGCACGGAGGCTAGGGTTTCGTCGCAATCGCAAGAGAGAAGCCGGAGAGGAACGAGACGGGATTTAGATTTAGGTGGAGAGGGAGAGAGACAAAACGCTTCGTTTAGAGAATAGGATCCGGTTCAGTTTGGTTGGGTCGGGTAGAGCAGGTCGGGTTGGTAATAAGTTGGTTTCATTAAGGTCTCTAGCGTCTTTAACCACGTTTTACCCGATTTTATATTTAAAAAAAAATAAAAAATATATTCTTTTTTATTACAGGGTGAATTCAGCATTTCTAACGGAGAGGGAGGGGCATTTCGAGTTAAAGTCCGTCATTGACTTGTTGCAGTATGGTACAAAAGGTGGACATGCTGTGAAGAACAATCGTATGGTTGACTATTAAAAATAAAAATCTTTTTGTTACTGTATCATATGCTTCATAAAACTATATTACACATACAATCATCCCTCACTACAACACTTAGAAACATCACCACCACCATCAAAGCTCGTCGTGGCCAGTCTCAGCTTCCTCGGTAACCAATACAGGTTCTGATTTGTGACTCTGGTCCAAGCCCTTGTTGTCGTGCGAGTACAGACAATCAGCAGATGGATGAATCACTCCATACCCAAAACCTTCAGCTGAGTTACAGTAAGCTTCGACTTGACCGTCTTTGCCTTCAAGATTCACGTTGTTGAGGACAATGTGGCTGCAAGGGACAGTGTCGCTGCATGCAAACTTGATGGCTTTTTCGCTTTTTGTTGTCCCGGTTATGTTCCGGTACATTATCTGGCTGATCTTAACCGCTGAGGTCTACATTATAGAGAAAAGTAAACATATCTGAGTTAATTACTTTCATCTTTGAGTTTGTATTGTGATTGTAAAGCTTACCTGGTTTTGACATGAAGTTGGATTATCACAGTAGAATTGATCAATGAGTATCGGGTTAGAGACGTCTTGCATCTGAACGTTTGTGAATCTAACATCTTGAACATACCCAGAACCTCCCTGTTCCAAGTACACAGTGAATAAAAATTGATGTGGTTAGAACTTTAAGTTTATAGGAGTTATTTTGTTACCTGATATGTTTTGATTCTGAGTCCATTAGTTGTCTCTTTCAAGAAGGCAGTGTCCAACACAACGTTTGTTACAATGCCTGTTGAGTTATTATTCCCAAGACTTCCAATGCTGCACAAAAAGAAAAAAAACTCAAAAGAATTATGATTTTGATGTGGAAAAGATGTTATCTAGTGATTTGATGATGTTACCTGATTCCATGTCCAGGTCCACAATAGATCTTCTTCATCTTTATATTCGAGCTTGCATTCACAATAGAGACACAATCATCCCCTGTTTAAATTCAATCTTATTACATCCGTAGTTGGAGTTCGAAGATCTTTCATTTGTAGTTTAAGAAGAAAGAAAGAGAACCTGTGCCGATTTTGCAGTCTTGAAGAACAACATTGGTAGAACCAGTGATATGGATACCATCAGTGTTGGGACTATCTCCTGGAGAAGAGACCATAACTTTGGAGACTCTAACTGAGTTTGACCTTGCAATGATGAAATTCATCTGCTGGCTGTTCTGGATCGTCAAGCCAGTTACTTTCACACCTGAACTAGATTCTATAGTTAGTGCCTGCATGGAAAACAAAGAAGCTAGTTGAAACAAACTAAACAAAAAGCCATTAATAAAAAAAAAGGCAATGGTTTTCTTACCGTTGGTGCACTTTTGCAAGGCTGCAAGAGAGAGAGAGAAAGATGTAAGATTCTGTTATAAGAAACTTTGAGAGGTTTACATTTTTGAGTTAAAGAAAGATATAGAAGATATTTTTACATTGGACTTGTTTTTCTTGCAAGAAGCAGCCCACCATTTGCTGCCAGAACCATCTATAACTCCATTCCCTTGGAACACAACCCCTTTGAGCTTCGAAAACTCTAGCCAGATTCTTTGGAACTTTGGGTCCCAGTTGCTAGGCTCATCTGGTGCTACTATTTTTCCATCAATCTGTAAAAAAAGGTTTCTGAATTAGTATATGATCTTTGTCTAGTTTCTGTTTTGCTGCTGAAGATAAACAAAAATGTTATATGTTAAACTGACCTGAATGACCAACTTTGTTTCACATGGACCATTAAACTTTGTTGCATTTACTAAATAAGTCCGTCCTTGTGGTACCAGCAACACTGATTTTGGCATACCACATGCCTTGTTCCATGCGCTCACAAATGCCTGTTTTGAGAAAAAAACATTGCACAACAACAGATTAGTTACGGTTCATGTTTTGTCATGGAGTCAGCAAAATGATTTAAAACGCACCTGAGTATCATCAGAAACACCATCTCCAGCAGCACCAAATGTATCCACATTCACTAGATTCTTACCAGAACTCCGGCTTGTGAAAGACGGCCAATCAAAGAGCTTTGTATCATAATCATCAGCATCATCTTCCGGTATGTCAAAGTTCTCAAGCTTTTCAAGGATGTCGAGATCGGTGTACACCATTTTCGCTGCAACTCCATAAGCAGTTACCATTAGTATACCAATAAGGGAAAGAATGAAGAGCCTATCCATCATATGCCTCTATCAAAACACCAAGAGAAGATTCTAGTTTAATTATATTGTGAGGGTTCTTTGCAGAGATTAATGGTTTGAGGTTGAATTTATATGAATACTAATTAATGGGGGTTTATTGGCTTGGCTTAAAAGTACATGAAGAAAGAGGACTTGTTTGTCTACAATATCTATGCTTAAAGCACAAGTCATGTGCTTTTTTCACTTCTTTGCTTTACTCCAAAACCTCTACGGCACAAAAAAAAACTTAGTGGTCAACTTGAGGAATGTTGGTCCCATGAGATTTGAGATAAGAAAAAAAAAACAAAACAAAACGAGAAAGAAGGCCCTGAGAATCTATCAACTCTTTGTTACCTCAAGCTGCTATTTTAAGATCTTGAGACGTAGCATGGTTCTAGAGAATGTAAAACAGACTTTCTTTAGTATATTATGTGACAGAGAATTTAATGAGTTTGTTGCACCAACCTGGCAAATAAAAGAAGCTTATCCTCTTGTGTTGTCCTTGTAGAGTGTCAATCATGTGTGATGGCTTGAAAGTGAAAGAACCAAATCTCAGATTCGAACTTTGCAATTAAGTTGGCTCTTCTTTTTCTCATGAAGCTAAAGCAAAACACTGTCCTTATATCACAGACAAGATTGTAACATCGTCATGTATGAGATTCTTTTGATCCATTTCTCACAGCATGTCAACGCCCTCTCTTACCATGCCATTTCTAGCATAGCCACTGATGATCGAAGTCCGGCAGAAGATGCTAGGTGAATAAAGCTCGTTAAACACTTTACTTTTATGCATATTAGGGCTCAAGTAACATACAAATCCAACCTTCGACATTTTGAATAAGATTATTTTATAGATTACACAGGAGGCTCTTTTTTCCTAATCATGCTTTACTACAAGACCTAGAAAGCTTCAGAGCCAAAAACAATCGTCTTTACATCACAAACTACAACCCCCCACCCCTTCCCAACAAAAGAACACATTGCTTCCGTAGAAGGATTATACATGATACTTTTTTTTTTGAATTATATAGGGGTATCATGGCCCCACAGAAGTAGTCCAGACTAGTGTTACCACGTGTCGGTCCCTTGGCGATGCCGAAATGTTAATTTCCCAGTGGCCGGGACTCGAATCCTGGTGGCTTCACTTTTGCCCTCAAGTTAATCACCACCTGGCCACAAAAACACTTAGCAAGTAGTTGCAATTTGCTTGTAAGTAGTTGCAATTTGCCTCCAAGAGAGAGACCACGAACTGCATCTGTGTGTCTTCATTGATTTTGGAGAACAAAGGAACGTGAACGAACAGAGACTTTTGTCCCTTTTGCTCTGCGAACCTCAGAGAATGATAGTACACATAGTTGCACACAAACCGTCCAGCGTCGTCTGGCTCAACCACATCGAACCCTTTCTTAACTTCAAAATCGAACATGAAGTCTTTAACAACACCAAAAGAAAAAGAAAAACATATTATTAGAATGTTGCAAGAAAAGAAAAAAGAAACTACTTGGAAGTGAAGTGTATGTTATATGATGTATACCTATTTTGCCTTTGTAATGCTTCCATCTTCAACAACAATGGGAATCCGCTGTTTAAATAAACGTTTAAAAAGGGAAAATGAGTTTCTTAGTAATGGGAAAGTGAATGGTGTTACCTGTGGTTGCCAGCCTAATTGATCAGGACAACGGAAATGAGCTTCGTTCATTGCTTGTCTTTCAATGGCAAACTTTGTCGCTCCGCTGTTTACTCCAAGATGAAGCTAAAGAAGCACAACAGCCAAGAGAAAAGGCATGTCTTTTAGATCTTTACACCATCAGAAAAGGCAAAACCACACTTCTACCACAATCTAAGTAGAAAAAGATACTAGACTGAAGACACTAAGTAGAAAACAGTTCACAGACAAAGAACATATTCGTCAATAATCAAGAAACTAGTAAGAGTCTCTCTCTCACCCAAACAACAGTTCCACTGATGTTCTTATCTCCAGAGACAACAGCAACACTTGACTCCAAAACCTGATAAAGCTGAGACTTTGCACCTTCCCCTGCAGTCTCAAGAACAGTGCAGCTACCAAGACTCAGCCCTGAAGGCAACCCTCGTTTCTCCACGTACGATCTCAGATTACTGGCTATTTTCTCAGTAGGGTTTTCCGAAACACCAAGAAACTTCTTGAAACCAGTCACGTGAATCGTAATTGCTTTTGGTCCTTCAGAACCCATCTTCTCCAACCTTCACAAGTGAAATGATCAAAAAACACATAAAGCAGACCAAATCAAACTCTCTGATCGTGATTTTGATTAAAGATTGAATCTTTTTACCTGAATCTCTCGAAAGTTTTTGTCTTTTTGACTTCTGGGGGTTGTGGAAAGAGGGAACGAAACTTTTTTTTTTTTTTTTTTGGATTTTTTCTTCTGACGAATAATGTAAGGATTGAGTTTCGTCGCGGTGGACTTTGATTATTTTATAAGTACAGGCCTCGGTGGAACGCCCGCCGATCACGAATTTATCTACGAGAATGCCACCAGCGTCGGGGTATGAAACGTTTCCGACACCGTCCGAGGTGGTCGTTATCCAATCGGTTATAATGGAAGGATGAAGACGTGGCGTGTTTTTATTGGGAGATGTTAAAGAAGATTAAAATAGCATTTTGAATGAAGTTGGCCCAACTACCGATGGGAATGTTAGTTCAGGTTCGGATCAACAGGCCCAACTGATAACGAACTTATGGCTTTAGAATTTTGGTTTTAGAAGTTGTGATTGTTCAGATTCGGATCAACAGCAAAATTAAAGACGTTAGTGGTGAAATGTGGAAAAAGAAATCGATACAACATACTGAACTTTGCCTCCAAAAAGACAAACTATCACTACTCACTAGAGATACTATAAAGACATAATGCAACTACTGAATTAACCACAAAAAATCTGGTAAAAAGGTTAAAGCCGTATCAAAAAAAAAAATCTGAATAAAAATTGGCCATTATAGGTTTCAGTTTCAAAACAATTAAAAATAACACAAATAAAGAGGCAAAAACATACTCCCTCCGTTTCAGATTACTTGTCGTTATAGGGTAAAATTTTTGTTTCAAAATAAGTGTCGTTTTATAATTTCAATGCAAAATTTATTGATTTTATATTTTTATCTATTTTTAATTGGTTGAAACGTAGTTAGGTATATTGGTAATGATGTTTTATCTATCTAGATATACAAAATTAAATATTTTCTTAATATGTGTGTCAAAGTCTAAAACGATAAGTAATTTGAAACGGATGGAGTAGTAATACTAATGATAAGCATCACTCTTTTTTCTTTCTTTTTTGGTAATCATGTTAAATGATAAGCATCACTCTTACTTGAAGACATAAGTGGTTCCACACTTCCCACAGTAATGCCTATCGAAATGACTAGCCATGAAAGTTCCAGTACCACAACTAACCGAAAGACACTCTTTCCTCAGCCTCTGAACCTTCCCTGTTCCAACGACCTTGTAAAACTGCAAAACCGCGAGCTTCACCTCCTTGTGCCTGTGCTTGATCTTATAACGCTTATTGTTTGATGATTCAACCTCCAGAATTATCGTCTTCCCCGTTAGGGTTTTCACAAAGATCTGCATGTTCTTCTCTTTTTGCTCGGAGAACGACGGAGAAGAGTTAAGCAATAGCTTTGATACCAAGAGAAGAGTTTAGGGTTACGAACTTACGATCTCAAGGATTTACACTTCTTTAGACTAATGGCCTTTAGGCCCATATTAAGTTATAAGCCCGTAACAACTAACAAACGATGTCGTTTGAACAACTGAAATATTGGTGATGATTGGTTCGACCGTGGCTTTAAAAATTTAGATGTAGATGATTAGCTGTAGATAAATCGGTTGTAGCTGTAAAGTTGTTGTTGTAGACTTTTTCTGCAGAGACTTTTGCTATAGTTAAATTTGTTGTAGCTGTAATCTGTAAGATGTAGATATTTTAAATTAAAATATATGAAATATGTGTTGTATATATAAAATTATTATCTTATATCAATTAAAATAATTTATATTAATATTTTTTGATAAATTATCAAAATTTATTGTAATTTAAAATGTGATATGTAAATAATATTTATATTATTTAAATATCTTAATAATTTAAAAACACTCAAATTCAAAATTAAAATATTTATAAAAGTTTTTATTATGATTATATAATTTATTTAATATTATAGATATTTTTTTCATTTACAAATTCTATGGCCTATAAAAATAAGATGTAGGGTTTTTGCCTAAAATACATAAGAAAAAGTTTTGCTTTATTTTTTTGTTGTACCTTTAAAAATAAAGATAAAACATGATTGGTAAAACTAAATAAAAAGTTGATGTAGACTTTAATTTTTAAAAGTAAAGCTACAACATAATTGGTAAAATTTAGTGAATTAAAAATAAATAAAGCTAAAGTATGGAAATAAAGTCCAACAAATCACCCTCATTATTTCCACATCTCTCTATCTATCTATATATACTAATAAAGTAGAAGAAAAAGGCTCCATAATGCACCACATCACCCCTCATATCCCATTTTTTCGACACATATCGAGCAGAGAAACAACTTTTTATTCTTTCTGAACCCGTTCGTTTAGTGCAAAGCATTGATGGGCTTTAGTTATTTTTGTGCCCTTTCTACTTTCGTAACTGTGGTCCGCTTTGCCAAGGTTAGATCAGTTTTGTCTTCCCCTTCTTCTTCGACCCCTTAACCCTATCGTTTGCCGTGGTCTCTGATTAGATTTTCTGTAACTTTTTCTCTTTTTCTTAAACACCTGCTTTAATTCAGTCATTAAACTCCACCTCACCTCTCCTCCCACTCCGCCTCATTTATTCAGGTTCACGAACAGTTTCTGTAACATATACAAGATCGACCTATAAATAAGTCTTCTGGAATCGATGAAGACCTACACCGTACAGATATCTTACAGCCTAACCATCTCACGCATCACCATTATCGGTTTTACTCATTCCAAAAAGTGTTCCCCTGGCCATTTCTTAATGTTTGTTTGCTCTTATGGTGCATCTAAATCTCAACATAGCAGATTATTAATAAATAAATAAAAAACAGTTTCACGTTCAAATTTGTTTATCTTTGAGAATTGACTTAAGAGATTAACCTTACTCTCCATTATACCAATGGTAAAAATTCTCTTGTAATAAGAAAAATAAACCTATTATACGAATGCCACCATTGGAACATCGCCTCATCTCTAAAAAAAATTCAAGGAGATATATTCCGAGAACTCGCGGCCAAAAAAATGACAGCAACAAAGGTAGCTATTGTGAAAAGCAGTTGAATCTGAACCAATTGATTATGTACATTCTTTAAGAACACAAGAAAGTAAGAGACTCAGAGTTTCTACATGAAACCAGAATAATATAACTCCAAAACTGGGTTTAAGTTTGCCTTATCAGCTTAGTGTTGAAGATCATTGTCAATACACTCTTTCAGGTACAACCAAAACATAATAATAAAAATGTTAAGCTTCCAAATAAAAACATACTCCATCCGTTTCTTAAAGAATGTCACTTTGACACTTTTCACACAGATTAAGAAAATGATTGAAATGCATTTAAGTTCTTATTAATTACACATATTCAACCAATAGTATTTTAGATAAATGAAATTATTTATAAAATCAATGCGTTTTTAATTAATACTGAACTGAAAGTTGCATTGAAATTTTAAAACGACACTCTTTTTGTAACAAGAAAAAAATGTTAAAATAACATGTAATATGAAACAGATGGAGTAGAAGATTTTAAAATATAGGCAATGATATATTGATGAGTGGACCATTATCCTTTACAACACAATTATCTTTACAATACAAATATTTATCACTAATCCTCAAGTAAACAATCTCATTACCTGCCACAACAATTTAAATAAACAAGATTAAAGCGTAAGTTGCAAGATTAAAGAGTCTCTGAATTAGAAAAAGATTTTACTAAATACATATTCAACACATTATAATAAATTTGATTTATTAATGTATACTAAATATTTTACATAAGTAAGTTTTAAATATTACAGAAGTCATTTTTAACTAAAATAATAAACTTATCCTTTTACAAAATTGAAGATCTAATATAAACTGAAAAACATATATTATAAAACATCATTTGTTGCTACAAAATATGTACTAATTATTATTTATGACATTGTTGAAACTATTTGTCTATTATTTTAAAAATTAAATTTTATAATTTATCACATTATATTTGATTTTCAATGATTTTGGCTTGGAGTTGGTGTATTAATTTACTATTGTGAAAAAAATTAGTTATTGTAATAATATGAAATTATTATTTTATATTTTTTCAACTATATAAATTAGTTATTGAAAAATCTGATACTCTTAGGAAAAAGTAACTATTTTTACTTTATATTTTTTCAACTATATGAAATTGAAATAGAAATCAAATAAAAATATATAAATCATTTTATTTTCCTTAATTTTTTTATTTAATTTTTTTTTACAGCAAAAACATTCACAGACTCATATAGACTCTGTAAACCAATGTGGTAACTCTGAATCCATGTGTATGACGAAAGACGGTTGTTGTCGAGCACTACGTGCCAAACTATCCGCCCTTGTGTTCTCCGTCCAAGGCACATGAACAATATCTGAGTTAACGAAACTTCTTCTCAAAGGCTTAATATCTTCCAGGTAGCTTTCAAATGCTGGTCATTCCTCTGGTTCCGAAACCATCTTCACCAATTGAGAACAATCCGTTGCAAACGTAACCAGAAACTGTATTAAATTTCTCATGCATTCCATTGCCCAAATTAATGCCTCCATCTCCGAATGAAGCGGTGAAAGACATGCCCTTACATTCCTTGCCTCTAGTAAACCATCATACCTTGGTAATGTACTGAGCCAACCTTTCCCTGAAAATAGATCGTTATCTTTTCATGAACCATCCGTGAAGCACCATCTTCCTGTGGTTCCTAAGTTAGGCATGACTTGTACTTCTTGTGCACACATGTTGTTACTAACATGTGCCTCAGCCCAAAGTGTTGATTCTACTTCTGCTAGTCGAAGTGTTTTCATGGGATCAATATCAAGATTACTAAATACTTTATTGTTCCGACCCTTCCAAATGTACCATAATATCCATGCAAACTGATGATCCTCCATCTTTGGATTAACTCTCCAAAATATATGGTCCATATTAGCAAAAAGAGAGCCAATAGGGAGAAAGTTCGGGTTTGATGGGATTTTAGATAGTGCCCAGACTTGACGAGCTGGGGGACATTCAAAAAACACATGGTTTATTGATTCCTCTGTATCGCCACACCGTGCACATCAAGTATCTCCTTGTATTCCTCTTGCTTTTAGATTTTTCGTTACCGCTATACAACCTGATATCAACTGCCATAAAAATGCTTTAACTTTAGAGGACACCTCACTTTCCAGCAAAAAAACTTTGAGTATATCAACATTGGAACCATAAAATTTTGGTGGTTTTTCCTTGTCAGAATAAATCCCTTCCACTTGGTACCCTGATTGTACCGTGTATTTCCCATTCTTGGTGAAATTTCATCTATTCATATCCTCCATCCGCTTTCTACTCAATGGTATACTTTCGATTATTTTTGCATCGTGTGGATCCACCAAGTCCCTAATTGCCTGTAAATTCCATGTTCAGGGTTCCGGATTAATGAGAGAATCCACTGTGAGTTCCGGGTAACTAATATGAAGGTTTTTGTTAGCTGGTCTCGGGCGAGTGGATGGGAGACAGGGATCATTCCATACTGAAATAGATGATCATGTTCAAATCCTTTTAGTTAGTTCTTTACAAACCAGAGATCTAGCAGAAGTAATACTCCTCCAGCCATATGACGGGGAATATGAACGAATCGGATCCAGGGGTGAAGCATTCTTGTAATACCGTCCTTTAAAAACTCGAGAAAAAAAAGAATTTGGCTTCTCGAGAAAAAAAAGAGAATTTTGTGTTCTCTAACAAAAACTATTGTTAGTGGTCAACTCAAACCAACAAAATAAAATTTACAATATGCGAGGGCTAATAATGAAGAAGCCGAGAACTTTTACAAACAACATGCAAGGACTAATAAACAAAGCAATGAAGAACATGATTAGTTCACTCCGGCACAAGCAAAATCATAAGTTGGAAGGGTTATTAAGAAGAAGGTTTGAAGTAACAACTTATGAGTAGTTTTTATATCTATAGAAAAAAAATTCAGTTCTTAAAAAAGTTTGATTTGTATATAACATTCTTTTGATAATTCAATAAATTTGAAATTTCATCCAAAAAAATTACTATATGATCTTAGAATAAAAACATATTATATTTATTATTTTTAATATAAAATAAAGTTTCAATGATTTATAATATTTAAATATAAATAGTTTTAATGTAAATAATAAAACTTATAAAAAACCAACGCGTGGAAACGTGGAAGTATCAAAAGTAGAATTGTGTACTTCGCAAAATAATGAATAAACTAAGATACGTAGATGTTTATCTGGTTACTAGATTGATTATTTATAAGACTCAACACTGGAGACTGGAGAGTGAGTGAGCCAAAGATACACATAATCCAATTTAAATTAGATACGAAATCATTATAAGTCCTCCTCGGTTCCTCTAAAGTTAATTAACTGATTCTTGTTTCTAGAAAAGAGGGTCATGTTCACTGGAATGTTTTGAAACTACACTTTTTTCTTGAATTTAGTCTTCAAATAAAACGCATTTTCCTTCAGATAAGAAAAAGAATGATATCTGTGTCGAAAATGGAAAATGGAATATTTTCTGCTTTTAAGCAGGGGTGTTCAATCCGGATATCGGTTCGGTTTTGGTTCGGTTTTTTCGGTTTTTCGGTATTTCGGTTAGTAAAATATAACTACCATTCTAAATCCATATTTACTTCGGTTCGGTTCGGTTTATAAACCGTCGGTTTTCGGTTTATTCGGTTTTATACCAAAAAACATAATTCTTTATTTTAGGATCATATTATATGAATTTTAGAGTCTTGTTGTAAACACATTCATTTATTAAAAAAATATTATAAGTTTAAATAAAAGAACAAAAATAAAAAATGTTTCTATCATCTAATAAAATAATCAAATCTATAATTAAAATCAAAGCTCAAAATTTTGATAATAAAAATAAAAAACAAAAAATAAAACAGAAGCACGAAGCACAAAAAATAAGTTATTATATTCTTTCATATTTAACGTTCATCAAAGTCATGTTTCATCTATTAAACGCGAAACTCTATTCGTTTATAGATAAAAAAAAATTGTGAAGAATTTCCACTAATTGTTATCATCAAATTTATAATCTTTATTTCAATTTAGTCAATGCTAAATTAAAGCAAAAAGATCAAAAGAAGACTAAGAAAATAAGAAGCATGTTTGCGATGAATTGTTATTTAATTATAGTTCAAGTGTTTTACAAATCAGGACTATTTTTACTGTAAAAAATATGGTAATAGTTATTAGCAAAAAAATTAACTTATGATTTTCATGCGTTGTTATAAAATATATACATATTTACATGTTTATATTTTTTATCGGTTTTATTCGGTTTATTCGGTTTTATCGGTTATATACCGAACCATATCCAAATCCTACGGTTTTTTTTTAAATCATATCCATTCGGTTTGTATGGTATATATCAAATCCAAACCATATTATCTATTTCGGTTCGGTTCGGTTCGGTTCGGTTCGGTTCGGTACTGTTTGGTTTTGGCATATTGAACAACCCTACTTTTAAGCCATCGCTTTGGTAACAAAGTTGGTTAATAAAGAAATGACAAAAAAGAAGTAAAGAACTAAGTATTGTAATTATATGTAGCCCTGAGACGGATCCGGATCCGTCAGATCCGTTGATTTAATATCAGGATCCGGATTCGTGGTTTCCAGATATCCGGGTTTCGGATATCCGTCTCGATATTCTATTATCCGCGGATATCCGGATTCGGATCCGGATCCGGATCCGTTAAAATAATTAAAAATAATTTTTTAACAAAAAAAATACTTATTTTTTAATATAATACATAAATTAAATATTTATAAATATATTTATAGATGTTTATAATATTGTAAAAACTAAAATATAATATTATAAGATTAATTCATGTATAAATATTAATATATCAAATATTAATATTAATAAAATTTAAAAATTTAATGTATTTTAAAAATACGGATCCGGATCCTGATATCCGGACCTAAAAATTAAGATATCCGGATCCGGATTCGGTTTGCACGGATCCAATATTTTACTATCCGGATTCGGATCCGGACACTCCAGATATCCTATTTTCGGAGCGGATCCGAAACGGATCTCGGATCGAATCCGGATCTCGGATAATAAGTTCCAGGCCTAATTATATGGACCCTTTCCAGCCCATCCATCTTTGGCACTCTTAAACACCAAAAAGAATCTGAAAAATATTATTTACACAAGGTATCCTTTTTTTGTCAACCTTACACAAGGTATCCAATCAAATGATTATATATATTCTGGCTCGTTGACAAAAATATATATATATATATACTGGCTCTAACGGGTGGTGAGGTGAAGATTAAAAAATAAGAATAAAAAGGAAAAAAAAAAGAAAAGAGAAAAGAACAAGAAGATAAAAATGAAGAGAAATATATGTTACTTTTCTAATTTGATAGAGAATATTTTTGTTTTATAATTCTTTTAAAATACATGAATGAATATGAATTATGTGTTATTTTTTATAAATATAAATAATATAATTTTAGAAAATGAAAAAGAATTGATTATTTTATTCATTTTTTGTTCGTTATTTACTTATTTAGAGTAATTGTATATACATAAGAAATACTATAAATCAATACTCGATAAATTAATAAACATTATAAATTAATAGATTTTTATGGTTCCAAATTGGATTGATTCAAAATATAAACAAATCGATAAAATAATAGGATAATATTTTGTAGAATATTTTACGTAAAATTATGGTCTCATTAAAATTACAAATTAATAATTTATATAAATTAATAATATTTTTATATTTCTTAACATTTAATATTTTTTTGATGAGATTTAGTAAAATTTTATCTAAAACTACATTTAAATTTTGTGAGACATATTTTTATATATACTAAATAATATGATAAAACTAATATAAATGTCAAAATTCAAAATTTTAATTAATCTATATACACTAAAATCAAATATTTTTCTTATTTTAGAAAAGAAATATATCATATATAGAAAAAAAATTTTAAAAAAAATTGTAAACTGATAACTCTATAAATTAATAAAATATAAAATTGCAACATTATTAATTTATAAGGTTTTTACTGTATATTAATTGTAAATTTGCTTGACAAGTCAAAAAAAAATAGAGCACTCAGTCGCCGGTTTGTGAGACCAAAGAGACGCTAGTAATAGGTTACATTTGGAAAGATATTTGACTATTTAATTAGTTTCCATTAATGCATCTACATAAAATAAACTACAAATCAACTATGTTTAACGTGGCACGAACTGATTTAGTTTTGAGTTTGATTTATTTACTATGTTTATTTGTATGTAAACTATACATCTACGCGACCTTTTTGTTAAACAAATGATGAACTATGAGAAAAACGTAACTTTTATTCCAAAAATATGAAATAATATTTGACTTTGCGTACCTGGGGCGGGAAGCTCATAAAGCACGATAACAGTTAGGCGCGTTTAAAAGGAGATATTGACAACACACAAAAGTCTAAGTAAAACAAAAATCAAGTTGTTCAAAAAAAAACATAAATCAAATAATTTTTTGCAAAAACTTATACAAATGATTTATTTAACAAAATACTATTTATTTTGTAGCATTAAATGTGTTATTATTGGAACTGACTTAATAAGCCAATAGAGCACATTTAAAAAAAAAGTTTAAAATAGAATATAGAGTAGAAAAAATGCTAGAAATAAAACATTATACATTTTTCCCTGTTCGAAAACGCGGCTGCCTAATCACAATATGGACATCAGCCGCAGCGATTTTAGCATAATCGGCCAACAAAATAAAGAATCAATTACTCGCCCCATTTAACCAATTAGTTGGCCCATCTGACCAACTAATCGGTCCATTTGATCAACTAATCGGTCCAACTAATATTAAATAGGCCAAAATTTCAAATTATGAAAGAATTTATTAGGTTTTCGGAAATCATGAAGCCCAGTTACATTACCATTTCCTACACATTTATTCTTTATATATATAGTGAGATTTTGCATCTCTTTTCGTACGTAAGCGATGTAGAACTTTTGTCCATTTTAATAGTAATAATGCAAAATAATTAATATGTAGATAGGAGGCGTCGAATCCATGTTATTCAGAGTCAGCGCAAATGCCTTGGCCACTAGGAAACAATGAATTCTTTGTTCAATTATGCATACGATAAAAATTCAAAAAATAGTATAAATTAATTTTTCTTTTAATTGTATTGCTAACAATTAACTTTAAAAAAAAAATCAATAATAAATTTCAATAATAACATACAAAAACAATTAAATTCTAATATATTTGTATTTTATATTTAATTTAAATATTATAATAAAATAAAATAATATTTAACTAGTTCCCGCGTATATACTCCACTTAATCTGCGATTTTTTGATAATTCGTTAGGTCCGGAATTGTCGTCCGACTAGCGTCTATCGTAGTTCCGAACAAGGATTTTTTCCATGAAGAAAACTACGTGTCCACTAAAAACATGATCATGGCTTTATATAAACCATAGAAACTTAATTAGTTTGAGTATATATAACAAATAATTTTGTGTAGAAACAAAAAAGCTAGCTCTAGTTTTAGTTTATTTTGTATCGCAAAATCGTTATCCAAACTAATATAATTAATCTTCTATTGGAATCACCGGTACATAGTTTTCCTTTGTTCTTTGTATTTTATTATTATATGTTCATTTCTTATTAATATTACAGGATATATTCAATTATGGAATCATCGAGTTGAAGCTCTGAACCGGCTCAGGCCCACACGAAATATGGTTCTCTTCTATTCTTCTCTTGTTTCTTTTATCTTTGTTTACTTTGGTAAGAGCAAGTATACAGAGGAAAAAAAACATGAATCGAAGGACCACAATGAAATAAGTAACGCGAGAGAATGATTCAGAGACAACTTTTCCGGTTTCTGGTGGATCGAAACCTTAATAAGTTAACTTTAGTGACATTTTAAGATTAGGAAACAGAATTAAAGACAAAGTTTGTGAACGTTTGTTGGACCACAGACACAAAACTAAGGACCACTTCCAACAAAAGAGAATATCAACTCAACAACCAATTAACACTTTGCTACATCATATGATATGGTGACGATGATGTTTCTCTTCTTTCTGTATCAAATGCATCCCCACAACATCACCATATTAATGTCAATCCCATGGCTCGAACCCGGGTTATTGACATATAAACACCAACATTTATACCACTAAACTAAAGGATACTTTTTACATTGATTGCCGAAAATAATATATATTTATGAAGGTCGGTTTAATAATGTCCCACAAATAAATAAAATGATTTACAAATCATGTTCTCTATTATTTGCTGATTGATTTGTGAGCTTATTTTTTTTAACTCGCTAGCCCATCTATTATATCAGTTTATACATTTGATTAAAGCCTAAGCATATATTAATAAACCATAAAACTGGTCCTAAAAAACCTGCAAGTCGTCAGCTCTTCGTCTTCGACTGAGACCTATGGTTTTCCCAATCCTGCGCCTCCCCTCCAATACACAGACGCTATTGTCTAAACTTCTCCAATCAAATCCATGGAACTCTTAGTCTCCCTTTATCTCTTCATCTCCCCCTCTTTACGCACACCATCAAAAACGCTAGCGTCTCATAACTGATACGAACGGTTTCGCTATATATAGGTCATGCTAGATCCAGGAGTCCAACCTCTCATATCTACGAGCACTGTTTTTTTCAATTATTGAGCATGTTTGTCTCTGATGCTATTGCCGTCCTCCCCACCACCTTCAACGCTCTCCGCCTTTGTCGGTCTTCCCAAGTTTTTTGTTGGCCATCTCCTCAGCTACTGGGATCCCCGCAACATCAATAAAAATGGTGAATTTATGGGAATCACCCTCCTTTTGCTAAAAGAAAAGGTATCGTCATCTTCACTCTAACATGAATGATTTCTTCCTTCCATATTTCATAAAAACTAAAACTATTGGTCTACGTGTACTTGCTTTGTGTGACTGACGATGATGCGGCCCTTTTAGGGGTCTTATGAACTCAGATGATATAACCCAGTTTGTCATGGTGGTCACCACGGTCAGTCCAAAAATATTTAGGGATAATCATCTATTTTTTCTCAAGAAACATGTTGATGCTAAACAATTTATGCTGAATATAGTACTTTCATGCATATATTTAACAGAATAACATCATCTAATATAACACACACGTACAACTGTGTTTCAGACTGCCAGCACCAACAAAACTCCATATGTGGATTGCCAATCAATACTACCAGCAGCAACTGTTAGCTACACGGTTCATGTGCCCAGGAGAGCCGAAGAAGTTGATGAAGCAATTCCAAGCTTTGAAAACGAAGAAAAGATGCACGTGAGTGATTGTTTCAAGTCCATCAAACTGTCATCCCCACTTAGCTTATGTGTCAATGAAATAACCATTTTAGTATGCTTTTTCCTATTTTCAACTTCATTGTCTTTAATTATCTGCAAACTATCTCCCACGAGAAGAGTTACTTAGTTTTTAAATAAAGGGGAACGTTGATGGATCTTTGCATTTCGTGAAAATAAGCATATCTTTTGCTTCATGCATGAGAACATGTTCAGATAGTTACATGCAGAGCCGGTCCTAAGAAATCCAGGACCAGAAGCAAATTAAAAAAAAATGGCCGCTGGTAAGGAGATTCGAACTCTGGTTGTAGGTAACAACGCCTACAGACTTCACATTTTACCACTAGGCTAAAGGAAAATTTTTGAAAATTGTGGCCGAAATTTTCCTTAAAATACAATGGCCGGAAGCCACTGCTTTATTGGCTTGGCCCACAGGCCGGTTCTGGTTACATGGCATCGACGTTAAACAATGCAACAAAGAAACCAACTAAAATCCAATAGCCACCAAAACAAAACAAAACCCCCAGAAAAAGTGACACAAGCACATCATCATATGTTCCTCGGTGTGAATTGGGATGCAGACAACTAAATACAAGAAATATATATGTATCAACTGGTCTTCGTTCACAAAGCGTCCTACACGTAATCAACAACAAACAGCTGCTTCCCTACTAATTCCACCACCTCCAACTTTCTGCTTTGCCAAATAACTGCACACACCAACATAAGTGTAAGAATAACATAACTAACAACGCTAACATTAAGTAAAACTAAATAACAACAGCATGCACAAATAACTCTGCGCTTGCGCGGGACTCGGCCTCTAGTGAAACCTAATAGAACAGTTTTTTTTTGTTGGTGATATATAACATAAGAAAACTCGGTTATTAAAGTATGAGCAGTGATTATGGATGTAAGTGAAAGCCAGTACTGACTACAAATATGGTACGCATATATTCTCCGACCGGAGTGGACATAATAGTGCTGCCGATGGATTATTATATAATTAAAACTTGAAAAGCACCTTTGGGTGTTTGTTACATTATTTTAAAAATAAAATTTATATATTCTCCGACCGGATCTCTACCACACTCCACACATTTCACAAAACTTGATATCTTGAAAGAGTGTTAACTTTAGACTCTCACAAGTGGTTGATCAATCTAACTCTAACGAAAACAATTTACTACTTATTATTTTTCTGATAAAATTTCGTAGATACCAATTAAACCATAATTAATATCGAATAATATTAGTTAGTAACTTTGTATACCTTGACATTAGCTTTGAAAACTTCATAATCGAAACTAGATATGTATTGATCTTTTGCATCTTAGATGGTAGTTGCAGATCTTGTGTGTGTGTGTATTACGGTATATACAAAAAAGGAATAAACTATACTAAATAAAGGAATTAACTACGCTTACTAGATAGAGTAGAATGAATAAATGGAAATTTTGACCCCAGAAGATAATATAGTAAGAGGTACAACAACCAATGGCTCGCATATATAGTTGCTAATTCCGTAAGCACGTTGCAATATGGTTCGTGCTATTATTTTTTTGTCGTCAGTTCGTGCTATATAAGCTGCATTTTGATATATTTTTATCCTCCCATGTAGTATTATAAAGAGACTGGTTATATTTTCCAGCTAATAAAATAACAGTGAAAAATGTATACAGATTGTTTGTCAGACTCTGTCCGCGTAGTTTTTTTTTTTTGTCATCTGATATTTTAACTGAAGAACACAAACTTAGAGACCATGACAATGCAGATTACCACTCCAAACAAAAGATCTAGAACCTAAAAACTGACAACAAGCCGGCGATTAGAGGATACACTAATCCCAGAGACAGAGGCCGGCGGTTGAATTATAATCAACCCAGAGCCAAAACTAACATAAGCAAAGTTCATAACTACACTAGATGAGAATCAAACCGAGTCCTGAAAACTCGACACCAACTCGTTAGTTTTAGGATAACCGTCGCTGTAGATTGCGTCTTCATATGTCTTCTGATCCACTGAAACCCTCCTAATCCAACCAAAACTCGCTATTGGATTTTAAAAGGGCACACCACGCGCCTTAACAACGCCTCCTCTCCACTTATTCATCCAGCTCCAACTATGACTTACCATTGGACTCTGAAACGGTTCACCCTGCGCCTTCCACGCGCCTCCGATCAAAAGACTCCCTCCAGATCCAACTAAGACTAGCCATTGGACTCTATAAGGGTTCACCACGCACCATCTACACGCCTCCACACCGCAGCTAAGGCCAAACATGCAATACTAGACACGATCGAGCTCACTACAGCCGGTAACCATAACCTAACCACCACAACCCATAGATCTGATGAGATCGAGTCTGTGGAGTCCGATCTCAAGTCTCCCCGCTTCAATCCGAAAACTAAAACTTTCGACCAGATTTAAACCCATCTATACTAAGAAAGAAGACTAAAACAAGTAATAAAAGGTATCTACTTTCTCCCGTAACCAACAGCATGAAGCCGTGGCCGGAGAAGATAGAATAACGACGGCGCTTCTTTTCTCCCCTCGCTCGCTTTTTTTTTTTGGCTTGTTCTATTTCGTCATAACCAGTTTCCATAAAACTTATGTTGTCCGCGTAGTTTGGATTGGCTTAATTAAGTTGATGTTTTATATTTGGTTGAAAGGTTGAACAAAAAAAAAATTGGTTGAAAATGAATTAAATATAAAACAAAATCTGGTTTACGTCCATCAAGATGTGATTGTGCATACAAAAGTCTTGATTTGCAACATCAAAGACCGAAATATTAGGTCTTCTAGACTTCTAGTTATTCAGTTTTTTTATCCAGAGGTTTCAGGTATCATAGTCCATAGATATACTTATGAACGGGTTTGGACATCTATAACTTATGACACTATTTTAGTGTCAAAATTATATTATTTTAATATAAATTTAGCACTAAAATTTTTTTGATCTCCAACCATAAACCAAATATTACACAAAAAAAATTCTTTATTATTATATTATTAATCAAAATTCTTTTAGCGTTTAATAGTTTTGATAGATATTAATTATTTTTATGACTAAAGTATTTAATTAATATTAAAACTGCAACAAAAAAATTATATTTCAAATGTTTAAACTAGTATTAAATATATTTTATATAGAAATAAATATGAAATATTAATTAAAATTTAAATATAACAAATAACTATGACATTTTAAAAATATGTAATCCAATTGTTAAATAATCATAGAAATCAAATGTAACTAAATATAATTAAATAATGTATACAATAAACAGTTTTAATATAAATAAAATTAAAATTAAAAAAAAAAGTTTTGTCATTGCTACAGTGTTTGAATGGTGTAGTGGGAGAAAGACAGTTCACCCACAAATGTAGTTCTCCTGTTTTAAAGTTACCATTTGCATTTTTCTTTTTCTATCAAGTGCATAGCAGGAGATCTGCATGTAGATCAATATTTTTTGTCTTTTTGTGAGAAAAAGCAATAAATCTGCATGCTGATTTCACCACCATACATTTGAGGCAGTCCATCTGCTTTTATCTTTTCTTAACCAATCAATGATTTTTTCATAAATAATTGAATTTTAAAATATATCTAAACTTCTTCTATAAATATTATATTTTCATTTTAGTTACTCACGATTTTAATAATACAAAAACTATCGTTATCTATTTAGCATTTTCATCATCTAATTTTCATATCTATTTTAAAATATTATATTTATATAATATATGTGGTTTTAGTTATAATATGTATTATATAAATATATAGTATTGGAGTTTATATATATATAGTAATAAAAAGATATGTATTTTGTTAATTGTTAAAGTTTTTATATATTATGTGTTGTGATTTTTATTATAATTTTAATTATTAAAATATATAATTCATTTTATTTAAACTGATTTTACCATTTAAATTTATAATAAACTATTTGATCTGCATGATCTACACTTATCTTGCTTGATCTGTATTTGTCTCGCTTGATCTGCACTTGTCTCGCTTGATTTGCATGATCTGCTTGATTTGTCCTGTTTGAACCGCTTTTACCGTGCCGAAGAAACATCACATCACACGCTATTTTGATGTTTTACTGTGCCGTTGGACTTGGCTTAAGAGCATCTCCAACCCATAAAACTATTTTAGTGTCAAAGCCACACTATTTTGATGCAATTTCAGCACTAAAAATAATTATTCTCTAACCACAACACCAAACTTCACGCTAAAAGCTATTTTATAATATTATATGTATTTCTGTTGGTATTTGTTATTTATTTAATTATCCTATTTTATTAATAAATTAAGTGAATTGTGTTTTATTGGGATGAATAGTATTTTAGTGTAGTGAATAGTATCACACTAAATTTGGTGTGAAATTATAGTATTAAATTAAAATGGTGTGATTTTTAGTGTTGAATTAAAAAAAAAATTTGTGTAAAAATTATATTAAAATTGTGTTTTGGAGCTGGGTTGGAGATGAGCTTAATATTTTGTTCACTTCCTACTTCCTAGCACGTATGTTCATATTTAACTTTGTTGAATACTTTTTTTCTTTCTGAGAAACAACTTTGTTGTATACTTTCTTTTATTTTTTTGTTACATAAATGAGACCAATAATCTGTTATGCTCAATCATGATCAAGTGGTAGTACGAAATTCTTTAAAATACACTCGCAAATCTCTTTATATAATAAAAAAATTATTTACTTAAAGAGAATTATTTACTTTAACATCGATCCTATTAACACTGATTCCAAATGTTTATACACTGCGACTACAAATGATTCCTATTAGCTAGGAATGGGCATACACACTTCCCCCATTGATCGAATCATATCAATCATTTAACTCGAATCATATCAATTATTTGTTCTGCATCATATTCCATATGAAGATATCCAGAGATTTTAAATTATGCATGGAGCATTCACATATAAATCTATATATATGCAATTAGCCATATGTACTATTCTTTGAGTTAACTTTAAAATTCAGCCTAAGATATATGAAAAGCAATAATATTTATAAATATTCAATTCTAAGAATGGTAGCTTAAAATACCAACATAACAACCTTAATTACCCCGTTATTTGATTTTAAACATTTGTATCCTCGGCTATATTATATATAAGCCTATAATTATTGCTATATTAAGACCAGATATAACTATCAATTCAAATCTGATGTATGGTTCAAGGTCATGAATAATTCATATGGAGCTAAACTAGTAACCCAAAACATCAATAAATTTGGTGAGAATCAACGGTCGAGATCCAAAAGAGTGATATGGAGGCACCAGAGCAAGCTTGATTTTTACATGGATTCATACGAAACCGTAGCTTTGTGTCAGGTAATTTTCGAACAAACCTGGCCCGGAAATGCATGGGTCAATCAAATGTCCATCAACGAGAAGACACTTGAGCACATCTTATATTTTTAGAAAAAATAAATAAGCACACACCATAAATTGTAACCTGTAATCAAATATGATTTTAAAATCCTACTATTTAATTTTGTGTTGACGGTTACATTATTTATGCAATATATATATATATATATACTGAAGTCATTAAATATGGGTTTAATGTTACTAGTTCGCTAATTATAGATTTAGAAACATTAACAAGTCATTAAACATGTTTTTATGTAAAAAAAAACATGGTTTAAAACCAGAGTTTGTGAAATTTATTTAAATATTCGGAACTTAAAATTACTACTAAACGTAGCTGTAATATGCAAAACTCACACCATGTAAAATTGTTCTATTTTACATTTTATGTACTTATATCTCCCCTACCCGTCCATATAGTAACTAATTATCTACAACTCTGAAAAGCACAAACCGGTTAAATCAATAAGTATATATCGTCAATAAATATTAATCGCAAATTATGCCAACCAACGTACTAATATTTTTGATGATAAATCATACTAATATTTTTGAGAAGCTTTTTTTTTTGTCACGAAATATTTTTGAGAAGCTATATACTAATATTTTGCCTAAGGGCATCTTTAAAGGGGAGCAGTCAAGGGTGTGCTTAGAGTGAAAATAGTAGTATAATATTGTATTTAGGCTAGGAATATGGGACATTCTCAAAAGGAGATCACTTAATTAAGGGTGTGCTTGACCAAATAAAATTAATTAAATAATGTACCAAAAAAACTTATTTTAAAATTGATTCCAAAAAAACTTATTTTAAGGAGATACACACTTGCCATGTCGACCAGCACTTCCCTTAAGCACAGCTCTTCGACCAGCCATCCCAAACTGCTCTTAGCCCACTTTTGAATTAAATCCAAATATATTAAGCCCAAGCACACCCCATGTGCTCCCTCTTTGAAGATGGCCTAAGAGCACTTTCAACAGCAAATTTTTATAAAGAGTTCCAACAAAAAAAGTATAATTAAAAAAATGTTAAAGTAGTAGAGAAAATTTTAAAACATCACAATAGTTTCCTGAAGAAGATGGTTTAGTATACTATCATCCAAAACTTTCGAAACTACAGAACCAAGTGTCATTTTCTGATTAACACCTTTTTTAAAGAAAAAATAACATTTAATTATCTAAAAGATTTTTCAGTAAATTTTGATATATTATTTAGATACCCAATTTAACAACTCTACCTTTAACGATGCTCTAAGCTGTTCTACAAATGTTAGAAAATATATATACTTGATCTGTTTTGCTGTTGCACCAAAGAAAAAGATCTGTTTTGCTAAGACAATAGCTACTGGCTGACACGGATACTAAATAAGTTCAGCACGTAAGTTGCATATTAGACAGTAGTAGGTATAGACAAATTTTAAAATAAAACCATATATGTATATATATCGGGTTGCATTATTTGGTGATAAAATTATTGCCTTAGATGGATAGGTAGGGAGATAGGTACAGAAATATGAAAAGAATCTATCAAATCACAAAGCCTATGGATGCTGATGGGGAGTTAATAGAAGAAACCAATCATAAGAGCTCTAAGAAAAAATGCATTCTGAGATCAAATTCAACATGCAGCATCCAAGTGGCAAATTGCATGGATGATGGATATTTGAACATTTTGAATGATAGGCCAATTACATACCTATTAGCCCTTCGTAAAATCGCAATTTGCATTCATTCATTCATTCCATGTGGTAATGTATCTTATACTTTATTTTGATCAATCAAACTTAACCCTGAGTATCCCGAACAAAGTTTCCAAAAACAGTGAAGTGTGTGAGTGTTTCGTCAACTGCACATAAGTAATCAAATCTTATATTAAAAATCAATTTATATGCTTTGCTTTTATTAGCATTTTCGATATTTTCTACCCCGGCACTCATTGATTATGACGTTTTCATCAGTAACCAAAGCACTATAATAATGTCAGCATATGTTTTTATCTTAGATTAAGTAGAATCAGAAGTAGGTATGTAGAAAGTAGAAGCGATTAACTTTCTTAAAAATCGTTTTCACCCATTTTTTATTAATTATACGCTTAACACACACCGACTTTATACAGTTTAGAATTCTTTCTTTTCTTCTATGAACTTATCCAAAAACTATCGTAGGCATCCTTATTTTCACAAAACTAATTATAATTAGAAGGGAAAAGAGGTTGTTTAGTTTGTTATTTTATTGCAATAGTTCACAATTACCTTTAAAGTGAAAATGACTCGAGTCTCTCGTCTTTAAAAGAGAGGAGAAAAATATATATAAACAAATTTTATATCAAAAGTAGTATTATTGAAGATGCCACCTTCCTAATAGAAAAGTAAACGATAGACTTCTAAAGCTGTCGACAAAACTAAAAGAATTTTTTCAGTCGATATATTATTAGATGCTCTTCTGTTCTCTTTTTGTTAAAGTGGTGTTTTTCTCTTCTTGATACTATCTCTTGAAATTAGGAACAATTTCGAAGTTGATGAATTAATAAATAAAAATCAGCAAATTTTAACCCCACACACCCCCCCCCCCCCCCCCCCCCCCCCCCCCCCCCCCAGAAAATCAGGAAATTTTCCAAATTGCCTTTGTCTATGTTCCGTAAACAAGCTCGTTCATTTTCACTAACTAAATCATCATGTATATATCCACATCATCAGTATTGGCATAAACATTCAGTATAACCATAATGTACATAGTATCTAGCAATATATATAGGGTGTGATTGGTTATATAACAGAGGAAAAATGTGAAAAAGGTGGAAATGAGCTGAAAGAAAAATAATATCGCTGGAATAAACATTTTTACTTCATCCAAGGTGAAAGAAATTTTACTCTACTTTATTCTCATTTTTGGAATAAAATGGCAGAAATAATTTCTGTATTTATTATTTTGCTTGGTTTAAATGAGAGCAAACCAGGTGAAATTTTTCCACTTTTACCATTTTACTCTAATTATGTTACACAGTCAGACTTATCAGAATATAACCTAAAATATTTAAATCGGCTAAGAGCGCTGATTTTGCAACATCATCAATGTTGGCATAAACCATTTATTTTATTCGTATTTTTATCCACAAACTTGCTTTACTCAGAAATTAACTATTTTAATTAGAACAAAAGAAGAACAATTTTCGCTTCTCGAGACCCGGTTTTCCGTACAATCGAAATATCCAATTGTGGAGGTGGTGCAGTCTACATTTTATCCAGTGCCGTGCCTGGTTTTCTTGGGCCTAAGGCAAAATTCAAAGTAATAATGTTATTAAAATGTAAAATTTATTATAAAAATAATTCTAGTGAATACAATAAGCTTAAGAATAAAAAACTATAATAGGTATTTTTGTATTATTATTTATATAGCACTAAAATTGGTGAGAGTTGAAACATATAAAATTTAAAAAAATTAATTATATAGCAGAAAGGAAAACTATGGCCATATATCTTCATTTTATGGTAATCAAAATATATTAAGCGTCAGCGTAAGTGTGCAACTGTAAACTTAGAAAATTGTACAAGAAGACTTAAATAGCTATATAAACAGTTATAAAATGAAACTAGAAGAGATGTATATTTGGAAACTGGTGTTATAAATATGTAACAGTCGAATATAATAGCTGAATCAAAACAAGTATAAAAAAAATTGAGGGCCTCTAAATTTGTGCTAGAGGTGGGGGTTTAAGGCAACCGCCTTTTTCATAGGCCGGTAAGCACGGCTCTGATTTTATCCCTATCCACTCTAGCCAAAGCATATCTCTATATTCACAGCCATACGCTCTTCACGTTTGGTATCAATTACTCACCAATAAAATCTCTTTATAGTTTATTGCCTTGTATCTAGCAACAGATTTACAGAACTAAACTATTAGCACTAAAACAAAAAAACTATTAAATCTTTAACCTCTTCATCTTGTGCTGCTGTATATGTTGTTCACTATGAGATTTGAGACCAAGTTATATAATTCGTCAGAGCAGTAACCAAAAGGATGGGAAATTAAATCTTCTTCACAGGCCTTAATATGGGAAATAAACACTGACTCGGATCAGATCGATTCAACTAGTAGAGCTATTATAGAGTTGTAAAATTTGTTAAATAATTTTTGTGCTGTTTACATTGTGTGTGTAAAACAAATAACAAATTAGAAAACTACAACTAGTTAAAGAAATTTTCATTCATATTTTTAGGGCAATTCTCTCAAATAGCCATTTTAAATTTTTGTCACAAAATAGCTTTCAAAAAAAAATAACCAAAATAGTTTTTTTATATTTTGAAAATTTTAATATTTATTTATTATTCTTTAAAATTTGAAACTATATCTTCAAAACCCCATCTTTTAACTCTAATTCTTAAGTCTAGATTAGTTAATCCTATGATATAAATTTATTTTTACCATTTAATAAAACTTATTTTGGTCATTTTTAAGTGTTATTTTGTGAAAATAAACTAATAAAGAGTTAACCTAGAAATTTTTTTCTATTTTTTACTATCACTATTTAAAAAATATTTACCTTAGCATTTTGGTTAACTCTCTTCATTCTACTATTCCAAATTCATATATTTTGGTATATACACGATGATAATTAAACACCTCTTGATATGCAAATTCTGCTCATAGTATAATACCTTTTTTTGTCAACTACCTAATTAACTAGATCAAATTTTGGTTAGATGAGCCCATTTTCCTAAAAGCACTTTCGTCCCGTATCTGATTATATGGAAAAAAGATACATCCTCTAGTCATTCTCTTGTTAACACTTGCCTTTGGTAGGAAAATTCACCCATAAGTTGGGAAGGCCTTATCTTGAAACTGTATGGAGCCCCAAGCTCGAGCCATATAGCTCATTGTCCTCTTTCGTAATTACACTTTCCATTTTTTCCATTAACTATTTTTATTATTATTATTTTGTTTTGTTTTGTTTTTTCCAAAAGAAAATATGATCCCTGCCTCTCTCTCTCTCTATCTCTAGATAAAATACCCCCATAGAAATATATTGTACAATAACCAAAAGGCGGTTTCATACAATTCTTCATCGCTTGCTTATCTAGCTTTTTGCAGAGAAACAAGTTAAGAAAGAAGACGGAGGTGGTCACCGGCGATGGATGGAATGTACGGCTTTCATCCAACATGTGACTACTCAGATAAGCCGGTGATGATGATGTCACAGGATAATATGATGTTTCCTTCCGACTACCAAACCTTGCTTTGCTCCTCCGCCGGAGACAACCGCGTCTCCGATGTTTTCGGTTCGAACGAGCTACTCTCAGTAGCCGCCTCCGCTATGTCGTCCGAGGCTGCATCGATGGGTCCAGAGATCCGAACGAATAATGGTAACGTATCGCTCGGTGTCATCAAGGCTAAAATAGCTTGTCATCCTTCGTATCCACGGTTACTCCAGGCGTACATGGACTGTCAGAAGGTGATTTATACAAAAACTGATCGAGAATAATCATAGTTGATGGTCCACTGTTCCTTTCTCTTGTCTCTTCCTTTTTCTGTTTGTTTTAGCGCAGTTACTTTTATAGTTTCACCTCTATAAGAATTTTGATCATATTCATTTTTTTGTCAAGTAATTTTTGATCATTTCATAATCTAGGCTTCTTTTTTACTTTCTTGGTGAAATTCAAGAAAGTGTTATTGTTTTTATAATTTCTGGTTAATGACAAAGGAGAAACTAAACCATCTGTTTGGTAATAATTTTCTTTATTTTTGTTTCCTTGAGTTAGATGTAACGGTGTGAGATTTTGATCAACTTTGCAGGTTGGAGCGCCGCCGGATATAGCGTATCTACTGGAGGAGATTCAACGGGAGAGCCATGTGTATAAGCAAGGCGTTGCTCCTTCATCATCTTGCTTCGGAGCTGATCCTGAGCTTGATGAATTCATGGTCTATCTCTTTTTCTTGATTTTTATTCGGATTCGTTTGTTTTTTTTAAACACATAAAAATATTTGGTTGGTGAGATTCCAGGAAACCTATTGCGAAATATTGGTGAAGTACAAATCGGATCTCGCGAGGCCGTTTGATGAGGCGACGACCTTTTTGAACAAAATTGAGATGCAGCTACGGAACCTATGCACTGGCGTGGAGTCTGCCAGGGGACTTTCGGGTAAGTCATTTTTATTAATCCATCTCTTGTTCAGTGGCTAAGATTGGTGTTTGGTCTCTGAGTGTTGTTTCTGATCTGTGTGTGATTTACACTCTATTTATCTCCTATTTATATATTGCTTTACTCGATAAGTGTGTCTTTCCGTTACATTATTTTACCACACTAACCAGGAAAGATGCGTTTAAAAAAAAAAAAACAGGAAAGATATTGAATTCGTTTCAAAAAATTTATTCGTAGTCTCTGAAATATGACTGGGAGCTTAATGATTTCAAGAACCCTAGTTTCCGCTTATATGAGGAAAAAAATAGAAAAAGATAAACCCTAGGTTTGGTGCAGATGTTTGAGTGACTGAGTCACATCTTTCATCTCCATAGCCACTTTCCTATATTGGGTTTTCTTGTGTTCACTGCTTCATAAGTCGTCTTTAAGGTCTAATTAACTTGGAACAGTTTTTGCCATTATTTTACAAAGGTCCCATTGGTTATCAGTCATTAGGTGGGCTTTTTAATACTCTTCTTGCTATATATCTCTTTCTTGTTCATCTTTGTGGAAATCATACAGTTTTAACTTTATATTCCTTTTTTTCCTGTCAGAAAGAAAAATGATCTTGAAAGCACTTAACTTTTGCGGTAGAGATTCTGATTTTGACGTTTCAGAGTCTTGTTGCGTACTGATTTTTTTTTCCACGTTCCTGTTTTTTCCAGTGAAAACCTGTCGACAGAAAAAACCTAGTCATGACCTTTAACCAATAAATTTTGTTGAATTTCACGAACTTATTTGCTCCACCACTCGTTAACGTATGTTTATTGTGTTCTTCTCCCTTGTTGAATTAACATATCTTCTAGGGCTCAGATGATTTTCATAACAAATTTGACAGAAATATTAGCAATAAAAAATACTTATTACGCACACTCGCAGATAATATTTTTGGAAAACTAAATTTAAGCACATTCATTGTCGTTAGAATTAAAAACATTTATAACACAAATTCCTTTTATTAACGAATACACCGGATTGGAGTACTTTATAATGAACTCTAGAGAAGCTTCACTCTGATCTAGTTCAAGTTCCAATGATCTGAGTTTTTTGTTGATCATCGAAAGTGGTGTCAATGCCAAGTGTATGATCTTATATGCATCTCGTGTGTTAAAAGTGTTTGGTGTCTTGTTGGACTTTACTAACATGTGAGTTAAGTTGCTCAGTTCTGTGGGTTGTAGGTTTACATTTTAAAACCAAACAAAAAAAAGATTTATATTATATACAATTCTAGTGCATTTTTGTATGTATTTGCTTAATATGATCTATGGTTCTAACTTCTAAACGTTTTTGTGGCCTTAAGAAATTAACCGATCACATTTAGAGGTGTCAAAATGAGCTAGCTTGTTCAACTTAGCTCAGTTCATAGTGAGCTCGGCTCTTTCATGAGCTAGTTCAGCTCAGCTCATTTATTATATGAGCTTCGATATGTAAACTCAAACTCAGATCATCTAGACCATGAGTTAGTTCTTAATAAAAATAAGCAAAAGCAAGAGAGACTTATGTCAAATTTGGATCAACAAAGTTTGTGAGAGAGATGACAGGGTTAAGGTGGGTTTATATAGAAGATTTTGATAATTCCTAAACAGTATAGTTTTTTTTTTCTTCTAAAAAGTTATAAATAACTTTTAAAAGTTTAATTTCCATATTACTTATATGTATGTTTTACATTTTAATTTTAGAAAATAAATATGATAAATATAGAATTTTTTTTTACATAAAAATAGAAGTTATTCAAATATAATATATATATACATATATATTATATATTATATATAGTTGTAAGTATAAAAATGAACAAGTTCATCATGTTCATTAAAGATCGTTCATATAACTCGTGATCTAATTTAAATTCAATCACTAAACTCATTTATTAAATGAGTTTAAAATATAGAGATCATTTTCGTGAAAAAAAATGAGTTGAACTGGGGCAGCTCATGAGGTATACCTCATTTTGACATCCCTAATCACATTAGTGAAAATATTAATAATGCCTAAGAAATTTTAACTAATTAATTAGTTTGAAACTCCACTTAACGACCTGAAAGAGTTAGCTGTAAAGATATGGAACTCCATAAAACGGTGTACTTTTCCAGCTCTTGAGGGTTTTCCTTATCGCGTTAGATCTCAAATGCAGTTTCCACCTGTACTTTGGTAATATTGTTTATTGTGGAAAAAGCTGCTGATATTTTACATTTCAGAGTATTTTAATTGATTAATCGAGAGTTTGCGAGAGAATCAGCTGGAAAAGGTTGATAAATAGATCACTGCAGGTTGTCAATGGTGGGCGAATGCTTGTGATTAACTATTTTAAAATTGTTCAAAGTACAATTTACCTTTTGAATGATTGCATCATCTTCTTCTTTTAAATTAGTTGTGAGCTTTAACCATTTTTTTCGTTCTACTTGAAGAATCGAGTTTTTATTGCACCTGAACGAATCATAAACTAATAAAAAATACAATGTTAAATTAGATTCACTTGAGATGTGATCTACCAGTTTCTTAGATTACTCGCATGCTTTGCTTTCTTTCGTTCTAATCCGCTTTAGTAATACAGCCAATCCTTGGCTCCACCAAAGTTGACTTAAATAGGTCTTTGATACCTCACTAATACAAAAGATTTGGCTACATGAACATTTACTCATGCTTTTTCGTTTTTAATTTTTTTAGTTACAAGTTAAGAAAAGAGTTTTTATATTCCGCTAAAAATTCTTCCTCGTTAATGGGCTCTTAGCTGCTGAGAGAGAATGGTTTCTAATTGACTTTTTCCGATTCCTTTTAGTTTTTTTTTTCTCTTCTTTGCGAAGCATTTTCCCAAAGTAATATCATATGTTTTTTCATAATTGATTAAAAGAGTAGAATATTTTTATTGTAAGAAAACGGGATCATACTGCATGATAAGCTTGAATTAGAGTCCTTTTTTGTTCTTAAAGCTTGAATTAGAGTCCTTTTTTGTTCTTTTTTTGTTTTGGTTAAGTAATAGGTTTGGGAGTCCATGTGACTCCCGTGTATTCCGCTAGTGATCTCCCACCATTGCCCCCACTTACCTTTCTCTCCTAAAAGATTTTGTTTATAATTTGGTAATTTTTTTAATAAAGTAGTAAAAGGAGACATAGGGTTCTCTACACCTCAATCAAATCATCTATAAGACTGACTATATGCTTCTCTATCTTTTTCTCAACTCTTTTGCATATAGTATAAGTAGTGGTCGTCATTTCCTCTGGTTGCGTTGTTCCCTTGGTGGGTCGTATGATGTCCTTCTGCGGCACGCTACTTGCACGTGTCTGCTTATTTGCATGTTAAACTCTATTTTTTCAAGCAGTCAATGAAATGTAAGAACATAATTACAAACTATTTTTTCTGTCATTTAACTATTAACATAATGAGACATAATTCACATGTGTGTATACAGTATGAACCTTGAGGCTCCACTTTCAATCGTATCTGTCTGACATTATCGTAATCAGCTCATGTTCTAAATGTTTTAATGTGTTCATTATTACTTTGTATGCCTTCTCTGGTGATGTGTGCATTTGAATTATGAGTTTGTTACCATCTCTGTTTTCGTCATGATTGACATTGGCTGTTTGTAGAATTCTTTGGCTAGTTGTTTATATATTTGCCATTGCTTTAGTCGACTTTGTAGGGGTTGTTTAAATTTAATTTCAAGAACTTGATGTGGCACATTGCATGCTTTGCCTTCTTTGGTAAAAATATCTGTTGACAGTAACGTGTTAATTTTATTTGTTTTTTTACATATTTTAATACTATACTTTCTAGCTCTAATGCTGTTTGTATATAGTAGCTTAGTCCATTACATTGTATGCATGACTGACTTTGTCTCTTTTAATTCGGAAGTAACCACGGTTGCTTTCTCCGGCTATATCTTTCTGTCACACAGTCAAAACTATTATGAAATCAGGTAATGTTTCTTGAATCATCTCTTGGGGTTGAGTTTAATGTCAGAAAGCTCTGTGTAAGTGGGTCAGTAGAGTCGTTGGGGGCATATATATAAATGTGAAAATATAGGTTTTGGGGTGTTGTGGGGAAGAAGAACATAAATGCGAGGTGTAGCGTTATTTCCGGGGGTTCACACTGATCACGTGTCGTAGTCCCATTTAGATGATGAAGTAGGGCAGGTATGGGGGATGTGTCCTCATGAGACAAGACTATTAGTCCTCTCTACTGACACAATGTCAATGGAAGTAACTATTCACTGCGGCGGTTTCTTTTCCATTTTTGCCCTCGTCTTCTTCTTGTTGAGCCCTTAGCCGTTTAGCCGGCTCTAACTTTATAGTTGCAAATAATCTACTATTTTCATATTAATCTGTCCTTTAGTCGTCTGCTAAATCATTTATCGCTACGTGCATGTGAAAATATGTTTAGTTCATCTTGCTCTCTAGAGGTTACTGATCGACTGTACACTTTGCATGTGCCAGAGGATGGTGCAGTTTCATCTGACGAGGAACTAAGTGGAGGCGATGAGATATCACAGGATGGGAAACAAATACGTGAAGACCGTGATCTCAAGGACAGGTTGCTTAGAAAATTTGGAAGCGGTATAAGTTCTCTAAAGCTGGAGTTTTCAAAGAAGAAGAAGAAAGGAAAGCTACCAAGAGAAGCAAGACAAGCGCTACTCGATTGGTGGAGTGTTCACTATAAGTGGCCTTACCCTACTGTAAGCCAAAAACACAGTTTATGTTCACAACTATATATTTAAATGGGATGATGATATGTCATATGAATGTTTACAGGAAGGTGATAAGATAGCTTTAGCTGATGCAACGGGGTTAGACCAAAAACAGATCAACAATTGGTTTATAAACCAAAGAAAACGTCATTGGAATCAGTCAGAGAATATGCCTTTTGCATGATGGTCAACTCTAGTGGATCATTTTTACCGAGGAATGAGAATTATCGTATTTAAACGTTGAAGTAAAAGAAAGAAATGGGGGTGTATTGACATGTTTCCTTAGTACAAATTAAATTCTGCTTTGTTTTGCCGACAAAAGAAAAATGAAGGGAAAGAGCAGTGAAGGTTTGGATACATGAATGAATATTTACTCAAGTCACATGTAGGAATGAACCAAGGGACAAGTCTTCGTCAAATGCTTTGTAACTATTATTATCGGTGAACATGCCTTTATCGTAAGTGACTTAATCGGTCTCTTCTAAGATCAGTCTCTCGTGATTTTAAAGTTTCATTATTCTCACAACTGGAAATTTCTGTCATGACCAAACGTTTTAATTAGTTTTCACTTTTCTCCCTTTTGAAAAAGACTTATTTTTGGGTTCACTGTTCACCAACCAATAGGTTTGTGTTATTTTATATTCGATATCTTTAAAAAAAAAAACAAAATATTGTCCAATTATATTATTTTTTTAAAATTAAAAGATAAAAAAAAAATAGTAATAATTACAAAAAACAAAATTTTAACGTCGTCAGCAAAACATTAAATCCTAAACCCTAAATCCTAAACTCTAAACTCTTGGATAAACCCTAAACTCTAGGATAAATCTTAAACTTTAAATCAACATCACTAAACACTAAAACACTCAAGGATTTAGGGTTTAGGATTTAGGGTTTAGAGTTTTAGGGTTTGTGTTTTTATTTAGAGTTTAAGATTTATCCAAGGGTTTAGGATTTACCCAAGGGTTTAGAGTTTACCCAAGGGTTTAGGGTTTACCCAAGGGTTTAGGTTTACCCAAGGGTTTTAGGGTTTAGGATTTAGGGTTTAGGGATTAGGATTTAGGGTTTAGGGATTATGATTTATGGTTTAGTGTTTTGCTGACGATGTTAAAAATATTTTTTTAATTCTTTTTTCTGTAGCTGCTATTTTTTTTTTTACTTTTTTTTTTTAAAAACATAATATAACTTGATAATATTTTGTTTCCTTTTTTAAAAAATATCGAATTTGAAATAATAAAATCTTATTGGCTGGTGAATCTAGAGGTTCACCCTAAGGGGTGAACCCAAGAATAACTCTTTGAAAAATGTCAACTGAAGTTAACCAAACAATATATTAGTTTGGTTAGGTTCTGAATTCGGATTATATGGTCTGGTCCTGGATACTATTTTGCTGAGTTGAAATGAAATTGTTGTATATCTTGATATACTTGGTCAATTTGGAAGAAAAAAAACTACTCAGTTGGTTATATTTGTTATAAGTACATAAAAGAGAAAGAAGAATTAGTGTATATTATTCCATGAATAATGAACTCTTTGTATAGAGATATAATACGAGCGTTTAGTTTGGAGACCAAATATAAGTAAATTTTGGTGAACAAGACTTTTTATAATCATCACAATATTCATAACACTTCTCTTTGATGTCCATTGTACCAAAATACTTTCAAAACACCGTAATGTTGCCTCGTTAAAAACTTCACCAGAAAAATCCAATGGGAAAAACCATGGTTAATGGAAAAAGAGTGCAACGCGTAATGACTTCCTCTCATGTGTACATACGTCGAGATCTGAATGAACTCGTGAGAAGAACACCGCCATTCTTCAGCGGTGTATGAGTCTTGATATGATTTGATCTTCTTTCGATTATCTTGATTTCAAAGATTTTAGATCTGTGATAGACTTTCAACTTTGAAATTATAATAATTCTTTCATGTGTCTATCATTTGTGTGTTTTTTGTTGCCTCGTTAAAACCTTGTCATGAAAAAATCAAGTGGGATAAAAATCATGATGAGGGAAAAGATTACAACCACACATATTTCACATTTCTTTCCCGGAAAGCAATATCTTCAGGATATGCATTCCAATCATAATATTCTTTCCATTAGAGTATTCAAGGTCTATAGACTTCTGGTCCACAATTCTTATCTGGTATAGACAATATTTTCTTGGTCTATTTGGACTTCAAACCAAATTTCTTACATACAACCGTTTAGACATTCGTCTTGCATGTCGTACATACGAGTAACTCATTCGTAACTATGAAAGTTACTATTATGACTTTCTTTCTTGTCATTTGAAATTACATCTTTTGGTTATGAAAAAGATTAATAATTTGCTCAATAACACTTTAAATATGATACTTCAAGACCAAACATATATGAGCATCTGAAATAAAATCCTTCAAGGATCTTTACAATAACATCTCATTTTAGATCTCCAGTTTGGAATACATAAGACTAGGCCTGAGCATAAAATCCGTAACCCGAAATCCGAACCGAACCCGAACCAAAAAATCTGACCCGTTATCCTACTCGAAACGTAAAAATATCCGTACGGGTCTTGTAAGGTGGTACAAAAAATATCTGAACCCAAAGTGTTATTAGCCGAACCCGAACGGGTAACCCGAAAAATCCAAAATTAATAGTCAATATAAATATTTTGAAACATATATAAGTATTCCAATTATTAAATTCAATATTTGTGGTAATATTATATATAATAATAAATATTAAAATTCTAATAAATGCTTTAAGTACACAATTAGTTATAAATAAGTATTTTATAACTTACTCATTGAAATAAAAAGTCTACTCTCTATAAGACAGTACATATTGTTTACAAATGATGTTTGTTTTCATGCTTGATTTAACATTTTATTATTATTTTTACCAATTTTATATGTGATAGATTAATTTTTATTTAATTTAAATGTTTTTCTTTATGTTTTACTTCAAAAATTTTGTTTTTTATTTTGGTTATATCCGAACCGAACCGATATAACCCGAATCCGTATGATATATGATTACTTTATGGATTTTATGATGCAATACAATTTTGAACCGAACCCGAAGTGTTATTATCCGAACCCGACCCGTACTAATAAAATTTTAGTATGAGACCTAGAAGCGTAAACCCGAAAATTCGAAAACCCGAAAAACCCGATCCGAATGCCAACGGGTACCCGAACGCCCAGGCCTACATAAGACAATAAGAGTTTTTTTTCTGAAATACAACTTTTCTATAACTCTTGAGGAATTTTTGATTATATTCAAATCAGTGACTCTATTGATCTATAATTTCTTGATATATAAAGATGTATTGATTAACTTCAAATACTTCAGATATCCCATAAAGCATATTTTGATCGAATAGCTAGAGTTTCCGGGAACATGATTTTGATATCACCAATCTTTCAGGGATTCTATCTTTTAAGGATTTTATCTCTTACGAATTATCAGTTTCCAGTGGGTTTTATAATTCAAGTTCTTACTTTATTGCCAGACTAATAAGGAACATGAAAGGAGTTGCATCTACCATATAGACTATGTCTCTTTACAATCAATTCCATATTGATCTTTCTGAGCAACAACTCATTTCTATTCCACTTGTTTTACACTTTTTAGTATATAGACTATTGATCCAAATACTTCTCTATTTCAGAAGAGTTTATATCCTTATATATTGTTTCTTTCTGATTTGGTGAATCATATCTTTGTGTATACTTGTCAATATATTTATTTTTATGATCTTTTTTCTCATTAATCATATCAACGGTCACTTTACATGCAAAAATATCTTTGACGTCGATTTGCTTATTGGTTCCATTTTATTTTGTATATGACATAGCTTATTGAAACCTTTTCATTATCTCAGGTACCTGAATTTCTTTCGGTTATGTTAATGTATCTTTTGGAGATCAAGAACAAAAACTATTGAATTTTCAAAATTTGTTGATCGGTTCGTATGGTTTACAACCTCCCATGAGTTTTACTACACCCCGTCCCATCTTTGTTTAAAGTTTTTAAGCTGGGTCTAAGATTTTTAGTGGGCCTAAAGCGGCCCAATAGCTAACTGCAGATCTGCAACCAGACAACCCAACCCGTGTAGCTGGAACAAAACAACATGACCGTATCGTTTAATTCACCTCCCTTGAAATGGCGTCTCTACTCGGTATCGTCTTCCCGGTGACCTTCCCCGGCCAAGGCCAGCTCCATTCGCGACGGAGATCGGTGGTTAAGTCCTCGAGCTCCTCCGACGAACGTCAGACTCTATTCAACCGCATTGCTCCCGTTTACGATAACGTTTGAATCAGTCCCCTTCTCTTCTCTTTCTTTTTCTCATTTCCTTAAAGCTTCTTTCTTTCTTGTACGACTTTTGTAGCTGAACGATCTCTTGAGCTTAGGACAACATCGTATCTGGAAGAACATGGCTGTTTCCTGGAGCGGGTTAGACAAAATTCAATCTCTTTCGTTTGTTTTTAAAAATCTTTGCTTTTTGATGTTGGGTCTCGTTTATGTTGAGGTTAGAGCGAGAACAGGAGATAAAGTTCTCGACTTGTGTTGTGGAAGTGGTGATTTAGCCTTTCTCTTGTCTGAGAAAGTTGGTCCAAGTGGAAAGGTTTGATTTGGCAATTGTTCTTGGCTTAGTCTTGTTTTGAAATGTGGATTGCTTGCTTGTTCATTACTTTTGGGTTTGGATTTATAGGTGATGGGTTTGGATTTCTCCTCTGAACAACTAGCTGTTGCAGCTTCTAGACAGAAACTTAGAGTGAGGTCTTGCTACAAGTGTATAGAGTGAGCACTACTTAGTGGTAACATTCATGCTTTGTTGATGGTGATGTAACATCTCTTGGGGAAAAAATGTTAATATGTATTCTATCATAGGTGGATTGAAGGTGATGCTACTGATTTGCCATTTGATGACTGTGAATTTGATGCTATTACGATGGGTTATGGTCTCAGAAACGTTGTTGATAGAGATAGAGCCATGAGGGAGGTGTATCGGGTTCTGAAACCAGGTAGTATACATTGCATTTGTATACAAAAACTTTGTGCTATTTGCTTAGTTGTCTTCTGTTTGGTTATCAGGTTCGAGAGTGTCCATACTTGATTTCAATAAGAGCAACCAATCGGTTACTACATTTATGCAGGTGCTTTTTTTTTTTTTAAACTGAGAGGTGTGGTTCTGTTTAATTTAGAATTTATGTTTCTCTGAGGAAACTAATTTGGCTGGTTGGTTTTGGTTATTGGAAGGATTGGATGATTGACAATGTAGTTGTCCCTGTGGCTACTCTTTATGATCTTGCAAAGGAGTATGAATATCTTAAGTATTCAATCAATGGGTACCTAACAGGTTTTGTGTACTTGCTATATTGTATAATCATGTTGTGTTTCTTTATGGGACTTGTGACATTTCACCTTTGTATATATTCCTCTCAGACTTCTACATCATTAAAAGCATCAAACTTGAAACATCTTTACCATTTGTCTGAATTGTTCTTTTGTAGGTGAAGAGCTGGAGGCTCTTGCTTCAGAAGCTGGCTTCTCAAGTGCCCGTCATTATGAGATTAGCGGTGGTTTCATGGGGAACTTGGTCGCTGTGAGGTAAACGATAGCATTCGATGGCACTTCAACTCCCAGATAAGCTCAGTGTCTCTGTCTTTGATTTTCTTAAAGAAAAATTCTGTTTTAGGATATTGAAGATTGTACTGTTTAAATGTAAAGGAATTGTTATATATCTATCTTTGGATGTATTGAGACTTTAAAGTCAAATGTAATATGCCATACCATTGCACATCTTCATATGATAAACAAGTTATCCAAAATAATGCAAATTAAGATAGAAAGTAAAAATTATGCCAGAACGTATACTTCCTTATACTTATTTGCATGTGTAATTGTAAAGTTACAACGTATACAAAATAATTACACAAAGTTATCTCTAAAACGCAATAATCACACACGATAGTTAATCACCACAACGAATCACACTAGCCCAAACCCTACTCTCCTCCATTAGTCATTCATTCTTTGTTTGTTAGCAGTGTAATATCCAGAAAGATCCACCTCTTATCTTATCAATTACCACTTTGTTCCAAACCAAATTATTCTTTGTATATTCATCAACTCGTTAATCGTTAGGTATATTATATACCGTATATATGCTGATATAAGTACATGCAACTTAAAACACAAATCAGTTGAACAGAAAGTTCCACATATGTTGAAACAAACCATGATTATTCCCCTAAATAGAACAACAATACAACAACCACTTACTTGCCTAACTGACAAGCATACCAAAATAGATATGTTCCGGTCTAATTCACCGCTGGATATTCACACAAATCATTTGTTCAAAAAAAAAATTACTAAATATAAATTTGTTTAGCATGCCCATATATATAATAAACTCACCTCCTCCCTCTTCATCAAACCTAATCCACCACCTTGTGCTCAATCACAAACACAATATATATACGTTTCCTTTTATATATTACACACACAATGTCAACCACTACCCATATGACCATCCTCGGGATGATCTTCCTCCTCCTCGCCGCCTCATGCAGAAGCGCTGCAGCGTTTAGCCTCTTTCTCGACGACCCTTGCACGGTGACGGATTTTCCTGCACTGTGCAGAGGCACCATTAAGGGTCAAAAGAATGTGAACGCAGCTACTGATGTGGCCATAGCAGAGCTTATGAAGAGGACGAGGCATGCCAGAGATATCGCCAAGAAAGAGCTGAAAGTACTTGACGGATGTGTTTCGACTTGTTTGTCTAACTTCAATAGCGCGTTTGACAATTTGGACAAGGCCCTTAAGAACATTAAGGAAGGTGACCGTTTTAGCCTTAACATTAACCTTAGTGCTGCGTTAACGGACTACGATACTTGCAGCGAGACAATGAAGGGAACTCCGGGGAATAACGCCATTTATAAATCCGCAGGGGTTTTGTACAAGATGGCTGATAATTGTTTGGCTCTTTCTACCCTTTTTAATTAAGCTATGATTTATCAACGAATATTGTGGTTTCAGAGAGGAAAAAAAAAGATAAATATATTGCTTTTATGGAGTATATATTTATATGTTTTTAATTTGGACTAATTTCGGATTTAAAAAGAAAATTGTGGAAAGAGGAAGATCTTGTGTTTTTGTAGGTGGAAATTGTTTGGATATCGGTTTCTAATTCAAACATGTCAACTTTTGTTTCAGTCCTAAATGTTTTTATTTGTAATCAGTGCCGGCCCTGGACGGAAGCGGAAGAAGCTTGTGCTTCCGGCCGCCGTGAGATTATGTTAATTAGCGGCCACAAATTTAACAAAAGTTATCTACAGCACTAATGGTTGCGATGCTCTTATGTTGACAAGAGGAAGTAGGTTCGATTCTTCCTCTTTAACTTTTTAAAAAATATTAGAATCAACTAATTTATAGGCCATTTTATTAATATTTGCTTCTGGTCTCATAAATACTGGGACCGGCTCTGTTTGTAATGTTATATTAGTTAAAATACTGATGATCTGTTTCTCCTTGATCTCCTTTTATTAGAGTTTATAGCTCTAAACAAAAATTGGAATTTGGAGAGGGGAAATACCATATATAACAACAGCCATAGTACATGTTTTATCAAGTTTCTAGGGGGTTTTTTTGGAGGAAGGAGATCATATTTCATTACCGACTTAAACATGCAAGTGAAACTTTTTCATTTTTATGATGTTTCAAGTTTTACGAAAATTGTAGTTAACTTATGATTTGCTTTTGAGAAATCGGTCGATCTATATAAATCGACCTTCGCCGATCGAGTGAAATGGACCAGGTCGATCAGTATATACTCTGCGTTTTTTTGTTCTGCATAATGATCAGGATCGATCGATCCGTTGGACCTTGAAAATTCGAATCGATCGATCCCGTATGATCGAACTCATTATATATTTTATTTAAAAAATTACAATTTTAAGGACATTACTGCTATTTTGAAAAAAATTATTTTAATGGGACATAAAGTAATAGAGATTAGTTTAAAAGGGCATAGTTATCATTTTTTTTGCTATAAAAAACAAATTTCCCTTGTTTTTTTAGTAAACTTTCATTTGTCTAGCTAGTTACAATTAGGAAATAATCTTAAGTATGTTTTTTATTAAGTCGTGTCTTTTTTTTTTTTTTGTTGCCGTGTTTCTGTTTGAGACCTTTTGCTACAACATGATGGACTTCTCTTTTTAGGCGTGGAAGATAAAGTGGCTGAATTGGTCCATCTTGACCACTGCTTGGTGTTTTGGTCGCCGTATTTCTAAATAAGGAAACTTGATCACCTTGATTGCGTCCTTGTCTCCATCGACATAATTTGTCACTATCTCTCTATGTAGTTTAATTTAGACTTTAGGGGCCTTTTGCTAGACCCGTGGCTGTGAGTGACAGTTTCTGAGAGTTCATATATACTATCTTTGTCTTAGTATATTTTATAATAATCGAAGTATCCTAGATTGTTGGGGAAAAGCGGGCACGAGGCGCAGCGGAATGTAACGGTCTGATCGTTTTTTCTTGACCTTGTGTGAACCTTTGAGGAAAATACTTCGACGATTCGACGATAGCAGAATATAGTATAACCAAAAACTAAATGAGACAATCACTTTTTAACGTTGGAAAACTTCCTCAATGTGAGAAGGAAAAACCAACGGGACCGTAGTCCACTCGAAAATCCACTATATAAATGGGTATGAGTACAACCACGTTCTCCCTGTTCAACACCCTGAACAGAACAGAGACTCTAGCTACAAAGAGTTATCTCCAACACAAAAACAACAACAACAAGAGAGCAACAACAAAAGCTTCAAAACAGGCAGCCACAAGACGACCTCAGATCACTAGGATTCCGACAACCAGAGACTAACCCCACTGTACAAATCCAAGATGAACAAGTCAACAACACCTCTGCCAAATTTCAGCTCAATCAGAGAAGATCCAACTGTCGGATTTACCAAACACTCAAGACAGCACTGCTGAAGAACTGTGACGACCAGCTTCACTAAAACCCAGACAACAGAAGATCCAACAGTTGAAATCCAAATCCCTTCGGTGAACCTTTAACCCACTGACTGAAGAAGCTTCCCACAAAATATCAGCCCAAACAGGATCCGTTTGACCCTCCAAATCTGCCTTGACAAACCCAGACGAAATTTGTCTTTTTCTCTCTTTTTCTCTCTTTTGTCTAATGAGTCTTCTTAAGCACTCTTCTTTCTTGTGTCAAGTCTAACTTTCTCTGCTTACCACAGAAATTAGGTTAAGAGACTTTATAATGTGTCTCACTAACCCCCCAAGGCCCAATATTAATCTCATGGACTAATACCAATGGCCCAACTTCCAGGTTTGGTTATCACCAACCAAACCCAATGGGTTTCCTCCATCTAGAAGGAACCCAACAAACTCCCCCTCCGACTAGGTGGAGGAAACAGCCATTCCGGCCATCACTCAGCATACTTCAAGCTTCCCCCTCGGCAAAGACTTTGTCATAATATCAGCTCCATTATCATCTGTATGAACTTTCTCCAGTTCCACTTCCTTAGAAGCAACCACATCTCGTATCCAATGATACCTCCTATGAATGTGTTTTGACTTCGAATGAAATGTAGAGTTCTTCCCGAGACAGATGGCGCTTTGACTATCACAAAGCAACACATACTTTTCTTGCTTGAAACCGATCTCTTCACAGAAGTTCTTCATCCACAACAACTCTTTACAAGCTTCAACTGCAGCAATGAACTCTGCCTTAGTGCACTACAAGAAAACACAGTTTTAGCAAGGAAATTTAACGATGAAAACTAATCCTCGTGAAATTACGTTGACTTAACGATGAAATTGCGAGGAAATAAAGTTTCCTCGTAACGGCCTTGTAAAATACCGAGTAATGCGTTTCCTCGTAAAATCGTCGTAAGTTGACGTGGTTTTTCCGAGAAAAATGTGTTTCGTCGCAAATTCGTCATAAAATTAGCATGATTTTTACGAGGAAATAACTTACAAGGAAAGAACGAGAGATCCACCAACTTAACACGTTTTTTTTGCCACCAACCTAATATTTCGTCGTAAATTCGTAGCAAAATTCAACTACCAGATTCGAAAATTTTCTATAAATATGGAGGTTTGAACATAATTTTAAGCACACCAACAAGAAAAAAAAACGTGAAAAAATGTCGGGCTTGGGAAATATTTTCGAGTTGCGGAGGTGGATGTATATGCATAGAGATGCTAATGGGAGAGTGACGAAAGAATATCTTGCTGGGTTGGAGCGTTTTATGCATCAAGCAGATTCTACACTGCTCGCCCAAGAAAGCGGTAAAATATTCTGTCCTTGTAGAAAATGTAACAATTCAAAGTTGGCAAATCGTGAAAATGTTTGGAAGCATTTAGTAAATAGAGGTTTCACGCCAAATTATTATATCTGGTTTCAACATGGAGAAGGTTATAGTTATGATCAGAATGAAGCTAGTAGTAGTAATAACAACCTTCAAGAAGAACCGGTTGATCATCAATTGCATAATGCACATAGTTACCATCAGGAGGATCAGGCAATGGTAGATTATGATAGGGTTCATGATATGGTAACTGATGCATTCGTAGCTCATGATGATGAAGATGAAGAACCTAACATAGATTCAAAAAAGTTTTATGAAATGTTAGATGCGGCAAATCAACCACTTTACAGTGGTTGTAGAGAAGGTCTCTCTAAATTGTCATTGGCTGCTAGAAAGATGAATATTAAAATTGATCACAATCTACCTGAAAGTTGCATGAACGAATGGGCAGATTTATTTAAAGAGTATTTGCCGGAAGACAATGAGTCTGCTGATTCTTATTATGAGATTCAGAAACTGGTTTATAGTCTTGGGTTGTCTTCGGAGATGATAGATGTTTGCATCAACAACTGCATGATCTACTGGGGAGATGATGAGAAGTTGGAAGAATGTCGATTCTGCAAGAAACCACGATTCAAGCCGCAAGAAAGGGGACGTAATAGGGTACCGTACCAAAGGATGTGGTACCTACCAATTACAGATAGATTGAAAAGATTGTACCAATCGGAGCAGACTGCTGGAAAGATGAGGTGGCATGCCGAGCATACTCAGACGGATGGTGAGATGACTCATCCATCAGATGCAAGAGTCTGGAAACATTTTAACAAAGTACATCCGAATTTCGCTAGCAATAGCCGGAATGTGTACCTCGGATTATGCACAGATGGATTTAGTCCATTTGGAATGTCAGGGAGACAATATTCATTGTGGCCAGTCTTTCTTACGCCATACAACCTGCCACCGGAGATGTGCATGCAACGGGAGTTTTTATTCTTGACCATATTAATACCCGGTCCGAAGCATTCAAAAAGGTCACTTGATGTTTTCCTACAACCACTGATAAAAGAGTTGAAGGATTTGTGGTCAACAGGGGTGAGGACGTATGACTGCTCAACGAAGAAGAATTTTACGAGGCGAGCGATGCTTTTGTGGACCATAAGTGACTTTCCTGCCTATGAGATGTTGTCTGGATGGACTACACATGGGAGATTAGCTTGTCCATATTGTAATGGAACGATAGATGCATTTCAACTGAAGAATGGTAGAAAGACAAGTTGGTTCGATTGTCACCGTCGATTTCTTCCAGTTGGCCATCCGTACCGAAGAAACAAGAATTTGTTTAGGCACAAAAAGGTTGTGAGAGACACTCCTCCTCCATATCTAACTGGAGAACAAATTGAAGCGCAAATCGACTACTACGGAGCTAACGAAATAGTTCGCTGGGGTGGTAATTGGCATGTCCCTCGTAATATGCCTGATTCTTACGGTGTTCATCACAACTGACACAAGAAGAGTATATTTTGGGAGTTACCATATTGGAAGGATCTTCTTCTGCGCCACAACCTTGATGTGATGCATATAGAGAAGAATTTCTTTGAGAACATCATGAATACAATATTGAATGTCCCAGGGAAGACAAAAGACAACATAAAATCGAGGTTGGACTTGCCGGATATTTGCTCAAGAAGTGAGTTACATATAAAAAGCAATGGCCAAGTTCCCGTTCCAATTTTTAGATTGTCTTCAGAAAAAAAGTCGGTTTTATTCAATTGGGTGGCATCAGAAGTGAAGTTCCCTGATGGGTATGTTTCAAATCTTTCAAGATGTGTTGAAAAGGGTCAAAAGTTCTCCGGGATGAAGAGTCATGATTGTCATGTCTTTATGCAACGACTTCTGCCATTTGCATTTGCGGAGCTACTTCCAACAAACGTACATGAAGCACTTGCAGGTAGTTTACAATAGGACAATAATATTAAATTGGTTTAGTTTACAATAATAGTATTTGACTAACAATGTGTTTAATTGTTTTTGGAATAGGCATTGGAGCATTTTTCAGGGATTTGAGCACACGCACTCTTAAAGAAGAAGTCGTAGAACAGCTTCAGGAGAACATTCCTATCTTATTGTGCAACTTGGAGAAGATATTTCCTCCAGGCTTTTTTGACGTGATGGAGCATCTAGCTATCCACCTCCCATATGAGGCATTGCTTCGTGGACCGGTACATTACGGATGGATGTATCAGTACGAGCGAGCCATGAAATATTTGAAGGGAAAAGCAAAGAACCTCGCCAAAGTTGAAGGTTCTATAATTGCTGGAAGTTTGACAGAAGAAGTTTCTCACTTCACATCGTACTACTTTGCGTCAAAAGTACGTACCCGAAGAAGAGCTCCAAGAAGATATGATGATGGTGGCGTTGCGCCCACATATGCAGTTGTTGGTGTTCCAGAAATCTTTAGCCAGATTGGACGACTTGGTGGGAAATCAAAACAGGTTTGGTGGTCGAGTGAAGAAGACGCTCATAGTGCACACACCTATATTCTACTCAATTGCGAGGATCCATTGATGCGTTATTTTGAAAGGTAACTTAAATTGAGTATACATTATATAATTGAGAGAGATTAATTCATGTAAAATGTGATTTTACAGCATGTTTGTTTCACAAGTCGAAGAAACATTTCCTGGTATATCCACAAGTGACGTAGACAAAAGAAAAGATCAACACTTTGTTAAGTGGTTGAAGAATCAGGTATTAATCAAATACTTTTAAAATTTTCATACATGAATGATTTGTATTTCAACGTTCTTTTTATTTTTAAATAGGTTGATTATGACGACGATGCAGATTATCCTAAGTGGTTACACGAAGTAATTCAATCTCCACTTGTAAAGGTCACCACATCACAGATGTATTTCACACGAGGCTATACTTTTCACACATATGAGTATGGTAAACAGCGGGCAACCAGTAACTATGGAATTTGTGTGAAAGGAGAAACAGATTTCTACGGAATCTTGACGGAGATTATTGAAGTCGAATTCCCAGGGATATTGAAGCTAAAATGCGTCCTCTTCAAGTGTGAATGGTTCGACCCCGTCGTCAATAGAGGTGTTCGGTTGAACAAATTCGGTGTTGTAGATGTCAACGGTGGCCGGAGGTACAACAAATTCGAGCCCTTCATCTTAGCTTCACAAGCAGACCAAGTTAGCTTCCTTCCATACCCTCGGATGAGAGAGTCGGGTATAAATTGGTTAGCCGTGATCAAAGTTACACCTCGAGGACGAATCATCATAGGAGAAGAACCACCATTGCAAGAAGAACAAATAAATGAAGTTCATGAACCTGAACAAGAAATTGATGACATCCTTCTCATTGATCCGCATAATCACGAGTATGAAGATCTTACCGAAGATCCCACGGAGGAAGCTGTTGAAGACGAGTTTCATGAAAATGATGATGTTTCAAGTGATGACGAGAATGTCGATGAATCCGATTAATGTATTTGATATTTGTATGAGTTTGATTTATTATATATAATTAAAGATAATGGGAGTTTATTTATAAATAAGATATCGACATTAATTATAAGTAAAGGAATTGTGTTTTTATAATTTTCGGTTTGGATTAGAATGAATTGCTTGAGGTTAAAGGATAGAAGTGTTTGATATATGAAGTAGAAGATAAAGAAGATGTGGTTTGGGGTTTGGCGTTTCGTTTTAGGGGTTTAGAGACAGTCGTCGTACTTTCCACGTTACCTCACGGGAATTTTACGACGATTTATAATACATTACCTCGCATATTCCACGGTAACAGTAAACGTCGTAATAGCCTCGTTAACTTACGTGGAATAAGAGACGCTTTATAATTAAAAAAGCGGACCTCGCTTATTCCACGTAAGACAAAACGTCGTAAGAGCCTCGTGAACTTACGTGGAATGAGCGAGGTTCGCTTTTTTATTTTACTTTTCGTCGTTAATTCGTCGGTAAATATAAACCCTAAACTAAAATGAAACCCAAATCCCTAAACCCCAAATGTGCAAACCCTAAAACTCCCCATCCTACTTCATATAAACTAAAAAAAAATTATTTTCTATTTTATATAAACTTAAAAAAAAAAGAGAAGAAAGATATTGGAAACACATATGACGAGATACGTCAAATTCAAAATTGTAGAGTGTGTTTGATTTGTTGTGTGATATGTCAAATTCAAAATTTGTAAAATTGTTTTCCAATGTATTAAACCTTTCAAATTCAAAAAATATATATATTGAAGTTAAAGGGTTAGAAATATATGAAGTATAAGATAAGAAATATAAGAAAGATAGGGTTTGAGGTTTGGAGATAAGAAAGATAGGGTTTGAGGTTTGGGGTTTAAGATTTTAGGGGTTAGCAAAAAAAGCCTCGCTATTTGCACGTAATGTCGATGATAAAAACAAAAATCGTCGTAACAGCCTCGTGAAATTACGTGGAATAAGAGACGCTTTATAATTAAAGAAGCGGACCTCGCTTATTCCACGTAAGATGAAAACGTCGTAAGAGCCTCGTGAACTTACGTGGAATGAGCGAGGTTCGCTTTTTATTTTACTTTTCGTCGTTAATTCGTCGGTAAATATAAACCCTAAACTAAAATGAAATCCAAATCCCTAAACCCCAAATGTGCAAACCCTAAAAAAAATTATTTTCTATTTTATATAAACTTAAAAAAAAAAGAGAAAAAAGATATTGGAAACACATATGACGAGATACGTAAGATATTAGAAACACATATTAAACCTTTCATATTTGATACGTAAGATATTGTAAAATTGTTTTTCAACGTATTAAACCTTTCAAATTCAAAAAAATATATATATTGAAGTTAAAGGGTTAGAAATATATGAAGTATAAGATAAGAAATATAAGAAAGATAGGGTTTGAGGTTTGGAGATAAGAAAGATAGGGTTTGAGGTTTGGGGTTTAAGATTTTAGGGGTTAGCAAAAAAAGCCTCGCCATTTGCACGTAAAATCGATGATAAAAACAAAAATTGTCGCAAGAACGACGTAAAATAAAAGACAAGCCTCTGTATTTCCTCGCAAAAAAAACACGGGCCTCTGTATTTCCTCGTTAATTTGCGTGGGCCTTGCGACGAAACGAAAGACGGGCCTCTGTCTTTCCTCGTTATTTTGCGATTAATCTTCGACGAACCGTAATCCTATATATAGGCGAAACCGCAGGCCCTCTTCATTTCCTCTCTATTTCCTCTCTACAGCCTCTCTATTTCCTCTCACCATGGTAAGTCTCTCATTCCTCTCTAAGTAGTTTAGGGAATTTAGATTAGGTGATTAGTTTAGGGAATTTAGTTTACGAAATTAGTTTAGAAAATTTAGGTTTCGTAATTTTATTAATTACGTAGTTAATACTGTTCATAATTTTTTTTTTACTCTTGACTTTAATTTAGAAATTTAAATTTTGCAGACTATTCGCAAGCACCAGCGTACTGCTCACTACTCGCAGATGTTCGGTCCACCGGGTAGTCGGTTAGACCCGCCTTCACTTCCCGGTTCTTCTTCAGCTCCCGGTTCTTCGGGTCAGCAGGAGACCGTCCCCGAGACTCAATCTTCTCAGAGAGTCTCGCCTTCTTCTACGGCATCGCCATCAGTTCCTCATGTGCCTCCTCCGATAGCTCCTCATCCGATGCCAGCTCCTCATGTGCCTCCTCAGATGCCCGCCAATCAGGTTCATGCTGATTTGATGGTGCCACCGAGTTGTCCTTACTCTCAGTACACTGTTGAGGACATTCTCGGTTTGCCAGGCAGAGAAGGCTTACCGATCATAGACCCCGACCGACCTGACGGAACTCTCTGGTATGTATGTTACATTAATTTTTTTAAATTCATTTGTGACTTTAATAAATATTTAAAACTTTAAATTTGTTTTTTTTTTAGGTTTGGGGTTGATAACTGCCTTGCAACAGAAGTAACCGAGACGATTAAAGGTTACTTCTCCATGGCACATCCCAACTGGAAATCCACTCCGATCTACATCAGAAGGACGTGGTTCAAGATTTACGCTGTAAGTTTTTACAATTTATTCCTGATTTATATTTTTTTAAATTTTATTTTTCTAAACTAATTATTAATATTTTTTGTTTGCAGCAAAAATTTAATTGGTCCATGGGGGTCACTGAGAAGGTGCGGAAAGAGTTTATCGACAAGGCGAAGAAACGTTTGTTGGACACAGTCTCCAACTGGAAGGGTGACTGGATCGTGAAGGGCTATGAGCGGGGCAAACCCTCAACCATCACCATGGACGTGTGGGATGGCCTCATCCGTTATTGGAGGGATCCTGATGCCATGAGAGTCGCCCAGTCTTGCTCCGCCTCCCGTAACTCGGTAGATGAGCACGGCCACAGGGCGATGCAACATAGTACGGGCCAAAAGCCACACGCCCGCGTCCGTTTGGAAATGGTACGTAATTTAAATATTTAACTTTTTGATTTTTAATATATATATATATATATATAATAAAAACTTTCTTAACTGTTTTTCGACTCTTATGGAACTTTTCGATCGGACCCACAAGAACAAGGTGGGCGGATTTGTAGATGAGAAGTCTGAGAAGATCTACAATGATGTGGCAGCTCGTATTGACGAGCGTGAGACCCAGCTGGCGCAGGAGTCCGCCGACGGATCACCCGTCGTCTTATCCACAATAGAAGTGGATAAAATTTACGAGGAGGTAAATTTTATATAAATTTTTTATTAATTCCATTTTACTTTAAAATTTAAATTTTAATATATATTTTATTGTTTTTTAAGGTCGCTCCTAGGAAAAAGGGACGTATGTTGGGGATTGGTTCCGTCAACGATGTTCCGAGAGCGACTTCCTCTTATGGCCAGAGACGGGATGATGAAGTCTCTCAGCTGCGCGACGTGTTGGAGACGACACAACATCAGCTGACGTCGACACAAAACGAGTTGGCCTCGACAAAAACGTCGTTCACAGCTCGTATGAGTGGTCTCGAGAACTTCTTGGACGTCATAGCGGCCACAAATCCGGAATGGGAGGCCATGTTCAGGACCATGAAACAACAAAACCCCATTCCAGGCGAAACATCCGTGCAAGGCAACGAGGCAGATCTCTCGAGAAGGAGCGAGGAATTCTACGACGCGGCAATGCAGCATTAGTTTTTTTTTTTTATTGTATTTTAAAATTCAAAACTTATTTATATATTATATAATTTCATTTTGATTCGGCCAAAAAAAAATTTCTATTCGATTTAATTTCAATTAAAATTTTATTAATAAATTAAATAAATATAATTTTTATTTATAAATTTAGTAAATAGAAAACAAAGTAATTTCGTCGCTAATTCCCGATGTATTAACGAGGAAAATTAACGACAAAATCTCGAGGAACTATTAACGAGGATTTTACGTGGATTCTATTTCGTATACTTTACGATTCAATTACGACGAAATATTTTCGTGTTCTTTACGTTTTTATTACGACGAATATATTTAGAGGTTTTTGCGGGTCTTTTACGACGAATCCTTTTCGAGTTTATTACGAGGAAGCACAACGACCGCGTTACGTGGAAAGCCCACATGGTCTTTACGAGGAAAACTTAATTCTTCTTTACGGGGAAAATATAACCTCGCTAATGGACGAGGAAATGGCGACGAATATTCTCTTACGACAAACGTATAACGACGAAATGCCTTTTATCGCCATTTCCTCGTAAAAGAAGTCTTCTTTTACGAGGAAATAACGACGATTTTGGCCGTCGTTAAATTTGTGTTTTCTTGTAGTGGTGGTAGATAGTGCAACACACTTTTGCAGCCTTGACTGCCATGCTACAGCTCCACCCGTAAACGTTACCAAGTAACCTGAAGTAGACTTTCTAGAATCAACATCTCCAGACATGTCAGAATCAGTGAAACTGACCAGCAAAGGCTTCTTGCCCCCAAATGTAATCTTCATGTCAGAAGTCTCTCGGAGATATCTCAAAATCCACTTCACAGCATTCCAATGTTCTCTTCCCGGATTGGAGAGAAACCTGCTGACAACTCCAACGGCGTAGGCTAAATCCGGTCTTGTACAGACAATGGCATACATCAAATTACCCACTGCAGAAGCATATGGAACCTTCGCCATATCTTCTTTCTCTGCATAGGTCTTCGAACTTTGTTGACTGCTCAGTCTTAAGTGTGAAGTAAGAAGAGTACTCAACACTTTATACTTGTCCATGTGAAACCGCTTAAGTACCTTTTTAATGTACTTCTCCTGAGATAAGTGAATCAGCTTCTCACCTCTATCTCGAACAATTCTCATACCGAGAATCTGTTTCGCTGGACCCATATCTTTCATGGCAAATGACTCACTGAGCTGATCTTTCAGCTCCTTAATTCTGTCCATGTCCCTGCCCACAATCAACATATCATCGACATACAACAACAAGATGATAAAATCATCTTCACCAAACACCTTCACAAATACACAATGGTCTGAATCAGTCTCTACATAACCATGCTCCCCCATAACAGACTTGAACTTCATGTACCACTGCCTTGGTGCTTGCTTCAATCTATAAAGGCTTTTCTTCAAGCGGCAAACCAAATTTTCTTTGCCCTTTTTCACATAGCCTTTCGGTTGTTCCATGTAAATCTCTTCCTCCAAATCACAATGGAGAAAAGCAGTCTTCGTATCCATTTGCTCAACCTCTAGATCAAGGCTCGCTGCCAAACCTTTCACAACCAATCTAGCCTTGTGTCGAAGTAGCAAATTGTCATCCTCATGCTTAATTCTGTACACCCACTTATTAAGCAGAGCCTTCTTGCCCTTAGGCAATTCCACCAACTGAAAAGTATGGTTCTCCTCAAAAGAATCCATCTCCTCATCCATGGCTCCAAACCACATATCCTTGTGTTCATCCTCCAAAGCTTCATCATAGCTTTCAGGCTCTCCCCCATCAGTAAGTAATACATACTCACTAGAATCATACCTTGTCGACGGTTTAAGACCTCTCTCGAATCTTCTAACAACAGTAGGTTGGTTCTCAGTAGCTGGTGTCTCACCATGATCGTCACCATGATCACCACTACCATCTTCATGTGCAGGAGCATCTGCACTAGGTGTATTATCCTGAACCTGAACCTCAACCTCACCGTGGACCGATGTAGAAGGAGTAGCCTCTGTATTGATCAAACCCTCAAAAATCTGAGTTGGCTTTTTGGACTTGTCAATGTTCTTTATCGTTTGATCTTCCATGAACACAACATCTCTGCTCCTTACGAGCTTCCTCTCAACGGGATCATAAAATCTGTACCCGAACTCATCCTGACCATAACCGATGAACACACACTGTCGTGACTTCATCTCAAGCTTCGATCTCTCATCTTTGGGAATATGAACAAATGCCTTACACCCAAAGACCCTCAAGTGACTGTAAGAGACATCCTTACCAGTCCAAACCCTCTCTAGAATATCACCATCCAGTGGAGCACTCAGTGACAAATTCAGCACATGAACCACCGTGTTCAAAGCTTCTCCCCAGAAAGTCATCGATAAACCTGACTGTGAGATCAAACATCTCATCCTCTCGACAATCGTCTTGTTCATCCTTTCAGCCAACCCATTCATTTGTGGAGTCTTAGGTGGCGTGAACTGATGCCTTATTCCATGCTCTTTGCAATAAGCATCAAATGGTCCAGAATACTCTCCACCATTATCACTGCGGATACACTTCAGCTTCTTTCCCGTTTGTCTCTCTACCAACGCCACAAAATGCTTGAAATATCCCAGCACCTGATCCTTCGTTCTCATAGGAAATACCCACAACTTCCTTGAATGATCATCAATGAAAGTCACAAAATATGATGCGCCGCCAAGAGATCTTATCCTCATTGGACCACACACATCTGAATGTACCAAATCCAGTACCTCGGGTTTCCTAGAAGGCGCATAAGACTTGAAAGACACCCTGTGTTTTTTTCCCGCAAAGCAATGCGAGCACTTCTGCAGGTGCAAACTACAGATTCCTGGAATCACCTCATTCTTAGACAACACAAACATTCCCTTCTCACTCATGTGACCGAGTCTCTTATGCCATAACTCCATGGCACCATCATTCTCCACTACATTAACAACATCTTTGGAGACCTTAGCCTACATCCAATAGAAAGATGAAGACTTCTCACCTCGAGCCACAATCAAAGAACCACGAGAGAGCTTCCATTTACCACCACCGTGCAAACTGAAATAACCCTCATCATCAAGTCTTCCCGTAGATATCAGATTCATCTGAATATCAGGAACATGCTTAATATCCTTAAGCACCAGTCTAGTACCAAGACTAGTCTCCAAGAAAATATCACCAATACCAGCAACCTGAGCCAAACCATCATTTCCCATCTTCACGGAACCATAATTACCCTTAGTATAGGTAGAAAACAAATCCCGCTGTGATGTAGCATGAGTAGTAGCTCCACTATCAATCACCCAACTGGTGTCCTGGCATGCAACATTAATGGCATCACCCTCAAGAAGAATGAGAAACTGATCTTCGGTGACAGTCACCCGATCCACCTTTTCTTCTTGATTACCTTGCTGCTTGTTTTTCAACTTCCAACAATCCTTCTTCATGTGCCCTTTCTTGTGACAGAAATAGTACTCCATATTAGCAAATTTATTAGATTTACTCCTGCTCTTGTTCTTGTCCCTCTTGGGATCTCTACTCGAACTCCTCCCCCTTGACTCAGTAACAAAGACATCTGAACGCGAACTGCTAGCGTTCGACTGTCTTCTTGCTTCCTCATTAAGAACATTGTTCTTCACTGAATCCATCGAAATAACACCTTCCGATGCAGAGTTACAAAGAGACATCCTGAAAACCTCCCAAGAATCCGGTAAAGTACCGAAGAGCTACAGACTGTGAATCTCATCATCAAACTTGATGCCCATATCAGACAGCTTGTTGAGCAATCCCTGAAACACATTCAAGTGATCTGTCATCGGAGTTCCCTCCTGATACCTCAGCTCAATCAACTTCTTGATCATGTACATCTTGTTGTTTCCGGTCTTCCTTGCATACAACTGCTCCAGCTTCTTCCACAAAGAACGAGCATCCGTCTCAGTCGCAGTATGATGCAACACATTATCATCTACCCACTGCCTTATCAACCCACACACTTGGCGATGCAGCAGCTTCCACTCTTCATCCGTCTTCTTCTCAGGTTTCTTCTCCTCGAAGACTGGAACATGGAATTCTTTAACAAAGAGCAAATCCTCCATCTTGTCCTTCCATAGATGATAGTTAGCACCATTCAAGCTTATCATCCTACCCATATTCTCCATCATTCACACAAGCAAATAATAACCCGAAGTTATCAAACCCAAAGCTCTAAAAACCAGAAGCTCTGATACCACTTTGTTGGGGAAAAGCGGGCACGAGGCGCAGCGGAATGTAACGGCCAGATTGTTTTCCCCTGACCTTGTGTGAACCTGTGAGGAAAATACTTCGACGATAGCAGGATATAGTATAACCATAAACTAAATGAGACAAGCACTTTTTAACGTTGGAAAACCTCCTCGATGTGAGAAGGAAAAACCAACGAAACCGTAGTCCACTCAAAAATCCACTATATAAATGAGTATGAGTACATCCACGTCCTCCCTGTTCAACACCCTGAACAGAACAGAGACTCTAGCTACAAAGAGCTATCTCCAACACAAGAACAACAACAACAAGAGAGCAACAACAAAAGCTTCAAAACATGCAGCCACAAGACGACCTCAGCCCACTAGGATTCCGGCAACCAGAGACTAACCCCACTGTACAAATCCAAGATGAACAAGTCAACAACACCTCTGCCAAATTTCAGCTCAATCAGAGAAGATCCAACTGTCGGATTTACCAAACACTCAAGACAACACTGCTGAAGAACTGTGACGACCAGTTTCACTAAAACCCAGACAACAGAAGATCCAACAGTTGAAATCCAAATCCCTTCGGTGAACCTTTAACCCATTGACTGAAGAAGCTTCCCACAAAATATCAGTCCAAACAGGATCTGTTTGACCCTTCAAATCTGCCTTGACAAACCCAGACGAAATTTGTCTTCTTCTCTCTTTTTCTCTCTTTTGTCTAATGAGTCTTTTTAAGCACTCTTCTTTCTTGTGTCAAGTCTAACTTTCTCTGCTTACCACATAAATTATGTTAAGAAACTTTATATAGTGTCTCACTAACCCCCCAAAACCCAATACTAATCTTATGGACTAATACCAATGACCCAACTTCTAAATTTGGTTATCACCAACCAAACCCAATGGATTTCTTTCATAGGTTGCACCTATAGAAATGTGGAAGACACCTCCATCTATATGAAATTACCTAACACAGATTTATTTCCCCATCTTGTAACACGTTAAAAAAGCTCTTAGAGCGATAGCTCTCAGCCTATCACATGTTCATTGTCTAGTCTTAATATATTATTCCCTTTTTCTAAATTTGAACATGCAGCATTGTATCTATATTTTTTATGGTAAAAATCAATGGACAGCTCACAATGAAAATCCATGATGGTGTACCCTTAGCGAAGTTCATGCATGGTCCGAACATTAAACGTCTATCCTTCACGCCGCGTTTGTAAATAATGACTCATCATATCATATTATCATAATAACTCCAACGCCGAATCGTACTTTGTTTCATATAGTTTAGAGCATGTCCAAAGGAGTATCTAAGACATTTATAAATGATGTATCTAAGTATTTATGTGATTAAATTTAAATCAAAAAGACATAATTTAGATAGATATGGTTTTACAATCGGAGGTTTTGGATCCACTTCTAAATGACATGTGTCATTTTGTGAGAGATGATATTTTAAAAAAAATGTTCTTGTATATGTTATATGTTTTTATATCAAGTTAATTTAAATTTTATGTAATTCAATAATTATAAGTTTTTTTTAATTATAGAGTGTGATGCAAGTAATCAAATCTCTTATTACAAATTTTCAAAATTTTGAAATTTAGAACTTTTAATTAGTTTTACCATTGGAGTAGCTAAAATTAAACAAGTATCTAAATTTTTTAATTTAATTATTTTCACTTAAAAAATTGATTTAGAACTCTAATAGTGAATCTATTGTTGGAGATGGTCTTAGATCATACTCGTTAATGATCTCAATTAACTGGTATCCGTCGAGGTAAAATTGGAAAAGGTTGAGCTCGAGGCTGCTTTAGAGACACTATCATTGCTCTTACATCAAACTGTTCCCATTCTCCTTTTGTTAGCTTTAATTATCTTGGCCTATTTTTCCTTCTCTCTCCCTGACAATTAATTACTAAAATGTTTCTTTACCACTGAATTGCTTTTTTTTCGGGGGGTGGGGGGTTTAAATCAAAGGGAGTTCGATTGTTTTGAATTTATTCGTGCGGTTTAGTCAACTTTTTGTGGCTGAAACAAAACATATAAGAAATGATAATTTTTAGAAAATAAGAAATTCAGAGAGGAAAGTAGTGTGTACGTGCACCAACTTAATGCTCATGCTTTTAAATTTATTATAGCTAGAGACGCACATAAAACTATTGTTTAGCATTTTACTTTAAGTTGATGCATTGCACCAAAATCTAAACTATTGGCATCTGAATTACTATCTCTTATATGAAACGCTTTATTTTATTTTGTGTGGATGGATGTGATATTAGTAAAGGTGTTGCATTGCGTTAACACATTTAAAGCAGCCAATCATGTTTTTCTTAATGATGGAAATGAATGTTAATAACCCAAAGGGAAACATGACATGTTTACATGCTTTTGGCTCCCAATCATTCCCTTTATTTTAAAAGACTGGACAATATCATTCTAACAAAGACACTCTCGAGTTTCTTTCTACTTGCTTTATTATAGACTATTCTTCTCAACCAAGCCATGCATATAATTATAAGGTGAATAGAAATGTAAGAAGTAAAATTTTGTCTAAGGTTTTCACCAACACGATAACCAACCACTTGATTGATTTGTTTATTTTTCAGTGGCAATATAAAGTAAACGATACGATATCAGTTTTCATAGAGGAAGACCGGAACCCAAATATGATATTTGAAATGTCTACGATGTATCGTGCTATGGTACCATTTCTCAAGTAGTGTGTATATACCATACGAATCAAACTCATATGTATATATGTAGCTATCTTTTTGTTATATATTAAATATACTGGCATTTGGCCTAAATCAAATTTCAAAATGTTTAAGTTTAAGAAAATCAAACCATAAATCTTCAAAAAAAAACCGGGTTTGAATATTATCTAAAGAACGTGTTCTTGGAGTTTGGATGTTGGAACCTAAGTACTCCATGAATATATGTAAAGAACATGTTTGTCTATTTATTTTGGAAATCATTATGCCAAAAGGCTTAAGATTTATGAGAAATTATATATATAACAATTAGCCAAAAAAATTTTTTTTGGTAACCATGTTAAAGCTTTATTACCATTTTCAAGTTTTAGATAGAAATACAAAAGATACAAAGAGCAGAACATGCAAGAAATTAAGCTAAACATCAACTCCATCTAAGCTAAACAAGGCCAACAACAACTACAAGCAAAGCAACAACAAGACCATATCCATAGGCTACACCAAACTCAGCACAAACTCTTGCCACAAAATTGGAACCAAAGTTAATCCGAGAACTGAACCCGGTAGGATTGACAATACCCGGTGATCAGTTTTTAATGATTAGCTCCTCGACAATTAGCCAAATTGTTAAATATTTAGGAAAGGACAATGTACACGTTTGGTATATTCACGAGAAATCAAACAACTCATACGTACCAAAATTTATTTGACAAATTGGAAACCAAAGGAGAGTTAGTTTCTTTTTTGACACGGTGGATTGTAATAAATAATTAATATTTATTTGCTGAGTATTCACAAATGTGGTAGAAGAGGTATATCTGGCTAGGGAGAATATGAGAGAGAATAACAATAAAGAAAGCAAAAATCTTTGAGAACATCAAGATTTAAAGTTTTCAGTTTCTATCTTAAAAACATCAATTTTTATCTTTCGAACCAAATCCAAGTTTACAGATCTTTCCTCGCTTTACTCTAAAATACAGCTTTCACATATCGATAAAGCTACATCAAAATCTTCTCTCTTTAAATAACATTAAACCCTTTAGTATGTAAAATTCCTCACAAAACCCTAATAAAAAGTAAACAAACATCATTCCATGATAACATCACTACTCAGTATTTATACCACCTTATGTGTAAGCCCACATGCCCCAAAAACTTAACTAATCTAAGCTTCGTATACTCCATATCACATCTATTTAATTTGGGGGAGTGAGTTGATTCATTAATTCTTGGATTTTGGGGGATCTGAGTTTTCCGTAGAGAAGTCATTATGTCTTTAACGGGGTTTGTTGGAAAGATGTGTCAGTGACATGAAGAAGACGAACAACAACAATAAGCTTGCAATAAATGTGTGGCCTTCATCTAACACCACCCACAAATACTAGCGTTTTTCATACCCTTCAATAAAAGTCACTACAGTGAAAACGAGGAGATTCCTGAGCCATTACAATGTCTTCTTATTTGATCTTCACTTCCATTATCTTACTCTGCCTCCTCTCTTCTTCCTTCTCCTCCTATGCTTCTCTACATAACGCCACAAACGAAAGTGTGACTTTCCGGCCTCAACATGAGATTCAGAAGCTGAAACTCATCAGAGAACACCTCCCAAAGATCAATAAACCCGCCATTAAGACCATTCAGGTAAAATCCAAACTATCTTCTTTCTTTTTTATGTGTAAACTAGGTTCAGAGACGTGTGTTCGTTTACAGAGACATTACGTGATTTTTAAGGATTTTTTTTTTCAAAAATAAAGAATTTGCTAACAAATCTTGATACATTTCGGTAGTCTACTTTCTGTTTAATTTCTAACATTGAAAAAGTCAGTGTTTGACATACATCTTTTAAGCTTCTAATACACTTTGTTTTTCCTCAAAAATATGTCATAAGCGCGTATGTAATATTTTTTTATGATGAACATGCGAATGTAATTTTTTCACCATTAAGAAAACTTCTGACTAAGTTAATGTTCTTGTGATTATTTCAGAGCTCAGATGGAGATATAATAGATTGTGTTCCATCTCATCACCAGCCAGCTTTTGATCATCCCTTGTTACAAGGACAAAGACCAATGGTAATAGCTCACATTTCTTGTACTTATCATAATTATTTAAATCTCAAAGCCCCTAAATTATATGCAAACATGTTTAGGATCCACCAGAGATGCCCAAAGGGCACTGCCAAGAAAATGAATCCCATGAAGATTTTCAGCTTTGGAGTTTAACCGGTGAGTTTTGTCCAGAAGGTACGATTCCGATCAGAAGAACAACGGAGCAAGACATGTTAAGAGCAAGTTCTGTCCGTAAATTTGGTCGCAAAATAAGGCGCGTGAGAAGGGACTCGAGTAGTAACGGCCACGAGGTACTCATTATTAGCTTAAACTTTAGCAAGAAGTCAGAGCTTATTACTTTTTAATTATTAATCGCTCTTATAAGAAATAGGTACATAATAATACCAAAAACCACCTTTCTCGCAAATCTTTGCAATGCCACTAACAGAATGTTACTTGTCAGAGATTACTGTTTTTTGTTCGAGAAAGAAAAGAAAAAGATTATACTAGTATATTTATATTCCAATACAAATTAGTATAAGCTTTTATAATATGTGTAGCATGCGGTGGGATACGTATCGGGAAGTAAATACTACGGAGCAAAAGCGAGTGTAAACGTGTGGACGCCACATGTAAGTAGCAAATACGAGTTTAGTCTATCTCAGATTTGGGTCATCGCCGGTTCTTTCGCCGACGATCTTAATACCATCGAAGCTGGTTGGCAGGCACGTGCCATACATCTCCCCTATTTGTCAATAATTATTTAATTTTCTTATTATTTATCTTATTTACTTTCACAAAACTATCTAAATTCTTAGCATTTTGATTATGTCGGACAGGTTAGCCCGGAGCTGTACGGAGACACTAACCCAAGATTCTTCACATATTGGACGGTATGCATATACTTTCATCCAACTTCAAAACTGTAAATCAAAAACTCCTTTTTTTTTCTTTCTTTTTTCAACAATATACTAAACTGTTATGGACATCTCTATGTTTGCAGTCGGATGCGTACCAGGCAACAGGATGCTATAACTTATTGTGTTCCGGTTTCATTCAGACAAACAATCGAATTGCGATCGGAGCTGCTATTTCTCCGGTTTCGTCATATAAAGGTGGACAATTCGATATAAGTCTACTGATATGGAAGGTAATTGCCTCTTCAACATATACTAAACTATTTTATTTCATCCTAAAGTTTGAGATTACTATCCTTTAAATAATCACTTTATGTAGAATATTAGTACGATATCCCATCTGGCAGGGGCACTCAAGTGTCACCATAATAACAATTGCACGTCATGTAATTAAATTGAATTGTCCCCTAACAATTTATAAACTCAATTTCTCTTGGCGTTAATTTAGAATGTCTCCCTAATATCAAACTACTATTTCTGATTAAAACCATGCACATGGGAGTATCCATGTAGCTATCCTATTAACGCAACCTTTACATGCGTACATAGAACCATCCTATTAACGCAACTTCGTCAAAAAATACAATGTGTAGGACCCAAAACACGGACACTGGTGGCTCCAATTCGGGTCGGGTACACTAGTCGGGTATTGGCCCGTATCTTTGTTCACACACCTGATGGAGCATGGGAACATGGTCCAGTTCGGTGGCGAGGTCGTGAACACACGACCTGATGGTTCACATACTTCGACTCAGATGGGGAGTGGCCATTTTGCCGGTGAAAGTTTTGGACAAGCATCGTACTTTAGGAATCTTGAGGTGGTAGATTGGGACAATACACTTATTCCGATATCTAATCTTAGAGTTCTTGCGGATCATCCGAATTGTTATGACATAAGAGGTGGAGTAAACCGAGTTTGGGGTAACTATTTTTATTACGGAGGACCTGGTAAAAACTCGAAATGTCCATAAAGAAAAAAAAAAAAGAAGTCAATTGTGTTTTATTCATCGGGCGTAGATGAGATTTTTTTTTTTTTTTGTGGGGATGGAGGGCTCGGGACAAAGATCCGGAGGTTTTGAAAGAAATTCATATTTGTAAGAAAAGAATTGTACCGATTGATTATTGTTATTAAATGTATAAATGATGAATGTGTTGTGAACAAAGGGTTTTAGACTGAATATTTCGTGTGTGTCTCTATTATTACTCAATCAAAGTGTTTCCTTATATAGGGGTTACAAGGAATAGGAAAAATGAAATTATTCAAAACCTAATACAACATGAAATATGAAAAGATCTAAAACAGATAAATGGAAACTTCCTAGATCTAAGGTCGGCCAAAGGATAGGCCGACTCTCTCTCCTCATGGACACGGCTGGGCCTCTTGGACACGGCTGCGATTGGGCCTGGTCGTGGCAGGACCTGGTCATGGCCTGATGGGCCATCTCTTCTTGTCTTGGTTAATGGCAATCCACAATGTTCATAACACTCCCCCTTGGATGCCATAACCATACAGGATTTGTAGTACGCTTAATGTTGCCTCATTAAAACCTTATCAGGAAAACCCAGTGGGACAAAACCATGATGAAGGAAAAAGAGTACAACACGCACTACTCCCCCTGATGTGAACCTCGGTGTAGGTTCTACATATTACGCATCTTGATGCGTGATCTATCCTGTCTGTGTAGGAAGGGAGTAATCGGCCAGTTTCATTACTGCACCGTAATTAAGACCACTTAGACCTCTTAGGTCGTTTCTCAGGTCCTTGGACATTGAGTGTCCCGTTTAAAACGTGTATGCTAAGCAATGTGAACCACATTGTCCTCGGGAATCATATGTTGGTCTTTACAAAACGTGTTTGCATCTGTCCATAGTCTAGACGTGACTGTCTACTTATCAATCTCCTTTTCTTTGATCGGACAGACCAAGTACTTATGGACAGCATACTAAATATGGTTTATCATTCGACCATGTTTCATTTTGGTCGATCTATGTCCAGGTCATAGACCATGTCAATACAAGTTCACTACTTGTTTCATGAGTGTTCATGATCAATCATTGCTGTGGCTCTTAGGCCGAACACACTCATGGATGTGGACATTGATTCTTTTGCCTTAAGTAATGCCATATGATGGCGTCTCATGACCTTAGTTGTTGTGGATCATATCACACGCTTAATATATATTGTTAGGTCATGGATCTTGACTCCACAGACTTACAATTCTTTTGGTATCCGACCGGGAAGGGTAGATCAAATATCTCCTACTATCCTCACGACAAAGTCTTGTGTAGGTTTCACAGCAGCTGTAAACTATTCTGCTATCCCGGATCCTTAAGGGATCTGATGTTGGATTACAACCTGTTGGTTGATCTTTTATACTAGCCGTGATCAAAGGATATGAGTCGGACATCCTTGGTAGAAGGGGCCGGATGCTTATAGCCTGAGGGCTGGACGCTTTTGGTCAGAGAGCCGGATGCTCTTAGCTGGTGTGCTGGACGGTTTTATTAGCCAGACATTCACATAGATTTTCATTCTATATCTACTAACCTTCTTTAGGTTTAGTATAAGCACAAGGAATTTCTTTATAAATTCTCATATGTATATGGACTGTTATTGGATTGTCTTTTACACAACTCCAAGATCAATGATCATGTGTGATCAATTTCTTTTATATACTTTATGCAGCTGCTTTTGCTTCAGTCCATGAATCAGCTTAGGAACAAAGCTGTTCTCTTATCTTATCTTATCCAGTGATCCATATGCTGCTTACTACATTTAGTGTATCTATTTTCTTTCTTATGACCAGACTTGGTTTAATATCGAAAATCTGTAGCAGCAATCACCACATAGGAGTTCATCTCCTTATAATCCGTTCCTTTGATCTCTGTAAGTACCTTGTGTAAACAAGCTATGATCTAATGCTGTTAATATGAAGACATAGACACTCTAGGCCACGTGATCATATGTCCTCTCTCACGGTTTCTTTATCTCACAAGATCCATCTACTTTACTGGTTTATCAGATGGCGTTTCTGTATATGTACATGGCCAATACGCTCATCTCTCTTTAGATACTTTGAACCTCCACGTTTATCTTTCTATTCTTTATAATCTTTATGATTCTATGATTGTATATGATGAGTACTCATTCGTGGGTACATGATCCTCGTTCATCTTCTTTATGTTCAAGTGCTTTTCTCTTATGTATCTTTATACAAATGTGTGTGTCGACACTTTCATGTGATTCCACTATGTTCCAGACATGATCTGATCACTTTGAGATTTCATTATCCAGGACCTTTGTTACCTAGCAGCTTGGCGTCCCAAGACTACTTGGCTTGGTACCTTAGATGTGTAGCTGGCCAGCCTTTATCTCTATGTCTGGTATGGTTTCTATTATCATGACTTCGGATCTGTCTATGCACCTTTTCTTTCTATCCGAGTTTCTTTACTCTTATGGAACACTTGGTCTATCTTGTATAGACTCTATAGCAACTTGATTATGTCTCTTCTAGGACTTTAAATTTCGTTTGGTGCTAAGCTGGTTAGTCATTCTTTTTCGGGTCAGTGTCTGGCATTTCGATTAGCTTCTCAATTGGCTATCTTTATATTATCTTTCTTTGGACGTCTTATATCACAATGTATAGTCCGAGGATCTTGCCAAGACAATGATGGTTAAAATCATTCTTATCATTCCTTTTCTCTTTCTTTATCCAGTTTATAATCTTTCTCCTTTAATGTTTGGATAGTCGGATCCATTTGATCATGCAATCCGTACTTGGCCACTATTTTAGTCACCCATGTATTGGCTCAAGCTTTCTTTGAATTCGTGGGAGAAAGTATTACTCCTATCCAACATATATTCCCAATCCTCTTATGAGGTTCCATCTTAGACGGCACATATATGTATGTGGTGGTTTTATCTCAGAATCTCTTAAGATGGTTTGTCCGGTTTTAATGACCCGTATTCATTCTTTAGATGGGAATATCTATGCTCACTTATATGGCCTGATGCTTATTATCATTCTGTACATGTATATTCATAATGTCCCCAAGCATATAGGTAATGGCCGAACCTTTTATAGGTAATGGCCTTTCAGGACCGGTTATGGCCTTTGCGGCCAGACCGTTGTCTCTCATGGTCTCTTCGGCTTCTTTTGGCCGAGTCATGGACTGTGTATGGACAAGCCTGCACTATTCAGACAAGTCACGGCCAAGTCATGTAATGGACAAGTCACATGCCTCTTTGGGTTGGCCGTTTGTATCATGGTCTCTCTTTGGCCGGGTAATGGCCCTTTATGGTCTAGTAATGACCGAGCCATATATCATGGTGTTTAGACCATAGTACACGAACTTGTAGTATTGATCATGGGTTTATCCTCTCTCCCCCTCATGACCATACTATAAGGTCGTGGTGCTTTGGGATAATTAAGCCTAATGAGTTTCCCTATGTGTACATGTTTCACAACGTGAGATCTTTACGGGATAACTCTGTGCCTTTTCAATATTAATCTTTTGCATCAAGTTCTATACTAGGATGTCTAATCCTATCATGCCATATAGTGTAAAATTTCGTGGTGTTTCTCAATATGATCACCACATTTCTTGCCTCTTATCATACTGATCCTTAGCATAGTATAAATCAGTAGAGATCATCGGTATAGTCTCGACCACTTTCTTTCAAAGGTCTTAGGCATTTTTATTCTTAAAGATCTGAAGGAACTTTGTTACCTTTCTTGGCCATTGTTTCTTAGTTGGAAACTATTCATTATAACTTCAATGGACCACATTTCTTTGGGTGTATATAATGCCTTATAGGCAAATGCCTTAGCCATAGTTTCCTACTAGGCTTTCTATACCATTCATGATTTCTTACTTGGTTTTATGCCCTTTAGGCAACTCTTTAAAACATTCATATGTTCAAGTAAGATCAGACAAGATTTAATAAACTCAAGACCAATTCTATTATTATATATGAAACGTGAATGATCCTTTAAAACAAACACGAATGCAATCATAAAGCAATAAGACTAGTCGTATTGAAATTTGGTCTATGCAAGAAGCAGTTATGCGATTAGATCAGTATAAGTGGCGAAGCCTTTCATTCTATACTGTTGTTGCAGTATGACTTTCAACACATGGAATGTGGAATATGACTTCTCTAGTAACTCTTCCTTGGTTACTACTTCACCACAAAGTCTCAGCATCGAGACTGTCTTAAACAAGACTGAGTTGTACTCATCCATGACTTTGTAATCCAAGAATCTTAGATTCTTCTAGTCATTTCTAGCCTTTGGAAGCAACACCATTTTCTGGTGGTAATTTCTATGCTGTAAAGCATCCCCAAAGTCTAGTGGATTTTCATAGTGATGTACTGATCTTTTAGACCTTCAATGAGATGATGGAATACTGTACCAATTCATTCTCATTGTTGTCCTTGGTGATTGTATCACCAAGTCCCTTTTCGATATCTGAGTCACATTGTCATTTAAAATTTAGGTTCACAATATGGTCATGTAGCCGCATGATATTTTACAAGCTCGGCCACAAACAAGTCTTACGCATCTATGAAAACAATCGATCATGGTGTGAGTCAGGTCACACGGCCATGTCTTGTGATACAACGATCTTTAAAGATCGGTTCATGAGATATATAAACAAGGTCGCATGATCATTCAGATATGATGTCTCTCTAGACCATACGGTCATACATTGTGATGCCTTAAGCTTCACGGTATTTATGTGATACAACAATCCTAAGGATTGGATCATTATGCAATCCGGTTTCTATAACCATCTGGATGCATGGTCACATGGCTACATAGATATGCACTAAGCCAAAAGGCTACAAGGGTACAAGACCACGTGTGTGTGCAACGTATTAGACCTTACGGTCGTCCAATATGATTCATGACAAAACACAATGCTACACAATACATATTAAGTTTACCAATTTTCAAGGTTGGTAATGTTTCAACTAGATTTTAGAGCCAATCAATCTAGCAACCTAACTTCTCATTCAAAAACCATTTTTAAACTTTCAATCTTTTAAAACTTTTATTAGGTTTAAGATTTCAAAACCTTTAGGAAATCAAAACGAGATTTAGGATCTTAAATTTATGCAAAACGGTTTAAGCATTCTTATGATTCCTAGGGTTTTCAATCCTTACATTCTATCAACTTATGTTTAAGGTTTCAAGGCCTTAAGTGTTTATGTGTTCAGGTAGATCGATTTAAGCAATCTAAACATTCCTAAACCTCAATTCAAATCAGAAATCAATCAATCAAGATCATTCTTAAAATCGGCTACATGCTTCTTTTAGGGTTTAGGGTTTTCGATTCCTTGATTAGGGTTTGTCAATTTCAGATTCAATCAATCAACATTCAACCAGGTTCTAATTGGAATCGATTTATGTTTCTAGTTCTAGGAAATTGTCGATTTTAATCTTAGGTTTCTTTTAGGATTTCATCAAGAACAAAAAGGAGTCCATAATCATGGATTGAGATTTTAGGGTTTGTTCTTTCTAGGTTCTCAGATCACGGTATACCTCTGTTTGAAGGGTTGAACCGGACCACCAAGAGAGCTGATGAACCTCGGACGCGAGCTGGACAGACGCTGCCTCCTATCGGGTCGCGAGTTGCTTCCTTTGTGAATGCAGGCTGATCTGGATTGCAAGCTGTCTCACTTGGAACGTGGACTGGCCTTGTTTTGAACAGGGAGCTGAGGACTTCTGGGATCAGGAACACCTTAGGGCTGAATCTGATCGGATGTATGCAAGCCAGAACTCAAGCAAAAACAAGTTAGGGTTCTTCGCACTAACTCCTCTTCAGCTCATGAAACAATTAAACAAAGGGGTATTAGATTCCATGAAACACCATATTCTAAACAAGGTATCATCAAATAACTGAGGTATGATAAACTTATCTTTTATAGGATTTGAAATTGGCTAGAAAAACTTGTTGGTTCGGATTAGGGTTCCAAAGAACTAAGTCGGCGCCGTCTGTTGTTTCTGCGAGTGTGGGCGCGTCTGAGATCGGATTGACGAACGGTTTTCGCAGATAGATTCGTCTCGTCCAGAGCTTCAATTTGATATGTGGCTCGTCTTCTGGATCCTCGGGGTTGGAGAGATAGGTCGATTTGAAGTTCCGCCTGATTTAGGGTTTATGTGTGACGGATTTTAGGTTAGGGTTTTGTCTCAGGGTCTAGAGACTATCGTGCTGATAACGTGTTGTGAACAAAGGGTTTTAGACTGAATATTTCGTGTGTGTCTGTATTATTACTCAATCAAAGTGTTCCATTATATAGGGGTTACAAGGAATAGGAAAAATGAAATTATCCAAAACCTAATACAACATGAAATAGGAAAAGATTTAAAACAGATAAATGGAAACTTCCTAGATCTAAGGTCGGCCAAAGGATAGGCCGACTCTCTCTCCTCATGGATACGGCTGGGCCTCTTGGACACGGCTGTGATTGGGCCTGGTCGTGGCATGGCCTGGTCATGGCCTGATGGACCATCTCTTCTTGTCTTGGTTAATGGCAATCCAGGATGTTGATAACAGAATGTTAATTGTTACATTTCATGAATGGGAATTTTACGCTTTACTCTCGTTCCTTCCCGTAATAGCATTTGCATGCAATTTTTTTTCCTCTCTAACAAGCGGGTTTATCGGTATTTTATCATTTTGAGTGTTTAGATCAAATTCATTAAATTGTATATTTGCTAACGAGTAAAGATAATTAAAGTTAATAATGGATTAAACTTGACCTTTTTTTTTTTTTTGTCAACAACTTGACCTAATACTATCATGTCATATTTGAAATTTCAAGATAAACAGAAATATTATTATTCAGATTGTTTACCCATTTACCACCGGGACCCACTCTATTACCAGAATACACACGTGGCATCCACAGAGAAAGAGCGCGAAACACAGTCCGTTATTCTTCTTTGGAGCTTTTCTTGACTCTCAGACGCGTCTCTCCCAGAGAAGAGAATGAAGTGTGAGTCTTTCATTGGACATTAGTCAGAGAAACATAAACACAGAGAGAGCTCGTTTCTCCACACACTTCTAGAAAGCAAACGAGACGAAGAAGTAGAAAACTTCTCTTAGTTCATACATACAGTCATTCGGCTTTTTTGTCATCTTGTTTCACTGTCAACATATAGCCACTTCTCTTGACACATTCCCTTTTTCTCTTTCACACTATTTGAAATAACAGAACCAAACTTTCTAGGAATATCCGAAGAACAAGAAAAAAAAAATCAGATTTTTATAACTGGGTATCTTCAAGAAATACGAAAGATCGAGACCTTTAAAGAAAAGATGATTCCGTTGTTGATCACGCCAGCTCTTCAACTAGCAGAGCTTTTAGTAAGCTCCGTCGTTCATATTCTATTCGGGCTTTACCTCTTCAGCTCAGCCATCGCCGGAGATCTCACTCAGACGTTGGTTGAGTCAGTCTTCAAGCCCAAGCCCACCATTGAAGTCAAACAAGGGAACACAACAACAGCACAAGTCAACGACTTGACTCCCATTGTTTTAGTCCATGGCATTTTCGGTTTTGGCAAAGGAGTAAGTGTTAACACTTTTTACCTCCTCTCTTTGTCATTGCAAATGGTGTGTTAATTGGGGTTTTGTAATTTTGCAGAGGTTAGGTGGTTTATCATACTTTGCTGGTGCTGAGAAGAAGGATGAGAGAGTGTTAGTGCCTGATTTGGGTTCTTTGACGAGTGTACACGATAGGTTAAGTGATATAGTTTCAACCTTTTGTTATGATACATCATCTCAGGGTGAAGAGTACTGATTTTTTTGTTATAGGGCGAGAGAGTTGTTTTATTACTTGAAAGGTGGACGAGTTGATTACGGTGAAGATCATAGTAAAACTTGTGGGCATTCTCAGTTTGGTCGTTTTTATGACAAAGGTTTTAGTCTTTTTCTTTTTCTTTTTCAGGTAGCTTTAGTTTTCACTCTTTGTGCCGATGAATCTGTTAGACTTCAGGGGAGTATCAAGAATGGGATGAAGATCATCCTATTCACTTTGTTGGCCACTCTGCTGGTGCTCAAGTTGTTCGTGTGTTGCAGCAAATGCTCGCTGACAAGGTAGATTTAACACAATAAATACTATCTGGCTGTGTTGTTTGAAATTGATTTGCCTGTGTTTTTGTTGTTTTCAGATGTTTGATGGTCATGAGAACACAAATGAGAACTGGGTGTTGAGTTTAACATCCTTATCAGGAGCATTAAATAGGGGTACTAGAACCTACCTCGATGGAATTCAGTGAGTTTGCTCTCTTCTAGGCATGGTTGTTCGGTCTCAGTTTGGTTGATGCGGATTTTTGGATTTTCAATATTATGTTCATAAGTCTCATTCAGGTTTTAGTAATTTTCGGGTCGGATTCAATTTCTTCCGGATTCGATTTAGATAGGATTATAACCAACGTATGAAAGCGTTAAAAATCTAAAAAAAAAAAACTAAATCAAAATTGACCAAAAATACTCAAAATATTTAACTATTCAAAACTACAAAAATCTTTAAAATACTCCAAAATATCTAAAATACTTTGAAATAAACAAAAAATAATAATTAAAATCTGATATGTTTTAAATCTAATGGAGTTGATTTCAATTTATACAACCAATAACACCCCTAATACATTTAACTAATTTTTGATACTTTTGGATCCTAGTTTGGATTTCGGTTGTGTTTGATCTTATACCCAAACCCGAAAGTGCATAGCTCTTATGTCCTGTTCGAACACTTCTTGTAACGGTTCGGACCGGATTTTGGTTTTCTCTGTTCGAGCCAAGGTTCGGTCATTGGTTCAGGGTAAAAACGCCCATGCCACTCTCTACCTTCTTGTCATCTCTTAGATAAGAGTCCTTGGAGTCATGGAGTGTTATAACTCAAAATGTATATAACAAATTTCAGGCCAGAGGATGGCAAGTCCCTCAAACCCATATGTCTACTCCAGATTTGTAGACTCGGATCCATCATCTACGACTGGCTAGACATCTCCTGGCTCAAATCCTATTACAACTTCGGGTTCGACCATTTCAACCTGTCCTGGCAGAAGACAGGCCTACGCGGCCTCGTGGACTGCCTTCTCGGAAACGCAGGCCCATTTGCATCGTCATCTGGAGACTGGATCTTGCCTGACCTCTCCATCCAAGAAACAATGAAGCTCAACGCTAATCTCAAGACGTTTCCAAACACGTTCTACTTCAGCTACGCGACTAAGCGTACTAGAAAACCACCTCTTGGGGGAGTGATGGGTATACATCCTTTGCTTTCCATTAGGGTCTTGCAGATGAGTCAGTGGCGTTACCCTCGTGACATCCCTCTGCCTTATAAGGGCTACAGAGATGAAGATTGGCAGGACAATGATGGAGCGTTGAACACTGTATCTATGACTCATCCACGGATTCCTGTTGAGCATTCGAATCTCGTTGTTCGTAGTGACTCAGATTGTCTCCCGCTACAACCAGGCATTTGGTTAGTTCTTTTTGATGATAATAGTCTCTTCAAGATTTAATGATTATTAAAGAGTTTTCTTGAATGTATCATCAGGTACTATAAGATTGTGGAGGCGGATCATATAATGTTCATTTTGAATCGAGAGAGAGCAGGAGTGGAGTTTGATTTGATATACGATGATATATTTGAGAGGTGCAGGAAACATGTGTTCAGGCAGAGCCCTCAGACAATGCCCAACAAAGATCAGAGGAAGCTAGGAGAAGACAAAGAAGAATAGGGAGAGGGGCAAAAGTGTGATGAACAAAATGTGTATAATAGCTTTGTTTGTTACACAAGTTACAACAGAAACCTTAAAGCTCACGTTTGATGTTAATGGCTTATTATATAAAATAGCTGTTCCATCATCATGATCATAGAAAAATGTGTTTGTTACAACAGAACCTTTGCATGCCTCTGTAACGCTCCGACCACTCAAGACTAATGGACCACCCCTGTCCGTTCACTCGGCCCATGGGATCCATCCTATCTGACGGGCGGTGTGTTAATTTTTCAAGGTCCGAAAGTCTTGTTTACTGACTTTGCAATCACCACATGACTTTTTCCGTGCTTTGGCCCCACTCACACAGTATCGCGAGTCACTTCCCGATAGGTCATCCATCCTTCCACTACTTCATCTCAAGCACACGCCTAACTCTGAAGTTCTAAACGGATGTGTGACGAAAATGTAAGTCAACTTTGGTGACATAGATAACCAAATCAATCATTTAAATCTTTCCATATATCACAACTCAGGATGTTACAGCCTAACTCAGGATGTTACAGCCTGCTGCATATCACTAAACCTTACTGCAATTACTATGAAGTTCTCGGTTCGTACATTTTCTTAGGTCAAGGTCTAAACCATTTGAAATTCACTTTCTTTCGGATACGAAATCCCTCTCAGTAGAATTTGAACCCATGATCTTTTAGACACGTACTAAATAATTAAGAATTTTACTCACTAGGCAAACTCCTCGTTGGTGTATCAGCCTGTTTTGAGCATAAGCTTGCGTTTCTAAGTCGCTTTGTTGTTGTTTCCTTTTGCGTCCTGAAGCAGGTTGCTTGATTTACACTAAGCTTGGAACATTAGAGCAAGCAAGTGCCCTGCCAATTCTGTTTGTATTCAGTCTGAGAAGTTGTGCCCAGTGATGACAATGGTACATATAAATTAATACTTGTTGTAATATGGGTTATGAGAAGTTGAATAGAATTTAAAATGCGATGTGAAGGTATAAAAGAGGTAAGAGTGTAGAGATGAATTACAAAGAGATGTTAGGCAAAAGATGAGACAGCTAACTCACGCACATACTCTGAGGTTATCAGATCACTTATAAATTCTAGTTTGATTATAAATCTGATTGGTGACACCAAAACATTATAAAATGGCAGTAGAGATCATACTGATAGAATTGTGGCGCTTAATGGTTATAAGTTGTACACTTGTACCACATTACCTACCACTCAAGACCCTGAATTAATCACTTCTTGAGGACAAACCATGCTTAAGCCTTTGAGTGTATTGAGGAGTCAAGAGACTGGATAACACACAAAAATGAAGGAGACGTGGCTCTACCCTATTGGTAGTGAAACCGAAAGTGGAACTTGTCTGAAGAAGAAGTTGATACATGACGAAACTTTAAAATCTCTACATCTGTGATCTCCGCCACATTTTTATTTCTCTACCAATATAACGACTTATGTCAATTTAACGACTTTTTATCTGATAAATCGTGGCCGTCCACTTTCAGTGGCTCTCCTGTTTCCTTCGTTAACAAGATGACGCATGATTGGACTGAGGGGGGAGTGATCCAAATCTATGTCAGACACACATTTGTAATCTGCTACACAATTATTTTTTATTAAGTTTTTTTTTTTTGTTGGTTTTAAAAGTCGCACACTTTTTAATACAATAGTGCTCTCTCACCCACTCTCCTTGCTTTGGCTCTCACAAGTCACAAGATCGAGTCTTTGAAGGTATGTGGTTTCCTTTGGATCATTTTCTTCTTCTTTTTCAATACCCATTTGAAAAGGCCTCGCCTTTCTCTGTACGATTACGAATCAGTTGTGTAGATTTTGAATTGATGCTGTGACTCCGTAGATTCTCACAAAACCCTCTTTTTTGTTTGGATAAGGCTGGGGAGAGAGGTAGAGATTGTTTGCTTTGAAAGTGTGTGAGAAGAGAGAAATGGCTTTAGAGTACGATCTACTGAATGAAAACGTGAAGAAGTGTCAGTATGCTGTAAGAGGTGAGCTCTATCTCCGTGCTTCTGAGCTTCAGAAAGAAGGCAAAAAGGTAAATTCACTTTCTTCTGCCTTTTAGAGTTTAGACAGAGTCATGTCTTTTAGGACTTGACTAATTTGGGTTTGAGTATTACATATAAACAGATCATTTTCACAAACGTTGGGAACCCTCATGCTTTAGGACAGAAGCCTCTCACTTTTCCTCGCCAGGTATATATATATATATATATATATATAATTCTGAGGACTTCAATCTATTAAATGTAACACTAACAGCTAATTGGTGCAGGTGGTTGCGCTCTGTCAAGCACCGTTTCTACTAGATGACCCCAATGTTGGAATGCTATTTCCAGCTGATGCTATTGCCAGAGCTAAGCATTATCTCTCCTTGACCTCTGGCGGATTAGGTATTATTATGTTCACCAAACTCATTATTTAGCCAGTTGTCAGAAAGTTATTTACTTTTCTCTCTGTGTGTGTGTGTTTATCAGGTGCTTACAGTGACTCAAGAGGCCTTCCTGGTGTTAGGAAAGAGGTTGCTGAGTTCATTCAAAGACGTGATGGCTATCCAAGGTGATTTTATTGCTTTCATTTTGGTTTTCAAGAAGTTGAGATATGTTTGTTGTAACCGTTTGTTTTCCACACAGTGACCCAGAACTCATATTTCTCACTGATGGAGCTAGCAAAGGTGTGATGCAGATCTTGAACTGTGTTATACGCGGTGAGGGAGATGGGGTAATACTCTGTCCCAAGACGTCTGCTTTGATTTTACTCCTGAAAACTTCATTTATAAGTTGTATTCTTTACCGTTTTGCAGATTCTAGTTCCGGTTCCACAGTACCCACTCTACTCAGCTACCATATCACTCTTAGGTGGTTCTCTTGTTCCTTACTATCTCGATGAGTCTGAGAACTGGGGGCTTGATGTCAACAACCTTAGACAGTCCGTTGCCCAGGCTCGTTCTCAAGGGATATCAGTGAGCACTCTTTCCTTCTCTTGCAGTTAGCTTAGAAGCATGTGTTTACAAATTCTTCTTGAAATTGGTATATACACAGGTAAGGGCAATGGTGATCATCAACCCTGGGAACCCAACTGGTCAGTGTCTAAGCGAAGCTAACTTAAAAGAGATATTGAAGTTCTGTTACAACGAGAAACTGGTTCTTCTGGGAGACGAGGTTTATCAGCAAAACATTTACCAGGACGAGCGTCCCTTTATCAGCTCCAAGAAGGTTGGTTAGCTTCTACCTCTTTGTTTTCATGTAAACTGAAACTTGTGCATGATTTGTATCTAACATTTGTAACATTCTTGTGGGGGAAAAAAAGGTTTTGATGGATATGGGCTCGCCGTTCAGCAAGGGAGTCCAGCTTGTGTCTTTTCACACTGTCTCTAAAGGTTATTGGGGAGAGTGTGGACAGAGAGGTGGATACTTTGAGATGACTAACTTCCCTCCCAGGGTTTGTCTTTGACTCTCTGCTTTAAGTTAAGTTATGCATCAAACATAACATAATCATAATCATAACATGGTTTGTTGATTTTGCAGGTTGTTGAAGAGATATACAAGGTTGCATCAATTGCTTTGAGCCCAAATGTCTCTGCACAGATCTTTGTAAGTAAAAGAAAGTCTTAAACGTAAAGTGGATTTGCTTTTTTGTTGAAAATCATCTTATAGGTTCTGAGAGTGATATGAATGGTGCAGATGGGTTTGATGGTTAGCCCTCCAAAGCCTGGAGACATTTCATATGACCAGTTTGCCCGTGAAAGGTATTATACACAAAGCTTAAACAGTCATGATCATCATCATCCCTGGATTGAATCATTATGTACATTGTTCAAGCAAGGGGATTCTTGAATCTTTGAGAAGAAGAGCGAAGATCATGACTGATGGATTCAACAGCTGCAAGAACGTTGTCTGCAACTTCACAGAAGGTAAGAAAATAATAAATCGAAGCATGACATTACTTGTTGTTTGATTCTTGTGTGTGTATACATGTTAGGTGCAATGTATTCGTTTCCTCAAATACGGTTACCACCGGGAGCTCTTCAAGCTGCGAAGCAAGCAGGGAAAGTGCCAGACGTTTTCTACTGTCTAAAGCTCTTAGAAGCCACAGGAATCTCCACAGTGCCTGGCTCTGGATTTGGACAGAAAGAAGGGTAAACAACTCGGTTTTTGCTTTATCTGTTGATCTCTTCTTTATTTTATTTTATTTTTTTTAACACGGTTTATGTTTCTTGTGACAGTGTGTTCCATCTGAGGACAACGATCTTGCCTGCGGAAGAAGAGATGCCGGAGATCATGGATAGTTTCAAGAAGTTCAACGACGAGTTCATGGCCCAGTATGAGAATGGCTTTGGTTATTCCAGAATGTGATATACTTCTTTCTTCTTGTTATGATGATGGAACAACCTATTGTGTTCTGCTACACTCCTTAAAGCTAAATCTCTTGTACTACTTACTACTCTTCTCTTTTTATAAACTGTTTTCTCTGTCTCTTCTATTTTCAAAATGGAAACAAATAAGATCTTTTATCATTATCCAAATGTGTGGCAAGGTATATAAATCTGAACTGATGCAAAACTAACTAAGATCTTTAATTAAATAGAGATGTGACCATGACATACTAAAAAACTTGTCCCTTGTTTATAACATAAAATCCTTCCTATAACTCTCTTTGGAAACAAACAGAGATGGATCAGAACTGAAGAAAAGACCTTTTCTTGCTTGTTTCTCTGTTTTTTGTTAAGCCATGGAATTTTTTGAGAAAAAGAATGTAGCCTTTCTTCTGTGTAGCATGAATAGACGAAAGAGAATTGGAGAAGAACACAATTCAAGTTTCGGACGCCGTTGGCAACAAATAATTTATTTTTATACAACATTTCATTTGATGATTATCAAGTTTTTATTGAGACACTAAACAGTGTAGAAGCGAACAAGAAATGAGACAAACTAAATGCAATTTCAAAATACAATATGCATTGATCCCTAAGAACGTGATGAACCATATCAACAACCCAGTGATACCAGTTAAAAATCAATACCAAACTCCAAATAATAATTGTATAATCCATAAAAGATTTCTCATTCAAAACGCAACAAACTTTGAGTTCAACAACGATATAAAAAACAGAGAGAAGACAATAATTAAAAAAAAAACACAGAGAAGGAAAACTCAACCTATAACCTAGGCAGTAAGCACGACGGCACCACCAGCCTCCTTAATCTTCTTCTCAGCAGTCTTCGAAATAAGCTTCGCCTTCACCACAAACGGCCTGTTCTCCGGCAAATGCCCTTTCCCCAGAACCTTAAAGAACCCGTGCTGCGTCACGTCGATCATCGGCACCTTATTATCCTTCCCCGCCTTCGCCTTCGCCTTCGCGTCCTCCGGGACCAGCGACCAGAGCCTGTCGAGGTTGACGATCGGGCAGTAGAACTTGTTGCGGAGCTTGTGGAAGTACCTCATCCCGACTTTCCCGAAGTATCCGGGATGGTACTTGTCGAAGAGGATGCGGTGGTGATGCATTCCTCCCGCGTTTCCGCGACCTCCGGGATGCTTGCGGTGCTTCCCGATACGACCGTGCCCAGCGCTGACGTGGCCTCTCTTCTTCCTGTTCTTCTTCAACGCCGTCGCCATTTTGTGATTAGATCTTCCAAGCTTCTTCGGAGGAGTTAAGAGATAAGGTTTTTATATAGGAGGCGACGGGCTAGGGTTTTGTGTTTGGGCTTTTTAATGGGCCTTGTGCAGTGTTTTTAGACCCAATGGTACCACATGAACAGTATCATTACGTGAAAGATATCTATGATAAAATTGGGCCTTGTGGCTAGTTTTTTTTACACAACTAGATAAGTTGACCTGAAAACTTGTGGCCATAAAACTGTGCGTATTTCTACACAAGTTGACCTGAAAACTGAAACAGGAAGTCAAGCAATATTTTAGAATATAGATTGATTTATAAAATAATATGATTAGAGATCAAACGAGGGCTGATTAAAGCTAATCTCTCGCTTCGCCTAATATCCGTCGTGGAGAACGGAACCCCACCATTCTATTTCGCCTACTCCCACTTCTGATTATAGCTGTCGAATGGTAAGTCCATGGTCCAAATGGGCACGACCAGTTGAACCATTTCAGTTTTGGGCACTAATGGGTGGTCCATATTGGACAATGGTCCAAACAAATGTCCAAGACCAATAGAGACTATGTCCAAATGAGCATGTCCATGGACACCCAATAAAATTTATAATTATTTTTTTAATTATTAGTCTAGATCTTATTTCTAAAATTTTGAATTATGTTTACTTTCCAAAATTATAAAAGTATTTTTTTCTTGTCAAAACTGTAAAACTATGTTTTTTTTTTATAATTTTGGAAAGTAAACATAGTCATCATGTAATCAATTCTCTATGTGATGACATGGTCAAACTCATAAATACCCCCAATGGACTCTAGTCTTCAACTTGTATGGTCTAGGTTATGGACCATCCACTTCATGATTCATGACACTCCCCCTTGGATGCCATAACCATATAGGGTTTGTAACATGCTAATGTTGCCTCATTAAAACCTCTCCCGGAAAACCCAAATTATTTAATTCTTGTTCCTTGTTCTTTTATCATTCTTTATACCAGCTTATTACTTTTCTCCTTTCATTGTTGGATATTCGGATTCATAAGCCTTATGTAATCCTTGTTACTTGGTCTATAATTAGATCACCTATTTTGGCTCAAGGTTTCTTTTAAACTTATGGAGAAAGTATATTCATAATATATATCCAACATATATTCTCAATCCTCTTTATGAGATTCTAAGATCACATGATCTTAGATGGCACATATATTTGTGGTGGATTCTTTCATAATATCTTAAGATGATATATGTCTGGACTCATGACCCGTATCAGTCTGAGGTGGGAATATCTATGATCACTTATATGGCCTGATATAATTACTATGGCCTGATGCAGGTTCATTCTTTTATAACTCATGGTGTCCCCAAGCATATGGACTTTTAGAATTTGAACCTTATAGGTAATGGGTCTTTATATCAAATTCAACCAATATGTAATATGGTTGTGGACCATGTTTCACGGATTTTAGTATGGTCATGTATCATGGGATTTGTCCTCACTCCCCCTCATGAACATACTTAAATTCGTGGTGCTTGGGACAATAAATTCCTTTGTGCATAGATATATTGCACACACGTGAGATCTTATGGGATAACATTTGTGCCCTTTTAAATATTTGCATCATAATCCGAATAGCTAAGTATGGTAATGTCATCTAAGTGATAAATTTTGTGGGTTAATCAAACATGATTGCCCTGGCTATTTGCCTAATATCATATTGATCACTACATCAATAGAGAATGTAGTCTCGACCACTTAGGCGATTTTAATTTAGGTACTCTTATTCCCTTTTGTCCATTGTTGGAAACCATTTTTTCTTCTTAATTCAATGGACCTTATAGGGTGAATATAATGCCATTTAGGCAAAGCCTTGGTCGAGCTTCTTTTCCTTTCTTTCAAGGAATGTCCAGTTGAATTCAAGAGTATTTTATAACTGAGCCTGGATGGCAGAGCATGTTATGCCATTTGTCAAAGGCTTCTTTGAACTCTTTGGAAAAGTGAGTTGGGGTATTAATCCTCAATCATATTTATCTTGGCACAATAAAGGCATATAGATATAGTTTCTTATCAAACAACAGTTTGAATAAGATAATGATGAACTCAAAGTAATTCATTTTATTAATGAAGTCGTGTATAAAGCAAAGTATCAAAGCAATTCATGAAACATAAACTCACGAAACATGAAAATGAGAATGTCAAAAGACAATTATATAATATGGCCTTCACAATGCATGTGTTGCCATATGGCGCTCAACTTCAGCTTCATCAGCTATAGAAGGCCTCATCTCATTATTCTTTAGCTCAATGTATCTTTTCTGAAGCTTGTCAAATCTGTTGATGGTGTCTTTGATTTTCTGCTTTTTTTGTTCAGAAGCCAAAAGATATGACAAAAGGTCATTATAAGTGGTGAACTTCTTAGCCGTGTGTAGCAACATCACATCCTTTGGATGGAATGTGGAGTATGTCTTATATAATAAAGAATAATATGTTATCCTTTCACCACATAGTTCAAGACTATAAGCAATATCCATCAGAGCAGAATTATATTTGTCCACAGATTCAAAATCCTGGAATCTGAGGATCTCTCATTCATGGTTGGCCTTTTGCCACGATACCAGTTTGAACCTTTTCCTTAACTGTAACCAAAGGTCACAAGGATCCTCAACATGGAGATACATGTCTCTTAATTCCTCAGTGAGATGATAACGAATAATCGTTATAGCTCTATGCCTTTCACTGTCACTGATATCATTGTACTCATTGATGCATTGTCCGAGTCCTCTGGATCTCAGGGCAACAAGAGTATTCTTTACCCATTCTAGGTAATTATCTCCAGAGAGATTTAGGGCAGAGTAATCTGAGGGTTCAAATCTTGATATCTGAATATTTAACGAGTAATTCAAGCACTCAGAATTCTATGTAAGCAATAGAATAAATCAATGTATATGATTTCAATAAGGCTTTCCCCCAAATCATATAATCTATTTGCTTAAGAAATCTTAGTATGAGAATGATCAATTGATCATTGCATCTAGTAATCCTTTTAATTATAATTCAAATTGGATTGATTATCTATATAGGGTATTAAGGCCCTTTAGAATTTGAATAAGGATCAATCATCATTTTATTAAATGAGATCAAGCAAGATGGATGAAATCAAGCAAATGCATGGATCAAGAAATAGCTGAATGCATGTTTAGAACTAAGCATTGGACTTAAACAATCTATATGTGATTCCTAATGCATGAGGATATTTGGTTTTTAAAGATCATAAAGCAAAAACCGATTCCTTCCCCCTTTTACAGGGTAAACCAAGACAAGAAAATTTTATAATTTTCAGGATATGTCTAGAATAAATTCAATTAGATTTTCAATCAATCGGTTTCAAAGCTGGTTTATGTTTTCAAATTAAACAAACATGCTTAACCTTAAAAAAATAACAGATTTAATCTAATTAGATGCAAGCAATATGAACCAATTTAGATTTTATTTTAAATGCCCCATGATTAGAATGATCTATTATATGTATGCATGCTCAGTTTTAATAAGACTATATGACAAGCGGATGCATGGAAATGATCAGTTCATGATATGTGTATGATCTAACAATTTACTAATCCATGTTTGATCTAATAGATGCTATCATGTATGTATATATGATCAGTATATAATTCAATCATCACAAAATCAGTTTTCAAGGTTGGTTTTTAGATCAAGATAAATTTATATCATTTGTTCAAACTATAATGAACCGATTTCAAGGCCGATTTAGATTTAGATAAATTTTGACAAACAACTATGTGATCAAATGATTTCAACTTAGTATTTATTTTAGCCTATGTCATAACTATTTAAATCAAGACTATATGTTATAATATTTTGATAAATACTACCTAGTCAAAGATATACATTTGAAACAATCATAAAAGTTTTAAATTTTGATCAGTTACAATATAAAACATCAATGGTCAAAGATATGCATTGATTAGGATTTAAGTTTTGATATCTTTGGGTTTGACTGAAAGATTATGGCTGAAAAGATTGTGGCCGGAAAAGGTCATGGCCGGAAAAAAAAATCATGGCCGGATTTGGATTTAGGGGTTCAGCCGATTATTACTTAGAGTTTAGGGGATTGATAAAAATCAAGCAAAAAGAATTTAGGGAATTGATATGTATAATGGCCATCAAGATACATATCTGGTTATAAAACAAACAAGGGGATTTGAGATTTTGATGTGGATAAGGGCCGATTTGGATCGGTAAGCACATCAAATGGGATTAAGATTTTGATGGCCAGCTTATTCATCCGGCTATACAGCCGGTAATACGGCCAAACAAAGATTATGAGTTTCAATCCTTTAGTCAATCCGAATTTAAGGCCGGATCAAAATAGGAGAAAGGGGAACCGATTTTAAGGCTTGCTAGCTAAAAGAGGTTTATGATTTTCTCTAATATCTTTTATAATTTCAAATAGTTCTTAGAAACAAGATTCATATAGATCTTAGATTATTAATAAGTTTTATAAGTTTTTAGAAATTCTTATATCTTTAGAGATTCAAATAATTTTAGAATCAAGATTCATATAGATCTTAGATTCAAGATTAATATTTGTGATAATTTTAGATCTATAGATTTTTATAAGTTTTATGATTCAAATAGATCTAATAATCAGGATTCAGATATGTGGTGTTCTTAGATTTTATGGATAGATTAGTTTACCTTTTAGAAAGCACCAAATTGATCTGAATGGACCACCGTGAGAGAGAGTTGATCCGCGGATGAGCTGGTTGAGAGAGAGGTGGAGGAGCTGGCCGGAAAACCGTGAGAGGGATAGACTTGGCCGGCGGAGCAAGGCTGAGGGCCGGAAGAGATGGCCGGAAAAGAGATGATCGCCGGCGGATGAGACTGCTCAGGTGGAGAGAGTTTCGTGCTGATAACGTGTTAAGATTTGAGAGAAGATTTGTGAGAATGTGTTGTCTATTTTTTATTGCTTACACCACTATATATAGTGGTTCATACAAGGTGGAGTCAAATGGAAAATTGATTACAAAGATACTCTACATAATGACATGGTCAAACTCATAAAGACTAAGGTTGAATGAGTCTTTCATGTGGCTAGATGTAAACCCCCAGTAGACTCTAGTCTTAAACTTGTATGGTCTAGGTTATGGACGATTCACTTCATGATTCATAACAAAACTCATTTTCTCCTGCTTTTAGCTAGTTTTTTTTTTTTGATTATCAGTTGTTTTTGTCCATGATATGTATTTTGGTTAGAATCTTTTGTTTATTTCCTAGTTAAATGTCTCCTCAGGCTTTAATTAAAGTGAAGATGTAACCAATGAGTGGCAAAAGAAAAAAGTTAATGTCTATAGTAAAGGTTAATATACCAGGCTGTATTAACAATTGCAATTAGACATTACATTAATAATTTGTCATATAAATATTAGGTAAATAATGGAGTACATGAAAGAATTTCAACCAACAAAAATTAAATAATTGTAATAGAATATTTCTTAGTCAAAAAAATAAAATTTGTAATATGATATTTAGGAACCGTGAAAATATTGTGTACAATTGTAAACTGATCTGCTTTTTGGAATCATTTTTTAAAAAATTTATCAAAAATAAGCTAACAGAAAATTAGTTAAATATTGGATATTCCCACATAAATCATTGAAATGAGAAAAAAGAGCATCTGCATCATTTGTCTTGCAATCTTTTTTCTCCTCTGACACATCCTTATGGTGAACAGTCTCTCTCTCCTCTATCTATCCATCTTCTCTCTCCTTCTGATATCTCTTTAGCTATCGTTGCTCTCTCTCTCTCTCTCTCTCTCTTATCATTTCACCTGAGACTCACTCGTCCACGATCCGGGCCATGAGTTCCGAGGAAGCTAAAGTCGTCGGTAAGCCCCCTTCGATTCAATTGATTGATTTTCAGATCTAGGGTTTGTGTATTCACACGATCTACGTAGCTTCTCGTTAAACAAAATGCGATCGGATCCACCTTCTCCGATCTAAGAATTTGATCGATGAATCTTTTTTATTTTGTGTAGTGCCAAGGAACTTTAGATTGTTGGAGGAGCTTGAGAGAGGTGAGAAAGGTATCGGAGATGGTACCGTAAGCTATGGGATGGATGATGCTGATGATATCTATATGCAGTCTTGGACTGGCACCATCCTCGGCCCTCACAATGTATTATTGCATCTTCTCCCTCTCGTCTTTGTTTACATTCTCTGTGTTTGATTGTTTAAGATTCAAAGTTGAAGGCTTTTTTCTCTGCGTCTGCGTTTGGTTGATTAAAGATGCAATTTTTTTGGGTGAGAATTGCTAGGCAGGATACCAATTTGGGTGGTTAAGAGTCTTCTTCTATTTTTTGTATCTATGTTTTGGGTAATATCTCTGTGACCTAAAGTAATTAGCTTTTTACTCGAAATGATCGGTAAGTTTTGGTTACATCATCTGAGATGGTTTTACTCCAAATGCTCTTTAGCTACATTTTCATGACCACTTTTGATTAGCGTTTTCAAAAGTAAAAGAAAGACATTGTTTGGTTTCTGCTTTTGGGTTTTGATGATGTTGATCCCAATTTGGGTGCTTTAGAGTCTTTTTTTTTTTTTTTTTTTAACCTTTTGTCACTATGTTTTGGGTAGTATCTCTGTGCCCTAACGTAAGTAGTTGCTTGTGGGGCTTTTTGGCTATGTTGCTTTACTACAAATGGTCCATAAGTTTTAGCACAAGAAAGAAAATTGCTTGCTTTCTGCTTTTGGGTTTTGGCTTTTGAGATGATTGATGGTGTTTGTTTGGTGATGAATGGATATCAGACTGTATATGAAGGGAAAATCTTCCAGCTGAAGCTCTTCTGTGGTAAGGAATACCCTGAAAGTCCACCTACTGTGAGGTTCCAGACCCGGATAAACATGGCCTGTGTCAACCCTGAAACTGGAGTGGTAAGCTCCCTCACTTCATTACTCTGATATTCTTGGTGTTATATGTATTTCTAAAATGTGTGATTCAGGTTGAACCGACTCTCCTTCCTATGCTCGCAAACTGGCGGAGAGAATACACAATGGAGGACATTCTGATTAAGCTGAAAAAAGAAATGATGACTTCCCATAACCGCAAGTTAGCTCAACCCCCGGAAGGTAATTTCCGTAACCTAGTTTTGGTTGGATCTAGTGTGTTTGTTTATGATTAAGTCTTAGGACCTTCAGGCTTCTAATCAATCTCTTGTTTCTCCAGGTACTGAGGAAGCTAGGCCAGATCCAAAAGGACCTGCTAAATGTTGTGTGATGTGAAGAGAGAAGTTGGAGGGAATCATCAATTTGTATTAATAGAAGGGATAATGTATATAAAACATCATTTGAAGCTTTTGATATTGCCTACGACTTGAATGTTATACTGCTGTTTGAGATTATATATATATGTCCACCAAAAAACAGGTGATTATGAGTTTATGACCCTAATAAACTTTCTCTTCTTAGTTTTTAATTGGTGGATAAGTTCTTGCACTTATCCTACTCAAAAACCATGCACAAAGCACCAAAAATAGAAGTTTCTCAAGAACGTTAAGTCCACTTGTAATTACAGAACATGAATGAGACAAACCTATTCTTGACACATCGAACTAGAAATAATAATACAGGGCAGAAATTGAAAAACAGAAGCTGCTCTTCTTTTTGTTTTGATGGATCAGCTTTCTCATTGGTGATCTAGGGGTTCCACAGCAGTCTTGAATAGAAGAACATAAACCTTGTCGATCTGGAAATATAAGAATCCTCCAACGGAATGAGTCACGTATGAGCCAAAGCTTGTCCCAACAATGCAATGCCATGCAGGGCCATAGGCAGAATCGAAGTCCTGAAATTGAAAGACAAATGGAAAATTGTTTCAAGAGTAAGAACAAAAGTAAAGTTTATCTTAAATCTGATGCAAGTTTAAATTCGCTGCAACATGTCGTTTGACAAAGGAACAAAGGGCTCAAGTTGGAAGAAAACGAAGAGATGAGAGAACCACTAAGAAAAGGTAAAACAAGTTAAACAGTAGAAACTGACTCGTAGGCCAATCATAAAAGCTAAGAATGGTAGCCACGATTAGGACTTCAGAGATTAGTGAACACTAAGACAGACAGAAAGCGACTCCGCTAACATATAAACATTGATTTTTTTTTTTTTTACTCAACCACTTTGTGAAACCAACGTAAACCCTCTCTTCTTCCACTTGGATCACTAAAACTTTGCACCTTTCATTCAAGTTCGAGCCCCAAAACAATCTTTGCACTTGTGAGAGAAACAATACCTCTATTCAAATATGCGGAATTGAGGAACTTGACAAATTCAAAAGTGTTTATATCATTAAACCCTGAGCCATGTATATGGAAACGCTGCATAAGCGTAAAATTCTATATATGTGGTCCGTATCATCTCATCTAACTGAGAACAGTCATGGCCTAAGTCAGCTCAAACAATCATCAAAAAAAGAAGCAATAAAGAACATCCAGGTTCCAAGACTTGTCTAAAAGAGATGCATACTATCATCCTCGCAATACACAAGAAAGCAAAGTCAAGCAGACTAATAGAATGCAACCGAATGAAAGCCAAAACAAATATGGGACCATCTATGATGTTAGATAATATGCGAGTACACAACATCAAATCAAGCAAGGTCGAGAAGACAACACCACAGTTTACAGAAAGAATGCGACTTGAGACTAGCACACTACTTGATTCTGTGTCAATAATCACTCCACAGTAGTAGACTCCGTCGGTGATGCGAATAAAAGATGCGATTTTGAAGTAATAGATATGTAACCTTTTTTAGGGCGAGAGCGAGTCTTTTGTTGTCGGCCTTTCCAGGAGTGGCATTCAAGAGCTCACGGGACAAACTGAAGGCCCTGTTTTGCACTGACAGAGGCATGTCGGAAGCTCGAACCCGGACATTGAACTCGTCTTTCTGGTCTTGCTGCTCTTTAGCCTTCTTCTTCTGCTGTATCAAGTTGTTCAAGAACTTGCTTCTTCTCTCTAGTTCAAGCTCAACTCCTTCCATGTTTCTCACTCTCACATCACTCAGCTAGGACTAGGAGATGTAGTCCTTTTCAATCGAAGAAAACAAAGCTACTTCACTATTTACGAGATTAGATTAGATTAGATTGTTGTATTGTACCTTAAAAAACAAAGTAAATAACATTTAAAACAACAATCTAATCTCAAGTTATTTCAATTGGTTTACATTTAAAACATTGATGTATTGTACCCAAGAAAGCCTAACCATTCTATATTAACCAATTGAAATAACTTGAGATTAGATTGTTGTTTTAAATGTTTTTGCCCAACACAACAAAAGATTGTGTTGTATGTATTCTTCTTGGTTACATCATGTAAGTCTCAACTTTCCGACTTGGAGAAGCTAGCAAACTAACCTTAACATGTTGAGGGTCTCAATAAAGTCAAATGTAAAGAGATGAAACTTGCAAATTCGTTTGAACTGTAATAACAAAATCTTATATCACGTAATAGATGTAAAACTAAGAAAACAAAACCGAGAAAAGTCAAATCCAAACAAGTATAAAGCTCTTCGCGATAACTCAAAACAGGCTTGTTCAAAGATTCCGAAAAGAAATGTGAAGTCTCCCTGAGACTATTTATTCATATAGAGTGAGAAGAAAGTATCCCTTAGACACAGACATAAGTGCAAGATTTGAGATCGTTTGTACTTGTGACCACCATCTTAAGTTATGACGGTGGGGGCTGATCGGCCCGTGAACTCCTCCATCTTGGACAGCTTCAGAGCTATCTCAACCTGTCAATCACAACACATCAAAACAACAATGAGAGCAAAACCCCTTTTGGTGTATTAGTTTACGGATATTTGAAAGGTTTTCTTTAAATATCGTACCAGAGGAGACAGAGCTTCCTGGGACTCTCGTCCAATCTTCGAAGCATCCTTCTCGTACTGTTCGATGTAGAGTCTGATGGTTGCTCCTTCCGAGCCAGTTCCAGACAGACGGAAAACCTTTATTTGATTTTTAAATCAATACAACAGGAGATGATTAATCAGTTACTGATTTCATATCTGTTGAACTATACCATTTCCTGTATCATTATGTTCTAGCTGATATGCCTAAAGAGACTCAAGACCAAAGAAGAAAAAGATGGGACTTACAAGTCGCGATCCATCCTCAAACAAGTAACGGATACCCTGGTGCTTTGAGATGGATCCATCAACTGGATCTTTGTACTCGAATTCATCCGCACTGGAGACATTCGCCACATCCGAACGAATTCCTTTCACAATCCTGAATCAAATCAAGAAAAATTAGGAAAAAAGAACAAAGTACCAAACTGAGGAGCGAAGGGATTTATAGAAGTTCAAGTGTGTGTACTTGTTGACTTCAGGAATTGAAGATTGCAATTTGACCAAATGCTCCATCAGTTCCTTGGCTTTACCTGCGTCTACATTCTTTGGTGGACAAAAATTTTAAGATATCACCAAGGGTTCTGTTTGTTCCGCATAATATGGTATAATCACAAAACTTAGCAACTTGTTACCTCGTAGTCGTAGCGAGTGTAGTAGTGACGGCCATAGGTAGCCCAGTGCTGGCGGACAATGTCTTCAACCGTCACCAGTTTAGTGTCACCGTCAATGCTATCCTTGTTCTTGTGAGCAAGTATGGACATCCACGCAAGAACTGCCCATATCCCATCTTTCTCACGGATATGATCGGAGCCTGTGAAAACATCTTTCTTTCAGAACCGCACAGATTGTTTTTAAATTTATTAACAGATGTGTGAGTGTAGGAATAGAAACTAACCAGTTCCAAAACTTTCTTCACCACAGACGGAACACATCCCGGCATCCATCAGGTTACCAAAAAACTTCCAGCCTGTTGGAACCTGATATGTGTTTTTATCATGTTAAAAACTTCACGAAGTTCGGAGGAAAGGAAGCTATATAGAAGTTGCACGGTGACATGTACCTCAAAAAACTTCAAATTCAAGCTTTTTGCAACAACATCTAGAGCAGCTGAGGTCGGCATGCTCCTAAAATAAGTAGTGCAAGTTAAATATTACGCGGCAAAAGATATATTATAAGAGTTGTATAGACTGAATTCAGATAGAAAAAAAAAAAGAAAAAAAGTCCGGATGTATAATACCTTGCAACACCTTTTAAACCAGAGCTGAAGTATGGTATGGCTTCAATGGCATTTGCAGCAATTATGGCAACTGAATCCGAAGGAGTTACAAAGAACCTACATAAGAAGAGATACAGTTAAGTTTAGAAATGTACTTCGTAAACCCGTTCCATGTATCTAAGACCATTACTACGCTACCTTTTACCAAGGATCATGTTACGGTCTGCATCACCATCAGCAGCGGCACCAAACTCTGGAGGTTCACCTCCGGTGTCGGATTTACTTAGTCCCATCCGTGCTACAAGCTCCTTAGCATATGTCAGATTGGGATCTGGATGTCCTCCTCCAAAGTCCTCCTACAAAAATTTTGTATTGTGGTGAATAGTGAGACTGGTGAATAGTGAACAGTAATCATTTAAGGAAATAGTATTTCGTGGTTAATAAAAACAAGACCTTGGGTACGCAGTTCAACAAGGCACTTTCTTGCGCACCGAGTTCTTCCACAAAGATGCGATGCGCATAGGCCCCAGCAACACCGTGCAAGGCATCGTAGCTTCATCAAATAAAGTACAATATAACATTAAACCCGATGGAACATATGTTAGCAAACGTATCTCAAATGGAAGAGGTTGAGGAACCAATGTAAGCTACATACCAGAACGTAAATTGTGGAGATGAAAGTAACTTTCGGATGGACTCAAAGTCGAAGATTGACCTTAATGGAGCAAGAATATAATTTTAGAAAAACTATAGAGATTGCATATAGACCATAAAGGGATCAGATTCTGGACTCACTTCATTAGTTTAACGTAGTCATCAGCAGAATCAAAAACTTCAACATCAAATTTTCCTTCAGGTCCCTCAAAACTCGTTACACCAACGGCAGAAATATCAACCTGTTGCATTCAATCATAGAGACAGGTTAACTTTGATTCAGAAAAATACAATGAAAGTTTTGTTGTACTTAGAGGAATCTGTGGAATGTTTAGATACATTGGGTAGATCTTCTGCTATAGGGTACTCCTTGATTGTCTTAGTGTTCTCGTAAATCTTATCAGTAATGGATTCAGGAGCAGGGCCTCCATTTTCCATATTGTATTTGATTCCAAAATCCTGTATAAAGCGAGTCAACGCTTAGTCTTATCGAGTTAAGATATATGAAACAATGGATGAATACAAAACAAGAAGCTAAGCAAAAAGGGGCAGAGCACAACAGAGACAGAACGGACCTCAGTAGGGCCACCAGGGTTGTGACTTGCTGTTAAGATAAATGCTCCAGTTGCTTTCGATCCCTGGAACCAGGAGACTGGGGTAAGTCTCTCATCACAGTTTGCACTCATGCACGGACACAGAGAAAAACCAACAAAAACACGTTCAAATATCACTACAAAGATGAGGTTAGAGAAAGAGATCTCACATCAGCCCCTGATCTTTCACGAATCACAGCTGATACAGCAGGGGTTGACATCAGAGTGTTTTTACCAACCCACACACGGCGTACACCATTAGCTGCTGCCATCTTAATTATAATCTGTCCAGATAGAAAATAAAAAGATTGAATGAGAAGCTCGAAAACCCTCGTCATCTTAAATAACATGCACCAGATATGTAACAGGAGCATACTTAGCCAAAGAAACTTGCACAAAACCTTTAACATTAACCAGATATGTAACAGGAGCATACTTAGAAATCATCTTCAAAGACAAACAAAACCTTTACCTCTAATAACCTCAATTGCCAATGAAGCAACATAAATCAAGAGTTTTTGTAAAACAAGAGCATTAATTCAAAACAATATGCTAAGTACTGAATACACCGATTAGATTCATCCAGAAATAATCACAATGCTTTTACCTGAACAGCATCCTTTGAGTAATAACGACCATCACCAGAGACCACGAGTGTGGCACCTGCACAGATGAATAAACACTCATCAATTTTTTATTTTTTATTTTAAATCAGCAGATATTTGCCTAAGAACTATTATCAAACTAGAAAAAAAAAAACTCACCTTTGACTTTCTCCGGAGTAAGCGCATTAAACGTTGCTTGGACAAAATTCTCCAGGTAATTGGGTTGCTTGAACACTTTCACCTACACACAGTTACACAATACCAATGAGAGACACCAAAAGATGCTAGCTTGATCACATCTGCAGAGACCACCAGACTACACATTGGAGACTAAATTAATATATGACTTGCTTAACCAATCCAAAGATCATTCATATTAGAAAACGAATGGTAAATATATAGAGATCTGAGCTATACTAACAAATCCAATCTAGACACTCTCAGTTTCGCCACATCAGTGCAAACATGTAACGTCAAGCTCTATACGTGTTCATATAGTTGTATCATTCATCCCAAATATACTCAAATCAAAGATAACAACGTGATCGCGAAGAACCGATCCAGAAACGAAGAAGATTCAAACAGTTTTGTCATCATTTGCGTATTCTGCACAGCATAATCATATGGATCAATGCATGGATCTAAATCCAACTTAAATGCGCAGTTATGACTGTCTTAAAATCTAGTCTTTAGATCTAAACAGATCGGATCGAGATCGATTTCGTTTTCGATTCCAGAGGGAGATTTGGATCGACGAACCTTCTTACGGAGACCAGAGGTTCCGGGTTTCTGGCCATCGATGGGGGATGTGGAGACGAGAGTAACCTTGAAAGCCATATCCGCCAAGACGATTCAGAATTGGGATTGAGACTGGGATGAAGAGAGAATGAGAAGAAGAGAGTGATGATAAAAAGCTGTGTAGGGTGGGGGGAGAGAGAGAGAGAGAGAGAGAGAGTTTGCTTAAACTAGACGAGACCGCGACACGTGTGGCTCAGCGTCTTTTGACCTTTTTCCTTACAGTAAATAAGAAAATCTTAGCCGTTGAGAATTCGTCTTATCGATCTACCCTTCCATTCAGTTTTTTTCTTTACTTGTGTAACAACATCACAAATCGTTAAATACTTAAATGTTTCTTCATCGTATATTATGTATTCGCAGAATATACTCTGATACTACTACGTGCTGCGTATGAACTGAAAATGTTACTAACCATTGTTGGGCTGGGCTTTCTAATCGGATTTTATGTATTTTTACTTCTTATTTGTTCAATAACTTTTTCGAGTTGAATTACATTTCATCTCAGAAAATTTACTTATTCATAAGTCGTCTACACAGCCCTACGGTCAATTAAAATGATGAATTGTGCAAATTAATATATCAATTAAAAAAATTATTAAATTTTATACATGAACTAATAAGTTTTGATTATTTCATACAATGAATTCATTTCACTTAGACAGAAATAACAGAAGCTTACATGTCCATTAATAAAATGATGTATTTGGCAAAAAAAAAAAACCCCATCAATTTGATATATGAATATGCCATTTTCCTCATTGTAGCCTCTTTCTAATATCTATTTAGATCCAAACTTATTTTAGATTCATTTTAAAATACATCAAGTTTTAATATTTTTACAAATGAATTTAAAAACATGAAATTTAATATTTGACACGTTTATTTAGATTTCAAATATTTATTTATATCCAGTTTTTTTCGATCGATTTCACCAAATCTGTTCAAATACTTTTACAGCTCAAATCAAGTATGAATTTGGGTTTATTTGTTACAAATGCCCATGCTTGTGCTTAGTTACAACCACATGACTGTAGTAAATAATCTGCTCTTTCTTTTCCTTTGGTATATTTGACCCACATGACAATCATACTATATAGTACCTGATAATCTGAGGAAATTATTCGCACATCTTGAAGAGACGCATAAGTAACAAAGAACCAGAGACGACTCTGATTCAAGAACAACACAACTTTCTCTCAAACGGGTAAATCTCTGAGTAACCTTAGAGCTTTCTCCCACTGTGGTCTTTGAGACATTACGATCCGTCTCAACACTGGCACAGCTCCTGCTCTTATAATGGCTGTATGGTTCTCACTGTCCATGCTCAAGTTATACAATACAGACAAACTCGCCTCTACGCACCGCTCGTTCCTCTCTTCTAGAAGCTTCACCAGCGGCTCTACCCCTCCATGTGAAGCAAGCGCTTGTGTCGCCTCTGGAACTCCCTCTGAGACTATCTTGTTCAGTTCCAAAACCGCTGCTTCTTTCGCTTCTGGAGTTGAGGAGAAGCTCATCTGTTCCACTAGACTTGGGATCGTCTTGTACAGAGTTACCTATTTGTGATATCAAAAGAGAATTATAAATATAAATAATCGTTTAAATAAAAAAATTTATTTTTATAGTTTTCGAATTATACATTTTCAAATTTTGGATTTTTTTTTAAATTTAAAAATTCTTTTTGAAACTATTTTAATTTTTTTTTATTTTAACTTTTAAATATTTATTTATATATTTACTAAAAAAAAAGAAACTGGCAAACATGTCTGAACTTATATATAATAAACAATACCTCAACGTTGACTGGGTTGTTGAGGGATGAGGAGGGAGATGAGAGAGAGGTGAGTTTCACAAGACAAGATGCGACCCAGTCTTTGTAGTGTAAAGGGAGGTTTGATCTCAGGATCTTCCTCAGCAGCTCCGAGAAGAGAGTCACATCCACAGTTTGGCGAAACGACTCAGAGTCGAGAAGTTTTGTTAGTAGCCTCGAAGCAGCTGAGATCGTCAAACCAGCTTCTTCTAGCTCAAGCAAGTGTTTCTCTAACTCCTCATCTTCATTTTCAGGTTCTGCATTTGATAAAAAAAACTCTTCATATGTTGTTGTTATGACCATTCATTAAAAGGAAAAGTTTTGTACCGTCAAGGACTCTCTGACGGAGAGCAACATCAAGAACAGTTGTGATATCCTTGGAGATGATCGTGTCCATGGTTGGATCAATGACCGCACCAAACTCGATCACGGAGATTGCCTTCCTCAGCAGGTTAGGAGACGCTGTTTTCGCTATCTGGACGAGCCGAGAGATAACAGAACCGTCCAGAGCTTCCTTTCTGTATATTCCACCAGATACTGAGCATTTGATACTTACTAAAACAACAAAACAGAACAAACTGAAAAACTGAAGAAGACATACCTGGACTCCGCTTTTGATCCGTTCACCGGTCCTTCGTAAAACTGCATACAGAGAAAACAGTTTAATCCAAATGAGAAAGGATGAAGAAATGGAGAATTATAAACACACCTTTGACTCCATTTCCTTGCTAGGATCTAAAATATGAGCAAGTACATCCAGAATCTGCAACGCATTGTTCACAACAGATGATTAGATAGTAGGCCTGCGGGTTCAGTTTCTTCGGTTAGTTCGGGTTGGTCGAAATCTCTCACCGAAGAGAACCGAAAAAGTTTGGTTCAGTTTGTTAGTTTAGTTTAAAAAATTTAACCGAAATTTTCGGTTTTGCGGTGGTTTAAATTGAATAAAATTCAAAAAAAAAAATCAGTTAATTTTGGTTATTTCGATTCAGAATTTGGTTAGTTCGGGTAAAAATCTCAGCCCTAAAAGATAGCAAAGAAGGATGGAGAAAGAAAATGAAGTCAGACCTGTTCAGTAATGCTTAGTGAGATCTCTGGCTGTTTCAGAAGATTAATAAAAAACGGTACAGCACCTTCACCTTCAATCCTCTTGCAAACAGTGCGGCTGCAATTTACATCAAAGTGTTTATAATTAATTAATCACAAAACCTCTGCTTAAGTAAAAAAAAAAAAGGTACTTTACACAAAGTACCTAAGAGACAAGTTTTTCAAAGCACGGATGACAGGTATCTTAACACCCTCTTTGTTATTGTTAGCTAAAAGCTGAACAAGAGGCTTCACAGCTCCAGCTTCCATGAACGAAACCCTCATCTCCTCGTTGATACACGCGTCAGCAACCGACTCCGCAGCTCTCGACACAGCCACTTCGTCAGCCAATCCGAGAATCAACAGCAAACGAGCCACACCATCTACACAAGGAAGAAGGGTCAGCTGCTGCTGCTGCTGATTCTGATTCTTGTGTGATTCCCCTGGACGTTCGGATTTGATCTCCTTCTCGAACTCAATAGCTCCAATACGAGCAAGGAACTGCTGGTTCGTCCTCCCGACTATCGCTTTAGTTTTAGCTTCATCTACTTCGTCCACGTCCTCGTCAACGTTTAAACCGAGGAGAAGCTCGGATGCGCCGAATCTAGAAGGTGATTTTGCTGTCTGCTCGACTTTGATCCCGTCTGGTAAGCTAGGCCATGAGTAAAGATCCGGTCTAAACGACTTGTAAGCATCTGCACCGATTACAGGAATGGGCACAACACCTTCCTCAATAACAAGAATCCTGTAGTATTCATCTTTAGCAAGCTCCAAAAGCACATTCCTCGCTTCTTTTCTGATCACTTTAGACCCTTTGTTCTCGCCTTTCAACAGTTTTGCCAGTTTGGGTATGACTCCTACTTCCACCATAATCTTGTGGTTAGAGCTGCTAAGAGCTAGATTAGCCAAGACGCCACCAGCTGCTTCCTTCACATTAACATCATCATCTTCCAGGAAGCTAATGAGCAGCTTAAGGATGTCAAAGTCTGCAGCTTTCTCTCTAACTCCTTCGTCCACAGTCAGATTCCACAAAGCACATATGCTTTGCTCTTTCACAACTGTAGCTAACGAAGGCCTGCTTAAGAGAGCTGTTATCTCCTCCAAGGCTCCACTCTCAGCGACAAGCTCTCTGTACAGATTCACGGAAGCGATAGACCGTAGCAGACCCGCGGCAGCTTCGCAGGTGGAGGTGGAATCGGATTTGAGAAGAGCGACGATGAGATTCAGACAACCGTGGAACTGCATTATCGCGTCGACGCATTTCTTCCCGCCTAGAGAGTACTTCCATAGGGCTTCCACGGCTTGTTCTCTGTCGAGAGGGTCGTTGTCTAATCCGAGCATCCGCACGAACAAGGCCACGTACCTTTCGCTTCTTCTCGCTTCTTCATTATCATCAACCTAAGCTTGTAGGGACAATAAAAAGCATCAACCTTTAAGCTTATAGGCACGAAAAGCATCAACCTTTATGTTCCGATTAGTACACAAACAGAGGAGGGACTTACAGAAGTTACGGAGCTTTGTTCTGTGGTGTCGGAGTGTCCGGCTTCTCCACTGCAGTGGGGACGGTGGAAACTCGATTTGGGATTGGAGAAAGCGTGACGGAGATGATGATTCGATTGGATAAGTATTGGAGAAGGGGTGAAGGAGAGGTCGTGTCTTCTTCTTCTAGGTTGTGTTTTGGCTAAGAGAGTGAGGAACTTGGTTTGTGTGGTTGAGATTGGGGATAGACGGGAACAAGGAACGGTGGAAGATACTGTGGAGAGTGACATCACAGACTCGAAGTTCTGTCTGAAGTTCGTTCGCTGGGTGAGAGAGATGATAAAACCTGAAGATGAATCTAGTCGATGTTTTTCTTTCAGCGAATTCCTTTTGTTTTGGGTTTTCAAGTTCTGTACCGGTTTGGTTAAGAGGCTGATAAACCGGATAAAATATTACGGTTCTATAATCGAATGTTATGTTACAATTTTTGTTTGAGAGTGTGTGATATTGGCTAATTTTTTGGACATATCTCTTCATAGCAGTGTTCTAAATCAGGTCTGAACGAAACAATATTTTTAAAAATCGGTCAAAACGTCTGTCTAATAATAACCACCGTCTAGCAATTTTTTATGAACATTACTTCCGAATAAACCTAAATTACTGTACAGTCCTCTGAGCGCTGCAGGCAGACTGTGACGTGATCAAGATTGTTATCCAGTGCTGTGTCTAAGGAGACGTTGTATTCTGATCTAGATCATGTTTAGTGTGATGTTTAATAGTGGATGGCGATGAGACTATTGGCTTACTACCCATTGAAGCCTTTTCTAGAGCTTGAGATTTTTCTAACAGTTATGCCAGTTCTCAAAAAGAACTTTTTAACAGTGTGCATTTGGCTGAAAATAGAGATGTGTCGCTACATGTTTCAGGATGTTCTGGTTAACAAAAAGATATAAGACTTTGGAGAAGTGATCTAGAAGTTCAGAGGTCAAGGCTGATGGGTCATCCATTGGATCAGTCAATCTGTACATAATGAGCAAGAGAAACTTTTTTTTTTTTTTTATGGCAACAGAGCAAGAGAAACTTTATATGATGATGTAAAAAGGTGAAATTTAACTTTATTGTTCCCAGAAAGGTAAAGAAAACAAAGAACACAATTTATCTCTTGCTCTGAACAAAACTCGTGAACAAAACTCCCCCCAAAGACGTGACTATAAAGACAGACTCATCAGCTAACCTCTCCTAATTCTTCCGGTCAGGTTTCAAAAACTTTGTCATACAAAAGACAGTTTTTTCAAAGGGCTTATTTGTGAACTAGCCATATTTTACCAACAAATTAAGAATATAGCGTTGATTTTGATGTTATTAGATCTCGTAGCATTTGTGCAATATTTTTTCGGTTTTGTTCTTCTTTTGAACCAGTTGCCAGTAACAGAAAAAAAAATTGTGATCAATATTTGTGGTGATTATTGGGGATGATCGGAAAAAGATATAATGTTATGGAAAAAGATAAACAAAGTAGATAGAATAGATCATTCTACATATGGTATAGTTCATATTAATGAAATTATAAAATGGTTTAATAATAGTGGCAGTAATGCTTATCCCATGTCAACTCAAACCTTCCATAAACTAAACCCAAAACACTAATCAATAAACCCTAAAAAAATATAAACCCTAAACTAAATATCAAAATATGCATACAGTACGTAATATGAAGCATTATTAAAATAGAGTAGTAACAAACGAAATAGCATAGTACATATTAATGTTCAGATTTTGAAATGTCTATGATTACAGTGAAAGAAGTAATGCTTATCCCAAAATCAACTCAAACTTTCCATAAACTAAACCCAACACAATAATCACTAAACCCTAAACGAAAATATAAACCCTAACCCAATATCAAATATGCACATAATACATAATATGAAGCAATATCAAAATAGAACAGTGATAAAAGAAATAACATAGTATATATTAATCAAATTTTGAAATGTATAGGGAAAGAAGTAATGCTTACCCCAAAGTCAACACAAACGTTCGATAAACTAAACCCAACACAATAACCACTAAACCCTAAAAAGAAATATAAACCCTAACTCAAAGATCAAAATATGCACACAATACATAATATGAAAATAGTAACAAACAAAATTGCATAGTACATCTTGTTCAAATAGCATAGTATAACGAAAATTTACATGACAAACGAGGAAGCCTCGACCGTAACACCATCGTGGTCTGTATATTTCAAAAGCAGAGATGACATATCTAGCATATATTATGGATATGGAGATGTTTGTGATGGCTATATAATTGGAGATGATCGTATTGTAATGGTGACAAAGGATAAGTGGTGGTAGTTGATAGTCGAAGAAGAGAAAGAGATATATTTCTCTTTCATTAACCGGAAAGTAGGGGTAATATAGTATATATTATAAAAATAATGGAGGTGCTTTTTTTTTTGTTAGTTACTTAATTATTGTTTTTTTTTGTGGCTATACATCCCTATTTCTCTTTTTCAAACACTTCTCTAAACCCATCCGATAAGAAGACTTTACTTTCTCTTCGATGATCGTCACCATCCAACTATTTTCATTTCAGTTCTTAAAAGCTGTCATTACTGCAGGGGCGTCCCTCGGCATAGCGAGGTGAAACACAGGTCTTGGGCCCCCAAATTTTCTGGACCCCCATTTAGAAAAATTTTTTATTATATATATTTTTAAATTTTATGGTAAAAAATATTGCCGAATGAAGTTAGACACTTGTCCTAACAAAAATATCATCATTTCAATGGAAAAAAAAAATAGTTTTGACCATCATAGTTTGAATTTCTTCTCATTTTCAAAGTTTTTATGTTTTTGTATGGGTCCCCATTTTTTTTTTTTTGCTTGTGGCCCTGGTTAGTACTGGATCGCCCCTGCATTACTGACTCAGTGAATTTGTTGAGGTCCCAAGATTCCACTTGGTTTTTCAGCTCGGTTATAGCCTCAAAGTTTTGCCAAGTCTTATGTAGTTCATCATTTTGCCTTTACGAAATAAATTGTTAAACTTTAGGCACATTATTAAATGTGTGAATCAAGTGATGGTAGCATAGTGGTAATCTTTTGTGGTTTGGTGTGTACTCACATCAGTCGTGGATTCGATTTTTTTTGAAAACTAAATTATCATTATTTGGCTAGTCTGGGTTTGGACTTCGGTCCAAATGGTTTAGATGGTGGATTGTAACTGATGATCGGTTCACCTTGACAATAGTCGGAAAATATTCTAAATTCGGATCAGACAGTGTGGTAGCCAATCAGCCGATAGGGTTTATCAAAAAAAAATATTTGATGTGTGCCCCATTATCGAGGCTTTAAACCCAAACAAGATTTGACTCCAGTTCTAAATCAAGAATTGGCCATATATATATCTGTCTTCCTCCTATATAGCCCATGGCTAGTCGTAGCACGACACGATATGCTCGTAAACCAATCATTTAACGTATTAAGAAATCGAACTAATACGCAGCGCATACGCACATGCAAATTTATTCTACTAATCCCCATCAAACGTATTGGAAACATTATCTAGTTTTTTGGGCATAAGAAACATTATCTAGTTCTTGAAAGAACAATCTCCTGTACTAAAGAATGTGGCTACCATACATTTTTCTAATAACTCTAAAGGTTTTCCAGATCCAATGCACCTCGGAGTCTTGTACTGACCAATGGACCCACCCTGCGAGATGAAGAAATTCATGAGAGAATCAAAAGTACCATGACGCACCACCTTCATCTCCAATGGTCCTACAGTTTTTTCCTTAAACCGGCATCTCTTGTAAACATTGTCAAATGAATCTTCCATTACTAAACAACATTCCGATAATGCATCTTCATTGAGCTCCATTTGCTTTGTCTTGTCTTCTCTTTTATCTTCTACTTCCCAGTAAATCACGTAGTGACCTGGAATGGTGGAGATATCTCCATGGCTGGTAAAGTCTGTGAGCATGAGACCTGATGAGTTAATAATGAGTTTTGCTCGATTCACCGCGTTAAACAAATCTTCTTCGTTAGTCTTGTCCATATCAATGCTTAAAACCACGCTGTCTCTTCTTATAAACCTAAGCTGAGGTGCTTTGTTGTAGAAACCAGTCACCAGTAGAATATCTCCAACTCTTATTCTATACAAACCTGAAAGAGGGAAATATTCATATTAGCATATCGTAAAAGAAAAGGATCACGTTACTTAAATCTCCAAAATATCACCTTTCTAAGTTTATGTCACAAAAATAGCTCTCAAAAACTAAAATGACCAAAATAACATTTTATCTTTTGAAAAATTTAAATTTTTTTATTTTTCAAAATTTGAAATCTTATCCCAAAACCCCACTCCCAAACTCTAAATCCTAAAACCTAAACTCTAAACCCTAAACTCTAAACCCTAAACCCTAAATCCTAAATTCCACCCCTTAACGGTAAACCCTAATGTCTAAATTAATTTACCATTAGGGTATGAGTGTATATTTATCTCTTTTGATAAAACATTAAGTGCTATTTTGGTCATTTTTATTCTTAGAGGCTATATTTGTGACAAAAACTTTTTTAGTGCTATACTAGTCATTTTCTTTTCTTTTTATTATTTAAGATAGATATTGGGCGAAATTCGTAGTCGTTCTAAAAGCATTTTCATGATATCATTAAAAATATTAAAATATAATTTTTAAAAAGTGGGATAACAGAGAAAATGAGAGAAATTTCTCTTGTGGAAGAGATTTTAAGAAAAAAATTGAAAGATTCTTCACTAGCTAGTAGTATATTTTTTAAAGAAAATAAAATTTCGTTAATTTTCTTGGAATATTAATACAATAAAGTGAGACACTGTGTTTGAAAAACCCACACTCTGGTCTAAGTAAAAGGATGCATTTTGTTTATAATCATCAAGCAGTATGAGACATTTATTACTTAGTTCACCTGAAAAATTTGTGACCACAAGTTCATAAGAGCATCCAAGTTTCAAATCTGCAAGGTCAACAACATCGTTCTCGTCTCCATCCAGTGGTATAAACTCGAAGTAGGAGACATTGGGCATGATCGTGTAAGAAACATCCTCAGGCTTGCACAATGGGTTAAGATTTAACCCAAACGTAGTCTCCGAAGAAGCATAGATTGTTGAAACGAGGGGCAGCATATCATTGCGTAATAGTTCAATGTGGGAACATACTGCGCCATAGAACCTGTAACAATAGTTTCAATATATTTTGTTCTTGGCCAGAGTCTTGTGGTTATACCTTCCCAACACTTTTGGTTGCATATTTTTTGAATCGTGTTAGCCACTTCAGGGTGAGGCCCACCAAGAACAATAGACACGGAGTCACGACAACCGGGATCTGTGATCCACTCGCTGAGCTGACCTGATCGGATGTTTGAACACAACTCCTCCCATGAATTTTCAAGAGATTGATTGCTCGGACCATGACTGAAGCAAAGATAGAACCCATTCTCGTAACCTCGTTTCTTTGAACCAGGCCACAAAGTAAATGGCAGTAGAGACTCTGTTTGTTGTCTGGACATAATATGACTTCATCGGGGCTAGTGTAAGTGTAATACCAGTTACATGGACGGTTCTTGAAGTAGCTGCTTTTTAAATAGCTACTGCTTGCGATTCGAGCAGGCAAGCCCGAGGGGGTGATAGATTCGAGTTTGGTGAAGTAAAACATCATCGCGCGCCTTTCCCTTCTCTAGGCCTTTCACATAACTAGACAGTGCAAGAAGTCAAGAATACATTATATATTTTGTATATTTGATTTCAGTTACTTAATATTCGTTCAAAAAAAATAAATTAATAAATTATATTTCTTTTATTTTATAAGTTATTTACATCATAACAAGTTTGGTTTAAAGTAAGAACTTAGAGTATGATTAACTCGGAGTTCTTACGATGGGGTTCTTAGCGGAAGTTAAGAAACTGTTTCTTAACTTTTAACTAAAAAAGCTAAGAGCCGGTTCTTAAATAAGGATTTTAAGAACCGGTTCTTAGCTTTTTTAGTTAAAAGTTAATAAACAGTTTCTTAACTTCCGTTAAGAACCTACTCTAAGAACCCCGGGTTAATCATGGTCTTACTTGGTTATAACGTGCATCCGAAGATCATACATGAATGTCAAGTAGTCCAAGAACTTTTCATTCCATGGCATAATCTTTTGTGCTCCTCCTGACGTTCCCGAACTACATTATAAACACGTCAAGGATTAGGCATTTACTGAAATTTACGAGAGATGAGTACGGTAAAATCTTATTGAATTTCTTGATTTATCATTATTTATTTATAAATAAAACATAAGCAACATTTTCATAAGCATGCAAACGCAAAGCAATCATGATCTTAGTTTCGTATACAATGCAGCCTCTTATTTTTACCTTAGTAAGAAACCGGTAATAGGCCGGGTTGATATGACATTGGAAGGCTCTCCATTCGCGACACGTTGGATATATGGCTTAACATCTTCATAAGTCACCACAGGTACATTCTTCTTGAAAATCTCTTTATCAAATTTCCCATGGAAGAAGCGTTGGAGATACTCTGTGTTTGTGTTGAGTGTGAGTATCTCCTCCAATACATTGTCTTGAATCTGCTTTACATTTGATGTCAAATCCTCCAGAATCTTCAGTTTATCATTTGCTTTCTCGGTGAGATCAGAGATTACACTCATAGCTGGTTATATCTATGACTATGAATTGCACTCATCCTTCTATAAGTAGAGAAACAAAATGATTTAATAACACTTAGTAGTTCGTGAAGCACAATGAATAGATTAAAAATGATCACAACTATTTGGGGAACGTGTGAAATGATTTTTGGAAAGATTTTAAGCTACCAAAAAATGATTCATGTACGGTGTACCTTTGAAGAACCTGCTTTGGGATAGGTTAATTAATGTACTGTTGTAACTTGTAACTAAAGGTATCCATATCTCCTCGCTGCCGCCAGCTCACATACAATATCAGTTAGCTGAATAGAAATTTAAACTTCACTTCAACTTACTAAAATTTATCTTATTGTTCTAAATATGTCGGTCCTTTTCGGGTGTGACTTCTCGTCGACCCCACGTGACATAAATCAATTTAAGAACTCTAATAAAACCAAAGAAACCGTTCAAAATATATGGCCCCAAGGGTTTTGCAAGAGTCGAGAAGGATGGACTCCAAACGCCATCGAGTCATCGACCGTCCAAACCTACTGGATAATGTATTCACATGTAAAGGTCACATCGACTTCAATATCTTTTGCCAACGTCCAACGGTTTCACATTTTTTATACAACTGTAAACATGAGACCGAGACTTAAAAACCCATAAATATATCAATACTAGATGTTTGTATTAGAAGAAGCCAGCCAGATACTTTCAAACTAGGATACATCATTGTTATGTAGTAATAAGACTAGATTAACAATGTCTTTGTGCGATCGCTCCTAATGTCTTGATCTACTCGACTGCGTTTGATCTAAAGCGATAAAGAAAACATGCAAGAGAGTATTTGGTCACCCGGAGTTCACCGCACTCTCCCAACGTGGAAGAGCCGCTATATATCTCCGGAGCTGGATCACCAGCAACTTCACTAGCTCAGCTTAACCCCGAGCTCAGATCACTACTCGATCTCTCTCTCAATCTGTGGTGACTCTCTCTATCTCTCTTTCTCGATACTACTCTGTGGTGACTCTCTCTATCTCTCTTTCTCGATACTACTCGAGAGATTGATAGTCTAACGGCTTATAAACGCACCGTTTTACATCACCCACAACATTGTAGCACATGATTACTAACTCAAGCCACAAACCGGCTTAAGCAATCTCGGTTCTAATCGATTGATTCGAACCGGTTTACATTCAAATACAAGGACACTCATTCTTCCGTCTTTATCAAATATTAAAAAAAGAAGAAGTACATAGTGGATTGACGACTACTCCATCAAAACATTAACTTTCTTGATTGATTGATAAAAGCAGTCAACGTCTTCTTAGGCTGCTACTCCATATCGCAATCCCAGGAACCAAAAGAAAGTTACTCCAGGAGAAGAAAAATAATAAAGACATTGAACATGTAACCCCGACACGTCGTTAACTTGCGCGTAAAGCAAACTTACTGGTAACCTAAACTGATTTTGCAGACAAAGCCCAAACGAGAACTTGTAAATTTATTACAAAGACGCATGTTTCAATTTGAACATTAGAAACAAATCATTATTTCAAAAACAAGAAATAAAAAAAAGAACAAGAAAAAGACACAAACCCAATAATGTCGAACATTCAAGGTTACATTAAGACAACACAAAGTCTAATGAGTAGTGACTTTAAGACTGAAAGATTTGTTAATCCAAGCCCTAAAGCTTCTTTTCCTAGCCCCATTAATGGGGAAACTCGATCTTCCACTGTCTTCTTCCTCAACCTTCTTCTTCTCCTCCTCTGGTTTCTCACACAGCATAAAGTTCCTCGCTCCCAACGACCCAATCGCTTCCCATGGACTCAAAGCTGCACAAAAACAAAAACCCACAAATAAAAACAAAACTTTATCACACAAAAGCATTGATTGATCTCATACCTTCAGGTCCAACCATGGGGCAATAGAAAAGAAAATCGTTAAAGTCGGATCCAAGAACCGGAAGCCGACCTTCCCGAGCGTAACATTTAAGAGCAGTGTCGATCACATTAGCGACGAGGTCTCCTTCGTAAGCCACGAACCGGATCGGACCGGCGCTACCGAGAAACGCGACGCTGATTAAGATCCGGTTCTCCTTAATAGTAACCGTCTCTCTCTTCTTCTTCTTCTTCTGCTTGTTGTACATCAACATCTTCTTTCACGGGGTCGAGGCCGAGGCAACGGTAGTACCAGCCTTCTTTGCAAGATCCGAAAGCGAAAACAGAGTCTGAAGATGAAGGGATGTGCATAAGATTATTATCACCGATCGGAGTAGGTTCCACCATTCACGAGCGTCACCGGAGAGGAAGAAGATGAACGGAGAGAAAGGAAGCAGAAGAAGCGTGGTTTGCGAGAGGAGGGAGAGGAAGAAGAGAGATGAAAAATCGAATTTGTGATTTTGCGAGATGAGAGGCGTGTAGGTTTTGTATATAAATCAAAGAACATACGGTTTTGTCGGGTTGGGTTTTTCGGTTTTGTATAGATACACCGAATTAAACCGAGATATATTTTGGTTAAAACTCAGGTTATACGGTTCGGTTTTGTTGCTATTATGTGTTCCAAATTAAACCGAGCTATTTTTTGGTTAAAACTCAGGCTATACGGTTTGGTTTTGATATTATTATTATGTGTGTTACAAACTAAACTGAAATCGTTTCCTATCTTCGTTTTTTTCTTTTAATTTGGTAAACAACATAACTAATTGGATAAAATTTGGTGTAATTCAGTTTATTTTTAGAGAATTCGGTTTCTTTAATTGCTATTTTTTAACCGATGGTTCTGCATGCCAAATCGAATCAAGAACCGATTGAATATATAACGTAACTAGGGTCAGGAAAATGATATAGAAAAGCTATATATGTGATATATTTATTCATTATATATAGTCATTGGTTTTTGTATGCCCTACATGGTCTGTTGTTATATATTTGTTGGAAAGAGCTGGTGGATGAGAATCACGCTGACATCTTTCAAATTTTTCGCATCCTCGTGTGTACGGATTTGCAGGTTCTCGTGGGTGGCACGTTGCAGGATGTTTAGGATTACAACGAGCTGGAGGATCGCCAGACCCTATTGCTGGATATCCAATATAGTTTCCAGCTCCCAATTTCACCGTGCTCATAAACACACATGATACGAGCAGTACCACGAGAATAGACCTATTTGTTTCTTTCTTATTGCTCATGATTTTATGTTTTTGTAAAAAAGGTAAAGAAATCAATGTGTGATATTTATATTGAAATCTTTATTCCACGCATGCAGTTGTATGATTTTTACTAAACAATGGGATATGAAATTAGCTTTCGAAAATAATAAAGAAATGAATTTGCAATTAATTTATCTGAAATCTCAGTTGTATTTTTGTCATAGAATTGGAGGTTGGTTTACTTAAAATTAAGATGTCTTTTTCTATTCTTTTCTATAAAGACAAAAATCTTAAACGACTTATTTATGGTGAATACATTTTGTGAAAATTTAACATTTGTTAACAAAAAATTTTGAGATTAATTTACTTTATTTCAATATTTAATCAGATTTATTTTTATAATTTAAATTTTAGCTGCTACTTTCAAAATGTAATGTATCTTTACTTATTTCTCTATTTTTGAAATATGTGAAATTTTATAATGAAATATTTTCCATCGTCCATTTACATAAGGGGGTATTCAGGGGAAATTGCCACAAATACCACATTTATAGTACCACTTTTCATGTTTACACTAATCACTTTTGCATTCACTTTCAATGAAGGGTAAAAGACACTTAAATTCCTAGGGTTAGCTAATCTAGACTTAGAGTTTATCATTGAACGGTGTGGTAGAGTTTTTGGAATGTGAAATTTAAGATTCTAATAAATATATAAATAAATACTTAAAAATATACAAATTTTAAAAAAAAATAGTTTCAAACATAATTTCGATTTTCAAAAAGAAATTTTGAAAAAAAAATAAAAATAATTTCGAAAAAAGTTCGAATTTGAAAAAGTATAATTAAAAAAAAATTTATTTTATTTATTTATTTAAATAATGATTTATTATATATATAGATAACAAGAGTATAAGAGTCTTTTGCCACTTAATAAAGAAGGTATTTTTGAAAATGTCTATTTAGTGGTGATAAAGATGAAAAGTAATATCATGAAAGTGGTAAACATAAAATTTCTCCGGTATTCAGCCACAACTTTAGAATAATTAAAATTTTACTTAATATCATTTACAATTAAATAAGATTTATATTTTTCAACCAAAAAATATTCTATTGTACATGGAAGTCACTAAAATTCCAATGCTCAAAATATTTCCAATAATAATGAATAGAAATTACTTTTCCAAATTACTATATAGCTCACAAATATTGAATTTTAAATACTTGAAAAATCTTATAATTCAATATTACTGTATTTATTAGAATTTGTAAAATTAAATTCATATTTGAGTAACAAAAATTTTGTTAATCATTATTGTTTAACAGTTGATGTGATTTTTGTTCTTATAGAATTTTTTTTTTTTAGTTTAGCAAAACAATAAATATATTTTTAATTATTACTAGAAAGAGGTGATACGGTCAATTTTAATTCAATTTACTAACCCGCATATGCACTCTCATCGTGCTGCGTTAGTAAATGAGAAGTTAAATCCACAAGGGTACTTGGGTTTTGTTTTCTCAAATCTCTAAACGAGTACTTATTAAGAGGTACTTAAAGACGTATCAAGCAAGCAATATAAGAGGTACTTATAAACGGTGTACCAAATATACGAATTAAACATGATCACGGTAAACTCAATGATTCTAAAATGTTGTCTGAAAACAAGAAATCAATCAGATTTAATGTCAAGTATGGTAAGGTCATACATACATTATTAACAACTGTAAACAAGTCCCAAGAGGAACCAAAAGGAAAATAAAGATTCTTGCATAACAAGACTTGATTTATTTTAACAAGGAAACTCGAAGACGTTGATGAGATGTTTATGATTCAGACAACAACCTAGTCTCGAGTTCACGCGTGTAATCAGCAACGAATGCGATGTATTTAGTAGGGGGAGGAACGTCGACGTTTAGCTTCTCGTATTCCCATTTCCACTTGGCAATACAAACTCCATCATCTCTAGGAACAACGTCAAGTGTTATCTTATAGCTCTTGTACTGCTCCAACACATCTCCTTCCATAGCTAAGAAAGAAACCGACATGTTCTCTTCATCAACCTCTGTCTTCTCCTTAATCTGCTCCATCTTTCCATCTATAATAAATCCAAGATTCCAAAGTAATCAATGAAAGTACAAGAACCTGATAAAGAAGAGGAATACATTTTTCAAAAATCTGGAAAATACAAATAATTAGTTATATACCTACGATGAGATTCCAGATCTGAATCGAGGAGTTGTAGTTGGTATCATCATGATAAATAGAAACTGCTTCTGTCTTGTCTGTGAAACTTCCTTTCTTATTCTTGAAACTGTTGAAAAATCTATCGGCCGGCATGTTTACTTGGATCTCTAGGTCGAGAGTCTCAATGCCCGCCATGGCTCCACAATATTTTACTGGTTTATCACAATGACTCTTGTGTTGTCTTATATATTCTTAGTACTTCGAGAAGGAGACATACATCAGCCGGCGGATGAGAATGTAGCTTGCTATGTCTTCAGTGCATAAACTTGATAACCATTAAGTCTATTCATCAAGACTCATTCTTTTTTTTTTTAAACTGATTTATTATGATGTTACAATTATGATATGAAAAAAATTACATAGACGATTCGACAACCGACAATACTACCTGCTTTCTGAAGATCTACGTCTAACTGCATCACCTGAACCGTACTATGAAGATCCACGCTTGGCAAGATTTACTTGTACCAAATTTACTGGCAAGATTTACCGGCAAGAATCAAGACTGATTCTTAGTAGACAACTTCAGCTATGTTGAGAAAAAACACAAAATTTTAAAATGGTAACAACACTAGGTTATTAATTTATTATAAACTAAATGGCAATTTTCCTAAATAGACTATTTTCAAGTTTTGATCACAAAAATAGATCATAGAGAGTAAAATGACCAAAATGTTTCATTTAATAGGAAAAATGATCCTAATACTCTAGATATATAAAAAATTAAAAAATAAAAAAATTATAGTTTTAGATTATATGTTTTCAAATTCGAACTTTTTTATAAATTTTTTTTTTTGAAATTTGTTTTTGAAATTTTTTTTTCAAATTTTCTTTTTGTAATTCGAAAATACTTTTTAAAACTATTTTTAAAATTTTTATTTTTAAATTTTTAATATTAATATTTTATTTTATAAAATTTTAAACCCCAATCCCAAATCCTCACCCCTTAACTCTAAACCCTAAGGTTTGGATTAGTTAACTCTAGGGGTATAAATGTATATTTACCTATTTAATAAAGCATTTTGGTAATTTTGATCTATGGCCAAAATTTTTTTATTGTCACGTCTGGATGCAGAGTCTTGATCGCTGACATTTGCTTGGTATATTTTTTTTTTAGAGATTTGCTGGATTTGAACGGTTAGTCCAATCATAATACCTGGATCATAATAATATAAACCCATCATCGACTTCGTCTAATTGTTTATATGTACTATATGATTTCTTTTTCTTTTTCAAAAAGTCAAAACTGAAACTTAACCAAGGCATGTTACCACTCCAATTCACTGATTCAGAGGGTACTGTAGCGTAAGAGTACTAATCAAAATAATATTTTATCCACTAATTGTATAGGTATTTTTGATTTAATATGTCAAACCTTTTGCTCGTAAAGTATAAATATTGCTAGATTTCCAGACATTTAACACACTCCATATTCAAATCTAGAGAGATAGCAGATTATTATCAAGACATGTTTGATGTTATACAAAACACCCAAAATCATAAAGATAAAGATATATAACTAGATTTGGATCTGGATATTGGGTAGCTAGCAATTTGATGCAACCTAAGAAAGAGAAAAAGATACTAGAACCCAATATAACAAAGTTCCAGACCTTTGTTTGGAAGATAAAAGCTCCACAACTTTCCAGGTCGAGAGTCTGAACGCCCGCCATGGCTTCACAACTTTCTGGTTTATCACAATGACTCTTCTGTTGTCTTATCTTAATAGTTTACCAATTCGAGAAAATAGATGTGGCTCTGCGTATGTTTCTTGGTAAGCACTACGTGGCGCCGACAAATAATAAATAGTAATATTCCTTTATTAAATAGCTAGTGTATACTCAACTTCACAAGATTTCCAAAGCCTCTTTACTCATGGGTCACCTGGATAGTGTTCAGGAAGCTCTTGACATCTTCCATTAGGTCTCCATTTTACGTAGGTTAAGGAATTGGAGTGGTAACATGCGTTGGATAAGTTTCCGTTTTGACGTTTGGAAAAGAAACAGAGAGAAGATATACAGATATAAATAATTAGACAACATTGATGATGGTTTTTTTTGTCAACGATGATGGGTTTACATCCCTGCACGTTATAGATTTGAAACGTTCTGTCTCTATCTTGCTTGCTTCAATGATGTCCTTTCAGTGTTCTCTCCTGCCTTGTTACGGTACGCTCGCCCCTGTACGACTCTCTACAGTATGCAGTCTATGTTCTGGTCTCACTCCATCAAATGATAGTTTAAAGTTGCTTAGTTTAAAGTTGCTTCCTCATTACTTGTGGCAGACTCGTAAGGAAACACTTGTTGTTTCTGTCTTTTCGGTGTTTCTGGATTGTTTATCCTTTGTGAAGCTTGATGGCCTCCCATATGTTTCATTCGGTTTTAGTGGTTGTGTTGCAGGGAGTAGTGTGCCCAAGATTATGTATGCTTCCATGTTTGTTCTGTTAAAAGGCTCATCCATTTGGTGCATTGTCGCCTCTGCTTTTGATGCCGAAATTCTGATTGTTAAATCTGCTTCTATTGGGGTTTCAATCCCAGGCGTTAGACCAGTACTTGTGCTCTCTGATTCCCAAAGCCTCATTTCACTTCTTAGCACGATTGGCGTTGAATTTCGTGGACTGCTCAGCGACATTAGGTGTTGTTTATGTGTTATGTTTGCTCTTATCTTATGGTGTTATCTCATTGCTCTGTTTTGCTATGGTAGTAGCTGATGTTTTAGCCGGTTTGACTTTGTTATTGTTCGATGTAAACAATTTCGGAGACTAATGATTTATAAAATTGTCGTTTGATCAAAAAGAAATATGTATATTATTATGATCCGGGTATTATGATTGGATTAACAGTTCGAGTCCAGCAAATCTATAGAAAAAATATATCAAGCAAATATCAGTAAGCAGACTGTCCATCCATGCGTCACATTTATTTTTATAATAATCAAGGGTTTGTTTCAATTTTAATATTTTAATAATCAGTCTTTGATGCATACATACATACACTTGAGTGGAAAGAAGAAATATCAAGATAAATTCTAATATTTGTGTATTTGATCTCCTACATGATTCTCATCCTTGTGTGTTTTGATTTCAAAGCAAAAACAGAGACGAGCAAGTATGATACAAACTTTTATTATCAAATTAATAATCACAGCATACACTTAAAAGTTACATATTTGCAACTTTTTTTTTTTTGCTAAAATACATATTTGCAACTTACAACATAAAACATAACATCGACTCATTATCATTTATATAACTTGCAGACATTTTATCTTAATCTTGAGAGAGAACACAGTTATTGACACAAACATGAAAATTATATAAAACGTACGGAGGAAAAAACAAGAATTTCTCCTCTATTCCTCGGACAAGAGGTGTTCGTCGATCTCTTTGATCATATCAGCAAAGAAAGGGAGCAAAGTCTCAGGGTGAGAAATGTTCTCATCAATCTTCTCATACTCGAAGTGCCACTTCACAATACTTCCATTTCCTCCTTGCTTGGGGGTTACCTGAATCGTAATCACAAAGCTCTTGAACTCTTCCATCAGATCTCCCTCTAAAACCCTAAACTTCACAATTTTCTTCTCAGGTTCCACCACTTCGATCCTCTCTTTCGCCACTCTGGCTTGTCCATCTACACCCAAAACGAACCGTTTACCGATCAAAATATTGTATCTTATTACACCAATATTATGCATGTATTTTTTTGAATGACGAGAAAGTTATGTGTCTGATCCAAGAGTTTTATTCAATAGGTAAATTCCTCGTTAGTATTATGCATGTATTCCCAACTATAGTATACAATATTCTAGCATAAATACCATGAACGTAGTTCCAAAATATAATACTGCCAACTTCGCCCCATTCTCCGTCGTGCAGATCACATGCCTGCACATTGCGTGGAGTGGATTTGGCCACATGATGCGGTCTTCCGGCGTACATGTGGTAGAACTTCTCCGCGGGAGATTTGATCTCGACTTCAACCTCAAGTTCTCCTAATAGAGAAGACTGTGTCATGTTTATTTGCCAACGAAAGTGCTTTGATAGCTTTGAGATGCTTAAGAGTTCGTATCCCGTTTCTAATTTATAGACGGAGTGACAACCTCTTGGACTGGTCAGATAAATTAAATGATATGGAAGGGTTCAATTTTATTTTCTTGTGATGTCTTTATCTATGAGTTGGAGTGGTTACGTATATTTTTGATAAATTTGGGTTTTAAATTTTGAAATATTTTAATAACAGTAGACTATTTGGTTTATAACTGTGATCCGTATCTTATTGATTGATAAGTTTATATATAGAGCCAGAGCATGTGTCAGCAAGCACTAATCAAGGTTTGTTGCTATTTTATATAAACACTTATGATAAGTTTTAAGGATAGTTGGTATTTTCTCTATTTCAGCAAACGATCAGTCTTTGCTAGTTGTTACATAACGTGGATCCCGTGTGAGATTTTATCAGATATGCAAATATTTGGTTTCTTTATTTTTATTGGTATAATACTCTACGTGTTATTGTAGACTTTTAATTAAAAACGGTTTGTAGACTGTTCTCGAGTCTTTCTTAGATTGAATCGTAAGTGGCAACTTTGATATCTTTGATAACTTCTTATCAAATTTTTATAAGTTTGTGTCTTTATCCTTGTTTTCTATTGAATTAAATGTCGAGGAGTTAGTCTATCGACTCGCACATCGTGGTTTGTTCGATGATGCTACTACTCTTGTAATCGTTTAACCTATTAATGAAGATTTTCGTGCACACAAAAAAAAATACAAGATTTCTGTTTGTTTTGGTAACCACTTCTAATTCTTTCTTCTTTGGCTTTGATAATTTGAATTATAAATTCACCAAGAAGGAATATAATTTTTATATTGTTAAACTTGCAACGGTTTCAATATAATTAGAAGACGAAATATATATTATATATAATATAATATAACTGGGAATACTGATATATTATATATAATATAATATAACTGGGAATACTGACACTACAAGAAAACAGCGGTATTTTGACGGACATTCCGACGGAAAATGAAATCCTCGGAATTTCCTCTGAATATACCGACGGAATTCCGAGGAAATATCAATCCGTCGGAATATTCCGAGGAAATTCCGAGGAAAAATGTGTTCCTCGGAAAAAACCGATGAATTCCGAGGAAATATTATAGGGATTTTCCAAAATTCCGAGGAAATTCCGACGAACTAGTGATCGATCGATACGTTTTTGGACATATACCCATCGATCGATCACATTGTTACGCTTTGGTCCATCTTAGTGATCGATCGATGGGTTTTTGGACATAAATTCATCGATCGATCCGTTTATAAAAAAACATTCGAGATTTTGAAACCCCAAACACTAGTTCCTCGGAATATTCCGAGGAACACTTGATATCCTCGATCGATCGATGGGATAATCTCATCGATCGATCACATTGTTACGCTTTGGTCCATCTTAGTGATCGATCGATGCGTTTTTGGACATAAATCCATCGATCGATCCGTTTATAAAAAAACATTCGAGATTTTGAAACCCCAAACACTAGTTCCTCGGAATTTCCTCGGAATATTCCGAGGAAATTCCGAGGAACACTTGATATCCTCGATCGATCGATGGGATAATCTCATCGATCGATCACATTGTTACGCTTCGGTCCATCTTAATGATCGATCGATGCGTTTTTGGACATATATCCATCGATCGATCCGTTTTAAAAAAAATTGACGTTTTGAAACCCCAAACACTAGTTCCTCGGAATTTCCTCAGAATATTTCGACGGAATTCCGAGGAAGAAAAGGGTTTCCTCGGAATTCCCTCGGAATATTCCGAGGAAATTCCGAGGAAATAGGGTTTTTAAACCGAAAACAACGTTTTGCGGTTTGAATAACACCTATATAACCCTTATTAAGTGTCTTACGTTCATTATGAAGTCAAAAATTTGTTCCTTACCCTATAATAAACACTTTTCCGATTGTATGAACGAAATCCCCACAACATAAGAAAAGCACTTATACACTTTAATGAACGGTAAAGGGAATACTTACAATTCGTTTTGAAATTTGTTATTTCATGGTTTATGCTCATCTATACAAAGAATCCTCAATGGTATGCATTACAATTGTATAAGAAATAAAATACGGCAAAAAAAATTGATGTTTTGAAACCCCAAACACTAGTTCCTCGGTATTTCCTCGGAATATTCCGAGGAAATTCCGAGGAACAATATAAATTAATAGAAATACATGCACAGGATATTTTTTTTCCTCGAATTAATGAAAATATTCCGAGGAAATTCCGACGGATATTTAAGTGGCCGTCGGAATTTCCTCGGAATATTTTCATTTAACCGGGCAAACAAGCCGCCAAATATTTCGCGAAAATTGAAATTGAAAATACTGAGGGAATTCCGACGGAAAATATCCGTCGGACCCAAGGTTTTATAAACTCGAAACACATCTTCTTCCCCATTTCTCTCTTCTTCCTCTCCGGCGATCTCTCTCTCCTTCCGGCGTTCTCCACCTTCTCTCGCGACGATCTCTCCGGTGAATCCTTTCCATTCTCTTACAAATCCTGTAAGGAACCTATCCCACTCTCTTAGGTCATATTTGTTAGGTTTTTAAGTACATTTGATGATTTTAGAAGGTTTTTGATAGATTTTTGTTAGGGTGATTGGGTAGGATTGTGATTTGTTGTGTAATAGGTTTAGAATTGTTATTTGGTTGTCTTGAATTGATTTAGAACTTTTTTTTATAAATTTTTCATTATTTTTGTATTTACAAAACGTTTTTTCTATATAAATTCGATTTTACAAAACGTTTTTTGTATATAAATTCAATTTTTGGATTTATAAAAGATGATTTCATATTTATAAAAATATTTATATTTATTAAAACTAATTTTGTATTTATAAAACATTTTTTTGATTTATAAACACTATTTTTTTATTTTTGTATTTATAAAAACTATTTTTAAATATACAAACCGTTCTTTGTATATAAATTCGTTTTTTTGGATTTATAAAAGATGATTTCATATTTTGAAATTAATTTTGTATTTATAAAATATTTTTTCTGATTTATAAACACTATTTTATTATTTTTTGTATTTATAAAAACTATTTTGTATTTATAAAAGATGATTTCATATCTATAAAAATATTTATATTTATAAAACTAATTTTGTATTTATAAAACATTTTTTGATTTATAAACACTATTTTATTATTTTTTGTATTTATAAAAACTATTTTGTATTTATAAAAAGATGATTTCATATTTATTAAAATTAATTTTGTATTTATAAAACATTTTTTTTATTTATAAAAACTATTTTATTATTTTTTGTATTTTAAATATGTTTTCTATTTCAATTTTAATTTTATATTTTCGAATTTCAATTTAAACAAACAAATTTATAATTTTTTTTTTAATTTTGAAAATATTCCGAGGAAGTTTATCCCTCGTAATATTCCGACGACATCTTCCTCGGAATATTCCGAGGAATTTCCGACGAACTTGTGGTCCTCGGAAATTCCGAGGAAATAGGGTTTCCTCGGAATTCCGTCGGAAATTTCCGAGGGGTCACTACAACAAAACATCAAGGATTCTGACGGAAAAAAATCATCGGAATTTCGTCGAAATATCGTTATTCCGACGAAATTCCGACGAAACACGTCGTCGGAAATAATTCCTCGGAATTTCTTTTTTTCCTCGGAAATCCCTCGGAATTTTCCGACGGAATTCCGAGGAAATAAATTTCCGAGGAAATTCCGAGGATCCCTAGTTTGTCGGAAAAGTCCTCGGAATATACCGAGGGAGAACTTCGTCGGGATAATTCCTCGGAAGTTCATCGATCGATGCGTGTTTGGACATATATACATCGATCGATAGGAGTATACCGACGGACTTTTTCCTCGGTTTATTCCGAGGAACTGTTCCCTCGGTATATTCCGAGGGATCCGTTCCTCGGAAAATTCTGAGGGAAATGTCCCTCGGTATATTCCGAACGTTTTTTAAAAAAATGGATCGATCGATGCGTTTTTGTAAAATTTCTGAAATTTAAATTCGAAAATATGAAATTAAAAGTAAAATTGAAATCATATTAATTAATATTCAAAGTTTCACAAATAAAAATAAAACATTCCGAGTTTGGGGGGAAAAAAAACTACGGGTCTGGCACGTCCGGGAACACCTCGTTCGGGTACATCCTCTGCATCATCTCCATCATTTGCTGGTTCAGCTTCCTCTGTGCCTCATAGCCCGCCTGTTGAGCCGCCATCTGGGTCTCCAACAAAGATATACGATCATCTTTGTCCTTCAACTGAGCCGTAAGTACTTCTGGATCAACAAAGGGCGGTGGTGTAGAAAAAGGAGGAACCGACCGGGTGCGACGACCCAAACCGACCAAACGTCCCTTCTTCTTTGGAACCGACTGAATAGAAAAAAGCCAAATTTAGAAATTTAAACCAAGAAATAAATGAATTGAACTTTTAAAAAAAAAGAACTTACGGATTCAACGATTTCGTTGATTCGAAACCGGGACAAGTTGGTCGAAGCCGTCGAAGCGTCATCCTCGGTTTGAAGCTGAGACACTTCGTCTACCACCTGAGTTTGGACCAGGTCGACCACGTCCCTCACAAGACCATCATCAATCTGGTCGGTCTTCTTGTTGGTATACGCCCTCCTCATTAGGGCGAGATCATCAACCGGCTCACCATCATTTTCTTCCGCCTTGAAAAAAAACATAAAATTAAAGAAACATTAGAAATTAGAAGAAATGCACAATAAATTTAAATTCTGAAACTCAAATAATTGAAGAAAAAGCGGTTGAACTTACCATGCGATCTCCGAGAGTGGCAATAGATTGAGCACCCAAGTTATGCTTGTAGATGCCCTTCCCTTTACGGTCGCTCCTGCGGTTGGTGGAGTTGGTGGAAGAAGTTTCTTTCGTCTCCTCCTTATCCCAATGCGCACACAACTCCTTCCAGACCGTGTCGTTCATCGACTTTGGGACCTTTTAATTAAAAAAAAAAAGAAAAAGTTTAATAAATTAAAAAATAGTTTAATAAATTATAAAATTGTTTAATAAATTAAATCGAACCTTATTGATTTCCCACTTCTTCTTCCACTCGTGGATCTGCTTCCCATAGTTGTCCATTACTTTATGGACGAAGTGGTGATAGATAAAGAGCGTCTCATCGAAATTCCAGTTGAACTCTTGCTGAAAAAAAAACACAATTAGTAGAAATTTTTTATTAAAGATTAAAAATATAAGTAAAAAATTAGAATACTTACCGCAAACTGACGAAACCACAGAACCTGCTTGTCGGTTGGGAAGTGAGTGAAAGTCGGATGTCCACTGTCGAGGGCCGAGTACATCATACGGTTGATCCATGCGCTGATCCCGTTCCCGGATCGGTTGAACCTTATTAAAAGAACAAACGGTTAATAATGAATCCAAATTTAAAGAAAAAAAAATGTTTAATTACCATGTTTGACCCCGTCCATGTGGATACGGAGTGAGATACGGAAGATGGTCACGACCGGGCTGTTGAACCAACTCCGCAAACCTCATCACTCCCGGAGGACCCGGAGGAACAGGAGCGGATGCAGCAGCGGGAGCGAGAGGAGCATGAGCGGGTGCAGCAGAGGGAGATGTATGGTTGGAGCTGTGGGGCGAAGGGGAATCCTGAAAATGGCTGGAATCCTGAGACTGGCTCCCCGTACCACCACGACCACGATGCTGTCGAGGCCGGGTCTGATCATCATGAGACCTGTAAATTAAAAAAATATATTTAATAAATACATAAATATATAAATTAATTTTTTTTATTAAAAAAAAATCCCAAATAATTTAATCACAGAAAAAGATTTATATATATTAAATTTTTTTAGTAAATATATAAAAATAGTTCTAATAAACAAAAAATAGTTTTAATAAATAAAAATTGTTTAATAATTACAAAAAATAGTTTTAATAATATATATATTAAAAATATTTTTAAATCCCAAATAATAGTATTTAGTCACAAAAAAAGTTTTATAGATATTTAAAATGTTTTGTAAAATCCAAAAAAATCGAATTTATATAGAAATTTTTTTTGTAAAATCCAAAAAAACGAATTTATATACAAAAATCGATTTTATAAATACAAAAAATAAAAAAATTATAAAAAAATTCTAAATCAATTCAACAAAACAAATTATTCAACCAAATCACAATTCTAAACCTATTATACAACCAAATCACAATCCTAACCAATCACACTAACAAAAATCTATCAAAACTACACAAAAACCTAACAAATAGAACCTAAGAGAGTGGGATAGGGTCCTTACATGATTTGTGTAAGAGAAGAGGGAGATCGCCGGAGATATCGTCGGATTTCAGGGGGAAATCGCCGGAGAGAAAGAGAGGAGTCGCGCAGAGGAAGAAGAGAGAAATGGGGAAGAAGAAGGGGCTTGTGGTTATAAAACCTAGGGTCCGACGGACATTATACGTCGGAATTCCGTCGGAATTCTAATTTCAATTTTCGCGAAATTTTTGCCCGGTAAAATGAAAATATTCCGAGGAAATTCCGACAGATAGTAAAATATCCGTCGGAATTTCCTCGGAATATTCCGAGGAAATACCGAGGAACTAGTGTTTGGGGTTTCAAAACATCAATTTTTTTGCCGTATTTCATTTCTTATACAATTGTAATGCATACCATTGAGGATTCTTTGTATAGATGAGCATAAACCATGAAATAACAAATTTCAAAACTAATTGAAAGTATTCCCTTTACCGTTCATTAAAAGGTATAAGTGTTTCTATGTTGCGAGATTTCGTTCATACAATCAGAAAAGTGCTAATTATACGGTAAGGAACAAATTTTTGACTTCATAATGAACGTAAGACACTTAATAAGGGTTATATAGGTGTTATTCAAACGGCAAAACGTTGTTTTCGGTTTAAAAATCCTATTTCCTCGGAATTTCCTCGGATTATTCCGAGGGAACTCCGAGGAAACCCTCTTCTTCCTCGGAATTTCCTCGGAATATTCCGAGGAAATTTCGACGAACTAGTGTTTGGGGTTTCAAAACGTAATTTTTTTTTAAAAACACATCGATCGATGCGTTTTTGAACAAAAACAAATCGATCGATTACTAAGATGGACAGGGCCGTAAGATTGTGATCGATCGATGAAAGTATCCCATCGATCGATCGAGAATCTGAATTGTTCCTCGGAATGTCCTCGGAAAATCTTGTATGTTTTTTTAAAAACGCATCGATCGATTCGTTATAGAACAAAAAAGCATCGATCGATTACTAAGATGGCCCGGGCCGTAAGAATGTGATCGATCGATGAGAGTATCCCATCGATCGATCGAGAATCTGAATTGTTCCTCGGAATGTCCTCGGAAAATCTTGTTTGTTTTTTTAAAAACGCATCGATCGATTCGTTATAGAACAAAAAAGCATCGATCGCTTACTAAGATGGCCCGGGCCGTAAGAATGTGATCGATCGATGAGAGTATCCCATCGATCGAGCGAGAATCTGAATTGTTCCTCGGAATGTCCTCGGAAAATCTTGTATATTTTTTTGAAAACGCATCGATCGATTCGTTATAGAACAAAAAAGCATCGATCGATTCGTTATAGAACAAAAAAGCATCGATCGATTACTAAGATGGCCCGGGCCGTAAGAATGTGATCGATCGATGAGAGTATCCCATCGATCGATCGATCGAGAATCTCAATTGTTCCTCGGAATGTCCTCGGAAAATCTTGTATGTTTTTTTTTATAAACGCATCGATCGATGCGTTATAGAACAAAAACGCATCGATCGATGCGTGTTCGGAAAACAGAATTATAAGGCAAAACCCGACCTTTTTTGGATCTAAACCTTAGAACTCTCATCCCCTCCGATTTCCCCTATAATTCGCCCCCCTTTCTCTCTCTATAATCATCCGATTTGAACAATTTTGGGCTATATTCCACTTGATTTTTTGAGCTCTACCTGATTCCTACACTCGTCTTCACCCTGAGACAGGTATACTCCGCGAATCTCCACATTCTGAAATCGTGTTCTTGAGCAATTTTTTGGGTTTTGTGAATTTCTTATTTCCGTGTTGATTCCTTGATCAAATATGCATGAAACAGATGTTTAAACATGGAATAGAACACAATTGTCTGTGATCAACGAGTTTGGAACAGGATTTGAGATGATTTAGGGATTGAGAATTTTTTTCAATTTGGTTTTTTTTTTATCACAACTCGATTTCGCTTTTCATTTTCATGTTGCTTTGAGTTCTTAATTGATTATAACCATGTTGAGAGCAATGATTCTATTTTGTAGAGAATGAAGCGCACGAAAACATCAGCAAAGAAGAACACACAAGAAGAGGGTTCGTCTCAGCTGGAGAAGCAAATGCCAAAGAAGTGGGATAAGTCTGATACCACCCACTACAACAACATGAACAAGGTAGCCGTTCCGGCTACACAACTAGCATGTCCTGAGACGATGACAATATTGGGAATCAAAGCAGACATTGAAGGACTGTTCCAGAACATGGGTCTAGGCCAACTATGCAACCTCAACGAACCCACTTATCCGGAGTTGGTACGCCAGTTCATAGCATCCGCATACGTCATCCGTCCCGATGATAGCCATCAGGAAGGTTTTCTGGCATTCGTAGTGCAGAAAGTATACTATGAGGTATCTTTCACAGACCTCTGCGGACTATTTGGATTGAGTGCAGGGGAGAGGACATCGGGTCTTTATTGGACTTCAGAGCTGTTGAACTTCTGGGAAACGATTGGCACAGGGGTTTATAGATCTTCTCAGGCAAAGGAGTCACTTATCCGGAGCCCAGTACTGAGATATGCCACACGCCTCATTGGCTCATTGCTATACGGGACAACCACAGCCGCATCAGTCACGCAATGGGAGTTGTGCCTCCTGTACCAAGGTGTGAGGCATTTGCTACCGGCATTTGGAAACTCTACATTCCCACCTGCTACTGCCTTCAACATGGGAGCGGTGCTGGCCGCAAACTTAGCAGGATACAAGGGGAAAGTAACCAAATCCAAGAGCAATGCATGTGGATTTGGTGCAGTGATTACTCGGATCCTTAGACATGTGTGTGTAGACTGCGAGAACCAGCAGGTAGCACTGGACAGATCGAACAACATTGCTTGGAACTACCTGGATGTCATTTCTCTAGTAAGTAAGGAGTTCATAGCTGGTCCCCACTCGAGGATCCATCGGGATGGTCCTTACGTCTACGTATTCCAGGACCGAGCGAAGAAAACACTCTACTGCCACCTGCCTCAGATCGGCCTGACTGCTCTACTTTCAGAGGCTGCAGTTGAGTTCCTACCCCCTGCTACCGCACTAGTAGACAAGCCATCCTTCTTCACGCCAAAATATCAGACCAAAGGCAAGGGTGTGGTTGATGAAGAAGGACAAGATGAGGCTGCACAAGCCATTCCAGATGATTCACAACCCCATCAGCTACTCCCATCAGATTCCAGCCAGTACAAGCTGGAAAACTTGATGTCTCGAGTTTTAACCCGATTATCTAACTGCAAGTGCACAGTAAAGTACGCAGTAGTAATGCGGGATCGAATCCACAGGGACCGATGATCACACGTAGAGTTGCAGACAAGTTAATAGCTACAGCGAATCAAGATATATTTTTGATGATTTTTATCTAATTTTTTTAGGTGTCACAAAGCATAAACAAGCATGTAAAAAGATTATTTAAACGATTTGAAAACTATTTTAAAACAAACGTTGGGCATTGGGAATTCTCAGGGATTTCTTTTTAATCAAGATACAATTAATGGCAGACATAGGGATATATTAAGAACCATCTAGAACTCAAACACGATATTAGAATTAACCTACTTCCGTAGCGCTAATTCTCTATGTTATAGAAATCTCCACACTAACTTCCGCTGAGTTTCAATTTCTAAACAAGCATTAAGAACAGGTTCAATATGTTCACAAAGCGCAATAACATCAACTTCCGAGGGTTAAGGACACTTTGCTCATCTAAAGTATTTTCGGAAGTTCAAACAATCACTTTCGGTGCATCAAACAATCTAATATCATGAACTAAGTGATCAATTCAGTTCAAGCAGTAAGAAATCCATTAGATGAAGAACCAAAACGTAATCCCTTAGTCTACACACGTTTTATGGATCAAAACATCAAGAAATCCCATATGAGAACCCCTAAACCCAACTAGATGACTACTCACACATAACTAAGCAAGAACAAAACGATTTTGATGAAGAAAACATGATAAGATTGTATTAAAACAGAGTAAAGGTTCAGAAGATCTTCTCCAAATGGTTTTGAGATGAACTCCTTTACAAATCTTCACAAATCACACCAAAACAAGTACAAAACACTCAAATCTCTCTCTAGAACTTGTAAATCTCCTCCTTGGTCGCCCCTGGTCTTTTGTGAGTCTCCAAAGTCGAGTTCTTCTCTGAATTATTGAGGGGAGTGGGTAAAAAGGAGTGAAAAGCTCGTTTGTGCGTGTGGAGCCCGTAGCGCCTGAGATCGGTCGATCCACATGGACCGGATCGGTCGATCTAGGGCATGAAGGCGTGGGATCGGTCGATCCACGTTGTCCGGATCGGTCGATCTGTGGCTCTGTGCGATCAATACTTCTTGCTCGGTCCATCTTGCTTCTGAATAAATCCCGAATGCGTTCTTTTCTTTCAAGCTATCTAGTAACCTGCATATTACACTTAAGAACACCAAAACGCATCAAATAGACCAAAACATTAATTAAAACCGACCATTTATTTGCTCCAAAACGAGTTTAAAACCGTTAAAAACACGGAATATCAACTCCCCCAGACTTGAATCTTTGCTTGTCCTCAAGTAAAGAGGATTAAAATTTGGGAGCTCACTAACCCTCAGTAGACCTTACCTTGTGATTTCGCTAACCACTTAAATCAGAGACTGTCAAGGCATTCATTCCAAATCCCCACCAAGACCGCGCAAACCTTTCCATATTTCAGACCTGCAAGTCTCAGTTTCAAGTAATCAACTCTTTACATTCATTAAAAAGTGCGTGACCTTTCCACCAAAGATATCTCCATCAGGTATAACGGGCTCGGTGTTTGGGAGGTTGTTTTAGTGTTTAATTAGGTGAGGCTCAAGTGTTTGTGGGTATCAGCGATAACAAAAAATGCAAAACATTATGCAAAATCGCTGGAGAAACCGAGTATATTGATAACCACGTTTTCGAACTGCTCAAGTTTCAAATGATCAAAACCCAACAAATCTCAAACTCTAACCCCAAATTTAAACAACGCATCATCTCTGGTACACAAAATAAAAATAAAATGTCTAAATCAAATCTATTGAATGAGATATAAACATGAACTCTTTTTTTTTTTTTTTTTTTTTTTTTTTTTATTATTATATTTTTTTTTTTTTTTTTTATTATTATTATTTTTTTTTTTTTTTTTTTTTTTTTTTTTTTAGAACGAAAACTTATACAAACCGAAATCGAATATATACACTGCGATGCAATCACACACTTACAACACCCAATTTTTCTATTTACACCTCTAGACACACAGGTCCGTGTCTAACCACCTAAATGTTCCGATCCTACCTAAGCAGTCGGATGAACCATGTCTACCCTAATTTCTCCATTGTTTTTGCACATGTATGCACATATGATCATTGTGTAAGAATGCATGGAGATGAAATAAAAGGGTAAGGTGTAGGTGAGGTACCAAACTATTGATGAGTCTGGCCATTCAGGATTATTAAAGAGTGGTAAAATGTGGTAAAGATAATCCTGAATGTGTATATGGTGTACCGTTTCCTGATGTTGATTCCTGGTCAAAAGAAATTAAATTCATTAATGGTCAAAAATATTTGAGTCGATTACAATTCACCGAGACTTGATAAAAGATTTAAGGAGAGGTTGCTTGGTCAGGTGGTTCCTCGGTTTGTCTGCACTAACAGTCCTGAAAAATGGTCAATATGAAATGTAATGCACAACACACAAGGAAATAGTCTAATAATCATCACAGGGTCTGAGAAAAATACGTAGAGAGTTTTTTTTTTTTTTTTTTTTTTTTTTTTTTTTTTTTTTAAAACAATCAAATCCGATAAACTAAGAAAATAAGAGAAATAAAAGCAATATGGTACATAAGTAGCATCCTCCCCCAGACTTACTTCACACCGTCTCGGTGTGAAAATAATTCCAAGAGAGATTACCGATCAGGCGTTGCGGTCAGTGCGCCTCTTGGAGCGCCTCTCCAAGGCTCCATCATCGTCCGAGTCCTCCGCTGCCTCAGGTCCAGCAGCGGTGTCGTGAGCGCCCGAGTCATCATGTGTCGTGAGCGCCTTAGATCGACCGATCCATACGTGTCGGATCGACCGATCTCTTACATGGATCGCCCGTTCTGTTTCTTTAGGATCGATCGATCTCTGCCTGATCGTGATACATGCCTGAAAATCATCTAAAAACACAACCAAAAATCAATTCACACAAGAAAACATAATCACAAAAGAGAAAGAAAATCAAACCATGTGGGTTGCCTCCCACTCAGCGCTTGTTTAAAGTCGCTAGCCTGACTATTTTGTTGTCCTTAGGCGAGATCGGGTTCCGATAAAGGAATGTTGGTTCCTTCTTCGGGTTTTGCATCTGTGAAGTAAGGTTTTAGTCTCTGCCCATTGACGGTGAATTTCCTCCCATTCTCTTCCAAGACAACAGCTCCATAAGGTCTAACCTCTGTGATGGTGAAAGGTCCGGACCATCGAGACTTAAGCTTTCCAGGAAATAGCTTGAGTCTAGAGTTGAACAGAAGGACTTTGTCTCCAGCAGCGAAGTCTCTCGGGATTATCTTTCTGTCATGCCACGCCTTAGTTCTTTCCTTGTAGATTTTGGTGTTCTCATAGGCGTTCAACCGAATCTCGTCCAGCTCGTTCAACTGAACCATCCTCCTTTCTACAGCGGTTTTAATGTCGAAGTTCATCAACTTTGTTGCCCAAAAACCACTGTACTCCAATTCCACAGGTAGGTGACAAGACTTTCCATAGACCAGATTAAAAGGAGTGGTGCCCAAAGGAGTCTTGTAGGCGGTTCTATACGCCCATAAGGCGTCATCAAGCTTCACAGCCCAGTCTTTCCTCGTTTTGCCTACAACCTTCTCCAAAATCCCTTTGATTTCTCGGTTCGATATTTCAACCTGCCCACTTGTTTGAGGATGATAAGGTGTAGCTACCTTATGCTTTACTCCATGTTTCTTCAGCAGTTTATCGAACGTCTTGTTGATGAAGTGAGAGCCTCCATCACTAATAACCACTCGCGGGATCCCAAATCTTGGAAAAATGATTGTCTTGAACATTTTCTTGACAACACTAGAGTCATTTGTCTTGCTGGCTACCGCTTCCACCCACTTGGAGACATAATCTACCGCGACCAAGATGTACTCATTTCCATAAGAAGATGGGAAAGGGCCCATAAAATCAATTCCCCATACATCAAAAACTTCAACTTCAAGGATGAAATTTTGGGGCATCTCATTTCTCTTACTGATGTTACCCTTCCGCTGACATGCATCACACTTTGAGACAAACTCATGGGCGTCTCTGAAAAGTGTAGGCCACCAGTAACCAGCATGCAGAACCTTAGAAACCGTCTTGAATGTTGCAAAATGGCCTGCGTATTCTGAGCTGTGGCAGTGGAAAAGAATCCCTTGCATCTCATTCTCCAGAACGCATCTCCTGAATAAACCATCTGAGCATCTCTTGTAGAGGAAGGGATCATCCCAGTAATAGTGGTTCACATCTCTCATGAACTTCTTCCTCTCATATCCCTTCAGGTTCGGTGGTTCAATTCCAGCACATAGGTAGTTTGCAAAGTCTGCAAACCATGGGAGATCATCCTGAATTTGTCTCATGGCACAGCAATCAGCCTGATCCAAATACTCATCCTCCAGCAAGGTGATCACATAGACATTCTCCTCGGGTAATGTATCATCCAGTGGTGTTTCAGCTTCCACTCTCATTCGGGAAAGATGATCTGCCACTCCATTTTCTGCTCCTCTCTTGTCTCTGATCTCAATATCAAACTCCTGTAGGAGTAAGATCCACCTTAAGAGTCTCGGTTTAGCATCTTTTTTCGTCATCAGGTACTTCAAGGCTGCATGATCTGTGTGCACAATTACTTTCGAGCCCACCAAATAGGACCTGAACTTCTCGAAAGCATAAACTACTGCCAGCAACTCCTTCTCAGTGGTAGCATACTTGATTTGAGCATCATCAAGCGTTCGGCTGGCATAATAGATCACATGGAGTTTCTTGTCTTTTCTCTGCCCTAAAACAGCTCCAATCGCGTAATCACTTGCGTCACACATTATTTCAAATGGCAAGTCCCAATCTGGTGGCTGCACAATGGGAGCACTGACTAGAGACTTCTTGAGAATCTGAAACGCAGCGAGGCAGTCAGCATCAAGAACAAACTTCGCTTCTTTGCACAGCAGACGGGTGAGTGGCCTCGCTATCATAGAGAAGTCTTTGATAAACCTCCTGTAGAAACCGGCATGTCCCAGAAAACTCCGAATATCCCTCACTGTCCCGGGAGGCTGTAGGCTGGTCATAACTTCAATCTTTGCCTTGTCAACCTCGATACCCTGCTCTGATATCCTGTGACCCAAGACAATGCCATCTTTCACCATGAAATGGCACTTCTCCCAATTTAGCACCAAGTTCTTCTCCTCACATCTTTCCAGCACCTTGCATAGATTAGCAAGGCAGTCGGTAAATGAAGAACCGTAGACTGAGAAATCGTCCATAAAAACCTCCATAATGTCCTCAATAAGATCAGTAAAGATCGACATCATGCATCTCTGGAAAGTGGCAGGAGCATTGCACAATCCGAAGGGCATTCTCCTGTAGGCAAAAGTACCGTATGGACAGGTGAATGTTGTCTTCTCTTGGTCGTCTGGATGAATGGGTATCTGAAAGAACCCGGAGTAACCATCGAGAAAACAATAGTAGGGGTGGTTGGCTAGTCTTTCCAGCATCTGGTCAATGAAAGGAAGTGGGAAGTGGTCCTTCCTTGTGGCTGAGTTTAGCTTCCTGTAGTCAATGCACATCCTATGCCCTGTGACTGTTCTGGTAGGAATCAGCTCATCCTTCTCATTTGTGATGACAGTGATGCCACCCTTCTTAGGAACCACATGAACCGGGCTCACCCAAGTACTGTCTGAAATTGGGTAGATCACCCCTGCACTCAACAGCTTTAGAATCTCCTTTTTCACAACTTCCATCAGTTTGGGATTCAGTCTTCGCTGGTGCTCTATGGACGTCTTTGACTCATCCTCCAAGTGAATCTTGTGCATGCAAAGATCTGGAGAAATACCTGTAATATCATCCAAAGAGTACCCCAATGCTTTTCTATACTTTCGCAATTTTGAAAGAAGCAAAGCGGTCTCCACATTATTCAGGTTAGCACAAATAATAACAGGATATGTGGAATTCGGTCCCAAGAATGCATACCTCAGCCCAGCTGGGAGGGCTTTAAGTTCCACCTTTGGAGCATTCTCCTCACTCCAATCTGTTTGGGAGGATGACGGTTTGACGGTTTTATCGGTGCCTGAGTCTCGAGTTTTAACCCGATTATCTAACTGCAAGTGCACAGTAAAGTACGCAGTAGTAATGCGGGATCGAATCCACAGGGACCGATGATCACACGTAGAGTTGCAGACAAGTTAATAGCTACAGCGAATCAAGATATATTTTTGATGATTTTTATCTAATTTTTTTAGGTGTCACAAAGCATAAACAAGCATGTAAAAAGATTATTTAAACGATTTGAAAACTATTTTAAAACAAACGTTGGGCATTGGGAATTCTCAGGGATTTCTTTTTAATCAAGATACAATTAATGGCAGACATAGGGATATATTAAGAACCATCTAGAACTCAAACACGATATTAGAATTAACCTACTTCCGTAGCGCTAATTCTCTATGTTATAGAAATCTCCACACTAACTTCCGCTGAGTTTCAATTTCTAAACAAGCATTAAGAACAGGTTCAATATGTTCACAAAGCGCAATAACATCAACTTCCGAGGGTTAAGGACACTTTGCTCATCTAAAGTATTTTCGGAAGTTCAAACAATCACTTTCGGTGCATCAAACAATCTAATATCATGAACTAAGTGATCAATTCAGTTCAAGCAGTAAGAAATCCATTAGATGAAGAACCAAAACGTAATCCCTTAGTCTACACACGTTTTATGGATCAAAACATCAAGAAATCCCATATGAGAACCCCTAAACCCAACTAGATGACTACTCACACATAACTAAGCAAGAACAAAACGATTTTGATGAAGAAAACATGATAAGATTGTATTAAAACAGAGTAAAGGTTCAGAAGATCTTCTCCAAATGGTTTTGAGATGAACTCCTTTACAAATCTTCACAAATCACACCAAAACAAGTACAAAACACTCAAATCTCTCTCTAGAACTTGTAAATCTCCTCCTTGGTCGCCCCCTGGTCTTTTGTGAGTCTCCAAAGTCGAGTTCTTCTCTGAATTATTGAGGGGAGTGGGTAAAAAGGAGTGAAAAGCTCGTTTGTGCGTGTGGAGCCCGTAGCGCCTGAGATCGGTCGATCCACATGGACCGGATCGGTCGATCTAGGGCATGAAGGCGTGGGATCGGTCGATCCACGTTGTCCGGATCGGTCGATCTGTGGCTCTGTGCGATCAATACTTCTTGCTCGGTCCATCTTGCTTCTGAATAAATCCCGAATGCGTTCTTTTCTTTCAAGCTATCTAGTAACCTGCATATTACACTTAAGAACACCAAAACGCATCAAATAGACCAAAACATTAATTAAAACCGACCATTTATTTGCTCCAAAACGAGTTTAAAACCGTTAAAAACACGGAATATCACAACCCCATCAGCTACTCCCATCAGATTCCAGCCAGTACAAGCTGCAAGATCTTCCACCGAACGCCACTTCGCGCCAGCAACAACATTGGAGAGATCAGAGCATAAAGACAAACAACGACATGCTACACAAGATCTGAGCTGCCATTTCACGTATCAGGCCGTGTCGTTGCCAAAAGGATGATGTAGTTCATCGGGACAACTCTCCATCCAGCTCTGGTTCGGGTTCGAGTGGTACACACAAGGTAAGAAAGAGGTCCAAGAGACCCAACGATGCAGGAACATCTGGAGCAGGAGACGAGGAGTAGGAGCTATCACCGGCTATTTTATTTTCTTTTCTATTCTAACGTTTTATGGTCTTATTTTCTGTTAATTTTGAACTGAGTTTTTTTTTAGGTTTTGTAATTATGAGTTCGTATTTCTTTTACATGGTTTCTTCGTTTTATTTGGTTGTGTTTTGAGTAGCTTTTAATTCGTATTCAGCTTTGCCTTGCTAGATAAACCAAATAACTATTATCCGAGGAAAGAGGTTATATCAAGTGTTCCTCGAAATTTCCTCAGTATTTCTTAAAAAAAAAAAAAAAAGTTCAATGGTAGTCTGTTTCCGAGTCATCATCACCAGATGAATCTGAATCTGGATCTTGGTGAAACTCTCCAATCACTGGTTCATCCTCAACGTGAACGACGGCTTCCTCTCCAAAGTCAGTTAAATCGACTACAAGGCCAACTCCAGCTAAATCTTCTGCTGCACTTAAGTTGCCGGATGTGCTTGGTTGTAGTGGGTCTTCCAGCTCAGAACTTCCCTGAACTCGGCCTCTCGGGTTGAGTCTTGTAACAATAACCCATGGATCATCTCTGTTCCTTACCCGGGGGTACTTGATATAACAAACCTGTAACATTTAGAAAAATTATAAATTAATACACATGATGATGAATCATTCTGAATAATTAACATTTAATTACCTGATCGGCCTGGGAAGTAAGAATGAAAGGATCATAATATTGCAGCTTTCGCCTCGAATTTACTGATGTAACACCAAATGCATATGTTCTCACACCTCGATCTGGGGTGTTGTCGTGCCAATCACAATAGAAAACAGTACAACGCAATCCAACCATGCCTAAATACTTGATTTCCAAAATCTCATGTATGTGTCCGTAGTATACATCATCTCTCTGATGCAGAAAAAACGCCAGCATCATAAGTCGTACTCGAACGTCTCCTCTTCTGAGTTGTGAATGCATATCCTCGAGTACAAAATCTCGGATATGACTTCACAACAAAGTTTGGTCCAACGACCATCTCACGTATCCAATCGTCAAATGTTTCACCTCTGGCCAAACCAGCAGACACCTATTAATAGCACATATATATATATTATATCAATAAATGTGAATTAGTATAAATATGTGATAAAATATATTTTAATTTGTTTAAAGCACTCACATAAGTAAACACCCTCTTGTTCTTCGTAAACAAATTCCTACTCCTACGATATGGATGATCAGGTGGTAGGAATCTCCTGTGACAGTCAAACCAACACGTTTTCCTTCCGTGCTTTAGTTGGAAAGCATCAGTGTTATCTTGACAATATGGACATGATAGCCTTCCATGCGTTGTCCATCCAGACAACATACCATATGCTGGAAAATCACTTATTGTCCACATTAGTACTGCCCGCATTTGAAAGTTTTCTTTACACGAAACATCGTATGTTTCAGCACCTTGAGCCCATAGTTGTTGCAACTCATATATTAGTGGCTGAAGAAACACATCAAGTGATCTCTTAGGATGCTCTGGTCTGGGAACGAGAATCGAGAGAAACAAAAACTCTCGTCGCAAACACAAGTTTGGGGGGAGGTTGTATGGTGTAAGAATGACGGGCCATAGAGAATACTGTCTTCCACTCTTGCCAAACGGACTGAAACCATCAGTACATAATCCAAGGTAGACATTTCTTCTCTCATACGCAAAGTCGGGATACTTTGATTGGAAATGCTTCCACGCTTTTGCATCTGAAGGATGTCTGATCTCACCATCTGTTGAGTGCTCCGCATGCCATCTCATTGGTTGCGCTGTGCGTTCAGACAGATACAACCTCTGCAACCTTTCCGTCAAAGGTAAATACCACATCCTTTTATATGGCACTGGAACTCTTTCACTCGTATCTTTATAACGAGGCTTTCCACAAAATTTGCATGTAACCCGCTGTTCATCCGCCCTCCAATAAATCATGCAGTTGTCGCTGCATACATCTATTATCTGATACGATAAACCAAGACCAGCTACGAGTTTCTGAACCTCGTAATATGAACCAGGAGCTACATTATCCTCGGGTAGAATACCTTTTACAAAATCAGCAATCGCATCCACACAGTCTTCAGCCAAATTATAATCTGTTTTAATGCCCATCAATCTTGTAGCAGATGATAAAGCTGAATGACCATCTCTGCAACCTTCGTACAATGGTTGCTTTCCAGTATCCAACATATCATAAAATCTCCTAACTTCTGCATTGGGTAAATCTTCCCCTCTAAAATGATCATTTACCATCTGCTCAGTACCTACACCATAATCTACATCCGTTCTAATTGGTTCTTCTAATCTAACCGCTGGCTGAGGTTCGCTAGTACTACCATGTTCATAATCAGTTTCCCCATGATGATACCAAATTTTGTAACTTCGTGTAAACCCACTCAAATATAGATGAGTCCAAACATCCCACTCTTTAATAACCTTTCTATTTTTACAATTAGAGCAAGGACATCTTAACATACCTGTTTTTGCTTCCGGTTGTCGGTGAACTAACCCCATGAATTCGGTTATACCTCGTTGGTATTCTTCCGTAAGCAATCTCGTGTTCGGATCCAAATGAGGTCGATCGATCCAAGAACGAAAATAATTTGAAGAAGACATATTTTTTATGAATCAAATTCGTGTGTAAATAGAGTAAGAGGGAGGATGAAGATATGGAGTGAATGAAGAGGAAGAGGAGTGCTTGTATTTATAGTTTAAATCCTGCCGACATACCGAGGAAATTCCGACGGAATTCCGACGGAAAAAACTAGTTCGTCGGAATTTCCTCGGAATTTTGTAAAATCCCCCAACGGCTATAATATTTCCTCGGAATTCATCGGTTTTTTCCGAGGAACACAGTTTTCCTCGGAATTTCCTCGGAATATTCCGACGGACTGTTGTTTCCTCGGAATTCCGTCGGTATATTCCGAGGAAATTCCGAGGAAACCAAATTTTATGTTTCCTCGGAATTTCCTCGGAAATTCCTCGGTATATTCCGAGGATTTTATTTTCTGTCGGAATGTCCGTCAGAATATCGCTGTTTTCTTGTAGTGGATTTCCGAGGAAAGATGAATTTCCGAGGATTTTTTTCGTCGGTATGTCGTCGGAATAGCGTTATTCCGACGACATACCGACAATTTTTTCTCTAAGTATGCCGCTGTTTTCTTGTAGTGTGATGACTGTGTCTAGCTGCTTGAATCAAGGCCTTAGGCATGTAGAGAAAAAGTTGAAAGATGATGAGTTGTTGAATTCTGGAATAAGATACCATGGATCAACAACTTTTAATATTCGATTTAAGTTGAGAGAATCCGTTCCAGTATTGACCACCTCTTTGTAACAAAGATAAGAGTAGAATAAATAACGAATCTTTGATACGCTCAAAAAGGGTCAGAGAAACTGATCATTGCAAAGAAAAGAAAAAAACAATTGTAGTTTAGTCTCGAGCTCTTCTATAACGTATCCATCGTCATGGAAATGCTAGAAAGTTCACATCAAAGGAGTAAATAAACTGAATCTAGTATAGAAAAGAAATTCATTTTTTTCTGCTAAAAGGTGTAAATATCATTAAGAACATAATGAAAGTCTAACACAAGGATCTTGTAATCAGATCCGCTCAAAAGCATTTCCGATTCAAGGAGTCACAAAAAAGAAAAAAAAAACTCATTAAATCACAAAGGTACTATGGTTAATCTGCAAATGAACAGACCTTAGAGCTGCCTTATTAACCACAAGCAGCTGCACAGGTTCCCAAACATGCCTTCCTCATCTTTGAAGACCGATGAATCGAGGAGAAGGCTGAGCATGTAGACAATGTCAAATTAATAGAGATTGGATGCTCAAAGAGCTTTATTGAACTGAAATGAAAATAGATCTATAGAGCTTTATTATGCAAATGAAAGTAAATGAGCGGAAGAGATCGAGATTGTCACCAAGAACAAAGAGATTTGTGAAATGATATTGATTTTCCAAAGTTAAGGTTTTCATTACATAACATGACTATTTATATGAAAACACTTGCTGGAAACCCTAAATATATGGGCTTGATATTGAATCAAACATTGGGCTTGTGTCTAATACTCTCCCGCAAACTTGGCAGCGGGTGAACACAAAGCTGAAAAGTTTGAATGCACTTGAAGATGGTTTTGAAGGAGACATGAAGAATTGAAGCATGATGCTTGTAGTGTTGGCAAATGGTTCTATTCACCATTGTAGACAAACATTAGTGTGAGATCTTTTCAGGCCTATACTTAGAGAGTATCACATGGCTTCATTCAGAGGTTTTTTTTGAATTTGGAGAGCTTAGTTGATCTCACTCAGAGGTATAATTGTGACCTCTTTGTCTCACTATGAATATAGGTTTCCATTACCTATTTCATTCTTCTAGTATGTCTCATGAAAAACTCTTTCCACACCTACTAAACAAAGCTCTACTCAATCTCTGCCTTCCATCTATGTACCACCAAAATTGTGCTTCTAAACAACCTGCCATTCTCGTTGGCATTTCAGCGAGCACTTTGTGTGCTTATACAAAACCAGACTTGCTTCCATAAACCCATTGTTATAACTAACCGCAGCCTACTGCCTTTGTCGAGAACAGAAACTAAGCCTCAGATTTTTTTTTTTTTTTTTTGGTGAGGAAAGATGCTGGCAGCTTGCTCGACGGTTTTCTTCTGGCCCGGCTTTTATGCTGTAAAAGAGCAGCCTTATCCCTCTTATTATATGAATTAAACTATCTTTTATATCTCTTGAAGGCAACACAAGCTTCATCATTTTTTCTTTTTTTTTTAGCGCTGGATAATTATGCTATTACGACTATGAGAAATATTACAGACGATTCTATAGCCGACAATTCTACGTGTCATATGAGGATTCACGCCTGACTTCATCACCTGAGCCGTCCTATGGGATCCTTGCTTGACGGTACTCCTTGCGCCATGCTGGAGATCTCTTGTAAGCCTTTTCTTTTTTAATTCGCATAATTCCGCCTTCTCCGGGAATTGAAACCCAGACCTCTTGGTGTAGAAGCATTAATGAACCCTTAGTCAAACCACTGGACCAAAGAGGCTTCCACACTTCATCCTTTCTTTAGTTTCTTAGTATTTCAATAAAGCTCCTTTGAGATAATCCAACTTTATGTTTGAATAAAGTCCTTTGGACACAAATCTATCTTGTTCTACAAATGTTCTCAGAGCAGATATGATTTGCCAATACTAAATACAGAGGTTGTTTCGAGCTGCGACGACGGAGGGCCCGACCTACCACTCCAATGCAATATTTGAAAATTAGTAATTACTCACATGCAATATTAGAAACATATATATATATATATATAGAAGAGACATATATATAAACGATTTATTTATCGTCAATTTATAGGTTTTTAGTTGAAATTTCGTAATTACTCACATGCAATATTAGAAACCAATGACTCAAACATGCATAAATGATTCTAAAATATATAAATGAGTATTTTGGGTTAAGCGGAAGATCAAGTTGGGGTTCCACTGTAGCCGTAGGGTGTAGGGTTTAAGCGGAAGATTGTGTTGAGGTTCTACGGTTAATTGGACTAATACGCATCCCTGGCCCAGAGTTGATCCTCATGTTCAATAATATTCTCTCCGTTTCACTTTAATTATCATTTTAGGTTTATGCACACATAGACAACATTTATTTTTTATATTTTCAAAATTAAAACATCATTACCTATACACCTAATCATATTTCAACCAATAAAAACATAAACTGAAAAATATTAATAAATTTTGCATTGAAAACATAAAACGATACTTAAAATCAAACAAAATTTTAATTCTAAGATGACAACTAATATGGAACGGATGAAGTATTTTTTTTTCTGAAACACGTTCAATAATATCTCTTAAGAAAAATATCACGAGTTTTTATTTCTTCCACCTACAAAAGTAATTCTCATGCATACATCAAAACTAAAACGCTACGGATAGGTTATTTTTACTTTGTATTCTTCTTTGTTTTCATCAATCATAGCAAAGAAAAGGATTTAACAAAATATAGTTTTATGTGTTAATCATGTAAAAGTGGAAAAGGGTAAAAACAAAGGCAGTAAAAATATATTAGTCCTCTATATTCATTTTTTCTTTGTTATTCATGTAAAAGTGTAAGAGTTTTCCCTTTTGTCTCATCTTTTTATTTACAGTACAGTTGTAATGTACCATTCCTATCTCTTACTCCATTATTGATTTTGGTCAAGAATCTCAAGATGTATGTTTCAGGGGCGTTAGTGGGATATGACTTTCTAATGGTTGTTAAAAAATTTAAAGTCTAGTACTGTTATTGGTTAATGGATTCTAAAATTCTTATTCAAATATAGTGTTATTGGTTTCATGAATGTTGAATCATTAATGGCTTACAAAATCATGTGTAATTAGTTTTTTTTTGGTTTTTAGTGATTTTATAATTCTATCAAATCTAGTATTATTAGGACTTGAATTCTAAACAGTTTTACTCATAAAACAAAACTTCATAAATCTTGCATATAACCTCTAGATTCTTAAAATCATTATACTAGCATATTTTGATAAACTTTTTGAATATGAAAACTTCTTTACAACTCTTTAAAATTTTAACAAATCTCGATATTTACAATCAACCAACTCTTCATAAAGTTTACTCCCACTAGTATGAGTTTTGCAATCTAGGACTGGACTTAGACGATAGTGAGCCTGGTGACATTGAGGATTAAGCCAATCGCTTGGGCAGTGCTGATATCAAGATTAAAATCCCTCGCGTTTTAAATGAATCTTTTTTTATCAACTTGGGGGTTTCCCGGGACTATGTAATGATCCAGACTAATTCCTAAGGAGATATGCAACCTATAGATAGATCTTCTCTCCGTATATTCAAATGAGCCGAAAGCAAATGTCCATATCTACGAAAGGTGTCCAGGTAACATGTGACTTAATTTCGCATGACAGGTGGATTGAACCTGAAAAGTGTTGACATTCAAAACCTTTATCCTTACCACTTGACCACAAGCTCCTGGACTTTTGAATGAATCTTATAGTGCAATAAAAAGTAGAATTTGTTTTTGGTTCAATATCAATTTTTCATTCATACAGAGGTTTTGACCTCAGTCCATTTTCAACCAAATAAACTATGAAATGATAGAACACGTCTATATATGGATCCCACGCTACTATCTTTTCCACCAAGTAGAATTTAGATCAAACAAGTTTGGCGAATACTACACGCCCTTGCTTTAACAATCTATGTTATTAAAACTGAAGTACAATTTAGTGCTGTTTGAAAACATGAATATTAATATAATTGAGAATTATTTGAAAACGAGGATAGCAGTATTACATTAATTGTATTTCCATATTTCACTCATATTAACAAATTTATTAATTATATTATATTAACAATATTTCACATCATTAGTTATATTACCATAATAATAATAGTGTAGATTTTTATTTAGTAGTTAATCAATATTAATTTTGTGTCAATTATAAAATCAAAAGGTAAAATAACTGAGTTTAGTTTGTTTTACTAAAACATTTTTTTTTAATTTCAATCGGTGGAAAATTACGTAGCCAAAAACATAATTCAAAGACATGTTTTGTGAATAAAATCATAATTAAATCAAAATAATAAAAATGAATTACATTTATTGTCACTTAATTTTTCACTCAATATAATTGTCTTACTAAATAAAAAAAACTCTTTCTATTTCACTTAATTTAGCAAAACACATAAAATTTTTTATTAGTTTATAAAATCAGTTAGGCATGAACACTAGATATCCCCCAAAGTTTGCCTTTATATTCTGGCTAGTTATGAATGGGAGATTATCTACTTGTGATCGAATGAGGAGTTGGAACCAGAACATAGATGAAACTTGTGTCTTGTGCCAGAGCTCACCGGAGACGTTGAAGCATTTGTTTTTTGAGTGTGCTTACTCTACTCGAATTTGGGAGAGTCTGGCTAAGGGTGTGATGAGTGACCAGTTTTCGGTCGATCTAGAGCAAATTGTTTGGATTGCCTCAAATGGTCTGAGCCTGAGCAGAATCAAGATCTTCACTCTGAGATATATTATGCAGGCCACAGTTTACTCGGTGTGGAGAGAAAGAAACCAACGAAGACATGGGGAAAGGTCATCACCAAGTGAGGTGCTGATAAAAAGGCTCGACAAAACTATGAGAAATAAATTCACTGTCATCAGAAGAAGGAGAGATAAAGATATGGAAAGAGGAATGATTGCTTCGTTTGAGTCAAGATTGAATAACTAGTGGGGTTTTTGCAAAAGTAACTCAAAACTCGGAGTCAAACAGAAAACTAACCTTTTCTTTTGACTCCTTTTTTTTTTTGAGATTTTAACCCCACACCTGCATTTTATCTACGAAAATGCCATTAACATTTTTTTTTTTTTCGAAAATGGCTTCTTTACTGTCTCAACCTCATCTTCTTCAAGTATTTACAATATTCCCACTGCAATGAATAGTGGCAACAACCTTGTACGAACTGTTTGGAGCTTTTAATGCCCTTTAATGCACGTAAATCTCTTTACACTCTCTCTGTTTCAATTGTTATGAACTAAAAACAACATTTCTTTCACTTTCTCTCTATATTCATCCAAAAAACTCAAGCTTTCGTTTCAAAATATGGGCTATGGTTGACAGAGCCATATTTCTTTCGTTTTGACTTAAGGTTGCTTTTGTTTGAGGTTCTGGGTGGTTGGAGAAGACCCTGTGTGCAAACGAAGTCATCTCACCTAGTTTAAGGTACGAATTTGAATTTTTTTTTCAAGATCTGTTCGCGTAGAAGACTTACTAGTAAGTCATCTGTATGTAGAAGACTTACTGATGAGTCTTCTGGTCAAACGGATGACTTAAATTAAGTCGTCCAGCTTTGTTTGTTAAAAAAAAACACTCCAGACGACTTATATATAAGTCGTCTACGAGAAACGGGCTAGTTTTGCATTTGACCGAATCGTGTCAGATCTTTGACTATTTCTGGACGACTTATAATTCAGTCGTCTCTGGAAAAGTTAAAATTTCAATATTTTATGAAAACTTGACGACTTACGTGTAAGTCGTCCTAGGTTAGTTTTGTAATTGAAAAATAAAACTTCATAATTTAACTTTAACCAGACGACTTAATATAAAGTCGTCCCTCCAGAAGACTTAATTTAAAGTCGTCCGGGGAAAGCAAAGTCGTCCAGAATTTTTCCCAATTTTCTGGTCAAACCTTGCTTATCCCGGACGACCTTAAATTAAGTCGTTTAGCTGGACGACTTTCATCTAAGTCGTCTGGAGAAAGTTAAATTTCAAGTTTTATTTTTCAATTACAAAACTAACCTAGGACGACTTACACGTAAGTCGTCAAGTTTTCATAAAATATTGAAATTTTAACTTTCCCAGAGACGACTGAATTATAAGTCGTCCAGAAATAGTCAAAGATCTGACACGATTCGGTCAAATGCAAAACTAGCCCGTTTCTCGTAGACGACTTATATATAAGTCGTCTGAAGTTTTTTTTTTAACAAACAAAGCCGGACGACTTAGAATTAAGTCGTCCCTTTTAATTTTCAATTGCAAAAGTGACCTCTTTAGACGACTTACCTTTAAGTCTTCTGGACGACTTAATGCTAAGTCGTCTGCGGCAATGTTTATTGAACTTCTTCATTTTCTCTATGTTTACTAATGTGTTTTATTTTGAATATTTGCAGATGATTTTTCAGTTACATGCAGTGTATGGAGAATGGTTGTTGAGAGATTTCCGTTGGGATTTTGTGGTTGATGATCTCAAAGGAGCAAGATTGTTTTTATTGAATGAAGATTCAACACATGCTGAACTTGTTGCAATGGCTCAAGAAGATTATAACCTGGACATGAGAACAGTGAGTGTGGAGATTAGCTACTCATTACCAGCAGAAATGATGATGGCTCCAGGCAGTCTTCCCATTCATGTTACAAGTGATAGACAAGTTCGAAACTTGCTGGAGATACTCAAAACCCATAGAGTATGTCTTTGTGTATCAAGCCGCAGCAAGGTCGAAACGGTTTCAGAGAAAAGGGATATTGATGAAGCTGGTGAATGGGAAAAAGATGTTGGTGATAATGATGAAGCTGGTGAATGGGAAGAAGATGTTGGTGATGATGATGAAGCTGGTGAATGGGAAGAAGATGTTGGTGATGATGATGAAGCTGATGAATGTTTTGAAGATGTTGGTGATAATGAGTTTGTTGAAGATGAAAATCAAGATGGGGAGGAGGAAAATGGGGAGGAGGATGCTGATAATTCTATTGTTGGTGAAACGGATCAGAATGGTGGGGATTACAGTCTTTATGGAAAGGTTCCAGATGAGGACGAGGAAGATGATGATAATATTTGTTTTGAAGAAATCCAAAAGACATATGCTAAACAAATGCTATTGAAGGAGGAAAATCGAATGGTACCAGTATCTATGTCAACCAGAGTTTTGTTAGCAAGGGTGCACTGCTTTCAGAGCTGCGGTTGGCAGCAGTGAGGGGTAAGTTTTCTTTCAGATTATACAAATCAACGAAAACTCTTGTTGTGGCAACATGTCGGGTTAGCTATTGTGGATGGAAGGTCAGAGCGAGTGTCAAACATGGGACAAACACGTTTTGGGTAACAAAGTATGTGGAAAAACATTTATGCTCAGTGGGAGACCGAATCGCTCAGCGGAGACACTGTACTCCGAAGTATGTAGGTAGTCTTTTCATTGATCGTGTTGGAATCATTGATGGGATAACTCCGCAGCATATCACTGATGCAATGAGGAACATGTTTGGCATGGCGCTTGATTACACCACTTCATACAGAGCACTGTTATATGCACAAAGATTGGTGAGAGGATCAGCAGAAGAAGGGTATTCGCGTCTGGCATCATATCTCGAGCAAATCTCCATTGCAAATCCTGATTCTATCACGGCGATAGAACTTGATTCTATGAAAAGATTTAAGTATCTATTTCTCTCTTTTGGAGCTTCTATCAAAGGTTTTAAGTATCAGAGAAGGGTCATTGTGGTGGATGGAACTCACCTAAGTGGAAAGTATGGAGGAACTATGTTAGTTGCAGCCGCACAAGATGGCAATTTTCAGATATTCCCATTGGCTTTTGGGATCGTGGATGAGGAAGATGTACCTTCTTGGGAATGGTTTTTCACAAAATTGGCTAGTTGTATATCTCATGACAAGCCTCTGGTGATAGTCTCCGACCGGCACAAGGCCATTAAAAGTGCGTGTGATAAGGTGTTTCCTTGGGCAACCCGAGGAATATGTTATTATCACCTTCAAGATAACATTGTCAAAAAGTTTAAAGGGAAACATCTCATGTACTTGGTGAAAGGGGCTGCTTATGCTCACACGGTTTACGATTTTGACCGGTACATGGCTGAGATACGGAGTGCAAACCCGGAACTTGCAACGTATTTGGAGAAAGCCGACGTCAGGCTATGGTCAAGGGTTTATTGTAAGGGGAACAGGTTCAACATAAAAACAAGCAACATTGCTGAATCTATTAATTCCGCACTGAAGCGAGCAAGAGGATTTCCGATTACGTTCCTGCTGGAGTTCATAAGGCAGAAGTTAGGAAAATGGTATTGGAAAAGGAGACAAGATGCTTTGAGTCTCACAACTGAACATAGCCGGGGTGTTGAATACTTGCTTGCTGTTCGAGAAGAGATAGCGGATACGATGACGGTCGAACCAATTGATGGATGGCATTTCTTTGTCAAAGGTGGCAAAATGGACTGTGTGGTTGATTTGGAACATGCAAAGTGTGATTGTGGTGTCTATGGAGTGGAGAAAATACCTTGCTCTCATGCTATAGCTGCTGGAACACATGCTGGTTTGCATATCTCCACACTTGTATGTCCACTGTACTCAAAGAATTATCTGTATGCAGGATACTCAGAGAATATATATCCTATCGTGTCACAACATATTGAGGAACGAGAATGCTTTCCTCCAGAACTAAAGCGTGGTCGGGGGAGACCGAAGAAATCAAGATGGCAATCTTGGTTGGAGCTATCTAGGATGAGAGGACACAAACCCAGGAAGAAACACAGGGCACGGAGATGCTCAAACTGCAAGGAAACTGGCCATACGAAACCACAATGTACACAACCAGTTGACTAGTTGTCCAGACGACCTAAATTTAAGTCGTCCAGTCTTGATTACCCGTCCAGACGACTAAATTTTTAGTCGTCCAGTGTATTTTATTTTTAGACGACCTTCTACTAAGTCGTCCAGTGTATTTTATTTTTAGAAGTCCAGTGTAAGTCGTCCAGTTGGAAAACCTTCCAGACGACTTATAATAAGTCGTCCAAACCTTCTAGACGACTTATTTGTAAGTCGTCCAGTTGGAAAACCTTCCAGACGACTTATAATAAGTCGTCCAAACCTTCTAGACGACTTATTTGTAAGTCGTCCAGTTGGAAAACCTTCCAGACGACTTATAATAAGTCGTCCAAACCTTCTAGACGACTTATTTGTAAGTCGTCCAGTTGGAAAACCTTCCAGACGACTTATTTCTTCCAGACAACTTATATATTTACAAATCTATACAAAGACAAGCTGAAATACAAATACTTCGCTCGTTAAAAAATCATGTTCAAATACAAAGACAAGTTCAAATACAAACACAAATCTAATCATACATGCCCACGAACTTATCACCATCCACATTTTCTTTCAAATGCTGATCAACAAGCTCCTTCCATATATCCACCGCCATATTATCCCTCATTTTCTTCGCGTTGCACCTAGCAAAGTCTTTAGGGTCAAAGGAGACCCCAAGAGCATGACATTCAATGTACTTTACAGCGTACACGCCACAATCACCATTGTTGGCCGTGGGTACACCTTTCAGCGGTCTCTCATATGTGTATGGCTCCAACCCGTATTTGACCCGTATTTCGTCGGTGGCTGCGCACTCAACAAGCAGATAAGGGACCATCTGGAGAAAAGGCTCCATTATCGCATCCCATGCGTCTGGTACACTAGATGAAGGTATGCTGTCCCAGACGACTATGTGCCTCTTAGGGATCGATATCCAAATAGCAACCCAATGCTTGTCGTTCAAGTTCACTGGCGCATAGATATCATCAATGTCCTCCCCCCACTTCTTGTTTGATTGGCAAAATGAAGGTATTGATCCGTCATAAAAATTCGACGCCCCACCAGGTAGAACTCTTCCTAAACCTTTGTGATCAGGTTCCGATGTTTTGAAGAGCTGATACTGCTCTCTCCAAGACTGGGAAAAGTTGTGATCCAGGAAGCACATTCGCTCGCTCCTGAAAGCTTGTGGGTTCTCCTGATACCTCTGCCTTAGCACATTAATCCAAGCATCTATATGCTGCATATTAAATATAACAAGTTAGAAGTTACCAGACGACTTAAATATAAGTCGTCTACGTGGTCGTCCAAGTAGACGACTTTCCAGACGATTTATCTTTAAGTCGTCTGGAAAGTAGTCTACTTGGACGACTTTGTAGACGACTTAAATCGTGTGCAGAAGACTTACGCAGTCTTCCAGCCATTCTCTGGCTGTCCGGAGGAAGTGGTACCACCTTGTTGGTGATGTACGTGGTTTGTCCTCGGTCTTAGTTGAATAATGACTGCAAACAAAAAAGCAATCAGTTTTGGACGACTAAATCAAGCTATTATGGGTAAAGCAATCACTTACGGATCAGTTTTCAACCAATCAGCGAGTTCCTTCAACTTATCTTTGTTTACTGGCGGAAATGGATTATAGGCTGCCACTTTATCTTTTTTTTTCTCTGCCGTATAAGGAGATCTCACAGTGGGAGCAGGTTTCTTCGCTCGTTTACTCTTTGCACGCTTGTCCAATACAACCAGGCTCGGTTCTGAAACTGGATCGCTTGGCTCGGTGGAAGCGAGGCTCGGTTGTTGATCGGTGGAAGCGAGGCTCGGTTGGTGATCGGTGGAAGTGACAGCAACAATCTCTTTGGAGGTGACACCATCTGCTTTATCCTCCGGCAAGATCTTATATACCGAGTTCGCCTCGGTTGCTGTATCCTCCGGCAACCATCTCTGCAATAAAAGTTGCACACAAGTTAACCCTGGACGACTTAAATAAAAGTTGTCTGGACGACTAGTTGACCCTGGACGACTTAAATATAAATCGTCTGGACGACTAGTTGACCCTGGACGACTTAAAATTAAGTCTTCTGTGGTCAACTAGTCGTCCAGACAACTTACGTTTAAGTCGTCCAGGGTCAACTAGTCGTCCAGACAACTTTTACAGTCGTCTGGACAACTAGTTAACCCTGGATTTGATACTAACCTCTTTGATTTGAGGAGGCTGTTTCTTTTGAGGAGGAGGCTGTTTCTTTTGAGGAGGAGGAGGAGGCTGTTTCTTTTGAGGAGGAGGAGGCTGCTGTTTGGTTTGATGAGGAGGAGGCTGGTTACTAACCACGGTTTCATTGGCATGAGGGGTAGCCTGTTTGTTACTACCCCCGGTTTCTTTGGCAAGAGGGGTAGGCTGTTTATCTTGAGGGGTAGCCTGATTGGTTAGAGGTGGAGGGGTAGCCTGATTGGTGACACCAACCTTCTTCTCCACAGCTTCCAATCTATCGGACAACTTCCTAAACTCCCTGATGCACTTCTTAAACCTTTCTTTCATGCAGTCAGCTACGCCCTTGAACATAATTTCCAAATCCTCTCTGGTCACCCCACTAGCCTCTTCTCTAGCCTCTTCACTAGCCACTTTAGGAGCCTCTTTACGAGCTTTCTTCCGAGGGCTTGGATTGTCTTCCTCCTCCTCCTCCTCGTCCTCCAACACAACCATCTCTTTGGCTTTCTTCGATGGAGTCACAACCTTAGGTTTTGTATAGACCTTAGTACCAGTGACTTCCCAGCAATCCATGGTCCACTTCCACGGTCTCCGCTCATACATGACTTTAATGATGTTCTCCGCGGGCAGGTCCTCAACATCAGAGTCCCATTTTGGCCACATTTCACTAATGTCCTTCTCAACAAAGTTGATCACGCGGGTCTGCAGTAAATAGAAGAATCGAGTTAGATATTTGAAAAAAAATACTAAATAGACGACTTAATTATAAGTCGTCTACTAAGTCGTCCAGCTGGAAGACCTTCCAGACGACTTATAATAAGTCGTCTAATAAGTCGTCCAGCTGGAAGACTTTCCAGACGACTTAATTAAGTCGTCCGATAAGTCGTCCAGCTGGACGACCTTCCAGACGACTTATTATAAGTCGTCTACGCAGTCTTTTGGATTGAAGTAAATACCTGACTCAAGATAGCAGCTTTCATTGATCTGCGGCCTCTGCTGCCCTCGTAAGCCAGTATCGGTGGAGACGGACTGTCTGCTCTGGGACCACCAATACTAGCACCCAATTCCGGCATAGCTGTGTACGCCCAGACCTGAAGAACTTGTATAAACCCATCCACGGTGTAACAGCCAGTAATTTCTTTGTTCCACAAAGAGTCCATCAGCACCTTAAACGCGACTCTCCCCCATGGATAATTCTCAAACCGTTCTAAATCCATCACTAGCCTTGCCAGAGTAGATCGTGTAGCGGTTGAAAACTTTCTCCCTTCAATGAATCCAGTGAAGATGGAGAGGTACGCGAGCCGCTTGCGATCTTCCCTGGACCAATCCCCGCATCTCTTCAGTGCTGCTATTATCTGATCAGTAGTTGGCCCAGCTTCCAGATGAACTCCCAGCATCCCCCAGAAAGAAACCATCTCTTGGGTAACGTCACATTTTGGTGTCTCAAGGTCCTCGATGTACTCGCAGTTTAGACCAGTGAGGTTTTCAAACTCTAACAGTGAAAACCTCAAAGGTTCTGGACCAACGAGAGACCACATCTCATACTTCTTCTTAATGTCCAGCTTGAAACTGAGCATGTAGTGAACCAGCCTTGAAGCCCAACCAAATCCCTGCTCCTTGAACTTGATGAAAACTCCCAAACTCGACTCCTTGAACTCTTCAAATTCGTCATCAGTAAGAGCTTCCCTAAGAGCAGTATGCAACTTGCTGTTATCCGTATGATACGAAATGCTATTGTGGGCTTCTGGCTCTTCCCCTGATGTGTATAACCTACGGGGGAGTTCTGGAATATCCATCTTTTTTGTCTGCAAAATAATCAAAGACAACAATATAAGTCCAGACGACTTAGTAGACGACTTATAATTAAGTCATCTGGAAAGTCTTCCAAATGGACGACTTATATTTAAGTCATCTACTAAGTCGTCCAGTAGGAAGACTTTCCAGACGACTTAAATTACTTACAAGTCTTCCAGTACAAAGCGGACCTGATTAGTCGCAAAAGGAGTTGGAGTACTCGTCATTGCGGTTATAGATCTGAAAAAATAAACGTGAAACGGTGAGAATGAGTAAATTGATAGAGACAACGTTTTATGTTCATCTTTTCCTCGAGATTGATGACTTACCGGCGTTAGGGTTTACAGAGAAACGGCGCTAAGGTTTACAGAGAAGAAGCGGCGGCGCTAGGGTTTAGAAGAAGCGGCGGCGCTAGTGTTTAGAGGAAGCGGCGGTGAGAACGTTGGTGACCACGGTGGCGAGGGCGACGGTTTGTTCGGAAATAGTGGAAGCGGCGGCGCTAGGGTTTAGAGGAATCGGCGGCGCTAGGGTTTAGAGGAATCGGCGGTGCTAGGGTTAGAAGAAGCTGCGGCGACAACGGTGAGAATGAAGTGAGATAGATAGCCGACGTTGAGAACGATGGTTTGTTCGGAAATCGTGGGAATTCGAAATCGCCTTTGAGAGAGAACTGTTAGGGTTTCTGAATTTCGCGAAAAATGAAAAAAAAAAAAAATCACCTTATATATTGGGTAAATAATCCGGTTAGCTTTAAAAGTACATTGGTAAACCTTAAGGTTTGGTCCGGTTTAGACGACTTATTCTGGCTGATAATGTACAACAGACGACTTAATATTTAGTCGTCTGTTTTCAGACGACAAAATATTAAGTCGTCCTAGACCCTAAAATGAACCCCTAAACTAAAATGACTAGATTAACAAACTAACCACGTTATAAAATCAAATTATACTTAAATAGTGTTTACTATACACAGAAATGAACACGCATAAGTAATTTTAAAAATTTTCAAAAACGGTTTTAATGCTTTCCAAAATCTAACCCTAAGAACACATACAACACTACAACATATGTTGATGAAACATAAACTAAAGAATATCATGACTCACTACTTTCACTCATCTATGCTGAAAACAATTGAAATTTGTTATATCTTAATTTATACCTCCTAAGACATATGTTAATTACATAATTCCCATTTTTCACTTATCAAAATATTTTTTACAAAAATTTTAAATTATGTTTAAGACTAACTGTCCAGACGACTTGCGAGGGGTAGAAACGTAAAAAAAAATCCGTTTTTTTGTTTGGTCACAAGGGGATAGTTGTAATTTCAATAGCCTTTTAGGTAACTTTTGCCTTTGACCCAAGTTGGGGTATTGTTTTGGGTTTGACTCCAAGTTTTGAGTCACACTTGGCAATTCTCCCATAACTAGGAGAAGTTTCTTTTTAAAGATTTACATAAGGATGCTTTGTTGTAAAAAAAATCTTTTTTCTTTGAATTAAATTTAAAATTCAATTCAAAAAAAAAGAATATTGTAAATTTATGTGGAAGTTTTGAGTTAAGTTCTTTTGAGTCTGGATGAGTTTGGTTCTGATGTATATGATCCTAAAAATATCTAAATAACCAATGTACATATTATGAAAAACAAATATTAATCTATAAAAATATAAGTATAGTGTTATTTTATTAATTTCATTAGTTATATTATTTTAACAATACATCACATCATTAATTATATTTACCGTAACAATACATCAAATCATTAATTATAATATACCATAAAAGTAATAATGCAGATTTTTCATTTATTAGTTAATCAATATTAACTTTGTGCAATTATAAAAAAAAATGTAAGATAACCGAGTTTTCCATATGATTAATAGTTTGGTTTAATCTGTTTTACTAAAACTTTCTTTTTTTCTTAGTTCCGATTGGTGAAAAATTACATAGCCAAACACATAATTCAAGGCATATTTTATGTGAACAAAATAATAATTTAAATCAAAATAATTAAAAAGTATTACATTTATTATCACTTAATGTTTCACTTCATATAACTATTTTACTAAATAAAAAATTCTTTCTATTTTTTTTTATTTTTGCCAAATATATAGAAAGAGATTTCTTTTTAATTTATTTGCAGAATCAGTTAAGTATGGACATTTAGATACTCATTGAGGTACAAGTTGTTTCTTTCGGGATTAATTTTTTTGGATTTTGAAATTAGGCGCCACTTGGATATTATAAATTTATGTATGAGGTTTGAGTTGACTCCTATGATTTTGATTCTGATGTGTAGAAACATAAAAATATCTAAATAACCAATATATCTAAAAGGGGTTCGTATATTTGTACCAAAAATAATCTTATTACCCGATTCAGTCCAAATCTTTTGAATACAATTAGTTATACGACGACACATCTTAAATATATAACACTAATTATAAATAACGAATACAAATTTATAAAACCGTAAAAATTAACGTCCGCACGGACGTGCGGGTCAATCTCTAGTTTATATATTAATATATTAACTCCTTAGTCACGTGTTTACATCACCACCAAGGCATTGCCCATTACTCTTAAACACTTTCAAATAGTATAAATCAACTGAACCTTTGATTATCCAACTTATTTAGTTATAAAAGAGAAAACAAAATCATTTAGTTATTATCTCAGTTAAGTCTATTTAACACCTCTTTTCTTGCTGATTTTATTGTGGTCTAGAACATCTCCAAAGATCCCCTTATTTTAAAGTTTGGCAAAGCTTCAGATATAAGGTTTAAGAGTGTTTGTTTCCAAAAACAAAATCTTGTAGTAAACCTTAAATTTTTTTATATTTGACACAATAGTCTATATTTAACAAAACTTAACTAAAAACACAAATCTTTTACAATAACTATAAAATATACAACGAAAGTATTATAAAATTTAATAAATAAATATTCTATTATAGTAAACATCGCATGTAAAAACATACCAACTAATTTATTAAATTTAAATGAGCTACATAATTATTGTTGTAATATGTATTTGTGTAATATTTTATTTGTGTAAAATTTATGTCTTTGCTACTGTTTATGTATTTGTTTGATGTAATATTATTTTTGTATAATATTTCTCGTAGTGTTAATTAAATATTTTGTATTAGAAAGAACTAAAATGACTAAAGAAAAAAGTTAATAACATTATTTGACTGTTACCTAAGTTTTTTTTTTTTTGCCAGCAAACATTCACAGACTCATATAGACTCTGTAAACCAAGGTGGTTACTCTGTATCCATGTGTATGACGAAAGACGGTTGTTTCCGAGCACTACGTGCCAAGCTATCCGCCTTTATGTTCTCCGTCCTAGCTAAATGAATAATATCCGAGTTGACGAAACTTCTGCTCAAAAGCTTAATATACCTTCCAGGTAGCTTTCAAATGCTGGCCATTCATCTGGTTCCGAAACCATTTTCACCAATTGAGAAAAATCCGTTGCAAACGTAACCCGAAACTGTCTTAAATTTCTCATACATTTCATTGCCCAAATTAATGCCTCCATTTCTGAATGAAGAGATGAAAGACATGCCTTATATTCCTTGCGCCTAATAAACCATCAAACCCTAGACCGTTACCTAAGTAAAAAGAGTAGAAAAGTAAAGAACCTTAAAATAAAGTTTTAGACAGTGAAATCTTAAAATTTAAGATTTTAAAATTGTTTTTACGTTACAAAACCTCTTCTCTTTTTTTAACAAAACCTTAGAGTGCACAAAATATATTTGAAGTAATCTGTTCATACGAATCATTCTATCCCAGATTGGGAACTTGGCGTTCGAGCATATGATAAGCTAGATATGGCTAAGTCACTATATGATAAACTATAGCTAGTTACTTAGATTACCATTATCAGAGGTGTTTACTGCGTTTCTTAACGTGGAGGGTTCACACTAGCACTAAAAACCGGTTACAAAAGCTATCAAATAAGAAACGACTTTGCAGTGTTTTTGTACTGTTCGTAGGTTCCACTGACACGTGGCGGACCATGATTCGTTTTTTTATTTTATTTTTTTTTCTTTTTAATAAGAGAAAACAAAAAAAAAAATTTTAAAACCTGTTTTAGGTTTTTGCGATAAAGATACTCTTAGTAAGTAGAACTTTTAAAACATTATTAGTAGCTTTAACATTATAACCGTAACTTTTAAAACATGTAAACATTTTTCAAATACAAATATACATGATGTGAAGAAAGAAATACAAAAGTATTTACGTATAAAAAATAACCAAATAAGTGATTTGTCAGAAACATGCTTTTAATACTCCACCAAGTTTATACAATCCATTCTAACTGAATTTCAAAACAAATTAATAACTCCTCATACGTAGCCTATTTAAAACTCAATCCATAACTATATATTAATAGTATCCTTTCATAAACTAGAGAAAAGTTCAGAAACGACAGGTAGTTGAAAAAGGGTTACATAAATAGTTTATCCGGCGATAATGATCACATGGCACGACCTCTACACGGTGCTGACGGCGGTAATCCCACTCTACGTCGCTATGATCCTCGCTTACGGCTCCGTCCGTTGGTGGAAAATCTTCTCACCAGACCAATGCTCCGGAATCAACCGCTTCGTCGCCATATTCGCTGTCCCTCTCCTCTCCTTCCACTTCATCTCCACCAACAACCCTTACACCATAAATATCCGCTTCATCGCCGCCGATACTCTCCAGAAATTAATCATGCTCACTCTCCTAACCCTATGGGCTAACTTCACTCGCTCAGGTAGTCTCGAGTGGAGCATCACCATCTTCTCCCTCTCCACGCTTCCCGACACGCTCGTGATGGGTATCCCCCTGTTAACCGCCATGTACGGCGAGTACTCCTGCTCGCTCATGGTCCAGGTGGTCGTTCTCCAGTGTATAATCTGGAACACGGTTCTCCTATTCTTATTTGAGTACAGAGGAGCGAAGATTCTGATCATGGAGCAGTTCCCCGAGACGGCCGCTTCTATCGTCTCTTTCAAAGTCCATTCCGACGTCGTTTCGTTGGACGGGAACGACCTACTTGAAACGGACGCTGAGATCGGAGGTGATGGGAAGTTACACGTCACAGTGAGGAAGTCAAACGCTTCCCGGAGATTGTTATGTTGTCCAAGTATGACTCCACGTCCGTCTAATATCACCGGAGCTGAGATTTACAGTCTTGACACGACTCCAAGAGGTTCAAACTTTAATCACTCGGACTTCTATTCAGTGATGGGGTTTTCCGGTGGCCGTCCCTCAAACTTTGGTCAGTCGTCTAGGAGTCAAACTCCTAGGCCTTCAAATTTCGAGGTGAGTTGTGGTATGGCTTCGTCGCCTGGGTTAGGATATGACCCGGTTACTTCCGGGTCATACCCATCCCTGAATGCTGAGTTCTCCTCCTCAGTTGCTAATAAAACCATTAACAAAAACCATCATATCGGAGGAAAGTCTAGTAGTAGTCATGATGCTAACGAGCTCCATAAGTTTGCTTGGGGCTCCAACGGAGGATCCGATCAGGGAGCAAAAGAGATCCGAATGATAGTCCCTGAACCTCCTCAAAAAGCAGAAACAAAAGGTTTTTTTTTTTATATAACTTTCTATAGAACTATATTGACACAAAATCTTAAACGAAGTTGCTTATAGTGACAGCTACTGGTCCGAGGAATATAGACTTTGGCGGCGAAGAAGAGTCGGAGAGAGTGAAGGAAGTGGCAACCGGACGAAACAAGCTTCAGTGTAACTCCATGGCGGAGCTAAACCCTAAAGAAGCGGTGGAAACCGTACCAGTAAAACATATGCCGCCTGCCAGTGTGATGACTAGGTTGATACTGATAATGGTGTGGAGGAAACTCATCAGGAACCCTAACACTTATTCTAGTCTCATTGGTCTCATATGGGCTCTCGTTGCTTTCCGGTAACTAATCAAGAACCAATCAGTACTTCATTATTAATATATTATCATTATAGACTAGAACCGAGTTATGATTGGTTTTTGAAATTTGAAAAGGTGGAATGTGGCAATGCCTAGAATCATTCAGCAATCAATCTCAATCCTCTCTGATGCTGGTCTTGGTATGGTAATGTTCAGTTTGGGTAAGTCCCATCTTCCTCACTCTTGTTTATGTGTTTTAATTACGCCAATGCACAGTTACAAACAAATTAATTGTTGCATTTTTTGGTTGGTAGTCAAAAATGGTTTAGTATCTTTTAGATTTTTTGGGGGACTTATTCTTGAACCTCTAGGTTCACCAACCAATAAAATTGTGTTATTTCATATTCGAAATCTTTTAAAAAAGGAAACAAAATATTTTCTCAAGCTATAAGTTATATTATATTTTTAAAACAAAAAGGTAAAAAGAAATAAATTAAAAAAAGTAGTAATTAAAAAATATTTTTAACGTCCTCAGCAATATACTAAACTTTAAATTCTAATCCCTAATCCCTAAACCCTAAATCTTAAATCCTAAACCCTTGGGTAAACCCTAAACTCTTGGATAAATCCTAAACTCCAAATCAAAAACACTAAATACTCAAGGGTTTAGGGTTTAGAATTTAGGGTTTAGGATTTTAGGATTTAGTGTTTTTGATTTAGAGTTTAGGATTTATCCAACGGTTTAGAGTTTGCCCAAGGGTTTAGGGTTTTGATTTAGGGTTTAGGGATTAGAATTTAAGGTTTAGTGTTTTACTGACAACGATAAAAATATATTTTTTTTAAATTCGTTTTTCTCTAACTACTATTTTTTCTAATTTTTTTAACCTTTTTATTTTAAAATATAATATATCTTGAAAATATTTTGTTTCTTTTTCTAAAAGATATCGAATTTGAAATAATGAAATCCTATTGGTTGGTGAACCTAGAGCTTCACCCTAGGTATTTTGTTTCCTTTTCTAAAAGATATCGAATTTGAAATAATGAAATCCTATTGGTTGGTGAACCTAGAACTTCACCCTAGGTATTTTGTTTCCTTTTTTAAAGGATATCGAATTTGAAATAATGAAATCTTATTAGTTGGTGAACCTAGAGCTTCACCCTAGAGTTGAACCCAAGAATAACTTTTTTCGGGGTGGTCCGTTGTGGGATGGACCATCCGAGAATGTATGGTCAACGATGAGACGTCGTATTACAAAGTGGTCGTTGTGTGAGGACAGCTGAGCTCGTGTTCATGATTGTTGCGTGGTCCACAATACTAACAGGAGTTTACATTTCATTCATATTTACGTGTATGCTATCATCATTTATTGGATTTACATTGTATTTACATGATGTATCCTATCATCATTTATTGTAATAGATGTTGCATTTACATGATATATCCTATCAACATTTATTGTGTTTGAATGGAAATTAAATAATTGGTTGCACAAATGGTCTAGGGTTGTTCATGGCATTGCAACCTAAATTAATCGCTTGCGGAAACTCTACTGCAACTTTTGCAATGGCTGTGAGGTTCTTGACAGGACCAGCAGTAATGGCCGTTGCTGCCATGGCTATTGGATTACGCGGAGATCTATTACGTGTGGCCATAGTTCAAGTAAATACAGTTGATGTGGCTAAAACAACTTTGATAATTTCATTATAACAAATCACTAAACGAGATCTTGTGGTAGGCTGCATTGCCTCAAGGAATCATGCCGTTTGTGTTTGCAAAAGAATACAGTGTTCATCCGGCAATCTTAAGTACAGGGTTAGTATTTTATCTTGGATAAAGAGAAACTTTCATGCGTATTATTACTAATGTTGATATTACAGGGTAATATTTGGAATGCTTATTGCACTACCGATCACACTTGTTTACTACATTCTACTTGGGCTATAAAAAGCTCTGTCATGGAGAGATTTGCTGCAGAAAAACAAGAGAATTCCAAATTAGTTGAATAAAAGAGAATGTAACACGAGGTCTAGTAAAGTTAGTGACCAATATTTGATTTGAGGATTAAAAAGCTCTTTTCTTTCCAGTATTTTGTTTTTTTTGATAAACTTTGATTCCAAAGGCTTTTTAATTTTCTTTCCAGTATTTTCCTAGAGATTAGAAGATGATGACAATGATAGAGACAAGAAGCGCAGAACAAGGGCAACAAGGGCAACAAGACAAAGCAACCAACAAAAGAAAAAGCGTCTGACTATATATCTGATTTTGCCCTTTTACGGAGCGTGAAGGTTGTTTTTGTATACTATCATTTCTCATTTTGTATTTTTTTTTTGAACAACTTCTCATTTTGTATTATTCATTGTTCCTTTTTTTTTTGAACAACTTGAACTACCATTATCTTTTTTTTTAAATGAATGTTAAATTATATTCAAGACCAAAAAAAAAACTGTTTTGCATCTAGTGCATCTATAGAACTTTTAAAGAATGAAAGAAGTTGGTTGGAAAAATCATTTCGCTAAGCAATTTTCTCTTTTCCTTGCTTTCTTTACTACTCAGTGTCTGGTAGAGAACAAGACCTTAAGACCCTCGACATACTTCTTGTCTCCTAACTGTCAAATGGCAGATAGTCTGTTCCTCATTGTTTTATCCAAGATCTTGATAAGCCTCATTATCGGTTATACTTAACATTTTCTATCGACATGTGTTTTGAACCATGACGGCCTAGACCATCTTCAAAAGATACTCTATAACTTCAAATATAAAGTTTTTTGCTCTTCAAAAATAAACTTCAAAACATTAAATTTGAAGTTCTAATGAGTGAAACTCTATATTTGAAGTTTCACTTCTCAAAACTTCAAATTTAAAGTTTCATATTTTTATTTGCATTTTGGTCTCTACAATTACACATCGCATTTATAATTCTTAAATATTTTATTGTTTATTGTATTAATCCTAAAAAATTTCATATCTCATAAAATTTCAGTTTTTTTTTTATAAATTTAAGTTTTACACACAAAATTAAACAAAACTTTAAAATAAGATTTAAAATATTTTAAAAGTAGATTTAGACAATAACAATACAAAAGAAATTTAACAACAAAAATTCTTTTCAAAAATTATATGAAGACATAACTATTACACAAATTTAAATATTACAATACTAGTAGTCATGTATATTTGATCCAGAACCTCCAAAATCTCCAAAATATTGTTCAAACAAATTTTGTGTAACCAAAGATGGTTGTTGTTTTGATGTCTATTTCGTACAATTCTTTTTTATCATGTTGAATGTATTCACTGAGTTTTAATATCATTGATAGAAATTAAGTCTTTTAGCAATATTTATTTTCCTCTTTTACTTTCTTGTTCAGATCTAATGTATTTACAAGTTTAAGATCACCTGATTTCAACAACTTTTAGTTTATGATCTACAAATTAAAAATAATTAAAGAGAGTCGTTTTTACTTTGAAATACACTAGTTGATCATATATGCATTACGAAAATAGTTTTATGGAATAATATGGTATTTTCTTGAAGTTTAATATTAATTATGTTATTTCTATTTAAAATTTGAATTTTAATATAACATTTTATTTGTTAATATTGTTGTAATATTTTTATATATGTGCTTAGTTATTTACTTTTATGAATTTAAATTAACTATGACAAATATAAAGATCATAAGATAAAATACAAATAGTTTTGAAGTTAAGTTTGAAGTTTTATTTTTGGAGAAAAATACTTTTAAACTTTAAATTTAGAGTTTTGAAAACTTCGTAATATAATATAATGTCTCTTTGGATATGCTCTTAGACAGCGATAACCTACATCCACCTCAAAAGTAGTTTACTAGGTTTTGTTTAATGTTTGTTTCTAACGACCAATATGGTATTGTGTTACTAAGAATATAATGAAGAAAAATCAATCTGAAATATGAAATAGCGAGATTGTAGTTATTTGATTTTTTTTTATATTGTCACGTAATTTGAATAAGACTAGGGAAACATTTTTGAAGCCAGCTTACAAATAATATCAGGGGGAAAACAAATCAGCCATCTATGAAACTCATCATTTTGCCAATCAAGTCACTTCAGATTATTACTAATTTCTTGGAGTCTCTAAATTTTGGTAGATGTAGCTAATTTAATAAATGTTTCAATAATTTTATTTAACAATTTTGAAAATTTTATGTTTGTGTAATTTTCTTCAAAAAAAAATTGGAGACATACCAATGCTATGTTTAAGATCAGCTGTACATGTCTCTGACCATTACGGCATGGTAATGTATTTTCTCCGTTTTAGAAATATACATATTATGAATTTTTCTTTTCAATATAATATATTAAACAAAAATTATAAATTAAAATTCTGTAAAAGTTTGTATTTATTGAATTTTTATTAGTTAAAAATTATTAAAAAAATACTAATCACTGATAATTATGCATTTCTAATTAAAATTTAATATGTTTTCATGTGAAAAATTCTTAGAATATACATTTTAAACACAAAGAATATTAATTACATAGACAGATAGGGCCGAACTGAATCCGATTTGAAAAAGTAGTATCGAACTCAAACTGAAATTGGTTAAATATCCGAACGGGTTTAAAATTTTGGTATCTAGAAAACCGGAATCAAACCCGGCTCTAACCTAAGTATTTCGGGTACCCGAATGTATCCGAAATAGATTTATATAATTAAATATATTACTTGTTTTTAGATTTGATATATTAAAAAGATCTAAAATATATAAGATATTTTGAAGTTATCCAAAACTAAATTTCTAAAATAGCTAAATGATACTCAAAACACCAAAGATACTTGAAATATCTATTAATTTTCTATTCAAATATTCAAGCCATGCCTATTTAAATGTTAAGTTTAGGTATTTTAGCTTGCAATATTCAATTTTATATACATTATATTATTTCTAATTTTAGATTTTGAGAAATTTAAAGTATATATGATTTTTTTAAAAGTATAAATAGGTTAGCCAAATCCGAACCAAAATTTATAAATATCTGAATATGGCTAAAACTTTTAAGCCCGAAAATCCGAATAGACCCGAACCGAATCCGAATGAGTACCCGAATGCCTACTCCTAGTCTCAGACCACTGCTCATTATTTTGCGGTGAAGAAAGGTCCAACGTACACCGTCTTTAAAGTTTAAACCCAAATGAAACATTTTTTTTCTTGAATCCTATCGATAAATATCATGTGAGGAGAAAAAGGTTATGTATGTTATACACTTGCACTCTGATCCATCTGAAGTTTGTATTCAATTTTCGTAAGACGATCCATATATTTCGGTTGAAATAGAAACACATAATGATAGGTTAACATATGACTGAAAATTGGTTCAGCACTGTATAAGTTTTGAATATCGTTGCGTGAATAATCGTTGGTTTGCGAATAACATACTCAACGCACATCTTTTCCTTCTACAGAATTGAAAAAGTCTTGCAATAAATAATCGACAATCACAGACTAGACCAGCCATTGAGATTAGATTAGCGTATTTTGTTATTGATTTATCTTTTACACAATCTTAAGGCCAACATGCCTCGCACAAAGCCTGAATGAACTCCGTGCACCATTTTACCCAAAACTTGTATTTAAATAAGTCACTGTGAAAATAAATTATAAGTAGTTGATTTATCTATTGAAAAACATTAATGTACAAAATTCATCTTTGTGAAACAAGAAAAAAAATTCAAAACATCTAATTTTCAGTAGGATACATACAGTCCTATATATATATATATTTTGTTTTTTTGAACTGTCATTTATTATTTCTTGCTATTATCGAAAATGTCTTTGAGAATCAGAAATCCTACTATATATTAATTGAGAAGTCACTTTAGTGATTTTTGCTTACGTGTCGATCATAGGTGAACTCTTACAAAATTGTTATAATTTGATTGGTCCATGATTTTTAATTTTTATTTATTTTAATTAAATCTAAAAAGAAAAGGTAAGTCTACAACCAATTAATATCACTTGCCAAATAATTTACATAATATTACAAATAATGATTTATGGTAACTAATTATTAAAATTATAGAAAGAGAAATAAATTGATCATTTTTTATATTTAAAAAATACATAAACTAATAAACGACAAACCGTTTATATAAATCAATATAATGATTTTATATTCTTATTTAAAAACATTATATTTTATATAAACTATCATAATTACAATTAACATCTTCTAAAGTTCATATTATATGCTTTATAAATCATCTATAAAAACATTTATCAAATTATTTATCTTGGTTTATTGTATATTTTAAATTATTATAAGAGTTTGTAAGTCATCTATAAGAGCTTAAATCCAAAGTTATATATCCTACTATATATTAATTGAAAAGTCATTTAAGATATTTTTGGTTATGTGTCAATCATTTATAAAATCTTAAAAAACTGTTATAAATTGATTGTCGATAATATTTTATTTCTATTTATTTTTTTATTTTAATTAAATTTAAAAGAAAAAATAAGTTTATAAACAGTTAATATCACTTGCCAAACAATCTACATAATATTACAAATAATTATTTATGATAACTAATTGTTGAAACTATAAAAAGAGTAATAATGTTTAATCAATTTTTATATATTTATCAACTACATAAAATAGTAAACAAATTTTTATATTAAAATCGATATAATGATTTTATATTCTTATATAAAGCCTTATATTTGTATATGGTCTTATATTTGTATATAAATTATTATAGTAACTATTAATATCTAATAAAATCCATACATGATTTATAAATCATTTATAAAATTATAAATACGTTTATAAAAAATTATTTATCTTGGCTTATCATATATTTTAAATTATGATAAGAGGTTTTAATTTATTTATACAAGCTTAATTGAGAAATCATTTAAGGCATTTTTGGTTATGTGTCGATCATTTATAAAATCTTAAAAGCCGTTTTAAATTGATTGTCGATAATTTTTAATTTATATTTATTTTTATTTATTTTAATTAGATTTAAAAGAAAAAAAATAAGTCTATAAACAGTTAATATTACTTATCAAAAAATCTACATAATATTACAAATAATTATTTATGTTAACTAATTGTTGAAACTATAGAAAGAGTAATAATGTTTGACCAATTTTTATATATTTATAAACTATATAAAATAGTAAACATTTTTTTTATTAAATTCGATATAATGATTTTATATTCTTGTATAAAGCCTTATATTTTATATGGCCTTATATTTGTATATAAAGTATTATAATAACTATTAATATCTGAAAAAATCCATACATGATTTATAAATCATTTATAAAATTATAAATACATTTATAAAATTATTTATCTTGGCTTATCATATGTTTTAAATTATGATAAGAGATTTTAATTTATTTATACAAGCTTATAAATTAATTTATAAAATATATTTTTAAATTTCATTTTACATTAAATGACTAATCACTTAATTAATTTTTTCTTATGTGTCGATCATATATATAGAGTTTGAGAAAAAATATTATAATTTGATTTGTTAATGGAGTTTCAATTTTTCTTTATTTTATGAGTACGAAAATTAGTTTTAGAAATAATTTTATCAGTATCCAAACGACCTAAATATATTGCACAAAATAATTTATGGTAATTAAATATGTGATTTATATAATATATATAATGCTTCATAAAATCATTTTAGCAATCGAATATTTCTAAACTATATAAAATATTTCAAGAGTTTCAGTATTATATACCTTCAAAACTTAAGTAATTTTATTAAAAACTGAATTATGAATATTATATATAACTAATTTTAGTACAATTATCAATACAAAATTTCAAAAAATATTTAAAACAGCCATATTTATCTTTTTTTAAAAATTATTCTTAGAAAATATTTAACAAAAACACATAATGATAAAAATATATTTTAATTTGAAAAATTATAATAAATATATTATTATAAAACATTCAAACCCGCAACCGCGGCATCTACCTAGTAGTCGGTAAACAAAACATATGGAAGGGGAATTGTATTAATGGTATGGGTTGGTATTAAATATGAACCGATCATCCGTTTCTTGAATAAAGTTTGTCTTATTGAACAAGTTCATATCATCCGTTTCTTGAATAAAGTTTGTCTTATTGAACAAGTAATTTTTCTAGCATTTCTTTTTCTGTTTCAAAATATGTCTTTTTTAATGTATTCTCAGCATACGTTTTGGCACAATACACTTAAATTCATCCTAAATAATAATGAAGAAAAATATAAGATAGAACATTATACAAAATACTTGTTTTTAAAGTGTACCCATATAAAAGCCGACTTTTTACTACGAAAAAGAAAACTATTTATTATAATTTTTTCAAATTAAAGGACGTGTCTTCCAACTGAAGAGTGGAGCATTGATGCTTTGATCAATCTGCTCCCAAAACCACGAATCTGGAACGTGGAGGGCAGAGTCCGAGGAACTAATCTCGGGAATGGACGCTTCCAATTGGACTTTGAGAACGAACATGACCTCCAGCCGGTTTTAAACAAGAGGCCATGCCATTTTAATCAATGGAGCTTTGCATTAGAGCGATGGGAACCCTTTACACGGGAGGACTTCCCTAACTCAGTCCCTTTTTGGATTAGTGTTACGGGTGTTCCAGTCCACTTCTTGAATGATGGTACTTTCTCAGAGATTGCCAAGGCCCTGGGAAAAAAAGCTAACGTTGGATTCAAAACGAGCAAAAATCCAAGTTTCCATTAACGTGGATAACCCCTTACAATTTGAAAGGAGAGTTGGTTTTCCCGATGGTGATATAGGGAGGGTAACGTTTGTGTATGACGGTCTCCATCGATATTGCTTCAACTGTAAACATATCTCTCATGATGAGAACTCGTGTCCGTTACTGACGGAGAAAGAACGTGAACACAGGAGACTTCAACGTCTCGATCAGAATATCAACAGTGAAAAAAATCTTCAGCTCGAGCTTGTGTGTCTCAGGTTACAAATGAAAATTTTTGATTCTCAACTAGACTGTTCGAAACTGGATTTGAGCCAACTAGTAAATATATACTCATTTATATGTATTGGTGTAACGTGTATAAATGGAAAAAATTATGTGCATGTAAAATGGAACCATCATACATATGAAATGGAATGTCATATATTTATTTGGACCGACAATAAAACTTAGATGAACTGCAAATTATTTCGTTAACCAACTCACACAAATGTAGACTTCTTAAAAAGTTCTCTTAACCTATAAGTAATGACACTCCACTGGTTATTTCATAGTAAATTTACTTTTTTTTATTATATTCTATTTGTCGAACTTATAATAAAAATATGAATTTACAGTGAATAAGTATGAGGTATGTTTTGTTGTATTTACAGTGAATAAGCATGGGTCAACATTAAGTGTTTCCATGCAATCATAGAAATTTCATAATTTCACCAATATGTATTATTCTATTTATTTTGTTCCATTTTATTTGGATTTAAAGTTTCTATTTGAGTTTAAGGTTTATATTTGGGTTTAGAGTTTAGTGATTAAAGTTTGGAGGTTAGTATTTAGAAGGTGGGGTTGAGTTTGGGGTCAATATTAACTTCTTTCATGCAATCACAGTCATTTCATAATTTTACCAATAAATACTATGATATTTATTTTGTTTCATTCCATTTGGGTTTAAAGTTTATATTTGAATTTATGGTATATATTTGGCTTTAGTTTTAGTGATTAGTGTTTAGGCTTTATTATTTGAATGTTGGGGTTGAAGTTGAGGTCAACATAAACTTCTTTCATGGAAATATAGTCATTTCATAATTTCACCAATATGTACTATACTATTTATTATGTTCCATTCCATTGAGGTTTAGGTTTTACATTTGCATTTAGGTTTTATATTTGAGTTTATGGTTTAGTGATTAGAGTTTAGATTTACTATTTTGAGTTGATGGTGGAATTGGGATATAGTTTATTATTTAGGGCCTAGGATGGGTTTGGTGCCCTATTATATTTTGATGATATGTAATAGAATACTCCGAAATTTTCAAATCATGTGTTAATGCATTCTTGGACTTGATATTTGTAAGTAAATGAAATAGCCCTTTTTTACGGGTTTTAATTTTACATCACTCGTTTTACTGCATATATACAGTAAAAATACATTTGGTAACTTTCCCTTTTGACGTGGCTTCCTCTTCTTCTTTTAAATGGAATAACTGTTAAACATTATTGGCCATATATTCCATCGCTTACGTATTTGCTCTCCAAACTGACAACGTCATCACCTATCAGACGTTAACTGGGAACCTGTTAAATAATGGAAAGATAAAACAGACTGGGAAGTGGTGTAAAAATCTGACATTACATTATGTCAAAATCAGTATTAATTACTTAATTTATACACTATGGCTATTCAGCAAATAAACCCTAATAATTATCGTTATTCTAGTAGTATACATCATTTTAAGCTTTCTATTTGGAAAAAGGAGAATAGCATTTTAAAGAGAGAAGAAGAAAAGATAAATGACAGGTGATATTGTGATGGTGGCTGTCGGCAAAACCACTGACCACTGGTTTGAGGTCTACGACAAGTAAATCGGTTATAGTGGGTAGTGGCGGTTCTGAGGGGAAGTATTACAAGCACCCGCTTTCAGTCCACAAAAAATATTTGCATAAATCAGCCTTTTTTAAAAAAAATTATCTACAAAATTTATAAAAGTGGCCAATTTTTTTAAAATTGCTTGTGGTCTTTTTTATTTCAGGACCGACACTGATATTTGGTAACATTATTTTTTGGGTGTAAATGTTAAGAATCGAACGTACCATTGACAGTAGCGGAGCCACTTAGGTGTGAGGAGGGTTAGTTGACCCATGAAAAATATATAAATTATGAACTTTAGGTTTAGTTTATATGTAATTGTTGTGGTGAGATGATTACATTTCCTTTCTTGATCCCTATAATAATTTAGTTATGATCCATGTAAAAAAAACTTTCTCCCTACTATGCGATTGCCTCTCTTATTTAACTCTCACAGAACTTTCTCTATGTTCTGAAGACATCGCGTTAATGTTACATTTTTAGGTTACATTTTTATGAACCTGAAATCCACAACATCTTCAAAAAAGCTATTGGCTTTGATCCAATAGTGGATTTTAAACCTTAATTTAATTTGCTCGAGCTGAACTTACAATCTCTATATGGCCCTTAACTCTCAAACTGGAAACTAAAAAGGAAATTAGTGTTTGGGCTGTTAACATGACCACTTCTGTTTTCTCTATAGAATGGGTCTACTTTTATATCGGGCCACATTTCGTTTTTGATGGTATTTCATTTTCATCATCTATTAACACCCAATATTAATTAGATTGTTTTTTTTTTCCGAGAAAGTATATTAATTAAATTATTATGATCCCTATGAATATCCCTTATATATTAATTGAAAAACATTACAATTTTTAAGTGTAGTCATCACCGGAATGAAATTCAGAATCCTTAGAAAATATATTGGTCCAATTAAGTATATATTATATTTTTCATTAAACTAATTATAAAATTAATTAAAGTGTACAATTACTATTTTCTTTTCTTTCCATAAATAAAAACTACGAAATTGTCAAATATGACTAATATATATATATATGACAATTAATGATTCTAATAATAAAGATTTGATAACAATTTATATCTCATTCACAGTTTTTGTTTAATTTTATATTATTAAAATAAAAATTAAACAATCAAATTAGCTATAAAATTAAAATATAGATTTTTTTCCGTATATGTTATATTTTGAATTTTAAAAAATGACAAAATTACTAAAACAAGAGAAACATTTAAAAAGTTTAGAACATGTAGTTTGTACTAATAAAAAAAATATCATGTTGAGTTGTCACGTAATTTGAATGTTAATTTGTTTACGTGGCGGCTTGAAAATCAATTGAGAATTTTGTTAGTCCAAAATTAAATTGTTAAAGAATGTTATATTATATAGTATGTCTATTATGGACTATTCATTTGTCAAATTGAAAATTATTATATATTATTTTCTTAAATAAAACCTACAGAATTACCTAATGTGATTATGATATATATAGTAATTAATAATTTTAAATAATGAAGATTTGCTAATAATATGTATACTTTCTATCATTTTTGTTTAATTATTTATTATTAAAATAAATTACGCAATTACATTAATCATATATTAAAAATTTAGATATTTTTGTATATGTTATATTTTGAATTTTTCAAAACGAGTATAAATTAGTAAAACTGTTAAAAATCTCACATAAACTTTTGTGATCAATGTTTAATTTTTTTTCTATAATAAGATACAACGATAATAAAATCATATAAATAAATAATTTTATTTTAATAGGTGTTTATGTTAATATATATATATATACTTCATATCGTTTAAATTTAATTATATATCATATACGATAGATAATATCGATTGTTTTGATTTATTTATCTTAAAATGATCGTGAATAAACATGAGCGGTCATTTGATTTATATGTGCAAGCCAATTTATTACATAATAGTACTTATTTATTAGTTATTTAATATATAATTATTATTTTATTATTTCATAATATGCAGAAAAATATAAAATAAGTAATAAATATAAAATAATTATTCTGCACAAGACGCATATCTTAACCTAAGTATGTATCTCTTTAATAATTTTGAATCTAAAATATTTCTAAATCTCAGACCAAAATAAAAGAAAGAAATTAGAATAAACTCAAAAATCAATATTTATATCGAGCAATAACCAAAATGACACAAAAAAAAAAAAATATCGAAGACAGATATGATTGGCACGTGAACGTAAACTTCTCATAACTATAATTAACTTTTAAATTGCTAAATCATGATATAAAACCGAGCTGACATAGTTTTATTGTAACCAAATAGTATGCATGAGATTTTTCGACATAAACGTTAGGTTTTTATGCGATAAATTTTGACCTAAAATATTTTTAAAAATGGAATTAGTTCATTAGTAAACAAATTATGTAATTAACAAAAGAGTTTTTAAAATTTTGTTTAAAAGCCAAAAATATTAATTCGATCAATAATGTAAATTTTTATTTCTATATGATATTTTTTAAATAATTTTTATATATATTTAGGCAAGACGTATCTATTATCCTCGTGCCGAATTAAAAGAAGAACATTTGCACCCCCAACGCTTTTCTTGACCAGTAAGTACAAATATTCACCCTGCAATTTATTTTTGTCGCTATGTTTCAAAACCGACTTAAAAATGGGATGAGAAGTATCTCACAAGCCAAAGGCCAATAAAATTCCGATGAAATAAAAAAAAAAACACATCCTTCATTTTTAGTAGTGATCGGGCACAAACGCTAACTAACACCGTTAAATCCCAATTTTCACGGCGTGACGATGAAGAGAATCGTGAGGATATCATTCACCGACGCGGAAGCCACCGATTCCTCCAGCAGCGAAGACGACGAGCAAACAAACACCGAGTCGCCGCCGTCGCGACGCCGAGGGAAGAGGTGCGTCAACGAGATCGTCATCGACCCGACCGATTCCGCCGGTAAGAACAATCGCGATCGCGGCGGGAAGACGCGGTTCAAGATCAGGATTCCGGCGAGGCTTCAGAAGAAGAATAAGAAGTTCCGAGGGGTGAGGCAGAGGCCGTGGGGGAAATGGGCGGCGGAGATCAGGTGCGGCAAAGCTCGCGACGGACGGCCCGTTCGCGTCTGGCTTGGGACGTTCGAGACGGCGGAGGAAGCTGCTTTGGCTTACGATAAGGCGGCGGTTCAGCTGATCGGGCCTGACGCGGTGACTAATTTCGGGGGTCTTAAGGTGGTGTCTAAGGCGGCGAAGGAAGGTTCCGATGCTGGCACCTCCGCAGAGGCCTGATCGTCTTTTGTGAATTGATTATTTTTTTACTTTTTTAACTTTTGAAAGTTGTCTTTGTGAATAAGTCATAACAACATATGTGCAGTTTTTTAATCTCTCATTCTGTGATTCTGGTTTTTGTGTTTCTTCCATTGTGCAGATTTGGAATCGCTATTTGTTGCATTTTTGATGTTTTATGGATTTGATTTATAAAGTCTTTTCATTTGGATCGAAATTGAGACAACGAAATGGCTTAAGTTCGAAACTACACATGTAATTGTCGCTTTGTTCAGTCTCAGTTTACTCGTTAGATTTTACAAGAGAAGCAAGCATGCATACTTTCTTAGAGATCAAAGATCCTCTTGCAATATGCGACTCTGTTATTACTGCCATACCTCGTCCAAGTTCCTTATCCTGTGATAGTGAATCTGCTTAGTCATATCAGAGCGAAGCTGCTAAGCCAGATCATTCACAATGAATAGCCTCACAAGACCATCACAGCACACTGATATGTTACAATCATCACTTTTCACTTATTTTAATCCAAACCATATAAAAATTAACTTTTTAACTACAACTGGTGGAGCCCCGATTACACGTCAGCTGATAAAAGATTGAAGTCACAAATGTCCAAGGGAAACGGGTGATTTAACGGTTTTTATCAGTGGGTTTCAGACAAAAAAGTCCAAACCGGAACGGTTAAGAGAACAATTGAGATAAAGCCTTGTTTTTGTCAACGCCACGTCAGACACTCACTCCAATCCGAGAAAGGATTGATGAGCTCAAAGCGTATTGGGTCGCCGGGAGGAGCATCGTTCTGGGTATGCACGGAATCAACGATCTTTTGATTGAACGCGTTGCTTGCATAGGATTGTGCCGAGTGTTGTCACTGTGAGCACCATTCTTGATTCTTGTTTCAAAGGTGGTGATTTGGTTTGCAGCAAGTTATATGCCTAATGTTATCACTTTTTAACACCTTGTTTGGATTCTTGTTTCAAGTCTGGTGATTTGCAATGCAGCACGTGACAAAGGTTTTAACAGAGATGGAGAGAAGAGGAGCGAGGTTACATACAACGTACTGATCAACGGATTCTCCTAGGATGGTAAAAAAATGGAGGAAGCTATGCGGTTTCATGGAGATATGCGAAGAAATGGATTCCCTCTCACATCTTGACCCTTTGATTGAAGGGTATTGCAAACAAGGCTTGTTTAACGAACATCGGTCCCAGTGTTGTGACTTACAATCCTCTAATGGATGATGGTCTTTGCGAGTCAGGGGGTTTGGATACTGCTCTGCGGTTGAAAGATGAAATGTCAAGACAAAAGATTGATCCTGATTTGAAGACGTACACGGTTCTTGTTAAAGGATTCGTTAAGAAGGGGAATCTATCCATGGCTACTGCTGTTTATGATGAGATGTTGGGGGAAAGGGATTAAACCTGATACACTACGTACAAGGATTGTTGGTGAACTGCATGCAGATTGGTGGTTACTTATAAAGAGATGATAGATAGAGATTTTTTTCTTGGAGCTGGCCGCTTTCGTTCCTGAGTGCATATGGGTTATGCACATTGGCTCAGCTTGATTGGTATGTACAAGCTTATTCTCTTAAGCTCTCACAAGACTTGTGCAGTATCTGTGATACTAGACTGTAATGCCAGCAACTTCTTCAGGGGATAACACAGCTCTGAGCTATGGCCGGAATCGATCCAATGTTGCTGAAGCTCGTTACTTTACATAGAACCTGCAAGTGTGGGCACTATTATGTACACAGCAGAGGCAAAGAAGAATATGAATAAAGATAGACACATAATTGGTTGTTTGCAAGGAAGTTCACACCGGGTGAAAGAAGATTCCTTTGTAATTGTTTAATTCTTTGAGAACACATTTTGGGAAAGAGAGAAGGTGTGAAACACACGTAACTTCATTGTAGGCTATTTTTGAGAAGAAAGCTAAAGTGAACAAGCTTTGCTTCTCTCTACACTTTGAAGCATGTTTCAGGTAAACATTAGAATGAATGTTGTCTCCTCATGTAAACCCCATTCCATTTCTAACTCCAAAAATAAAGTTTGAAATAAAAAAATTATTCTAACCATGTTCTATTTTTTTTTTTGTAATAGAATAGAAAATAAGTTTACTTTATAAATGAAATAATTTATTTATTTTTTTGTTTATTATTCCATTTTAGAGTATGATTAAAATTCAATACATTAGAGATATTCAAGTTTCTATCATTTTGTACATATGCTATTTTTATCCATTTGGAGGAAAGGACATTATATAAGTTTACTGGTATTTTTGGAATTCAAGTCTATGCTTAGCAGTCTATATATGATTTATACTTCTTTAAATACATGGTGACTTTTAGATTCGGATTTTTACAGTTGCATCAATTCTTACATTTGCATATTTTGTTTGGTCAGTCAATCAACAAATCATGTATGACCGTAGCTAAGATTTCCTTATGTTTTTTTAGTCATTCAAGAACAGAGACATAATTAACCACAAAGGAGAATCAATTAAGATCAACAATGATCTACACAAGAGATTCGTGTGGGTAAAGGATCCATGATCATGCCAAATCGCTTTGATTTGAATCTTTCTAGAGACCATCAGAATACTTTTCTGCATAACTTTTTTTTCTTTCTTTTTTGATATTTTGGACTTATGGAAAGATTCCCGACTAATCCCTAAGTAAAAGTGTAGCTTATGGATGGACTATTTTTCCAGATATTCAAATGGACTCTAACCAATAGACTTATATCCGAAATACCACCAGACCAGATTGATAAAATGTAGTTAAATACCTTCGAACCCAGATTGGCAATCGAAAATGTGACTACAAATTGACCACCATCACATGGTTAATATTCTGCATAACTTAACAAAGAAAATGAGTTTCAGTCATGCATGGCGATAACTCGAAATACAAGTATAGCATCCTTCATTAAAAGATGAGTCTCAATATCTCATGAATATTTGATGAATTCAAGTTATTCCCAAAAAAGCAATCTATGAAGATCTCTACGACCATTCATAACAACATAGACATCCTACTCAAAAGACGACGAAACCAACAACTAAGAGAGAATTAACTGCAAGCAGAAGCTCTATCCACAACTAAAACATAGATTTCTAACCGGAAAGAAAAAAAGTAAAACCCAAACAAATGAAGATAAGTCTAAACAAAAAAAGACATTTTAAATACACATCAAAAACTCATAGATCAAACAAACTAATTTTGCTTATGTATTGTGTGATATTTTTTGAAAAGTAATTAGAAACATCATTTTTCTTTCTCAAATTCATCATTATCCATGTGTCATTGAAATCTTTTTTTTCGTATTATAATTGTTAAATCTTTTTTATATATACATAGACTTTGAATGGTATCGTATCGCACTGTAGTTTATAATAACAAAAATTTATACATATAATTTATTTAATATGTTTTTGTTACTCGAATCTAATAGTTTATTCCGTTTTTCTCCTTAGACGCTCCATCTTTATCCGCCGTGTCACCAAAATCTTATTCTTTCCAATAATCCCATTTTTCATAGATTACTTTCTAAACCTATTTATCCTCTACAAAATTCTCATTTGAGCTTTTTACCATTATGTATGTTCTTTACTTTCACATAAAGTTTTTTTCTAATACAATTGGTGAAACCCAAACAAATGAAGAAAAAAAGTAAAAAACCCAAACAAATGAAGATAAGTCTAAACCAGAAAAAAAGACATTTTAAATACACATCAAAAACTCATAGATCAAACAAACTAATTTTGCTTATGTATTGTGTGATATTTTTTGAAAAGTAATTAGAAACATCATTTTTCTTTCTCAAATTCATCATTATCCACGTGTCATTGAAATTTTTTTTCTTTATATTATTATAACTGCTGAATCTTTTTTTATATACATAAACTTCAGATGTTTATAAACCGCACCGTATCACACTGTAATCAATAATAACAAAAATCTATACATATAATGTATTTATATGTTTTTGTTGCTCGAATCTAATCATTTATTCCGTTTTTATCCTTAGACGCTCCATCTCTATCCGTCGTGTCACCAAAATCTTATTCCTTCCAATAATCCCATTTTTCATAGATTACTTTCTAAACCTATTTATCCTCTACAAAATTCTCATTTGAGTTTTTACCATTATATATGTTCTTTACCTTCACATAATTTTATTTTTTTGTCTAATACAATTGGTGAAACCCTAACCCCCCAAACAAACCATCATTCTCCTCTTTCAAAAAAAACGTAAAACCCTAGAAATGACCTCCTCTGACATGAATTCCAATTTAAACCGCCTTAGATCGATGGCTCTCGGCTCTTCATCCAAACAATCCGATCCTCATCAGCAGCAACCGCGAGCCTCCCAAGAAACCCTCAACGCGAGATTGAAACTCCGGAGAACCCCCAACGAAGAGCACGAGCCGGAGCACTATGAGGATCTGCAGCTCGACTTCAACCCTTCTCTGTTCAGGTCCCTCGAGCGGTTCTTGCCAGAGAATCTTCTCAGCTCCACTCGCATCGAAAAGGCTCGTGCCATGAGTGACCTTCTCCTCCGTTACTCGCCTGAAAGTGAACGAATACGGGTACTTTACTTATTCAAAAAAAAGAAAAAGTTTCGACCTTTTTCTCGCTCTGTTTCTTGTTTATTGAAATTGAGGTTGAATTTGTAAAACCCATTTCGTTAATTTTGGGAAAAACAGGTTCAGAAGCATAGAGAGTACAGACAGAACATCTTGTCTTCTTACCAGGTAAAATGTTAATTTTCTTACTCAATCTTGTCTTGATTGTGTGTCATTGTCTAATTGAATCCTTTTTTTTTTTTATGTTCAGCGTCTACACGAAGAGCTCTATACTCTTGACCCTGTTAGCTTCTTCGTCCCTTCGTTTCTTGACGCTGTTAGCAACACATCGGAGGAGAATTTCAAAAGCATAATTGGTCGTGCAGCTCCTGGGATCTACACTTTCGATATGTTAAAGCCACAGTTCTGCCAAATGTTAATAGCAGAGGTTTATGAAAATTTGAGTCCTTTTATGTGTGTTGTGTTGTGTTGTCTTCTCTGTCTGATTCTAAAACTAATATACATTGCCACCACAGGTTGAAAATATGGAGAAATGGTTCCATTATTCAAAATCCTCAATGATGAGACCAACAACAATAAACAAATTCGGTGTTGTTCTCGATGATTTTGGCCTTGACGGCATGCTCCAGAAGTTGCTTGGGGACTTCATAAGTCCTATATCTCAAGGTTGCTGGTTATTTTTGGGGATTTGTTTGCAAAAAGTTTTATTTGATGTATGTATGTATGTACGTATGTGCTTCATGGGTTTGGTTTTGTTTCTTATGTCAGTTTTGTTCCCGGAAGTCTGTGGAACCGGTTTGGATTCTCACCATGGCTATGCTATTGAGTATGGAAAGTATAGGGATACTGATCTTGGTAAGTACTTCTGGGAGGGGAGGCGTCTGGTTTGATTTGAGTGGTGAGAATATCTAAAACTTTTTGATTTTGCTTGATTTTTAGGGTTCCATGTGGATGATTCAGAGGTTACTTTGAATGTCTGCTTGGGCAACCAGTTTTCTGGTGGGGAGCTGTACTTTCGAGGTGTGAGATGTGATAACCATGTGAATTCTGAAATCAAGGTACTAGTGAAAACCAAACCAAACCAACCCATCAATCAAGTAGTTGATGTTGTGCCATTTAGTAGCTATCATCATCACTAGTGAGATTGATTCTTAGTTAATTTTTTTTTTCTGTAGGAAAATTATGACTACTCACAGGTACCTGGTCAAGCCGTTCTTCATCATGGACGTCACCGCCATGGTGCTAGAGCTATAACTGCTGGACGCCTAGTGAACTTGGTTATGTGGTGTAGAAGGTAAAGCCTTTCACATTCCCCATCTAACTAAAGTTTTTACAAAATGCTACATCAGATGTTTCTTGAACCATCTAACTTGTTCAAGGGAATTTTTCATTATCTTCCCTTTGTCTTTCTCTCTCATGTATAGCTCAACTTTTCGAGAGGCGAAGAGATACCAAAAAGATTTCTCAAGCTGGTGCGGAGGATGCAAACTTGAAAAACACAATAGGCAGCAAGCGGCAATTAAGGCTACTGTAGAGGTAATATATATATATATATATATCAATGCTGCAAGCAATTGTTTTCCTTTTTTCTTTCCTCATGTGGTTCTTGTTTTTGCAGGTGCTGAAGAGGAGAGGTGCAGACAAGACGCATGTCGAGCATTAAGATAAAAAGGGATATGTCAGGAGAATCTATCTTCTTTGTATTAATTTTCAGTGGCTATGTATGTAGAGGCAGTTAAAGTACCGCCCTTTGTTCAAGGGTATAGTATTTTGTTACATTTTTCTTGGAGAGAGGCAAAAAATCATTAGAGAGGAAGATTAGTTAAAGTGATTATCAGCATTGTGTAACCGTAAGAACTTAGATGTAAAACACCTTTTGCTCTCTTTAAGCGTTTTATGCGACTTCTTCGCTTGAGTAAAAAAAAACACACTCTTGGTCAAACAAAGCTGACACTACCAGCTACGCCTTTTAGATTTGGTGGCATCTAACAGACTCAGCATTCTAAGGCAACCACTGGCAATTCTTGATGCCTTAATACTTCTTTGAGCCCATCAAGTCAGTTACACTCGTCTTTAGCTTGATACAATTTTGTTATTTACCTCTGCAAATAATTTCATCAAAAGGTTGTAGTTTAGTATACTAATCATTGTAATCCTTTAACCAATGAAGCTGAGAAGCTTGAGCAAGCCGAGAGTAGTCTGCTGGCTCAATCTTCACAGGAAAAAAGAGGTTTATGTTCTCAATGTTTCTCGACAGTGTCTGAGATACAGAACCATGAACTTTCATCCCGCGCTTTATACTTAGGCTGTATGTTACTTCAATATAAGCTGATAATCACTCTCTCTACCTGCACCAGCATTTTGATTCACCTTTTATAGTTGTAGGGTTTTGCAATTGCGTGTTTGTTTAGTCAAAATCGACAGAGTTTTTTAAAGTTTGATGTGTCAAAACCGTCAACTAGTTGTTGCCAATAGTCTGTGCTTGGCTTTATAGAGTTCTGTTGTCGTTTTTTCGAAATTTTGTTTACATAATAAAATAATCTGTTTTGGGATATTTTAAAGCCTAACTAGTGACGCAAAGGACTATGTTGATTTATAGATGGATCGTGGAAAGATAAAGAATTATTTTCAGGACAAGATTGGTATAACACTTTACCGGGTTTTGATGGTTTATTAGGGGCAAGGACTGTAAGGACATGTCTCTCACCCTTTCACTCGGAAGTGGAGGCATTAATTTGGATAATGGAATGTATGAAGAATCTAAGGCAGTTCTAGGTGACGTTTGCGACGGATTGTTCTCAATTGGTGAAGATGGTTTCAGAACCAGAAAAATGGTCAGCATTTGAAAGTTATCTAGAAGATATCAAACTTTTAAAAGGAAGCTTCCTCAACTCAGACATCGTTCATGTACCCCGGACGGAGAACCTACGGGCGGATAGCTTAGCACGCAGTGCTAGGAAACAACCGTCTTTCGTCGTTCACATGGATGCGGAGTTACCGATCTGGTTTACAGAGTCAACATGAATCTGTAAATGTTTGCTAACAAAAAAAAAAGCCTAACTATGTGTGTTTTCTTCCAGGAGGAGCCTCCGCTCGCTAAGATAACTCGGGATAGTGCCAAGATAACTGTTGAGCAGGTGCATGGACTAATGTCACAGGTGAGTAAACACAACAGTCTGATGGCTATTTATTCCGTTTTGGTTCATGAATCCGTTAGATTCACTCTCAAGTCTTTTACTCATTCATCAAAATGTTCAGGTTATCAAAGACATCTTGTTCAGTCAGCCCGACAAAAATCCTAGCGACCCGTCAGATCCAGGGCCGATGGTTACATCGTGAAAGTTGGTATTCTTTTGTTTTAATCTTGCGCAATTGCAAATGATTTGATTTTTAGTGGCATTCGTTTAGTTGTAGACTTGGAAAAAGATTGGCATATACTTGAAAAATATTTGATCCTCTATATATTAATTGAGAACTATTTAAAAAATAGTAACTTTATATTTTTTAATATTTACAATTTAATTTTGCTGATGTGTCAATTTATTACATCTCAATTTTGCTGAAATGTCATCATTAGAATTGATTTCAAAATAGGTTAGTCCAATTTAATCTGTCTAAGAAATGTTATATTAGCTGCATATAATAAGGTATCCCTTAAATGTTATCACTGTATTTTTTTTGGCCTATGAAAGGCAACACATGCATATTTATATATCTCTAATTGATTCCACTTGCCAACTAAAATTACATATGACTAGGTTAAGATCCGTGCTTTGCGCGGGATGAATATTATATATAAATTACTTTTATATATTATATTTTTTTACATATTATGAAATAATAATTATATATTGAATAATTAAAAATTTAGTAACTATTACGTATATAATTAAATTGGCGCAACTACATAAATAAATTCTATTAATCCATAGGAACACTTTTTCTATTTTTTATGGTATAAAATTAAGTTTAAATGATATTAACATAGATATATAGTACATTTTTAATATTGACATCTCTTAAAAAATATTCTATACTCATATTACTTTTGATCATTTGTATTTCTTTACAACAAAAAATTTAAATGACTGATAACAATAAACAATTTGTGAGATGTTTAATAATTTTAGTAATTTATAATTTTAAAAAAAAATTCAATGCAAAGTTTAAAATCTAAATATTAAGTTTTCAATATTTGTTCAAAATGTTTATCAAAAAAATTCAAAGCAAATTTCTAAATTAAAATATATTGTATTTTTATATGGTATATAATTTATTTTTAAAAAATATTAATATACATATATATAATATTTATTAAATGAAACTTCCTATTTATGTAATTTTGTAATAATTTGAATCTTGCTATAACAGAAATTTTAAACATGGATCACAAAAATTTAAATGTGAGATTTTTAACAATTTTAGTCATTTATAGTCGTTTTCAAAAATTCAAAATATAATATATACGAAAAAATCTAAATTTTTATTATATAGTTAATGTGGTTGTTTAATTTATTTTAGTAAGTTAAATTTTTAAAAAATGATAGAGAATTAGACTATTTTTTTTATCAAATCTTTATTATTCAAAATCATTAATTGTCATATATACTTTAGCCACATTAGGTAATTCCGTGATTTTTATTTACGGAAACAATGAAGAACATTCATGATTAATTTATGGTTAGTTTAATAAAAAAATTATTATATATTTATATGGACCAACATATTTTTCTAAGGATTCTATAAATGATTGTGGTGATGATACGTGGCTACAAAAATATGTTGTAATGCTTCTCTTTTAATATATAAGGGACATTCAAAACGCATAGTACCTAATATGAACGCATACTACCAGCAATATTAGAATATCTCCAATCCCACTCCATAATTACTGCAAAATGAAGTGAAAAATAGAAGAATGACAAAAAAAAAAGATTACTCAATAAATAGAGTGGTTTTTTATTTTTATTCATATTCCATTTTCCACTCTATTTTTGAAGTAAATTATAGAGTGGGGATGGAGATGTCCTTGTGCACAATGAACCAAACAAATATCAATGCTTACGTGTTAAGAACAAACATTGCATTATAAATGAGAGTATGAGACAATGAGATCAACTTTTTGTGTGAATCGATAAAAAATGTAAGCATTACCACAATCTGCATATTCTGCATGTATCAAGGTGATAATGAGCTCTTATATAAATGTAAGCACTACCACTCTAATGTAATTCGAAATCCTTTATTTTCAAACATTTGAGCTGCTGGTCGTTTGTAAGGTAAATAAAATGTTTATTCTTCAGTTTATTGAGTTTTGACCAAACACTATAATAGATGAATTATCACTATAAGTTTAGTCCAATGATATGTTAATTGCCAAACCGACTCAGTTCAAAAGGCTTAACCAAAATGTACTGAAGTTTGGTATGCTGGCCGGTTTCGGTTTGTAAGAAACAATCTGTTTTGGAAAGCAAATCGTGAAAAACAAGTTTGTTTCAAATATTCTCTTATGTATTTTCACCTCTTTGCCGGGAACCCAAGCATTGTAAATAGTTTCTCCCAGCGCGAATCGAGCCCGCGTGGCGGAAGTTACAGCCGCAACCGTTTTACCACTGGGCCAACTCGACATTGGTTCTCTTATGTATTTGTGGCAAAGGTTATGAGTTAATAAATTTTGTCATTACTGCATTGTAACTAATGATGAAATAATAAATAACAATATTAAGTCAAGTTGTAAATATATAGAATACCTTTATTGATGCATTACTCTATATATGGTTAATGTTCATTATGCTTAATTAATAAAAAAAATCATTTAGAATAGTCAAGTTAGTTATTGTGGGAGGCTAAAATCTAGAAATTACCATATATTTACTTCTAATTGATTTAAGAGTCGGATCTACATATCTGTAGAATTTAGCACAAATGATTTGATATTATTTTCAGCATCAAGAATATATTTGGTACCCTTATATTCTCTATTATATATACTAGGATCTGGAACCCTCCGCGGCTTGCGGGGGAAACAATATCAAATTTTATATGTAACTTTTTAACAAAATAACTATAGATAGAAGTGTGTAGAATGAAAAATGATGATAAATATTTTTAATATATAAAATGTTTCTGAAATTAATGTTAAAATTAATAGATTATATCATTATAGATTGAAAAATTACTAATTTCTGAGTGAAAAAATAAGTTATTTTTAATGCAATGTTTGGGGAAGAATGATGAATTTGTTATAAATTTTGTCATTGGAACTTTAAAATGCTTATTTTTGCTGGAATCTAATGTTTTCAGTAAAGATGTTTCCAACATGAACTACATATTTTTAATAAATTCATAATTTTTTTAATAAAACGTGAAAAATATATAATTGATCAGGTGTATCATAAAGTGATGCTTATTTTATTATCTCTTTCCACATTTTTTTCTTTCTTTTTGATAATATATATATGCATCTTTGAAAACTATGAATTTTCCATCAAATGTACAAATATCTTCATAATGTTTTAAGGCATTTACATAACTAATTAATATTCGAAGTTTGTGTAACTGGCCAATTCAAGGGTGGACATGTTCTGACAGCATTAATCAATATGATCATAACCAAAGTTCTAAAAAGCAGTATAGGCGGTGTCTAGGCGGCAAATCGGTTATATCCGAAATAATTTTCTTAAAATCCGATTTATACCGCTTTATATTATTAAAGTTGGTTTAAACTGTTTTAAATTAGTTTAAGTCGGTTTAACTTGGTCTAAATATGTTAAATTAAACAATAATATTATTATAAATCTAAAAATTTGTCAAATTTGTTTTGTTTTGTATATCTAATTTTGATAAATTTTCACAATAATTTTGTAATTATACTTAAAACTAAAATATGTCATAAAATGTATTATATATATATATATATAATAAATCGATAATTTGCTAATGCCTATGCCTCGCCTAAGCCTCGAATAGTTCGCCTAGTCGCTAGTCCTCTATAAAGCGACTAGTTACCGCCTAGCAATTTTTAGAACATTGATCATAACTATCATTCTCAAGCAGCAAATGTTT